>NC_140189.1:24808328-25415828 GCF_965226575.1 Pagrus pagrus
CAAACTTGACAAGTCCCTGTTTGCAGCGTTTGGCGCAGCCCGTCATCCTGACTGTGACCTGGGACACAGCGGGCTGAGCAGGGCCAGAACAGGAAAAGGGTTTCCAGGTCCAAATCGGCAGCTGCAGCACTCTCAGATCAAAGTGGCAATCAATACAACTTCTTCTTCTTCTTCTTCTTCTCCTGGAGTGTATGAATCCAACAGAGGCGAATGCGCTCTCCTTTCTGTGTCGCCTTCCGTCCTGCCGAGCTGAAGGGAGAGAAAAAAAAGGAAACGGTGATCTCCCCCTGCCTTCCCTCCCCCACTCATCCTCCTCCTCTGCCTTCTCCATCCTACCTCTGAATGAGTCCAAATTAGTGACTGCTTGAGAGCGAGGTGAAAGAGAGAGAGGGAGAGAGGGGAAGAGAGAGAGAGGAAGTGTGTTAGAGAAATAAACTGTCCGAGTAAGACAACGACAGCTCGTTAGAGACGCTCTTACAATCCAAGTTTCCAAGAAACTTCCTTTTCAATCAGCGAGTCAGTCTTTGGGATTTTGCAGTAATGAACCAATCTCAAGAGCTCCTCTCGGTGTCCTCTCTCTTCTTCTTCATCTTCTCCTTTTCTTCCCTTCTGCTTATCAAATTCATCCCCCCCCTTTAAGTGGGGAAGCAGTAATCCACTTTCAGCACCAGTGACAATGGACAGCTCCCCACAAAGCAGAGCAAACACACTGAGCTCGATCGGCTTCTCTCTCTAGGCAAACACACACACACAGACACACACTCACAAACACACACACTCTCTGCCGCCAACCCCTCCCACAGCCCTCATAACACATAAACACACTTCATCAGTTTATGAGATGTGCGTCTTTTTACGACTGTTTCTTCTCAACGCTTTCTTTTTATAATGGGATCACCATCATTACTATATCATAACTATAACGCACTTTTTTTTACACAGATACCTGAAATAGAGGCTTCACGTCTCCGCGGGTGAGCTCACATTACCGTCAGTAAGTGTGATGAATGTGATGGTAATGGTGGTAACATCCTGTAAATGTATCCTTTTCTGAGCTTCTCTCTTCATTTATGCTCTTTTTTGTCCTTTTCCTGAGCTGATTTTTCACATTTTTATCATATTTATTTTGAAAGAATAACCAGGAACAGTAAGTATTCCGATCCTTTACTTAAATAAACAAGATAATAACAAAATGTGAAAAGAGAGTCCTCGATTCAAAAGTAAATCTGTATAAGTATTATGAGATAATATAATTAAAATATACTTAGAGTGTCTAGTAATACTCATCAGGCAGAATTGCACCTTCCAGGGTGTTGTGTTTCCGCAGATATTGTACTATTGGATTATTGTTGCATTAACCCCCCAGAGTTCAACGTGAATACACTGAGCATGTTTTATTTATAGAAACACAAGTTCATTCATAGATCACGTGGAGACAAACTAAGAAAAGCAGTTCAACGTCTGGTTTAAACGAAACGTTTAACATTTTGAATTATTAATATTTTCAGTGGTTAACAGGGTTACACACACTCTCAGTGTAAAAATGCATGAAACAGATGTGAGCTGTGAATACACTGTGTAATTTTTTGTGCATTTTTCTGGTATTTTTGTGTGATAATAGTGAAATTATACTTTTTACAAGATAGAACTGCAATTAAAACTCAGGATTTGTACATTTTAATAGCAGCCTGTACTTCGGACCCTGGCAGCTTCATACTTTGAATTATCATTTTGTCAGTTTAATAGACTTATAGCTGAGTTTGTGCTGGAGGAAAAAAAAAAATATTACAATGCTTGTGGGGACAGAACAGTTTAAAATCTGGATCTTAAACAACCACAACCACTGTAAACACTTGCCTACACTGACACCTTAATAATGGGGTCTTGAATTTGAGATTCAAGGACTGTGTTTCCTGCAATCTGGTGACATTTAAAGAATAAATATAGCAAAGTAATGAGTAAAATTCAACAGCATTTTTATGTCAAATGACTTAATTTTACTTTTAATTCTCAGGGAATGACGCAGAATAATTCACCCTCAGCGTAAACATATTTATCACTTTTCATTCATTCATTTTTTGCCCCTGTCCCCAAGAGAGTCTCCACTCCACGCCACTGGCCTGTGTTTGTCGGCCTCTGGATGGGAAATGACGTGGCGTGTTCCCAATGGATGGCAGAAAAATTAATCTAACATATTATGAGCGACACGACATTGATAGTCCAATGATTCCTTGTGCAATAATGTGAGCAAGCTAACCTGACCATAAGCTAAATCGCTGTGTGGCACCTAGTCAACAATGTATTATTAAAACATATTGGCTGGTTATGGGTGTTTTTATACGAACAGACATTATTGTGGTTGCCAAGAAAGAGACTCTCACATAGGTGAGTTTAAAAGGTGATAACATCACATCTTTTATATGTAAACTCTACAAAGTAGTATAGTAGTATACCAAGTAGCAGTATGTGAGAATCTGCCACCTGTTGAACTCATACTCCAAACAAATAGGGGAAACTGTAGGGCTAACTGTATTCTGTAACTGTAGCTACAGTTAGCTTGTTAGCTCAGTTAGCCATGCAGCCACCAAAGAGCTGGCGTTTACATTGCTAGCAAAGGATTATTTAAAGGTATAGTTGGTAATGTTGGAGAGCTAGCAAGATTTGAAAGTGGCACCTCGTCTAAGCTCCGCCCCCTTCTCCCCCTCCCGTCAGTGCTCCGTCCAAAGCCCCGCCCCCACAAACTTGAACGCGCATCAGACAATCCGTCAGCAGGGCAGAGGAGAGCCGTTAGCACTGGGCTAATACAAGCTACAAAAGTAGCTAAGTTGGCTAACGTTACATATTTCATGAAAATAACAAATCCCCCCGAAGCAAAACAAATAATTACCTGTCCAACAGAAAGACGGCAACCTCTGCATCACTTCTGGAAGTGCTACTTTTGGCTGCATTTCCTCTGCCATTGTTGTCTCCTGCTAACTGTGCTAACTCTTCTTCTTCTGCTGTTTTATGGCTGTTCGCAAACAACTGTGTGCATTACCGCCACCTTCTGATGAGTGCGCGCAGGGAGGAGGCGGGGACAGAGGGGGGTGCAGGCAGGACGAGACATGAAGGCATCTGATTGGTTCTTTCAACTCGGACCGAGAGGCAGGGATTGGTCAGTTTTTACAGGCCTGCAGCTGCCACAGAGGTCTGATTGTTTTCGTTCCTTTTTCTGAACACATTATGTATGGACTACTCTCAGGGTGGGAAGACCATTTCACCCAGTATAACAAAAAGTATTTCTGAACAGGATTACCAACTATACCTTTAACCACCGGTAGAGAGCGACTTTCAGGCCCGGGGCTAGCTCGTTAGCATGCAAACTTCAGGAGATATCTCAACAACTGGGGGAAGGCATCCTCCCACATGAGTACAGGTAACTCAAAACTGTACCGTATTTGGAGAAATGTACCTAATTGCTCTCTCACTACTGCACTAAATGTTAATATATTTATTGATTATCTCAAGATTGTCTACTACTGATTCCTTTGACCCCGATCTCAACTCATCAATACACCTCCAGCCAGAGAGCCAATCACTTGATCGAGTTGTATTTGCCCCATCTTGTTACGGATCACATGCAGTTGACCTTCACAAGGCCTCCTTGATTCATCCTGACCAGCTGCTTCACTAAAAGATGGAAGAGAAGATGGGAAAGCAAGAGGAGCACAGGAGAGAGAGAGAGAGAGGATGCAGGGACATAATCTTATAATGTCCTCCTGGGCTATATTTAGTCCTGGATCACATATGGTTACTGGACTGACGGGCTAAAATGCAAAGTACAGGAAGAAACGGCAACAACGGCAAAGTTTAGAGGAGGAGAAATGAGGGAATAAATATAAACAGACGCTATGGGGGCAAGAGGGAGAGAGAGGCAAGCAATAGAACAATAAAAATGCAAATGAACAGCATAAAAACCGAAGGAATAGAGAGAATTGATGGAGGAGAAGGGGAATGAGCAGTGGAGTGAGGAGGTTGGGAGCAAAGAGGAGGTGGGGGTGTAAAACTCAAAGTCCCACGCAGGCTCGGGGGGGTTATTTGCCATCAAAGTGAAAAAGGTTCGACAGGGGCTCGGATCAATACTTCTCCTCAGACTCTGAACGCTCCGGTTCACACTTGAGGGAAGCAGGAGGAAGGCGGGAACAAAGAAACACAACATGAGAGAGTGAGAAAGACGAGAAAGAAAGAAAGAAAGAAAGCAAGAAAGAAAGAAAGAGGAGCAAGTGGAACGGTTGAGCGGAGAAAAAGAAGGGGGAGGATTGTTTTTTCTGAGGCGCCACCACTGTTTTGGCTATTAAGCATGAAGGAGATTACTGTGTGGGGGAATTTGCATAAACATGCTTCTCTATTACCGCCCCCATTGTTCATGATTAATGAGATTAAGGCTGCCTTTGCGCACAGATTCGAGGATGTAATAGCAGATAATTGCTTGTCTCTTCCCAAATTAGAAGTTGCGTTGTTTGATGTTTGTTTCAACGAGAATTTGTTCGAAGTGATGAAGCCCTGGTAGGACAGGACAGAGCGTACCTGATAGGCACCGTGGATGATAAAGACGTGGAGAAAATTGAAGGGGATGAGAGAAGACGGGCTGGCGGAGAGATAGAGTTTCATGACGCACAACAGCAGTAAAGCACCTCGAATTGAACTGAAGAAGAGGCAAAGCAAAAAAAGAGAAGAGCACAATATCAACTTGGGTGAGAAAATTGTGGAGATTAAAGGAGAGTTCAAATAGATTAAGGTGTATGAAGAGGCAATACGAACAAAGAGGAATAAGGAGAAAAAACAACTGGAAAAAAAGAGGAAAGAAAAAGATGCAAGGAGTGAGGAGAAGAGAAAAGAGAGGTCGGCGAGGGAGGTGAGAGAAAATCAGAGAGGGGGCGGAGACAGGCAGAGAAATGAGCGAGACAAAAAGAGAGGAGATTGCTTTGAAAGCTGTAGATCTGTCAGAATTGAATCACAGGCGGCCAGCTGTACGCTCTGATAGTGCTTCGCCTCTAAATATAACAGACTGTGAGATGGACTGATACGGCCACAACAAGAGACGCGAGGAGGGTGAGGATAAAGGAGGCATCACAACACTTGAGAGAAGAAAGAGGGGGTGCAGGATGCCAAATCTGTGCACATACAGAAAGCGTGAGAGCTCAGCAGTTGGTAATTTTCATGTGATGACATTTATAGCGTGTGTGTGTTTGCATAATACGCCAATATACATGCGCACACGCACACACACACAAATCAAACCACAACAACCTCCCAGCATTAAGACCCGTCTGCTCAGACACAGCAGCTGGAGAAACCCACTTTTAGAGCTCTTCTCTGGGTGCGAGCGGCAAGCTGGCGCCCCGGAGGTCTGGAAGTCGACTCCAGACAGCCACCCCACTTGTGCCCCGAGTCACTGCCACTGTCAGCAGCAGTGATGGAGTGACAACGTCCCCTCTGGGTGAAATTAAAACCCCAACACACAATCCCTCCTCTCCCCTTTCACATCTGCCTCTACTTTTGCAGCAGTCCCCTCCCTCGAGGCACCCTGCTGATGACAACTGTCTGCAAACACACACACACACACACACACACTCCCCTGCAGTGATGGTACACTCTCAGCCACATGTGCAGAACACACACATGCAGAGAAAGCTCCAGAAGTGTCATTAAACGACACAACAGAATATTCTCGAGCCCAGCTGTCGTTGTCGTTGACGCCCTTGTGACACGCACACACTTTTTTTTCTCACTCTCTGACTCCTGTGTTGGCCTACATGTAAGGAGCTGGGCATCATTAACATCCTGCACGGAAACTTAATTAACACCGAGGTCATTAAACCCATGTAAACAAGACATCAGCACACACAGCACTTCACCGAGGCATGTGCGCATCATATGTGTTAATAACGGAGGTGAGTCTCCCTGCGGAGTGTAATGAGAGTCCTGTGGGTCCGGCTGAGCTTCTTCACGCTGATTCAGTTGCGTCGAGCGTCTGCACTGCAGATTTTATTGAAGCATCTTCAGTTGGTGCAGTGCAGGACTACAGTAGACCACCAATTCAATGGAAACTTGAGATCCAACATGCAATGCAGTGAACAAATGCACCAGATTCTTTTGCACGAGTGCAGTGATGTCATTTTTGATGCACGCGATCTAAGCCTACAGTGAAGAGGCCTTGGATACAGTCAAAATTTAATATTGTTGCTTATGTAGGGTTTATCTTACTGGGTTAACTTGACCCAGTTTTTTAGATTTCTTTTGGGTATCTGGATCATAACAACCCATTCTACCCACTGGGTAAAATTAACCCAGTTTTTGCATCAGTGCGATATTGATCACATTCCTGGGTGAATTTTAACCCTGTTTTTTTAGTGAGTCTGCAGCATGAAAATGATTTGTTTTGTACATAAATGCAGTGTACAGCACTATAATTGCAATATAAAAAAATAATCTACAGTACAGTACAGTACATGCAGTTTATGTCCTGCATTGAAAATGTCACTCAAAGGAGACATTCATTGAAAAATGACAATTCAATCATTTTCTGCTGGCCCCACCTGCCAATAAAAAGTCAGGGGAATTTTTGTAGTCCACAAAACGTTTCTGGAGCATCAAAGCAAAACAGCGTCGCAGTTAACAGCTCATCATCCAAATCTCCAGGAGCCCCAAGATCCTAAATTGATCTGAAAAGATTTTTACACCCCCCATGAGTGGTCAAGCTCATGCACCCACTTCAAGTGGGGGGTGTGCTAATGCTTTTAGCTTAGCAGCCACTGTGAAGATTTCATCTTGAAAAAGGTTTATTAATCAATTAAAATCAGTTTGGGATCTCTGAGCTTCTGTAGGCTTGGTTACATTGGACGAGTTGGGCCAAGTTTTTGTTTGTTTGTTTTTCAGTTGTTTTTTATATTTTAAAACAAGTCCCCATCTACTTCAGCTGTTTAGGAGAATGCTGCATGCTCTGAAGCTCCAGAAATGTTTTGTGGACTACAAAACTTCACCTGACTTTCCATCAGCATGAGGCTGAGAAGATAATGACAAAATCTTTAATTTTTGGGTGAGCTTATCCGTTAATTTAAAATGACACTCAAGTAAAAGTATGTAAGTAGTACAATCAAAAAGTACTTTTATTTATGAGCAAAAGTAATCATCAAAAACTACTGAACAGATTTCCCCCAAACTTCTATAAAATCTATAACAGTGTATCATATTTGCCATTCTCATCATAGTTTGTATGTTAAATCTTAATTTGTAAAAGCAAAGCTGTCAAAAAAGTCTAAGTCTAAGTGAAAAGTGTGATATTTCCCTCCGGATTGCAGTAAAAGTATGAAGTAACAAAGTGGAAATACTTGAGTAAATGTACATGCAGAGAGAGGAAAAGAGGTTGAGGAGCAGGAGAAAACATTAAAAGCAGAGCACGGTTCAGGCGTCCTCTCTTAAACTCCTACACTTTACCTTAATACACACACACACACACACACACACACACTTTCTCCTCCACCTGGTATTCTTTCTGCTGAGCTCGAGCGATGACGTCCTCAGAGGAGCCCCAGAAGCTGCTGAGCACTGCAGGTGATTATTAAGCTCCTTTTTTAAAAAGCTGCTGATGCTTTTTTCTTCTCCTCTTACTTCAGCTTTTGGTGCCGTGCCTGGTTTGTATTGAATGTGAGAGCAGACACTTGATAAGACAAAAGATAAAAAAAACCCTCTTTGTTTGCACGTCAGCATCATCCACTCATCTAAATCTCTGATGAAAGCACATGTCAGATGGAGCGAGTTACAAGCGCACAGCACTACACGTAAAGATGTCCATGAATGGCCGCCATCTAGTGTTCATTAATGGAAAGTGTTTCAGCTGAGTAGAGCTAAGAGGAGTTTCATAATTCATTATCTGCGTTTAATCAGACAAACTGATCGTCACTGTCATGTGATGTATCTGCAAAACATCAACCTTTCATGAGGTAAGAAAAAAGGGCCTATATTTACTTTTGTGACGATGCCTTTTACAAACATTTAATGGGTTTTAAGTCATTTATTTTGGCTAAGTCGGAGAAAGAAACCCATTTTTTTAGAAAAAAGATTTGGAGATGTTTTTTTCTCTGGACAAGAATGTATTATACACATCAGCCAAATCTAAATTCATGATCGTTTTTCAACCAGAATGTTTAAACCCAAACCAGTTCAAACACACAGACAGACACTGGGGTGACAGTTAATATTATATAAACATTTAATCTCTGTACAGTCAGAAGGAATCAATGGGAAATCAATATTCTCAGTTACTGATAGAAAAATACCTCTGCTGCACCATGATCACTCCACACCCATACGTACGTACATACCGTGAGTAGCAAAAGAACATCATCGTGTGTTGTGAACGTCGTATAAAACAAAAAACAATGTGAGCGTGCAAACGTAACATCTATCAGGTGTGAATAACAAGTGTGTCACTCATACAAAAAGACGTACAGTATGTGGTATATTGGCATATTTTTTAGAATATTCTCTACAAAAAAATATCAGTGATAATCTCTTTTTTTAATTTCATCTTTTAGACAGTGTGCAAATATCAGAACTTAAATAACACCTGGCTTCTGTGTGTTAAGTAACGTTGTGGACCTGTGAGGAGAAGGAAACAGATAAGTCTTTGGAGTGATTCTTCATTTTTTTTCTCATATTTGGCTTCATGTGTAAAAATCAAGTAAGACGACCTCAGGGTGCAATGTTGCGTCGGCACATTATACAGTTTTCATACAGTGAATATCCAGCTGCTCGTGTCACAGAGTCCACAGAGGCAGATGAAGCTGTATGACACAAGATCTCTCAGCGTTTAACACAGTGTTTATATGTGCAGCAGATGCAGACGTCCCTCCAACATGCTCTGTTAGTAAATGTTGGTGTCACAGGCAGCTTTTGACATTGTGATTGATCTTGGCTTCATAGAGTTTGTAGTGAAGTAACACTTTACATCAGTTCGTCAGGATTTGTTTGATTGGCAATCACTCCGGCCTCTCACTTAGGAAACGCGACATCCATTCAAGAGGTGAATCCAGGAACAGGAAGCTCTTCCAACGAGAATCAAGCTAATCTTCACCTGCCCAGAGTTCTGACACAGCGTTTTGTTTGACATCTTCAGTGAATCGTTTTGAGGTTAAGCTGCCGGCCACGGGTCACTACATGTTCATAGGCTGGTAATGACGACGTGAGATGAGTTTTTCTGATTAGTTGATCTGAGCCTGAGGGTGTTCCCAGCAGTGTGACGGTGTGTCGCCCTCGCTGTCTGCTGAGGTGGAGGTTAGGACGATCCCTCAGAGGGCTGCAGCTATAGATGGCTGTGCACTGAAGGGCGGACAAACAGGACGAAGGGAAAAATAGATCGTCACACAAATGTCAGTGTGAAGAACTTTAATGTCATATTTATCTGTATATAAATATAATTTAATTTAATATAATTTGTTTTGCATGACAAAGCAAACACATACATAACAAAATACATGACACATTGAAAATATTCAGCCATACTTTTTATATACTGATACTATAAATACAAACACAAGGACAGAAAGATACTAAGACACACACAACCCGCCAACTGACAGTGAAGGTCTTCACCGAAAATTGGCGTTATCCTACAGAGACACTGACGAAATAATAAAACTTTTAACTAATTCGAAGTAAAGATGAAGGTCACAGGGGTGTCACATTACTTTACTTACTTGTTGACGTACGCCACCATCATGTTTGCTGTAGGCAGGACACTGTGAGTCAGTGCTGAGTCCTGAACGTTGTGTGGACACTGTTTGAACTGAGACCGTTAGAGCCCAGCGTTTGGACACTGATGTGGACGGGGACACTCAGGTCCACATTCTCCAGAATACACTGCAAGAAAAAAACAAAAATGCAGAGCAGGGATTGCTGTTATTAAGTATAACAGGATAAAGAAAAGCACAGCTGTTAAGCATCAGGGGAGAGAATGATACCTTGGTGCACGCTGAGCTCATGACAGATTTGTGGAAGTCCTCATCTACAAACACCTGAGAGGTGACAAGAAATAAAATAATAAGCACAAGAAGCTTTTCAGACAAATAAATCTTCCAAGTGTCAGTTTGCTCTGCTCACCCTGTATCCGTACACAAATGCGCCGTTACTGCAGCCCAGCTCGTCCAGTGGCGGCCTCTCCCAGCCAATCATGAGGCTGCTCTGGCCCACTGTTTTGATGACCTCCAAACAGCGAACCTCGGCTGGAGCTTCTGGAGGTGATCGGACAAAGATAAATCAAGCACAGCACCCCACTAACACATGGTGCATTACAGCAACACAGATGTGCACTAATCTATTTATCTCTTTGTGACTGACTTTAGCTATATATTTGACCTTTTAACATAAAAAATCTTAACCATAACAGGACTCACTGCAAACTGAAATGTTACGTGACATTATTTCCATTACAGCACAGAGACAGAATAGTCCATATCTGTGCTGGGTATAATCACATTGCAGCAGTATACAACCAAAAAGTAATATTCTGCAATCTTTATCTGCAATATTTCAGCAAAGTTTGAGCTACTGCTCTTCTTGTCGGTAAATAAAGGCATTTCAAGTTCTTCATAAAAACAAGAATTTCTTCTCCCAGGACTTTAAGCAACTGTGCTCTGCTTTTGTGTAACTAATCTCAAATATGTGCATTACCTGGTGTGGGTCTTGCTGTCTTAGGTTTTTCCAGAGCAGCAGTGGACTTTATGGCGGACTTGTTGGACCTCTCAGGAGAGCAAAGAGAAGACTGGGTGCGGGATGCAGCATAAACAAGCCCGTCATGTACAGGGGCAGCACCATCGGTTTTAGAAGGCATGCTGAAATGATGAGCCTCGGGGGCAGTCGGTATGCTCGGGGCAGTTGTGTCTGAGGCAGTGTTTTTTGGATTTGTGACATCAGAGTCAAAGTTAGTGGTCCTCAGAGTTAAAGGAGTGGAAGCGGTATGTTTACCATCAGATATGTCAGCAGTGATTTTCTTTGTCAGTCGTGGGGATGTTGTGTGACTGCTTGATTTGGCTTTGCTCGGCGCCACAGTGGTAACAGTAAAGTTTGAAGAGTGAGAAAGAGCAGACGTAGTTTTAGAGTCTGCTTTAATGTGATGTTTTGTAAACATGTTGGGACTGAATGCAACATTAGCAGATCTTGAGGCGACTGCATTAAAAAGTGCTGTTGACTTGTTAGTGGAGGCAGATGTGGTTGTCACAGCAGGAGTGTGTTTAACTGGGCCCGAAGCTGTGGTGACTGGGAGAGAGTTGGTAGGTGGTATATTGAAACTTTGCTTCTCTGTCTGAGAGGTTGTTCCCAGGTTTGCAGGAGCTGAAAAAGAGAGACTTTTCCTGGGTTGCTGTCCTCTTCCTCTGCTCACTGGAGCCTTAAAATGAAGGGAATTAAGAGGGATTTTATTTTCTTTTACATACTCCAAACACTAACCTGCATCTGTGCGATGCCAAATGTTTAAAAGGTTTCAGTGTTCGTTACCTGATAGCTGCTCATTAGAGTCTTCTGCAGCTGCTCGTGTAGGCTGATGATCTTCTCAGGACTGCTCAGCCTCCTGCTCAGACTGACACGGGCACCGGAGGACGAAGGAGAGGGACTCAGTGAGGATCGAGGTGAAGCGGTCAGAGCTGGGGAGGACTTTCCTTTCACATCTGGATGATGAAATCCAAATTTCTCAGGTCCGCTGGTTACTTGGACTGACCAACTGGTGGAGGGAGAGAGCTGCAGGGGGATTGAGAAAGATTGTAATGTTTCTCCCAATTTAATTCTATAATTTAAAGTACAAACAGCTAAAAGGTTTAAACACTGATATATTAATTTAATGCTTAATGTGATAACTTTTTAAAATGAGTGTAAACAAATGACTCTATGGCTGAAACAACAGGCAGCTCCATATTATTCAAAGGTTACACTCACAAGGGGAATGATAACAGTAAGCAAAACATGTTTCAGTGTTCATGGTTTATTGCTGTTCAAATGCTACATCTATAAACGGCCAAGTAAATCAATACATTTAAAAATAAATCTGAATTATCTACCTGTGCTGTAGTGGGGATCAAGCTCGCTTTCAGGGCTGAGACATCTGGTGGTGGTGAAGAAGATTGCACACTGGCAGACTCTAGCACCAGTAAGGCTGGCACAGGTGAGTTGGCTTTTTTCTTTAGTGTCCCAGGCGGTCCAGGTGAGACTTCGCTGCTGCTGCTTGTGGATTCAGTGGAGACTAAAATTGTGTGTTGATCACTTTTGAGTGCTTTAAATTTCACTCCAGGTTCAGGTGCGAGTACATTTTGGTTCTGCTGATTTATGAGTGGGGGCATAGTAGAGCAGGTCTGATCAGGTGTGAATCCGTTGGTGTAGTCTTGAAAGTTTGAAATAAATCCTGGTGTAAACTCAGTGCTGTAGTCCCGGGGCTTTACGTGGCTGACTGGTGTGAACGCTGCAGTGTAGTCCTGCAGAGCAGCGTCACTGAGCAGCTGCTCAACCTGCTGTGTGAGCGTGACGTCCGCACATCCTCGCTTATGCATGGCCTTCGTCATCTGAAACAACAAGCTGTTCCTCTCCTGACACTTCACCACCAGGCAGGACAGCTTGGCCTGTCGTCGGACGAAACACCTGTCAGTCAAACTCAACTGCTACTGACACATGACAAGAGTAACCTGACAGTCGTAGAGGAGAATGAAAAGTGTCTTTCCTCACCTTTAAAGGAGCCATATCCAGATCAATCTGGCTCCTCTTCTTCAGGAGTGCATCATACTGCAGAACAAACACAATAAGATTAAACACAAGAAAATCAGCTCATAACTTGCAGCTAACTGCTCTGACAGGTTACCCACCTTAGCTCTGATGTCGTTGTAACGTGTCCTGAGTGAGACGAGAACAGTGCTCAGGTCATCTTTGCTGCCCTGCCCTCGCTTGAGAGCGATATACTCTGAGTTCAGCTCCTCCAGAGCCACCGTCTGTGAGGATTCACACACAGATCAACACACACAGGAACAGATCTATGATAGGAACTGCCTCACAATGTTGCTGCTTCTCATTTTTTATATTTTATCTGTTACTGCTTGTTTTTAAGTAGTTAAAACACCATCAAAGGATGTAAAGAACGTGACAGATGAGGCAGACAAAGCATCAACACTCTCAAGGACTTAAACAACTGCTGATTCAAAATCAAGTCTTGCTAGGTTGATTTTAAAGATGAGTTTTTTATATATATACACAGGCACTCACAGTATATTTATGGTACATAACAAATGAAAACAAAAAATATTCTGCCATTCTTACCTTAGCTTTGAGCTGAGCTGTGAGGATGTTGTGTTGCTCCTCCATCTGTGCCTTTAGTGACAGAGCATCACTCTTCTCTCTGACGAGGCCTGTCAGTTTGCTTTGCAGCTCCTTCACCTGCGGCAGACACAGATAACAGATAAACCAATTAGGTCAGGCACTGTGTGCTGAGGTTTTCTGAATATAGTTTAAAAGAAAGACCAAATGGCAATGGTGGAGCAGACAACACAAGATAATGGCACCACACTGAAGTTTAAACACCTGGGTTATGAGGCTGTCATTTTCCTTTCTGGTTTCTTCCATCTGATTGGCTACATCTGTCAGCCTCATCACCTTTCTCTCCGCCTCCTCCCTCCTGGCTTCTGATTGAAACAATTCACTGTGCAGCCTCTTGGTCTGAAAATACCACAAACATAAACATGAACACATGAAGTTAGTTCAAACATCCCTGATCTGTAAATATAAAATAGAGAAACCAAAAAAATTCTGTTCCTAAACGTGTTCTTTGTCATTTTTTCCTTTCAGGTTAGGATCAATAAATCATATGCAGCGAAAATTATAATAAAATAAAACAACAAATATTATACTGTATGAAATATTCATTTCAGATTAATCAACAGAACGTCTGAAGATAATCTGAAAAACAAACTGTCCAAATGTTAATGAAGAGCGTTGTGTAAACTCACATCTACGTGGTTCTTTTCCAGTTCATCTCGCGACTTCTTTAGTTCTGCTCCCAAAGCTTCAATCTCCCTCATCAGATCACGTTGCTCCTGATTTCCATCAAAAACCATGTTAATCAACATAATGACACACAAAGAGCGATAATGCTGACAGGATATTTACATCTTGATACCTGTAGGTGGTTTCCTCTGTCGTCACCAGGCTGACATCTCTGTGTAGCACCAACAATAATCTCAGCCTTCTTTGTTGTAACAGCACTGTTTGGATTCAGGAGATGCTGCTTCTGATTCCGCCCATCTGTTTGTGTTTGGCTGGATAAAGCAGCTTTGTGGTAGTTTCTTTCCTCTTTTAGGCCCTGAAGTTGTAGCTTTATCTGCTCTTCCTCCTGCCGCAAACAACTGATTGAAAGTTCAATACTTTCCTTTTCTTCTCTCAGACTGCTAACTGATTTTATCAGCTTGTCGGAGTCTTCTTCTAAAGTGTAAGATGATTGTTCCTTGTCTCTTTGTTCCTTCAGACATTTAAGGGAATTGGTTAGTTCGTCTCTCTCCTGTTTCAGATAAAGCACTGCCTGGATTAACTGGTCGCTCTCTGTCTGTAAACTTTGTAGTGACTGCATGATCTGATCTTTCTCTTCTTTTCCACTTGAGAGAGATTCTGACAATTTTCCCTTTTCCCTCTCGAGACCAGATAAAGATTTAGTGAGCTGCTCTTTCTCCTCTTTCAGGCTGCTCATAGACCTTTTAAACTGGTCCCTCTCATCTTTAAGCCCACAGACCGTCCTGGTAAGCTGCTCTTTCTCTTGTTTGAGACCAGTCAGATATCGAGAGATGCTGTCTTTCTCCTCCTTAAGTCCCCAAACTGAGCGGGTTAACTGCTGCTTCACTTCTGTCTGTGTTTGGACTGACAGAGATACTTCTCTCTGCTGCTCACGGAGAGATTCGATGTTGCCTGACAGATCATCTTGTTCTGTTTTGAGGCTCTGAATTAACTTGGTCAGCTGGCCCACTTGATCAGTTTGTGAATTCATATGCAGGCTTTTCTGCAACGGATCATAGTGACTTCCATGTGTAGAAGGTGCTGAAGCTGCAGCCGAATCGACCTGGTGATGACAGGATATCAATTGTGGTTCTTCCCCTTGCAGGACACTTTCCACCAAACTGTCCACACATTCTTCCAGGTTGCTCTGTTGAAAACATCCTGATTTTGCAGATCCACACAGGTCTTTATCAACCTGTGTTTCTTCTATACGGTGTTCAGCCTCCGCTAACTTTTGCTGCAGCTCCATGATGGTATTGAGATCATCCTCAGTCTTCTTGGTGAGTTCTGTAATCAAACACCCATGTTCCTCATTCTCCTGCTTCAGCTCCTCTAACTTGGAGATATGCTCCTTCAGCTGTGTTTCCTCCCTCTTCATCTCCTCTTCTCTAAGCTCAATGTGAGCCAGAAGCTCCTGGATCCGGTCGGCCAAGGCCCGGTTCTCCTGATTCAGGGCCTGGACAAGGTCATCCTGGTCTTCAGCTCCATCCCAGGTGGTTACTGTGTTAATCTGAGTACACAAAGTGGCCAATGTGATCAAATATATACTTTAAAAGTTTGTTATTGAGATTTGGATATAACTTCAGCTGTATAAAATATTTCTAAGTACAACCCCTGTGACATACCTTTTCTCTTGCAGACCCCGGCTCCTCCTCCACCTCTTTCCTGAGTTGTAGTGTCAGTCGAGTATTCTCTTGAGCCATCATCTGCAGCTGCTCCTGCGTGTGCTGCAGGGCGACCTCCAGGCGGTCACGATGTTCTTGAAGTGCTTCAAGATCCTCCCCCAACCCCAAGCTCCTGTAGGCATCCCTCAGGGCATCAGATTCCTCACTGGGGCTCTGCTCCAGGTTTAGCATCCCTCTGGAGCACCAGGTCCCCAGTTTGAACTCATCTAATGTCTCTGTAGCGAAGGGAAGTGACTGGCGGATGGGGTTGGAGCCAGGGTGGTGAAAGAGGCTCAGAGGGCCATTTTTGGGTGGAGGTTCTGATTTGGCAAATGAGGAGTGATCCTCTTCGTTGATCTGTGTGCTCTCTGCTGTCGCCTGGTGGTGAACAGGTAGAACTGCAGATGCATGAGGCTGGTCTGTTGCCTCATCTGAGGTTAGATGGACCTACAGAGAGATCACATAGAGGTCAAAGCTGTAAATCATTTATGTAAACATGAAAATGACAACACACTAAATGATGTAACACAAACCAAATTCATTCACAGCTGATATGTAGATACACTTGGATAAGCATTAACAAACGGAGATTTGGTTATGTAACTAAATCCCGGCAACAAAGCTCTCCCTCTTTTATGCTGTAATACCCTCTCATGAAAAAGCAAGAAGGGATTTACAACATTAAGCCGATGATAACACCGGATAGAATATTTATTGATCCTTTAGTTATTTTTACCAACCATATTGGGGCTGTACAGTGAAGAAGTGGTAGATATTGTAGCAGTCTGGCACAGAATCAACAACTGAATATAAAAATGTGTTTTTTTACTTTGTTACAGAGCATGTTTTTCTTTTGAGAACAGGAACACCATTGGGCAATCAACCGTCATGTCTGTACTTGACTTGTGCTTGTGTAATATCCTGTACTCTCAGACTGCTCGTTCCACCTTTAAAGGAAAAGTTCACCCAAAAATGAAAATTCAGTCCTCATCTGCTAACCCCTACACCAATGAAAAGTCAGCTAAAGCTTCGTATTCCACAAAACATTTCTGGAGCTTCACAACAAAACAGCATTGCAGATTCTCCAAAACAACCGAAGTAGACAGTGACTTGTTTTAAAACGTCCACATCTACTTCAGTTGTTTAGGAGAATGCTGCAACACTGTTATGCTGCGAAGCTCCATAAATTTTAAGTTGACTACAAAGCTTGACCCGACTCTTTATCAAATGTTTTGCATGAGTTTTTGGGTGAACTTAGCCTTTAAAACAACATAATGCAGTTTACTTCCATGCCCCAATGTTTCATCAACGATGAATTTAAGTATTGTACTCATCAATGTATGTAAAGCTGCCTCATTACATCACATTTCTTCTCAGATCTGACTAACTCTAGATGCCCCATAAGTAAATACTGAAGTTGGCAAGACTTTCAATATTTTGTTTTCCGCACCTCTCCAGAGCTCCCCACTGAGGAATGTTCCTTGGCATTATAAGAGAGAGTATTGGAGGGCACAGGACAAACAGCAGGACTGCAGCTGGGCGAGCTGGTCCCAGGAGCCAGGCATGTAGATGACTGACTGTGTGTTTGGTTAGCTGTATCTGTAAGCATCTGCTGGAGTTTGTGGTTCTCCTCTCTCAGCTCTTCAACCTCCTCCGTTAATGAGCTCTCAGACAGCTTCAGCTGTTGCACCTCTGTCTTCATATCCTCCACCTTGCAGCCCAGGAAGTGGCTGTTCTCCTGGGCTGCCTGGAGCTGCTCCGTCAGCCCCCTCCGCTCGGTCATGCCATTCTCCTCTCTCTCCAGCAGCACCCTGAGATCCTCCTGCAGGCTCAAGATGAAGCCTTGCAGCCTGGCTTCATTTGTTTTCTGTTTTGTGTCTTTGACTCTTCCCCCTTGTATCTCTTTCTCGGTCTTTACCTCATCGTCTTTCCCTCCTTCTCTCTCAGCCCCCGCACTTGGCTGCCATTGCCTCCTCATCTCCTCCTTCCTTGCCTCTTCTCCTTCACCCTCTCCTCTCATGGAAGGTAGCCTCTCTTGTTCGTCCCAGTGTGTTACAGTCCCAGCAGTGATTCTGACTGCACTGATCGCTGCCATGCCAGTGGCAGCACTCACAGTCATGTCCAGTATCTGCTTTTCTAACGTGTAGATCCGGTTCTGAAGGCTCTGCTCTCTGTCCCGGGCCAGACTAAGCTTGTGTTGGAGCTGGGTTTTAAAGTTCTCGAAGTACTGGGACTGGCGACTCATCTCCTCCTCTTTGGCCTTCAGCTGCCTCTGACAGCGCTGCAGTCGATCCCTCCAAACCCGCTCCCCTTGCTCCTTGTCCTGGGTCTGAGCAGGAAAGAGAACGGAGAGAGATGGAGATAAAATATTAATATATATATATCTGTACACATACATTTGGATGACTTGATTACCATTTTTCTTGTCCAAACACTTGGTAAATTTGTATTTTGATGCTTTGGCAAATTGTTTGTTTGTTGAAACTTTCACGCCTATAGCCAGTCAAATAAAAAACAAATGAAAATTGAACTAAGATACAACCAACTACTGAGTTATCCTCGTGATCCCAGCTCCATTTCACAAAGCTTGCTTTACAACATGTTTGAAATTGTTCCCCTGAGCTACACCAGTGTCCTCTTAGGACTAATATGTTTTAGTTTCTGTCTTAGCATTAATATTGTAGTGGTAATAGTCTTAACTGTAGATGTTATCTGTTGTGACCGGTGTCTGACATGTGTCTCTTTGGAGCTCTGCTAATTGTCAGTTGTTGCTATAAGCTTGCATATCAAAGTTCAGATTCATCCTTTCTTAATAATCTAACTTTGGTAGCATTGTTTGTGATTTTACTTCAGAATCAAGGTCTCCATTATCTTGTGTCTCACTTGTGCACTGAAGAGGCATTTTAGTCCAGACCTATGGGAAGTAAAACCTGTGTGACTGAAGTCAACCTGCAGGGCTCACACATCCATTACAGTCTTCATGTTTTACAGTTTGTACATCCATTCATGCATTCAGAGATCACAAGCACTCACCATGGTCCTGACCTCCGCCCTGAGCATGTGGAGCCTCTGGTCCAGCCTCTGGGAGTGCTGCATGCTGTGGTGGTTGGAGGCAGAGGCTAGCTGTAGCAGCAGGCTCCTCTCTGACCTCTCTAACTCTCTGATCCTAAAGCAACACAACAGACAAGCTCGCATTACATCATGTAACTTTACACAAATGTGCACATTAAAATAAAGCTAGAATATTATTCTTCTGTTCATTTGATAGATCGATTTTAACCTCCTGATGTGAGAAAAGATGAAAACGTAGTAATCCAGGGGAGATGTTAGCAGCAGCGTGATCACATGCAAGTGTGCAGTGCAGTCAGGTGTGTGTGATATGTGATATCACCTTGGCAAAAAGTGAGTATATAGTAGCAGGTGTGTGTGTGTGAGTGCGTGTGTGTGTGTGTGTGTGTGTGTGTCACAGGATCCCTTCTCCCACAGTGTCTCACCTGTTCCTCAGGTAGCTGTCTGACTGGAGGTCTGAACCTTCTTTCTGCTCCAGGACCCTCACTCTGTTACACAGAACCGGCAGGTCCAAGTCCAGGTCAGTTCCCCTTGAGTCTGTTACCTTGGTAACAGAACAGTATACGGTTCCTGTCGTCTCTGATGAGGCCATGTGATCCTCCACGGGATAGCCTGCGCCCACTAGGTCAGTGTTACCTGTGGCACAGGAACTGATGGTGTCAGAATTACTTCAGGAAGAAAAGAAAAAAAACTGTTGCACATCTTCTTTACGCTTTCTTTTTCATATCAGCATGTCCATCATAAACACACTGACATTTTCCAAGATTAACAGAAATACACAAGCACAAATTAGTCATCCATTATTCACCACGTCAACAGCTTGGTAGCAAGTTGTCCAGCACAGGTGTCTCTCAGGTTACCCCACCTCCCAATCATCCCGTCTCATCCTGCACCTCGAACCACATTTCACAAATCCTTCAGTCCAAAAGACTTTAAAGGAAAGGTTCACATTTTTACATCTAAGTCTGTCTTAAAACAATACTCACATGCCCCTAGGTGCATTGAAATAGTTTTTGGTCGCTGTAATAATTCCCCCTGTTCATACTGGCTGTTTTCAAGACAGAGACGAAAAATGTGAACCTATCCTGTGCGCTAAGCAATAAGTAAGCTAGCAATCAAGTTTGATTAATACATAACTAAATACAGGCAAGAATACATGAGTTAATTGATAACCAGTACACATAAGTATAGTCAGAAAATCATTCAGTTGCAGATTTTAAGTATTTTCGCAGTCTAAAGAAAGTTAAACTCACATGACCTTGAGTAAATTCTTAAAGGTAAACTTAAACAACAACCTGTTCTTTTCGCTCCACTGATTTTAGTTTCATCTTCTTGATACATCGATGAGCTTCCAGTGAGTTTAGCTTCTTCTCTGTGAACTTAGTTGCACGGTTGCTTCCTTGGAAACGCCACAAACGTTGGACTTTGCCAAAATCCTCCGTATCCAGCTGGCACTCAGATTGTTTCACCCCCTCGCTCGGCCCTGTACTTCCACTCTTCTTCTCCTCCCTCCGTCTCTCCTTTTCCATTGTCCGACCGGGCATTCCTTCAGCCGAGGCTCCTTTCCCGTTAATAAATCCTCTGATTCAGAGTTTTCTCTCAGTAAATCCGAGTGTTTGTTTCTCACAAAGGACTTAAAGTTTTATGTTCCAGGTCGAAGAAACCTTATAGTAAATTTCATTTATAAATAAATCTCACTTTAATCTCATGTATATATGGTTATTTAGTACATTTTCAAATATGTTTGCATTCCAGGTAAGGGTCTTCTGCAAAAGTGCACATTTATCAAAAAGGCCATTGGGTTTTGATGGGCTGTCTAAAAATGCATAAAAAACAAGTAGATTTTGTTTCGTCCTCGCTTGCCTCCACAGCACCTTAACACCTGAGAAAGAAGAAACATTTGTATAAATAATAAATGTATTATAACAAATGTATAACTATATGTATTAAATACTGATATGATACAGTGAATAAAGGTGCTACCTGATGTGGGTCCTCGGTCACTTTCATTAAGGCCAAAGAATAAATGCTAAAGAGAAAAACAAAAAGAGGAACAAAAACTAAAAGAACACAAAGTATTTAATGAACAGGTGGAAAAAAAGAGAGAGGAGAAAAAGAGCGTCAAGAAGTTAATAAAATACACACAGTGCCACTACAGCAAATGTAAACTCCTTCATAATCCCTCATTGCTAATCTTTACCTAGTCAAGTTACAGTTTACGCTTCCTCTACCAGCCATGACTGAACCTTTCTTAGAAAGAAACATAAAAAATAAAATTTAAATGTGTACCTTTTCCTCTATTTCCTTTATTTGTCTCTTTTGCAAGTCAATCCTGTCCTCCAGCTCTCTAATTCTCTGCAAGGCAAAGACAGACACGGTTAGGTGGTCAAAAGTATGTTCAAATCTAAAATTAAGACCATCTGGCCGGCTCTCAAACAAAAACAAACAGTTGTTACAGTGTTAATAAAACTGCGATCCAGCTACTCCTGCATTTACTCCAAATACTCTGCCTCCTTCCCATCATGCCCTCTGTCTCCATGGTAGCTGTGTTGGGTAAGAAGCTGCCATGGCAACCAAAGAGCAGATTTAACAGTGAACAGCTGAAGTTACTACATCTTTGAGACTTTAAACCAGAGCAGCTTATTCACTTGACTGTGACACTAACATCTTACTGATCCAGCGTGCAAAAGTCTTTCATCCAGCTGTAGTATCTTTAAGCGTATTCAGGGTCATAAAAAGGACACAGCCGAATCATTTAGGTCATAAAAAGCTGTTAGTTCTTAATTACTAGACTGTTGAGTCAGCCAGGGGACTGAGAAGAAACTAAAACCAAACTGTTGGGAAGAGGAAACAGTTGCTGCTCTTTTGAGTGAGAAGAGGTGCAGAATTTCTACCTTTTTTAATTACAGATTAAATGGACGAGGCATTACAGATGTATTGTTTGAGGACTAATTAAACTACTGCATAGACACATTTAATTAGTATATGTCATTAGCAGCATTAAAATGAGTTTAAAGTGAATAAGTGTGGTTAGAGATTAGAAAAAACAATGTTGGTAAGTTACAGTACAAATGAAGTTGAAGGTGCCGTGGTTGTTGATGTACTCAATGAATAACATATACTGTACGAGCCATGGGTGTAAAACTACTGTGAGGGCTGCGGAGTGGAGGGATACTGAAGGAGTGAGGGGGTATTCAGATCACAATGATACACACTCACACGCAGCCACAAAGTCATTCTGCCTCATCTTTTCACTCTTTCACTGCTACATGTGCACTTACAGGTAGAGTTAGAGGTTGCACACACAGGGATACTGCATCTTTTTCATAGCACCAGAGGTCTGGTGGGGTCAGACGGTTCAGACAGGGACCAGGGCTCAGATTGAGGGAGGGCAGGACTCAGTAACCTGACTGGATTTGTTTTAAGCCTTACCTGCTGGGCCTGCTGTAGGAGCTCCATGCGCTCCTGTAAGATCTGACTGTCAAACTGCCGGCTCTGCCGGAGAATCTGACGCCGCAGCTTGTCCACGGCTAGCCTCAGCTCCTCCCTCTGCCTGTCTGTCAGCGACTCGGCCACCGCCTGGCATGCCGGCTGCTCCTGCTGCAGAGCGCTATACAGCGTGGCCTCCAGCTCCTCGATCCTCTGCACAGCCAGCCACATACACACATACAGGTACACAAACACACAGACACGTACACACACACACAGAGACATGCACATGCACATGCAGAAACACATACAGGCATGCACAAGCACACACATGGAGGCACACACACAAACAGATAAACATATACACACAAACACACACACACATACACACACTACTGTGACCATGGCAGATATGGGGAACAGTGTTCCACTTTACACTGCGGTTATTCAGGCTTGACTTTGTCATGGTAACTTTTATTACCAACACAAAACGTGTTTTTATTCTCAGTCTCATACAGATTAATTCCAGCAAAATTACCATGTAAAAACCAAGTTTTCACCAACACAATATAAAGTGGGACCATAAACACAAACCGACACCAAAACTGACCAAATAAAATGGTTATAATTATATGGAGAGTGACCTAAGTGTTAACCTCTGTCTTCTGGGTACAGTCTATTAAAGTCAGTGAGGGGGAAAATGTTTTCATTTCATTCTTATCACTCACAGTCTAACATTAAAATCTTATTCAACTCATGCTATCCAGAATTATTCCTCAACTTTGCTATTTGTTCATTTGGACCAAGTAACACAGGGTATTCATAAAGGCATTGTATCTTTATACTTTCTACAATTTAACATAAATCAGTGATTGACCTTCTCAGAATATAAAAGTGCATTGGGCCAATAAACATGAAGCCAAATACCTCGGCCAATTCAGTGGCTCAGATTGTTCACAGAATTTAGACTTGAGTGGTAAAAGATGCAGTATCCCGACACAATGTGACAGATTTTACCTTCATGGAGCATGTCGTATTCATGATGTTTAATGGGCTTCCAAATGTTTATGTGTCATGCTGGAATGACAATGTTGCACCGCTGCATTCCTTGAATCACTTAATGCCTTGTACACAACCTTGGTTAATGTTGTTATTAACATAAATGAGTGGATTTTGTCTATTTGACAGGCCGACTTTTGTATAAAGGGACAGGTCATAGTGCTCCAGGCTCCGTACCATGTACGCCTGGTCCAAGGCCTGCTTCCTGTAGTCCAGCTCTTCCTCGAGGAATCCCTTCTGCTTACTGAACAGCTCCTGCAACAAGATGTGATGATATATAGATACAGGGCACAGTATCACAACTGACTGGTAGACTATATTCTGTAGAATCAGGAAAACCATGAGCTCCACATTTAGCATCTTTTTCACATTACAACAGCAGAAAAAACAAGGTGATAAATAGCTTGATTTGTGTATGAAGCAAAGAAAAGTCAAGTATATTTGCATGATACCACTTTAACATAACTTTGTTCACTAATGGTAAATGGATGTTTCACCTTGTCATTTTCCAGGTCAATCATCTTCTGTGTGAGGGCAGCCTCTGTGCTATCTATCTGTTTCAACCACTGCACAGGGAGGATTGGGACGAAACAGGGAACAAGAGGGATCAGTGCTTTTTCAGAAGTTGAAATGGCTGTATTATTGTCATCCATATTAATTTACATGTGCAATAAGTAAGAATTGTAGTTGAAAACATTAAAAAATTAACTAAAATGTATAACAGAATGTGAAGAAATAAAAGGTTTGACGTTATGTCGAAGATGTCTACATGCACGTATTGAAAACTTCTCTCTCCCAGCAGTTCAAAGCTCCTGTGCTCGCGGTGTAAACGCCAACACTCCCCCAGTTGTCCAGCTAGCTGCATGGGCTAACAAGGTAACAGTAGCTACAATCATGCAGGCAGTAGCAGTTACTCTGGTGATATGTGTTTGTTTTGACTATGAACTAAACAGATGGCCAATTCTTACATATTGCAATTGTAGTGCCTGCATTGGGAATCAATGAAGTGTTATGGCCATAAGTGTCCACTGTGTGTCAGTAAAATCCCAACCTCTCTGAGAAGCCTTACTCACCTTTTCACACAGTGAGATCACCGTCCCTGCCTGGATCACAGCGACCTGCTCCTCATTTCTGAGATTCTACAGAAAATACAAGAGAGACGTCAGAAATTAGAACTAAAAATAGACACTGTAGCTTATTTTAATCCAACAGTGTGTTTTAACTCACCCCATTATCCCCCAGGATATCCAGTTTCTTCATCAGCTCAGGAATAATTACATCCTGCAGAGGTCAAAACCATCAGACATCATATTGACTGTGTGTAGTGTTAAAGGAAAATATTTTGTGTAAGTGTGTAATCACCTTGACTCCCTCCTGATGGCAGTAGCTCTGCAGGGCACTGGTGCTGTTCTCAGGGAACGCAGACATGTGCAGATTGAGGGCAGGAGATCTGCGCTCCCTCTCCTATAGCGAGTACACACCATGTTAACATTCACACGCACATCACAAGGTCAGACAAACTAATCAAGTCCTACCGTTGTGTAATAGTTCATCATAACATTGACGGCGGTGCAATGTGAGACACAGAATGTAAATGAGAATGAAAAGGGAGTGAATGAGGGATTTACTTACATAACACTGAAAACATGGTCGGGATCTGCCAAATGAGGGAGGTGGGAACCCATAGATTTAAATGGGAAACCAAACCAAACCAAGAGGGAGTTTGACAACACATGCTGGAACTCAAAACTGACAGCAGATCTCAAACAGATGCTGACCCACAACTGTTAATAAAAAGATAACTGGATGCAGGAACAACTGAAAGAAGTGATGGGTGATAAACTTTATATTCTAAATGATACACGCCTTTGAAACCTCTAGGTTAATGACCTAACATCTCTAGATTTCTAACTTTAATACAAAATACTCTGCAGATAAACAATAAAAATCACTAAATTAGACTACACTGTAAATACTTCCTTGTTTATCCATGGACATAAGCTTTTATCATATGGAATATGTCAACAAAACATAGGACATGCATGCACAAATGAGAGACAAAATGAACAAAGATGGGGTTGAATGGTGAACTTAAATACATTTTTATTCAACAAGAAATTATTTTCATCTTAACACAACATTCTTTCATTAAAAAAAATATTCCAGTTCAGACAAGGGGGCTATGCACACAGCTGCCATGCAGGACACAGATGCTATAGAGGAGGACTCAAGTGTGTATATGTGAACAGTATGTTTGTTTGTTTGTTTGTTTGTATGTCTGTCTGGTGAGTCACTGTATGTAGGTCTTGCGTCTGGAACTGAGATTGTTGTTGTCGCTTCCTGGTGACATTTTGACGTTGTTACAGTCTCTTACTTCCAGTTCCAGCACCCTGAACTCCAGCAGCTCATTCTGATCCCGAGCGTCCTGAACTTCGGCCTGCAGCCGCGACTCATTCTGCTGCAGCACACACATCTACAGACACACACACACACACTTTTGTTAAGTACAATGGTAGGGCATGTTTATGAATGCATTATGAATACTTAGGTTGATTTATTTCTTGTAGTTGTCATTATTCTGTTAGTTATGACGAACTCATATTATTGGTTGTGATTGGATCACTATGCTTTAAAGATATAGAAAAAAAAAAAACTTTCAGAAGATTTAAACCCAGCCCCAAATTTTTTCAAATCATATTTCACCTGTAGTGCTATTTATCTATCCAGATTGTTTTAGTGTGAGTTGCAGAGGCTTTACGATATCGGCCGAAGAGATGTCTGCCTTATCTAGAATATAATGGAACTAGATGGCACTCAAAGCACCATAAAAAATACTTTTGAAAAACTCAACAGTAATGTCTCTTCACAGAAATCTTGACCTGGATACTCAAGATAATCCACAGACCTTGTTGTGAGCAGTTTCCTGTAGGGAACTATTTCCTTACTCACAACCCCCAACCTTATCACCATGCAGAAGGAAACGTGCATCGACTCAAGGACGAGAGGCTCGTGCTCCTGACAGCACAGCCGTGTTCCTTGTCTGAGCTGTAAGGTTAGCCAGCTAAGTTAGCTAACCTCTCGTTGAGAAGGCAGACATCTCCAAAACAATCTAGATGGATAAAAAGCACTACAGGTAGATTTTGAAGTGAACTGGCCCTTTAAATCATGTTAATTTTTTTTTTTTTTTTTTATTCCATACTATTAATTTCTGACATTTTAATTGGCATTTTAATGTTGTGTGCATTTCCTTTTTAAGGTTGAGAGTGTGTAATAACACTTAATGTGTCCTGCCTTGATCAGACAGTTTCTGTTCTTATCTTATTTAAGCAAACCTCTTGACAAGTGTTTAAATGTTTGGTTCTTTTGTTAAATACCAACAAATAAAAAGTTGGGCATTAAAAAAGTATTGTTTGGTATCTGTGCAGAGAATTTACAATATTATGATATCACATCAGCAAGAGCATTGAAAAATCTTAAACTTTTTTTTTTATGTAGTATCTTGATACAGTAACTATGTTTCTGATAGAGTGATGCATTTAAACTGAGTATAGGCTTATTCAATGTACCTTCTCGTGAAGTTCCTGGTTGGTCCTGAGCAAGTACTGCTTCTCCTCCACCCACTTTGAATCCTGCCATAACAACCAAACACAACATCAGCAAGAAATGACACTGCCAGGAACAGTAAAGGATCCTTGACAACAGGGTGTAATGAACAAAGCTGTCGGAAACACAATCAGCCAACTCAAAACATAACATGCAGTGACAAGCTACTGTATTTCCAAATGAAATGAAACATGCAAATGTACCATAGACACAAACAGACAGGAACAGAGTGGCAGTAGTAGTTTATTGATCCAGAGAATTAAAGACCAACCCTGAGATAACAGGCAACGGAGCTGCATTCACAACCATCATGAGTTCACATTAACAGGAGGAACAGAGCAGGAAATCAGCAGAGCAGGAAATCAAAATAACAGAGAAGGATCACGCCACAGTGGAACAGGCAATATGCAGAAAACATGCGGTGACAAAGGAAAAACTTCACAACAAATGAAGAAAATAAGAGTAGTGATACGTATCCATCATAATCATTTCAGTGTTCAAGATAATTAGTGTAGGTAATAATCAAGGTGCTCAGTCAGCTTCTTTTTTAGGTCTCCTTAGTTTTGACAAAATAGCCAACTCAGTTCTCATACCGAAATGCTTTAAGATGACCGTACATATTAAATAAACTAAAATTAATGTAAACATATTTTCAGACTCAGAAAAGGTGAGAAATTACTGGATTAAGATCTTGTATATCAATCTACTCACAGCTGTGCTCGACAGCACTATAAGGCCCAATAAGAAACAGAACCGACAACAGGGAGGACAGAGGGTGAGGCAGAGCATGCAGGCACAGAGCTGTGACATCACACATGCAGGAAGTGACATCACAGGATTCTGCGGCAGACCTGGTCGGCAAAGCGCCAGCCCAGGAGCAGAGCGGCCAGACAGACATGCAGGAGGGCCAGTGAGAGCAGGACCAGTGAGCTCCTGTCACCATTCCTCGGCTTTGTTACCTGCCCCCTCTCGGCCAGGGCCTTCTCCAGGTCCATTATCTTGGCCTGGCAGCTGTTAAGCTCCGCCTGCAGCTGTTCACGTGTCTGTGGGAGCAAAGATTAGCCATGAGACAAACTAACATAAACTCTACTACATCTGAACTTTACACTAATTGCAAAAAATGTTTCAGAGCTGCTGGACGACAGGTAAAGAGGGCAAGAGGTAGAAAGTGATACAAACCCTGGCTTCCCTCTCAGCATCCATAGAGCCCCCCGTCTGCTCTTGGAGAAGGGCATAGGCACGCTGGAGAGCCTGGTACTCTCTGGTCAACTGACGGAAACGAAGCTCTGACTCTTCACGGGTAACACTCTTTATTCAAGAAAAATATAAATGAAGATATTAAAGATTTACTAAAGAGGGACAGGATTTAACGCATACCTTTACCTGAAATTATTTGTTAGCCTGTCTCTTATTCTGTAAATAATTCTTAACGTCATGTCTCCTCTCTGTCCTGTTAATCACTCAGAATTTATGCAGCACATGAAACTATAAAATACACTATAATTTAAATCATTTCTTTCAGTATAGACAAAGGATTTCCTTACCTCTTCCAAATCCTCCTCTGGAGTTGCAGGCGTGCGGTCAGTGAGGTCAGTGTTATAGGAGGTCAGAGAGGAGGTCTCAGAGTCTATCGACTCCTCATCAAATCCAAAATATGTCTCCACAACATGCCTCTGCAAAAAGGGAGAAGAAAAGAGGATATGCACAATTTAAACAAAACCCAAACCATAACATATACGTTGTATATAGAAAGCCAACAAATCCAACATCCATCCACAAGCTTATTTGAATAAAGCTCTTAAATTCAGCTCATACTAAGAAACACAAGCAGACGGTGTTTCTTTACAAATTGCTTCCTTTTGTTTACTCACCAACATTTTGTTTAAAACTTGTCAAAAGCAGCTGTCTTATCTCAGGAAAAGTAAATCAGATCAAGTCTCTGCATGTTAGCTTACTTCTTTCTTGCTATTAACTTTTCCATACCCCACGGAGTCCTTACCATCATGTTTATAAGTCATCTCTTGGCAACCAGAGAAGTAGAGGCAGACTAGGGCGCAGAGGCAAATGAAGGCAGAGAAGTAGAGGATAAGGAGGAGGTACTCCGTCATGTTGCTAATAGAACAAAAACACCAACACTAAACTATAAAAACTATATACATCTATCATCTCATATGCCACACTAGCTGATGTATGCAGCGTTCTGCAGGCCTTCAGTACTCCCGCACAAAATGGAAAAGCAGACAACAAGGCTTCTGGTTACAATCAAACTACTCCTTCAGAAAATCCAAAAAGCCAGCCTTTGTGTTTTTTGTCTCCAAGCTCATGTATTCAGCGTCTGCCTTAAATTAAAAAAGAGAGAGGCAAATTGTCAGGTGAAAATCCAAGAGCCGAGCTGCCGTGCCCAAACACTGAATCCACCACTCCAAGGTGACAAACTGGTTCCAGCAGAAGAGGTGGGATCTGACATGCATCCAAAAGCTCCTCCTCCTAGCAACATCGAATATCCCCTGATGTATGAGCCCAAACACGCACACTCAAATGCACACGTATCTCAGCAATTAGCAATCGTTTGCCTCTTTACTCTTTACACACAAGGAAACACAGAAAAACAAAGACACAACCCAATCAAGCTTGAAATGTATTCAAGGTCCTACAATAACACTAAATACACAAAATAAGAAAAACAACAAAGGCAAAGAAAAAAGAAAAGATTTTCCACTAGCACTTTCATGTTAGAGCTGCGTGATGCTCCCAGCTGTGAGGGATATTGTCATTGTTGTCTCCCGAGCCCAATTAAACAGAGAGACACACACCCAAATGAAAAAAAGTGCTCAAGGATCAGTCAACCACAGATTGGGTAGCTGCTTAGTTGCACATCCCTGGATTAACAGCGTTTATAAATCACTCACAGACACTTACTCTAGTCAGCTTGGGAGGTTTCCTCCTGTTCTTTTTGCTCATCACCAATCGGTCACGTTCCTAGAGACAAACACACAGCAGATCAATATCTCAAACCTCTGGCCCGACCAGCCTCACATCTGATTTAGACACAATACTTTTAGCTGCACAGGATCCCACAGTTCAGCCAAAACATCTGTCATCAGAATATAATGTTTCATGCAGCAGAAGTGTTCAATTTTGTCTGTTTCTACAAAATTCGAGTCAAAAGTCAAGAAGTGCTCAAGAAAATGAAAACCAAAAGTGCAGTGATGATCGAGATGAAGTGGTAATGATGGACAGAAAACAGAATAATTATAGGAATAAAGCGCGTGGGTTGAGGCTCTATATAATGAGGAAATTAGCTGCGGATGATTGATGAGTCGGGCGTGATGGAAACGTACAGAAAAGAGGGTGGGAGGGAAAAGACGAGTGAAGATGAATAAATCAGACACTCTGCTTCTGTTCTTACACCAAAAAACATTAAAGCAACAACAACCACTTCACCATCTGAAAATATAAAACTTCTTCCACTAATCCAGTAGATCCAAAAGTAAAACTGTTTATGTAATTTTATATATATCCAGAACATATCATAAAACCATACTGATATATATTTTGATATTTAAACATTTTCGATAGACAGGAATATATCAGTCTATTCAGAGAAGTAAATATTTGAGAAATCAAACTAAATCATCATATTAAAACAAAATCATGTATCAAATTCGGAAAATGTCCAAAGAAAATCCTGATCATTTATTAACATAAAAATGGTCAAATGTTATGAAAAGAACATCTGATGGGGAAAAAAAATAACATTATCTGACGGCACATATTGTTATATCTTCCAGCCCATTCCTCCCATTTTAGAGACAGTGTGGGATGCCAGCGCTAATTAAAGACACTTCTTACTCATATGTTATAAAAACATGTAAATTTAAACTTGAAAACTTATTAGAGGAGAGTGATCAGAGCCTGGTGGGTTGAGGAAAATCCTGACCTGCGTGAGCTCATCAATGATGCCGCGTTGCTCAGAAATCTGCAGCTTGAGGAACTCCAGTTCCTGTTCTTCGTGGGCGTGGCTCAGGTCTGTCAGGGAGATTGGCCGCTTCAGCTGGGACTGAATGGGTTGTTGTGGTAAGGGGGGCCGAGAGGAGGAGGCTTTCTCCTTCTGAGGGAGGAAGACAAAGACAGAGAGAGAATCTCAATTATTGTTGTATGGAGAATATCATGCTTTTTCTCAAACGGCCTGTAGAGGTCCTGTTTCCTTTTTAATGAACTCTTTTTTTCTTAACACATCTACCATCTACTATATATCTACTATTTTCAAGTATTTGAACTTTCTAATTAATCTTTATCTTGAGAACAGAGAGAAACAAAAGAGAAGAGGTAAAACATCTCACCATTTCAGCGTTCTCTCGGCTCAGGTTCTTCAGTTTCTCCTCCATTCGTTGCAGCGTTTGCAGGAGGTCATCATTTTTCTTGGACAGCCGCTTGTTCTTCTCAAATATTGGCTTCATCTGGCTCTCTGCCTCTCGCACCCTCTTCAACTGGACAGAGGAAGGAAACAGGGAGGGGAAACACTATTCTTAAGTCTTGACCTCGTGTGACACAGAATTTCCAAACTGAGCAAGAGGGAAAGGATCAAAGCAAGAGGTCTTAGGAAATACATTTTTTTAACACACCTAAGCATGTATGTTTCTTTATGTGCGTATACATGTTCTCGCAAGCATAACTATATGCGTTTCTGTCTTTGCATGCCTATAATCGTTGCATGTATATACTTCTGCATGTGTGTTCCTCACTAGTTCATTCCTCTCGTCAGCCAGCAGTGCATTTCTGTCCTCCAGTTTCCTGATGACCGAGTGGAGCTCCGCAATCTTCAACTGGAACCTCCTCATGTCACGCTCCTCCAACTCCTGTGGAGCAGGGGGGAGAGGAGAGGAGGAAAACAAAATCTAAATAAAAAGGGAGTACATGCAGGCAGGCAGGCAGGTAGGTAGGTAATGGAGGTGGATGGAAAAGAGGAAGTGGAGGGATGAAGATTGAGATGCCATTTCACAGAGTAACTGTGAACCTGTATGTACAGTATAAACAGTCTATCAACATGCTTCTTATGAAAGTATGAGATGTAGGTGTGGCTGTATGTGATCTACAATATAACATTTTTATCTTGTAATGTCATGTTCAAATCATGTTCATCCTGTTACAGTTTTAATGTCTGTATTTTGGTGTATAAGTGTATCCATGCACATGTGCAGATGCATGTGTCTACATCTGTTTCTGTATCTGTGTATACCTGGTTGCTGAGCAGGTCTGAGTTGTCCCCCAGCCCAGGCATCACTTCTCTCTTGGGGCTGCCGTGGTTGTGTCTCTCAGCCTCTCGTACGTGGCCCAGCTGCTCATCCAGAGCTTCCTTCTGAAGCTGGAGCTTCTGGGTGTAGCCCGCCTGCAGCCCCAGCTCCTTCTCCAGGGCACCCACCACCCGGTCCTTCGCCTTCAACTCATCCATCTATAAGAGGGATGGAGAGGAACAGTTTTCCATTAAATCCTATTTACATTCCACATTAATATTAGTGAAAAATCTTCACAATAGATGATACAAAGATTTGTGCAATCATGTTGTAGAAAATAAAATGTTTATGACATACAGCAAAAATAGAGCTTGAGCTGTTTATTTCACCCAATTTACCACCAACATGGGCGTATTTGGCTACATGAAGTATGATGTTCATCTTTTTTAGGCCTAGTGTGATGCAGGGTTTAACTTTCAACCTAACACTGTCAGCATCTTCAGTCTAACAAGCTGTTCGCTCTGGTGCCTGAAAACGACAGCGTTTTAGCTTTAAAATACTGTTTCAGCTGTGATTAATTTATGAAGCTTTGTTCTTACTCTGCATGCACACAATCGTCTTCTGACAGATGTTCCTACTTCTACTTCCCTTCTGTATTTTTTATATCATAAAGTCTCCTTGTTCAAACATTCCTTTGCAAACAATAATGCCCGCTATTGTAACCCTACTGTATGTAATCGGGTTAATGAGTAACGTCAGCCGAAAAACAGACTTTTATTTTTGCAGATAAGCACCACATGGTGAGATAGGCCGAGACAGACAGTGGAGCAATTAGCCTGTAGCCTCCATACGACAGTGAGATAAACCCTGAGCAGGAACTTCAGAAGCTGAAAAACAGATGTCATGTGTGAGAGACTCTTGGTGATATTCAAATGTGGTTGGAACAAGGGCTATAAAAGTAACAGCTGTTGGGTTTGTCAAGCTAACCTATCACTGGAATAATAATATATACCTGCCTTTTTATAGCTTAAATTACAGCTCCATATTTTGCAATTCAATAAAAAAAAAATTTAAAGACCTATTTTATTTTATATCAGACAGTCTGGGCAATTTGATAAAGTAAATGCATTGCTTTAACTAGAGCTCCAAGTCAGACAAAGGTTAAATAAGTTCAAGAAGTTCATCTGGGAAACACTGGGGTCACCAGCAATTATGCCTTCAACATTATTAGCCTTTATCGAGATACTTAGCTAGTGGCCATGTCATTTTTGATAAGACATACAGTATGTAGTGTCTGTGGTGTATATCTTTCCAGCAGCATGTGGTCTCACCAGTCTGCGGATGTCTCTCTCACAGTCCCGTTTAATTCGATGCACCTCATCCTGGTGCTGTTGGTAGGCTGTGCGGAGATCTGCGGCTTTGGCTTTATCTGCCTGCTGAGCATTTGCAAGCGCCTCATCAGCCTGCTTCCTGGCCGTCTTCTGCTCCTGGATCTAAAATACCACACACACACACACACACACACACACACACACACACACACACACACTATAATATCAATACACACAAACCTAAAAACAACAGAGTGACACTCATATATAAACACGTCCTATCCCATTAGACTGTTGTAATGATAGATGCCCTGTTTGTCTGGAAAGGCTGCAATGGAACAATAGCTTGGCAACAGGCTTTTCCACCCTGCTTCCTGTTTTTCAACAGCAAATTTAAAAAAGGTTTACACAGTCCCACATCAACACTCGGCAATGACTAGCACACATGCACTCATTTAATGGTTTCAGAATGTCAATTTTCCACAATGAAACTGTTTGTCTTCATCTAAGAACATACATTTCCGTCAGAAAATATCCAATCTGCAACACTCATTGCACAATTTTTTGTCACTAAGATAGTCACCAACATTTCCAGATGAAGCCAATGTATGCTTTAAATACGGTGAGGGGCATACAATGAGATTGCTGCATTGACAAGAAGCACCATTTTGCAACACATAAGGCTGAGCTCTACTTTGTTGAGATTATTTTTTCACAATATATGCTGGAAACAAGAATTAATTCTGCATTAATGTCACCTGTATACATGCTACAACCTACCTCCTGCTGCAGCTTTAGCCTCTCCCCATCAAAAGCTCTCCTGGCCTCCTCCCGAGCCTCTCCGAGAAGAGCATTTTTGAGCTTGTCAGCAGCTCCATCTCTCAGTGCGTTTACAAGCCCCTGGAGTCTCTGCACCTCAGCATCCCGGATTTTGATGGCCCGGGCCAGCTCGATATCATGCTGCCGTGCCAAGCCCTCTCGGACTGCCGCTATCTCGCGTAGCTTTTCTTCGTGGAGTTTGGCACGCAGGTCAGTGAGCGCTACAGCGTGTTTGTGCTGCTCGAGCTCCCGAGCCTGCCGCTGCTCCTGGAGCCGCTCACGGAGCTTACATACCTGGTAGGGCGACACAGTTTGCCATTGGAGTTGCATAAGAATCCAAACAACCAGTCCTCATCACACATATCACAGACCGCCAGTGTATTTGTGTGCCACAGAGTGATGACTTCATTTGTAAGTTTGTGCTCTAAGTGCTGGCAGTCTAAAACAAAATGGATGAACAGCTATCAAGTGGTGCTTTATTTCCCAACAGGGAGCAGTAGACACTCAAATGGAGAACAGTTATGGTGTCTGTCCTAGCTTGAACATGTTCAACCCAAAATATACTTTCCTTGCATTTAATTCCATATACGTCTGCCCTGATATATCTGTATAATCATCTCACAATAATTGTCAATGTTATACTTGCACTGTGCATACTATGCACTACTGTTGTTATTCTTAGGCCACATGCAATATTGCAGATGCTTTAAATGCAATGGCTTGTCCCAGTAAGATATGCTCCATTATAATTTTGTACATAGAATATATTTCACATATGTTCTACTCAAAGGGTGGGTGTTTCTGACTCTGCTTAGTTTGCTGCTGCAAATGGATGAAGCAGGTCTCAACTCAGGGCGAGACTTTCCTCTTTTTAAACATTTGCCCCCTGTCTCACTTGCTTGTCCTCTTGCCACTACTCTGCAGACTGTAGTCCTGTATCATTTAACCTTCCTCTTCTTCTTTGTGAAGGTCTACCTGGCAGAGATGTATCCTACACACACACACACATACTCTCTCACAATGTTCGCACTTAAAGATACGTTTTATGATAAAACTTAGATGTTGACTTGATCGCTTTTTTCTAACAGTTTTTACAGTTTGTTTTATTTATTTAGCCATTAGTGAGGCATTCATTTAAATGAAAAGCCTTTTAGTGTCACATCCTTGTATTTGTTCTATTAATCTGTGGTGTAGGGTGTGGACATCCTGGAACTCTTGTGGCTCACCTGGTCTCTCTCCTACTCTCATCCTCCACCTAGGGACACCTTTCCATAATGGAAAAGCTGGGTCCCTAAAATTGTGATCAGAAAGGCTCACCACTTCCTCTCTCTCTCTCTCTGCTTTGCCAAAGATCCCAGACTGAAGTTCAATCTTCAGTTGACCCACTCACCTTTTCCTCAAAATTATTTATTAATCAATTTATGTCTACAGCATCTGTCTGAGCCTCGTATTTTATTGTGAATTTTGCCTCTGCTTCAGCTTAACGGCAGCGAGAAAGCAAAAATAAGTAAATAATATGTAAGTAATTCTTTAAAGGAGGACTTTCTCATCTTAAGGTTTCTATACAAGGCATCCACTTCTTCTTCTTGCTCGCCCTCACCTTGCCACGCTCCTGCTGCAGCTCAATCTGGACATCCATGAGTTTGCTCCTCAGCTCCTCATTGGTGGCCGGCACCGATTCTGTCATCACCTCCGATTTCTCCGGCTTCCTTCCCTTCTTAAAGGGCGGGGCCGCAGGAGGTGTGTTTGATGACATAGCACTCTGGCCGCCCCAATCAGGACAGACACAGAGTGGCGAAAAGGAGGAGAGAGTCAGTCGCTGCTCCTCCTCCCTGCGAGCATCATCATCATGTCGTTGTCAGGTCTACATCATTGCTGGAGGTTGCCGAGAGTTTCTAAACGAAAAAGAAAAGATGGAAAAAGGGTGAGTCAGTGTTATAATGCGAGCATTACTCTGGGCCCAAGCCACATGACGTGCCACAGCCTGGGGAAAACAGACTATTTTTGGGCCTAACATTTACACTCTCCTCTGTGTTAGAGAGGAGAGGGAGACATACACCTGGGCAATTTATCTTCATCCTATTCTAGTCCCTGGGCTGTATTTAGAAGCTCCACAGTGCATGAGAATGTGTCTGACCACCACAGTTATGGTTCCTTGCCTCTGACATCTCCTTCAAACATTTCTCTCTATCTCTATGCTGCACAGAATATAGAGCAGTCCTAGCATCACTATACTAGATACCAGTTTCATCACGATATGATATGATATCGATTGTTAGGACGATACAATATCACAAAGTCTGCCACAATACAATTTGGATTCAACTCAGGGGCCTCAATATGAACAATATAAGACAATATCATATGCCCACAATCAGTTCCAGAAGAGGCTACCTCCCCTTTCTTTAAGTTCAGTAATGTTACTTTAATGTTACTGCACTTAACGTTAAAATTGACACCACTTACACATAAAACATGGCCTAACAAGAACATTTTGCTCGTACTGTATCAAACAAGTACTGTATCAAATTTGGCTCGATAATAACGTCAAGGAGACAAACCATTTGTTTTTTGCTGATCACCATTATTAGCTTCAGACTATTGTATTTTATATTGCATAAATTATCCGAGCAGCTAGAGCACTTGTCCCCTACTCATACTGTGCTACTAAAACAACAAAATGTAACTTTCTGAAGAAAGATTCATTGCTCATCCATAGGTCATCAAATACTGATGCTTTGGGTTGGTGTCAAACCTGAGCTGCCAACCCACAGCGGCAGTATTTGATGACCTATGGATGAGACTCAACAATGTAAGTAACATTTTGTTGCTTTAAACCATGCAGAAATAAACTAATCATCACAAATCAGTATATCTTTATCACTTTACTACAAAGTCCCTGAACACTGAGAGTCTGTGCTAATAACATTTAAGAGAAGTCTCCTTGGAAAATTAGATCTAGAAATCTTTGCTTCATTCAGTTTTCTCTCGATCCTTTCTATTGCCTGCTTTTTGTCTTTAAGCCTTCTCAAAATGAAATAAATAACTGTTTCAAACAGATATCTCATTGATTTTGTCTGGACTCTTTAGACAAGGTGAATGTAGACAGCAGCTGCCTCGATTACTGTCATTTGATCCTTCCATTTTATCCATCAGTGCAGTACAATTGCAAGATGTGTCTCCACTTTTCTTTCTTGGCATTTCACAACAAAAAGAGGCACCGCTTGTGCTTTTTGTCTGGTTCTAAGAGCCATGACATAAAACAGAGAAAAGCAGCAAATCAGTAAATCAATTTGATCACCTGAAATGAGAGAATGTTTGGCATTTTTGATTATAAAATTTCTTAAACGATTTTCTGATTATCAAAATAGTTTATATAAATTTCTGTCAATCAACAAATATAGATTACTCAAGTTATAGTTTCAGCTTCAGTGTAAACACATGAGAGATATCATTGATATGCATCAGCTTAGCTGGAAAAAAGATGGCATCCAATTGAACCACAGAAAGCAAGGCAAATACAACATGGTTTAAATTAATCATTTGTTTACTCCTCCTCCTTTTTGGCAATGAATGCAGGCTACACTTGTGTATTTTTAGGATATTTTGTTGTAGATGTTTTGCTACAGTGACACACATTCACTGAGCTGAAAATCGACTCCTTTAATCTCTTCCTGGAAATGAATTGTAACCCAGTAACCTTACAGTCGTTCTGCTAACTATTAAATAAATAATGCAACGCTGAGGGAGCTGAAGCATTAAGACCACAGAGGCTCCATCTTTTTTCTGCACATACTACCAAACATTCATACAACATACACAGATGGCTGCAATAGTTACCAAGGCAACCCTTGCTCTCAAAAACTCTATTCCTCTCATAGCAAAGGATGATGGGAAGGAGGAGTCTCACGGTAGATTTGAGACAGACATGGAGCACACACACAATTGCATCGTATAGAGGTCGCACGTTGGAAAAAACAACACGTACATGCACAGGATTTTTTATCTGCTCCAATCTCTGAGCCGAGGTTGACTGAGAGACAGAAATGCACTGATGCTGGAGGGCAAAGAGGTTTTCTTCCACATGGATTTCTAAACAGCAGCACGCACAGTCAAACGTTGGGAACCGATGGGGATGGGAAAGGAAAAAAGAAAAGAGAGAAATGATGGAGCGGGAATAGGCCTAAGAGAGAGGCAGAGAAGGGATTGTAGCACGGATCAAAGTGGGAAAAGAAAACACCATGCAGAGCTCTACAAGACCTTTAACCATCTCACTTCCCCTCCTCTTACATTCTCTAACCTCTCTCATAACTCCAACCCCCACTTGCTGGCATGAGCAGAGGCAATCAGAGATCTCACTCTCATTCACACAGACAGGAAAAGAGAGAGGGAGAGAGAAATCATTCACACACAGAAAGCACTGACACAAGCACACACTCTCTGAGTCTTAAACAGAACAACTAGAGGCAGATACAGCTGTCATCTATTCACACAGGCACCAAAAGCTCTCTGCACTTATTCACTTCGGTAACAAACATGTATTCAGCTAGAGTAGATCAATATACTTGACTCATACATGTACAATAAAGCATTTTCTGTGCACTTTCTATTCCTGTCACTGTTAAGCATGTCTGTGCATGCCTGTGTCATTATCAGGGACCAGGTGTACCTCAGCTGAAATGGCTGAGAGGCATGACGGATGGTTTCACTGGTTTTGTTCATAGGGCAAGGAGGCGTGGATGCTCATCCTACCAACATCTGGATGTAATGCTTGTCCACAGTAGATATGTGACTTGAAGTGGTCTGATATATCAAACATATCAATCATTTTTATACATTTTTGTTTCAAATTCTGGATCAGCGCTGGTCTAAAGATACAATTTGTTTGCATGAAATCAAAAATCTTGGTAAAAAAGGTTTAGTACTTTTCCTCACTTGACATGACTCCAGATGTTTCCTGAGAAAAACATGTGTACAGGCACAAACATATGCCATCAACTACACCCTGTTCCCACAAGGCCTCCCAGAGCCACGTGCTCCCAAGCTGGAAGCCAGAACCTAATGCCAAGAGTTTATGGGGAAACTGGAACATTTTATGGGTGCACCAAGGAGCTAACAAGCACCTTTAATGTTCTCAGGAGCAAACAAAAGCTAGCACAGGTCATAGACCTTAAAATTACCTCATCCACTCAGAGTCTAAACAGTTACCCAGCTTACATTGCACTAGAGAGCTTTAGTCTTAACAAAACCTTTCAAAAGACAAAAGGGGTGGCCACCGTTGACTCTGCTATCACCCATCTATAGCTAATATAATCCCATGTTCATAACTAAAAAAAGAATCATTGTGACTCATCAAATCAATCACAAGTCCTATTCTATTCACAAGACTTATATAAATTGAAAAACACAGCAGAAAAAAATGCACTTTCAAGGGCCGATTTAAATGCACTGAATGTAGAACTGAGACAAAAGGCTTAAAGAAACAATGGAGCTAAATCACCTGGTGGTGACAGCAAGAAAGAAGTGATGAAGAAACTTTGCAGCTGCTGGGAAGTTTCACAATTAGGCTTATTGCTTTTTTGAGAAACCAACTCAAAAGTCAGCAACAAAACGTGTCCTTCAGCATCGATACAACACATAATATTAGTTGAAACATAGCATAACAGAGGCTGTAGGCCGGTACCTGGCTGCCACTGGCTCATGTTGAAACCTTGATCCTTTATAAACTGGCTTAACAAGTGAGACAAACATATACATAGTTTCACAACGGCCTCAGGAAATCCTCCTTCTTTCTGTGAAATGGCAGGCCTGTAGGGTTACAACAGTACACTGGTTGGTGGGTGTTCCTGGGTTTTGTCTTTAAGTTGAAGAATGTTTGTTTGCTTTTTCTTTGTGATAGTTTTTGTAATAAAGCTTAGTGGTGAACTGTACAGTGTAGTGAGCAGTAAGGAAGTACATTCTTAAAACAGGTGCCTAAACTGACCTATTTTAACAGCTGTTTTCATTATCTGAAACAAGGAGCCCTTGAAAAAGTAATGTCCACCTACGAGTTGGCAATAAAACCATTAAGATTTCTGTTGCCATTTCAGGTACATGTCGATGCAGTTTCCTGAACTATTTCTGTTTGTTTGCAACAGTAACAAAGCCACACAATCAAATGTAAATAAATAAATAAAACCAAGTCTTTTTGCACTTGGTCTTATTAGGACAAGGACTGCAACTATCAGTACTATCGGAAAATATTGAAAAAACTTAGAGCCAGACCAATAGTCTTCGATATCTATCTCCACTGGGAAATTAATAATTATAAATTGCACTAAGCATCTATTCCTGCCTTATAATCTTAAAAAGAAAAAAAGGTTTCATACAGGCCATTATCAGTTGGGCTCTAGAAAAAAAATACTTGTCATACTTATAGATAAGATAACGAGTTCAACAACGAGATGTCTAAACCTAAAGAAGAAAGAGTGGCAAACTATCACATGAAGAAGCTGCAATCATAATTTTTTTGCATCTCTGCTTGAAAATTAACTTAAATGATTAAACATCATTGTGAACATACATCTTCTGACTCCTCTGGATCTTCAGTAATGTTCCCGGTACTTCCTTACTCTGTTTCAGGTCTTTCAATATCAGACACCATGGCATCTAAATAGCCGATTAATTTCTTGTAGATTGCCTCATTGATATATTGTCTAATGGTTGCAGTTCTAGTTGCTTATTGACACGATAAGCCAAGTTGCTCTGCACTTACTGCCCGTTTCTGTGTGACTACCTGAATTATCAAACCTCAAAATTCAAAATAGATTTATATTAATGAAGTCAACAACTCAAGTTAAAACCAGTGTGGTGGAGTAAGTGTTGGCATTAGTGCATTAAACCTGTCCTGAATGGACATCTCAGAAAACTAAGCCTGCAAAGAGATAATGCAATTGTATTTACTGACAGTGATGCTGAGGGATGTCACCATCATATCTACCATAAACTGTGAATTTTGTCTACACAGATAATCATGATGTGTGATACAAACGACTCCAGCTAGCTAGAAAAAGTAAAAAGTATTTTTTTGTGTGATTATTGATGAACTTTAAAGGCTAGCTTTGTCTTTTAGCAGAGGAACCAATGTAGGTTTAAAAAAAGACGTAGGAATGTAAACAAATGTCTTTGTAATGGTCACAAGCTTATAACAGACTTACAGATGGACCTCCTCAAAGCTAGACCGACCACACACACGCACTGACATCGTGTCAAACATTAACTAGACATCAGTGAGACATGCAGGCCCAATAAATACATAAAAGAGCTGCAAAAGGGAGCTCAAACAGAGACTCCTCAATTCTCTGTCTAGGTTAAAATATCAACAGTGAGGCTGTGGACAGACTGAGATGTACCCCTGTTTATACTGCACGTTTGTTCAATGCCTCATAGGCTTATATACGGACACAACACACATACATTGTAGTCGTATCAGCATCAGCAGAGTGCAGACTGTCAGAACAGGTCTGGCCAAACTCCAGACATCCCTTCACACTCACACACACACACATGCACACTCAGCAGTCTGGTGATACTCCAAAGACACTGTAGAGAAGATCCCATTGAAAGCCTGAGTAACCTAGCAAAGCGCCACACTTGCGGAGCATATGACCTAAAAACGACTATGCCAACAGAATGACTGCGAGTTACTGACCCCAATGACTAGTCAACCCAAACAGAACAAGACTCTCTGTGTCTCTGTCACACACACACACACACACACACACACACACACACACACACACACACACAATCTACTCAGTGATGCTACTGCTAGTTTTATCACCCAGGATTTAGATCTATAGTTCCCACAAATGTGTCGATTTGCTATTCTTTGCTGGAGGCATTGTGTGTCTTTGGCCTGTGCATGTATCTTTATGAGTGTGCTTTTTGCATGCATGGGTGCATCTGTGTGTATGTTGGCAGTGACAGCCTCTCCTCCCTCGGAAATACATGATAGTGCAATCAGTAATGTGATTAACCTTGCCTCTCTCTCTCTGACTACACAGCACATTGGTCCATACTGGCTGGTTGCTATTTAACCCCTGGCTTAAACAGATGCAGTACGGATGAGGGCTGCAACAGTATGACATTTTCACGGTATGATAACCATCTCAGAAAATATCATGGTGTACAAAAGTACACAATTCCTCACACTATTATTAGTCACAATGACCTTTAAGGGACTGAAAAAAGAAGGGTTTTGGGGTTAAACAAAGACATGAAACTTGAAATATATATATTCTTAATCACAATAAAACAGTAGAATTCAATACTGCACATAAGCAAATGTCAACATATTATACCACGGTATATCGCTGAAACCCTTGTACAGACGTTTAATCACCTGTCCCACTCTTTGCATCAAGAATATATGGGATGAACTACCCTCACATGTCTTCACGAAAGGGTTGTAATGAATGCAATGAGAGAGGCATGCACATGTGAGGGTAGTCCACAGGGATTATCCAGGTATCAGCCTGCTACTCAAAGCGTTACGCTGAGGAAGGCAGAGGCATGGAGGAAGAGATAAGATTATGAATGAGGAATAAGTGGCATGAATTACGTTACAGGAAAGGTGAGTAAATAAAGGCAGAGTGACGGTAAAAAGGAGGGGGAATCTGTGACGTAAAGCGGCATCCCAATGAATGGCATTCATTAACATTACACCTAACAGAGTAGAAAGAGGGGCTCAAAACAAGGGGGTTCTGGGTTCAAGCCCACCAGCAAGCTGTGGCCTTTCTGTGTCCAGTTTGCAGGTTCCCCTGACGTCTGCTTGGGTTTTCTCTGGGTGCTCCAGTTTCCTCCAGCAGTCCAAAGACATGCAGTTTAGGTTCACCCAAAAATGAAAATGTAGGCACTTTTCACTCACCCCAAAGCCAACGGAAAATCTGGTGAAGTCTTGTAGTCCACAAAACATTTGTGGAGCGTCACAGCAAAACAGTGCCTCAGCATTCTCCTTCACCAAGTAAAAACTTTTGATTTTGGGTGAACTTTATACTTTCATTTAATCTGTGTCTCTTATTGCCTGTATGCGTTAAACTGGCGACCTGTCGAGGTTGTACCCCACCACTCTCCCTCCCACTCACCACAAGTATAAGCGATTATAGACATTGAATGGTGGATAGATTGACAGGTAGAGGTCAGGATGAAAAAATAACATTATAATAATAAATAGACAGCGACTGTCATCCTGTCACAATAATGATTGCAGTTTTGATTCAGCACTTGCATGAGAGCAATGCCTTTGTCAGGATGAGTGAGATAAAATTTGCACACCGTGCATCAGAGTTTTTGCAGCATGGCCTGAGCAGGCTGATCAAACAGAAGTGAGTGTGAAACATATGTTGGCTGTCCACAGGGGCAGATTTACGAGCCTCTGGGGCCCCTGCTACAGCAGCAGAGCTGTTATGACAGACAGTCCCCTCCGCCGCCAACAAACACTCACAGCAAACGGACAGAAAACATGCATGACAGAGGACTGGTTTAGTAAAGGGATACTGTTCGTGGGGATGGCTTAATGCGATGTGGCCAGCTCTCTAATGAGCTGTCAAATGGGAGATTACAGGGTAGAGTGCTGCTGGAGGGAGCTGCTGACAGGCTGCCTGCCTGAATGCCTGTCCGGTTTGCCAACCACACCCCACGGCGACATGCAAGGGGGGCTGCTGCTGCAGCATCCTCCAGCCACAGAGGTCGGATGTCCTTGCACTCAGGCTGTGGAGAATACCGTGTTGATGCCGTGAAGCTTTTCTACCGAGGTGTTCTGCTGTGACCACGAACTAACCGCCGGTGGCCTCCATCATACCGGGAGGAAACATCGTGAAGGCTAAAGATAACACATCAGGAGGACAGCTGAATATCAATCACTCGTGTCGGGCTATCACCACGGTCCATACTTCCTCTTTAGCTAGCTGGCACTAGTCTGCCACACAGCTTCACGATGCGGCCAACATTAACACCCCCCGTCTGGCGGTTTGCTTTAACTGTTAGCTAGCAAAAACTCACATCGACCGCCAGAAATGATGAAACCAGGTCGGCGACCGTTACCGCACACGAAACACGGACGTGTGTGGCAGCTAACCGTCCGCCAGAGTCCACAAATCATTTCCCAGAAGTTGTCTTGTCATTACACACCGAACAAACTTACCTGAAATGGAGGTGCAGCGCTCACTCACAAGTGTCCTGATGTTGGGGAAAAACGTCGCCGCCTGATATGCTTCACATCCAGGAAGGGAGGGCAGGGGGGAGCGGTCTGAACTCACCTCCGGCGGCTCTTAACAAGATGTCGACCAGCGACCATTCACAACTTTATCCTCCAGGTATTACACATAATTTCCAGCAGCTGAAGTTGTGTATTATCCTCTAGCTGCAGACTGGACTCAGCTCCGGGGCTTCTCCTCCTCCTCCTCCTCCTCCTCTCGCGCCGCACGTTGACACTTCACTCCACGCCCACACACACACACACACTCACACTTGAGTGCACGCGCGACGTCATCCAGTCTACATTTCACGCACATGAGTAGAAAAATATATAAATAAATAAAAAAGCGTTTCACCGTGAACGTGGGAAAAAAAAAAAAAAAAAATGATGCCGGGGCGGGCGTCGCCGGTAGCGTGATAGAAGCGCGACACCTGACTGCGTGTTCAAGAATGACACCGCGCGCTCTGAGTGCGTGAACACGCCGCCGGTGCGGGAGAAACGTGCGTCGTCAGAGCGTACGGTGGGAGACACTGATACCTGACAGTGTGCCTCAGACTGCTGGATGTGTCAGTGTGGCATGTGTGGTTGATTTTGCTTTAAAGGGACACTATGCAGATTTGGAGAAGAGATTAAAACTCAGGATTTTAATATTAACAATATTAATTAGGTAATAATACTAACTCTGAAATATTTAATTTATCCATAACTGAATAAACGAGCTGTTCTCAGAGGAAAACAGCGTTTGAAGCTAGAAAGGTGGCAGGGTCCGCCAAATATAAACAAAGTAAAACAGTATGAAATTGTGCTGTCCTTTAAGGTCAGTTTGTTTGGTCAGTTTATTCAGCCATGAAAACAAGGAGATTTTGTTTAGTTTAGTTTGTTTGGGCATTTAAAATAATCAGTCAATGAAGATCTTTCTTTTCTGATTACAATTTCCTCCAAAAAACTACATAGTGCACCTTTAATGTATAAAAATGTTCTTACAGTCCATTTCATACTGCACTAATAAGAAGGTTTGTAAAGCTGTTAATGAATGTGTTATTTCATGTCTTTGTTTAACTTTTATTATCATTTTTAATTATATATTTTTATTTTTATTATATTGTTTTTATTGTATACATTTTTTTTAAAATGTTGCCTCATTATTTATATTTTTTATTTGATATTCCATGTGTGTTTGTGACATTCTGTTTACATGTTTGTATCTTGCTCTGGTACCGAATAAAGTTGATTTAAAAAAAAAAAGACAATTCATTTGATCTCAGAGGTTTCTTCAGTTATTAAGACATACTGCTTTTATTGTCTAGAAGATCAATTAACAAAAGATGGGAAGAATAACAAAACATTTCTTTTTGTAAATTAAGCATTTTCCTGGTAAATTAACAGACTCAACAATATACTATATTTTACAGATAGTTACCAATGGAAACAAATTATATCTTCATCTTCTTATTCAAGAATTTTAGTTTAAGTCATTCAAAACTTAAATTATCATCAGAATGTGAAGAAATAAATAGAGTTGCAGAGATATCTACTGAAGTTAGCGTGCTAACCAGCTAGCACAGCTAGGCTTGACAAGCACTTTCTCCCAGTGGTCCAAAGGTCCTGTGCTGCTGTTGTAAACACCGACATTCAAGATAACTGCACGGCTAACCAAGCTAAGAAGCTAATAGTAGCTACAGTCATAAACAGAATACAGTTAGCAGCAGTTAGCTGGTGATATACTGCCCCTATTTGCTGGGAGTGAGATCAATAGGTGGCCAATTCTTACATAATGCACCTTTAAATGCATTCTTAAACAAACAAAAAAATAATGACTCTGATGCAGCTTGTTATCTGCAAAGTAACTATATTGAAGTCATCAAATAAATGTAGTGAGTTAAAAGTACAGCATTTGCATCCAAAATGTAGTGGAGTGTAAGTAGAAAGTACCAGAAAATGGAAATACTCAAGTAAAGTACCTCAAAATTCTACTTGACTAAATGTACATAGTTATTGTACATTAGATGATGATGATGATGATGATGATGATGATGATGATAATGATGATAACTTATTTATTTTATAGAGCCATGTGCTTCATACCAAGCATCATTGTAAAAATACTTTATTCTTTCTTAGTAAAGGTTATTAAAGACAAACCATCATCAACATCAACTCAAAAACATGCCTAAAGATTTCCCACTGTGTGTATCCTCTTCAATTACAGGTACTGCAGTCCGTCTAATTCAGTACATCTATCTGGGACAATATGACTCTGCGAATCATAAAACTAGGTGAAATAATCTGACAATATGAAAGTGGTGTGAGTGTGACCCAGATTCAAGAGGATGCATTACTTACGCACAGCTGCCTGTCCCTGCCTCTCCACACTGCGCCTGCCTGTCTGCCATTCACAGGCAGCACCACACAAATCATCACAGCATATGCAGCCCATTGCTGCAGGGCAACGTAGGCCATAGGAAGTGCAGGAAGGAGAGCACAGCACACAGTCAGGGATGAGTTTCAATTGTCTACATCGCGGTCCCAGTGGGCATTTCGTCCAGGTTGTGCAGGCTCTTTATATTTGCAGAGCATTATTGAGTGAGGTGAAGCAGAGGAGCAAAGGGAGTGAGTTTGGAGTATAAAGCCACACTCATTTAGGTTCCTGCTGAGGCCAGCAAACAGACAACCAGATGGAGTGATAAAGTGAAAAAACATTGTGGTTGCAGGCATCAGGGGAGGGGGTCTGGTTTTGTTTTGGTGAAGGATTGACTCAGAGAGCAAATGTATGTCAGAGACCGGTAATGAGTGTTTCTGTTAACTGTTTTGCCTCAGGTATTTTTTTACTGTTTTCCACCGCATGGTATGTTGTGAGCTTGTTTTTGTACCATACTGTCTGAAAGAACAACGGGAGCATTCACAAAAAGAGCATAAAGGAAACTTGCTTTCTTATGTAAATACTATGCAGGTTCATAATATTATATGGGGTTACTACTAGGATAGGTTTACATGCTTTATGCTTAAAAAAACGCAGCAGTTTTGTCATGGTGCTTGCAGCCCTGTATTCCCCCTCTGTCTGAAACGCTCTGTTTTAGCTCCTGTCTCTTTAAGGCCCCCCCCCCCTCCTGAATACCCAGTCTGCTCTGATTGGCCAGTTCACACACGCCTGACCCAGCACCACTAACCCTGTCTCTGGCCGGCTCTGTTGTGCTTCTGTTAGCTTCACTTCTACCGTGAATAACAATTATACAAATGTGTGACATGGTGATGTAGTGTGATGTCACAAAGTCACAGAATTAAAGGCGAGGCTACTGACGAGCCGTTTCAGGAACGTGAGGAGCAACGTTTTCTGTGGGAGAGAGGAGCTTCTGTTGGTGCAGACTTTGCACAAGAAGCTACATACACTGAAGGAAAGGAAAAAAATGAGGAGGAATAATAGGTCTCCTTTAACGTCACAATAACCTTGTGATTAGGCCTTGTGATATCTCATCCTCTGATAAAAAAACAACCCCACATGTAAAGTGTAAAGGTGATGGTAGGTGAAAAGCATCCTGGGCCTGTGTTATGCTTCTAAGAGGAGACTGACTAACTGGGCTGAATGGACAAGTTATATAACCATCTTAATGACAGATTTCTCCAAGGGAAGAAAGAAACAGTCTCATTCAATAGCAGCGATAACAGTGGACATAGTCAGTCAGCCTATTTCCATCTCTTCGGCCCGGTTACGAGTAACACGGTAATGTGAGGAGTCGCTGGTTTTATTAACTTAACATAATCATCTTAGGTTTTCAGCATCCATGAGAGCTGTCAGTAATAAGCTTAACATATTCATGACTGCTGGCAGATTAAATTTATTTTGGCTTTTAGTGGAGGCCTTTGGTTTTCCGACGGGAGCAGACACTCGAATGAGGAATATATCAAGCTAACACCTTTGCGTCCATTTCTGAAGCCAGCCACCAAACTGACCCATTTTCCACAATGTAACCCCAAGTCCCCCAGTCCGTAGCGGCTATGGTGACGTAACACATTCATATGAAGTTAATTAGACTTCCCAGGCATGAGTCACCGCTGTTAGTCACTAAATAATCTGAGGCTGATGTTCCATGGTCCATCCCCAAAAAGCTTAATTCATAACATGAACACAACAAGACGGTAACCTCATGTGTAAGAGGAGAACGTGGCGTGTGAGGTTGCTTAAAGCTTTTCAAACATAGTAACAAAGATATTCCTGTGTTTCTGACCTTCGGGGTAAGTTATGAGGTGTTTAATGGAAATGCAGTTGTTAAATGTTCCATTAGCTGGTCCAATGCTTTGCTCTACAAATGCGCCATTACTGTCCACACCCAGAATCATGATGCAAGTTGTTTAATGTAGCCACAGAGCAAAGTAGTATGACTCAACAGGGAGAGTTACAGAGCTGTAATAGCATTACAGTTAGCTCAACTGGTTCATAAATAAACAATCATTATATTATTACTGTCACCATAAAGTCACCATATATCTGTCATTGAGTGTCTGTGAGTATTGTGAGCCACATTCCACATAAAACAAAATGGTTTCTGTCTCTGCTTTGTCTTTTTCAGGTCGTAACTGTAAAAATGTCTTGTCTTTTTCTTTTATATCTTATCAAAGCAGCACTCCACCGATTACACATGAAGTTCAGTCTCCTCATTGAGAACTGTTCAGCCTGTTGTATGATGTGTGGCTCTGGAGGGAGCTTTCCAAATGTTTAAAAATAATTCTGATGCCATCGGGGTGGGCTCCAGACTTTGACATTTTTTTACGGAAAGTCTGTTACTATCTAGAAAAGTGGGGCTGGAAAGAATGAAAAAACTTGTAGGCAGTGTAAGACACTACTGAGTTGCATTTAAAATGTTTTTAACTGTTTTGTTGTTTGCATGTTTAAAAGTTGAAATTGATCAAGAAGTAAAGACAAATTCAAGCTCCTCAAGTTTTTTCTTTTAGGTATAACCTATTAAGATGGCTTCATTTGGTGTCATTATAAAATGTATCTAAACCTTTTTTTAAATCATAAGCTCTCATACAATATGATGTAGTTCCTGTCTAAATAAACAGCTGTTACAGATCACAGTAACTGCAGCTGAAGCTCAGAAAAAGCGAGGCAGAGTGAAGTAATGACACATACTGCAATCTGCCTTGGTTTTTGGTTGGATTTTGTAGTTAGTGCCATTTTGATTTCCATTTTCTCTAAGACTGAGCAAGATTGAACTTAGAAATAACTCAATTTTGACCAAAATTGTATGATTGCACTTTTTATGTAAGTGCAATCCTGGCGTAAAGGATCAATAGCTGAAGACAAGACCCCAAAACAAAAGAAATTTCAGAAAGAACATGAGCCCAGACCTACAGGGTTGTGACTAAAAGCCTCTATGCATACATCTATTTTCCATCTTTACTTTTATTTGATTTTCCCCTTTCTCTGCTTCTTTTTTCCACTCAGGCCTCAAAATAGCCACAGATCAATACGCAGAGGGTTGGCAGCCGAAGAAGGGACATAAGCCACAGGAAGGAGCTGAGTTTTCCCCACTTAGAAAATGTGTAGGAAGTGCCAATGATTTAAGCATAACAGTTTGTAAGAGTTTATAATAACAGGTTCGTATAACAGATGGGTCATGTTGTAAGGACGTAAGTCAGTCGCACCGACATTACAAGAGTTGGATCAGCTCCCTGCATGAGGATTTCCTCAAAGTGAAATTGTATTTGTATCATAACATAAACAAGTTGGTGTGATATTTCTTGAGTGCAATTAGGACAAATACCATAAGTCTCTAAAATTGACCAAATTATCAGCTGACTGCAGTCGGTCCAGCATTACAGTTCCAGCTCCCTGTAGAGAGACACTTCAAAGGTCAGAATAGCTTCTGGTCTGCATTTGCGATGGAAGTATTCATCTTCACTTCAGTCGATGTCCGTTCTCACATAACCCTTCTGGTTGCTATGGTTACTGACCATATCTCCTCTCCTCCTCCTCAGGTCTCTCTTCCTGTGAGGGGGGAAGGCCGTGGGTGGGGCCTGTACTGTACAGGGACCTGTTACCTAGACACAGAAGGAGACGGAGAGGGGATTGAGTGCATTTTGAACTCTATTCTGGTGTATCATGCAGCAGCTTTTTATAACAGCAGCTGGCATTGTTGCCAGATCAGATCAGAAAAGATGACGGGGAAGTCTCCATCACATGAGAACTGGGATAGGTCAATACTACCTTGAGGGGATGCTGAGAATGAAAACAAACAGAAAATAAAACCAGCTTGTTTCAGTTTTCACTCGACTAAGTAATGACCACATGGTAGAAATTTGCACGTGTTGACTGTGAGTCTCAGGCAGGGGTAGTGTGCCCCTGACAAATCTGTGAGGGGATTTACATAGTTAAAAGATTTGGACTCATAACAAGCTCTTTATTACAAATATCTGTCTTGAGCTCCTTTGCCTAATTTAGATGGGAAATGCGTCTGTGAGTGCATGTGTGGCTAAGCCTATTTAAATGATAGATTGCCTAATGTAGATTGAAGGTGTGCATGTGAAAGACCAAAACCAGTATAAGGGTGCTGCTTATCCTCTCAACCGGATTGCGTTAATCTACTAATCGAGAGCTATTTACATAACTGCTTCCATGCAGTTGCAATTACAGACTGTTTCCTTCTTTTCCCACAATGTTGAATCCACTCTCAGTCCCACAAATTTAATCTCACTCTGTCCCTTGAGTCCTGTTGCTTATTCCCTTTGTAAGTCATTTAATTGTCTGTGCTCCTTCCTTTTTTGCCTGTGTCCCCCTCTTCTGAACTTGTCTATGTCCCACTGCTCCTGATTGAGGGTGGCGTGGTACAGTACATGCATGTGAGCAGAAACCTCCACAATGGAAGATCTTTACAAATCCTCAGTAGTTTATGTTTGGGGCTCAAGCAACATATGTTTGTCTCAGAGCAAAGCTGGCAGAGAGTAATTCACCCAAATCACAAACTTAGAGGCAAGTTATCAAAGCTTGAATCTGTTTGTTTTGCAGAAGAATAAACTCTTACTGCTAACTAACTTTGGATCATGTGATTAATCATAGTTGTTGGGTAAACCCTGAACCCTAAAGAAGATCAGATTACATAGATGTTAGTCTCTAAAACACATCATTTGCTAATACTACATTTACAACAGCCAACATGGTGCTACCTTTTCTTTCTCCTCTGTTCATTAACTAAAATTATGGATAATTTCTAATTAAACTCAATTATGGGATATAAGTACATTTACTCAAGTACAAGCACAATTTTGAACTACTTCTACTTTACTTGAGTATTTCCCATTTTCTGCTACTTTATACCTCTACACCACTATTTTGGAGGCACATACTGTACTTTTACTCCACTACATTTATTTGACAGCTATAGTTACTTGTTACTTTGCAGATTGCATGCTGCATCAGACCCAGAGTAGCTCATTTATGAATGTTAATAATAATTGGTAAAAAAATAAATAATTAAAAATTAAATTAAAAATTAAAACAGATTTTAAAAAAACACTGATTTCAATCATCAGAAAAAAATGCTGATTATTGAATATGATAATCTACTATAATCTGTCTTGCCATTGCATGCAGTTCATACATACATGTAAATATACATGTATTATTTCAATTTCACTTGTAGGCCTATTTTTAGTACTTAGGTACACTTAATGACAGATAACCTACTTTATGCTTACGTACTTAAGTATTATTTCATGGGTGACTTTAACGCTGATTAAATTTGTCATAAAAATAGTAACACACCATATGAAATGCACAATAACATCTTATATATGGGAATAAAAATGCAAAAAGACAGCAAAAGTTAAGGTAGACTTAGATTTTATTCCGTATTAAGTTTTTTATGTAATGTTAAAGGCTTTGAAATAAGGAGGGAAAATAGTAATCGTGGGTAGGCTATTCTTTTAGTTTGTAATCAACGTTTGTAAAAGAAAACAAAATGCCATGTACTGCCATCTCCTGGTAGACAACTTGAACTACGTTGTTGCAAACTAAAAAAAGAAAGATAATAATTATTATTAAAAGACAAAGCAGACATTCAAAGAAGCCTAAACCACTATTATGTAACTTATTTTAGGATTTAACTAATTTAACGCTAAATTACCTGAAATAACAGTCCCTGATTTTACTTTAGGGGTCCATCAATTTATCGACAGTTGACTCTTCTTGACTGTGAGAAATCTATTGAACTTCCTGTCCTCGCAGCCAATCAAATCGCGTTCTGGAAAAACGAGTCCTAAGTTATATCCAATCACAACACGCAGAAGTCGAAGTGGGCGTGGACGCCCCGTGCAGCCGCTGACAGACCTTCCTGTACATTGTTTGGAGTTTGACCACCCAGAGTCCAGCCGAGAGGCAGACCTCACCAAAGCGAAAGGGAATAATGACTTGGGACACTGAATAGCACAGAAAACGAGATATTTCTCGAGGCCTTTTCACTCGGAGGATTTGAAATAAATTGGTGTGTTCGTGGTTAAAGGTAAGCGAGCAACAGCAGTGACATGTTTGAGGAACGTACAGGTTAGCATTAGCAACAACACCACCGGTTGGTTTAGCTACCTGCCACATATATCACTGTCAGTTACATAAAGACTGTGGTAGTGTATTAGTGTAAGACATGTATAAACGGTGGCTGAATAATAATGAGGATTAGGACTATCTGAGTGTCTATTCCACTGGTTAAATCTATGTCATTGGAGCTTTTCCTTGCTGGCAAAGAAGGGGTTTCCCTAAACTGCAACAGGACACATCACGTTTCCAGTCAGGACTCTTCAAGGATGTGTCCTTCTCGATATAGCTCCACAGGGCTCACTCGATAATGTCTAAAATAGACTGCAGGACACATGACGGGTTTGATATTACAGAAAACAATGGGTTTTACACAGCTGAACCAAACTTATTAAAACGTGGATTTGCAGAAAGTTCGAGGTTTGCAGGCTTCAGTCTTTAAAGACATGTCTGCTGTCAGTGGTTGCAGGGTTGCAATGAAAATCAGCTGTCTCTCAAGCCTTGGTGTCACATGAGAGAGCCATATATGTCAGTTTTTTCTTGTTTTGTTTTACAATAAGTTGTGTTCCCATCATAAAACATATCAGACGTTGTAGGTTATCTGTAATATCATAAGGTGTTAGCCCTATTTTTTCATCTAGGTCTTTCATCTTTGGAGCAAATTTGGCTGTTGACAGAAAACTTTCATGAAATTAATCAATCAGGTTATGTAATGCGAACAGTTTTGTTGCAACTCCGCTTGGCATTGATGTGTCAATTTGATGTTCCCTCGTGAAAAGGGAGAGACAATAACAGATTTTATCACAGATTGTGATTTAAAAAAACACAATAAGTTGATCGTGGTGAATTTTCATTTTCGGGACAATCAGGAATTTCCTTCCTTCCTGTCACCATGGCTTGCACGTTGTATCTGCACAAACGCAAGTTCAATCAGATGTGTGTAAAAACTACAAACTAAAAAGCAACAGGGGGGTGGGTTTACCACCAATAATTTACCCTGGCTTTTGGTGAGGATTTAAGCAGTGATTACAGTAATTTGTTTGTGTACTGCAGTCTCAGTAATAGCTGACTGAGCAGAGGGGGCGTGTTGAAGTGAAAAGAGAAAGTGTCCTTTCACAACAGCTGTTACTCCACCGTCACTTCCTTCTCTGTCATACCTTCACTGTCAGCTGTCTGCCTTGAGCTCTTCCTTACACTCTGCTGCTGAACACATGCTAACATATCAGTTACATTTTAACATTGCTGTTTTCCGATCCTCTCCAACATCACTGTGATTTTGACAAGCCCTTGAGTTTTCTTCTTCACTGATTTGCTCTCTGATGTGATTTTCAGCCATGGAACCATCACCTACCGGCAGCGCTGCCGCCCCAAAACCCAACCCCTCATCTCCCTTCACCCTGAGGCCCAGCCTTTCCACTTCCAGCTCATCGACAACCACACCAACCTCAGAGAGGCCTAAGCCTAAACTCACCATGCCAACGCCGCCAACTATGCCCTCATCATCTCCCTCTACTGCCTCCCCTCGGACTTCTCCTGGCCTTTCCTCCCGTTCTTCCTCCCTGTCCACGCCACCTGCCTCCCCTCTCCGCCAGCCCATCAGGAGCCCCTCTCTGGTGGGCAGATCTCAGCTTAATGCAGCCTCTACGGGGAATCCCCCAACTGGATCCACATCTGCTGGACCTGCTGTGAAGGCTCCACAACCTCCACCCACACCCGAACCAGGTTGGAATCAAACTCTTTGACCTTTTGCTCTTATAATAAAAAAATCTTTCACTTCTCCACCAATCAGTGCAGCCAACACTCCCAGACAGTTTACTGCCTGTACTACTGTGTCTCCATGACAACCATGGACATTCCCCACAACATGTAAAGTAGTCTCCCCCACTCTGCTGACTTGAGGAGAAAAACCAGTCTCACCCTCATCTTTTCACAGACCATGTCAGCTCTGCTTGCTTCCTACTCACCAAAGTAAAGTTCACATAGTAGGGGATCTCGAAGCTGCACTGGGGATATCAGATTTAATTTGTTGCATGACTTTGCAGTGACATGTAAATATGGAGGATGGCTGGAAAGTGTGAAATCCAACACCTCAGTCGTGTGACACAGTTTTTTCCCTTAGACTCAGTCCTGTCCCCGAAAAAAAGACACACCCTGTACTTTGTGTCAAGCTGTCGAGATTTCATCAGATAATCATGTCGTAGCTAATGAAAGTGAAAAATGGGAGACAGATTGCATCACTGTGCAGGGAAGCTAGCAGCTGCTGTTGACTGTGCTCAACCAACAGTTATTTAAGGGCACAGGCGGTGATCGGGGTATGAGCAATGTACCAGGAGCATTGACTGGCATCTGACAGAAGATACCAGATCCCATCTTATTTTTTTCCTCCAGAGACAGGCAGGCAGGCAGGCACAGACAGACCACCAATTCACACACCAGTATCACTAACAGCCTGTGGGCGTTTTGAATCTTGGAAAGTCTTTCCACATTTCTTGCCACCTCCAGTTTTTCCTGGTATACATGATTAGAAAGATTTGCTGTTTTGTTTTTTCAAAACAACAAATGTATCACCTTACTTTGAAGGATGTCGACACATTTTCCATCGGAGCTAGTTTGAGTGAGGCACAGGGATTTGACAGTATCAGAGCTCATCAGCCAGAAGGAGAAGATAATTAAACCAGATTGCTTCAGAGGGACGTTCTTATTAGGGCAGAAGCTGTTTCTGGAAGGGTCTGACTCATGCTCTGGGATCTCTCATATCATGACTGCCATATCGCCTCCTTGTGTTTACCTGGACCATGTATGCGGAGTATTTTATTATTATACTTTAAACTTAATTTATTTTATGGTTGAAGTTTTCCTCAAACTTTAGGCTATAGGCTAAATATTTTTTTATATAGTATTTCCACATTCATATTTTGTCAGTTGTGGACATTAACTTGAACTGGAAACAGTATGGTCAGCAGTTTCAGACCCTACAAATACAAGTATCCATACTGTGCCATGATTAGACAGCATGAACACAAACACACACCTTCACTCACATCTTTTCATGTTTGTGTTCAAATCATTTTTCAATTAACTCTCCTTCAGTGTTATCCATCTATTTACAGAAGACAGACCTAACTAAATAATTACAGCCAAACATTTTACGCAGTACGGCATTTTGTTGGGTACTGTTTATTCAGAATCTGTTGTATATTGTGTACCTGAGATCCATGAAATCTACTGCAGTGTTTAGTAAATAACTTCCTGTTCTCGTCAGAAGAGCCGGAGGAGGAGGTCAGTTTTGAGGACCTGGAGGAGAGAGCAAAGTCAGGAGAAGCTAAAGCACAGACCAAGGTCAGTGTCAATGAACATATTGCAAATACTTTTGACTTTAATGACCATATGGTGGGCGTAGAACAGACCAACATATTGATGGGAAGGACAGGTCATTGCAACGCTTGCCTTTGCAAGTCTAAGAGTGTGTGTGTGTGTGTGTGTGTGTGTGTGTGTGTGTGTCCAGATGGGGCGTTACTTCCTGGCTCTGGCAGAAGAAAGAGATGAGGAGCTGAACAACTGTACAGCAGTCACTTGGCTCATCCAGGCTGCTAAACAAGGCCGCAAGGACGCCGTCAGACTGCTGCAGCAGTGCCTAGCCTCCAGGAAAGGTGCCAAAACCTCCCACTGATATCCTCAATCTATGGCTATTAGCAACGCAGCATGAAAGCCATTGGTTTCCATGTTATGACTGTAACTGTAACTGATGCTGGGAATAGATCTCCATCATCAGCGTGCACATTTGCTGTCTTGTTTTCAGGCATCACTCTGGAGAACTTTGAGGAGGTGAAGAAGTTGTGCACAGAGACGCGTTTCGAGAGAGGAGTTAGGAAAGCAGCTCTGCTGATGTACTGGAAGTTGAACCCGGAGAGGAAGAAGGCGGTGGCTCTTTCTGAGATGTTGGAGAACGTTGAACACGTGCACACAGAGCCAGGTACGAGAAGAGATATACTGTGATTTAACACATTCACATTGCACCATTTTATGTTGTTTTTTCAAAAGCAGGGATGCAAAGATTTATCCACTGGATAAGCAGTACTTGCAATATACCTCTCCTGTTGGAAATTATGTTAAATAGGCAAAGAAATACAAATTATTTCCATGTTTGTTTGTTGTTTTCTCTTGTATCCACAGGTCAGCCAATCTCCCCAGGCCCACTAAACAGCTCCACCAAGAAACAGAGGAGAGTCCTGGAGACTATGGTCAGCAATGAGGGTATGTGTGGCCCCAACTTGTAGGATGTCTTTATCGAAAAGTGTTTTTAAATTTGTGATTTATTTCTCTTGCCTAAGATGATTCAAATGGAGTAAATACATTCTTTTTATTATTCATGTTTGAAGAAGTTACTTTACTTGTAAGTTAACGTACATCATGTGTGTCTTTGCAGCCAGCTCCCATGTGGGTCTTGACGACTTTGTTGAGATGACTAAGAAGTACGCTCAGGGTATTGCACCTTCTCCAGTCATGGCTGCAGCAGGAGGGGGTGATGATGACGATGACGACGATGTGGTAGTGAAGAATCCAGATGAACTGCCACTACACCAAAAGGTAAGACTGTCTCTCTCTGTTTAAAGTCTCCCTCCACTCAAAAATGTGTTTTTCCTATTGTTACTTCACTTGGATGTTTGAGCTTCACTATACAGAAATATGTACATGAGGCAGTTAAAACGATTCTTGCATTTTGGGACCTTTGTCATGTACTAACCAGGGTGGTGTCCTTCCCTCTCTTGTGCTTCCTCCAGCTGCTGAAGTTCCCTCTCTACGCTCTGCTGGAGATCAAGGAGCACCTCATCGACTGGGCGTCACGTGCTGGCATGCAGTGGCTCAGCGCCCTGATCCCCACACACCACGTCAACGCGCTCATCTTCTTCTTTATCATCTCCAACCTCACGATCGAGTTCTTCATCTTCCTCATCCCTCTGCTGGTTTTCTACCTCTCATTCTTCTCCATGGTTATCTGCACACTGCGGGTTTTTCAGGTTAGCGACAACCCCCGTTCTGTTACAGTTACAGTGTGTAGATGTACTTATCTGAGTAGCAAACAGAAATTAATAAGCATCTTTTTCTACAGAATTCAAAAGCATGGGAAAACTACCGGGCCCTGACAGACCTGCTGACTCATTTTGAACCCGGTCTAGATCTGGAGCAGGCTGAGACCAACTTTGGATGGACACACTTGGAGCCTTATCTGTAAGCACATCTGTATTTACATGAATCCACGTGGATACACATTCATCCCTTTGCTCAGCTGACTGCTTTTAACTGTTTTTTTGTACTCCGTTTTGTTTGCAGATGTAAAGTTTGGTTTTGTTCATGGTTTACTGGTTTGAAATTTCAGTTTAGCATTGTCATGTAGACACAATCACACAGAGTTTGCTTAGTGCAGTTACTGTTAATTTCTAATTGAGAAGTGAACTATGTTTTTTTAATTTAACTTATTAAACCTGAACATTAATAGAACAAATTGCTTTTTTTATCAAACACATAAAGAAGCAGAAATGGTGTAAAGAATTTTTCACAGAAAAAGCAGAAATTAAAGAAAATGAATGAGATAAAGATGTCAAACACATAAAATGCACACTAAATTGACTCAAAATGCTTCTGCAGCAAAGTGAATACATCGTGTTTCTGTGTTCTCAGGTACTTCCTGCTCTCGGTGGTCTTTGTGGTTTTCTCCTTCCCTGTTGCTGATAAATCCTGGATCCCCTGCTCCGAGTTGGCTGCTGTCGCTCTCTTCTTCACCGTCACTGCCTTCCTCAGCCTCCACGCCTCTGCTCAGCTCTTCGCTCGTAAAGCCCTCCTCACAGAAGTCCTCTCCGGAGCGTGCTCCCTCACTCACCTCCTGCCCGACTCCTTCTGGCTCCTCAGGATGTTTGGGACGACGTTCATCTCTGTGCCTCTAGGGGACATAATGGTGTTGAACCTGGGGATGCCATGTCTGCTGTATGGACACCTTTTCTATCTCCTCTTCCGTATGGCCCAGCTGAGAGGCTTCAAGGGCACCTACCTGTGCCTGGTTCCCTACCTGGTTTGCTTCAACTGGTGCGAGCTCACCTTGGTGCTCCTTAATAACGCCTCTGCGATAGGACTCATCCGCACCTGCGTTGGCTACTTCCTCTTCCTGTTCGCCCTGCCTATACTCTCGCTGGGCATGGCTGCGATGCTCATCATCCAGCTGATGCAGTGGTTCTTCGCCCTGGAGCTGACCAAGATGGCGGTCACGCTCACAATTTGCTTTGTGCCGGTAGTGTTGAGGCTTTGGACCCGCTTCAGCCTCAACCCCATCGTGGTTTTTCGCTCTTTGTCACGGAGCAGCATCGTCAAGCTCATCCTGGTGTGGCTCAGTGCTGTGGTGCTCTTCTGCTGGATGTACGTCTACAGGTCTGAAGGCATGAAGGTGTATAACTCCACCCTGACGTGGCCTGAGTACAGCAACCTCTGCGGCCCTCAGGCCTGGAAAGAGTACAACATGGCTCAGACTCAGATTCTCTGCTCTCATCTGGAAGGACATCGCGTCACATGGACCGGACGCTTCAAATACGTCCGCGTGACCGACATTGAGAACGGGCCACATTCTGTAATCAACCTGCTGCCTGTGTTTATGGGGAACTGGATGCGGTGCCTGTATGGTGAGCCGTATCCTTTGTGTGAGGAGGTGAAAAACGCCACAGCTGAGCCCCAGCCTCTGCCTGCCCCGGCTCCTCCTCCAGAAGATCCGCTCTGTAAACTTAAAAAACTGGCCAAGCACGAGTGCCATATCAAGCGCTTTGATCGATACAAATTTGAAGTCACGATGGGCATGCCGCTGGAGAGGAAGGCCAAAAATGGGACGATCATAGAGGACGAAGACGCCACTAAGGACATAGTTCTGCGGGCTAGTAATGAGTTCAAATCTGTGCTTTTACACTTAAAAACAGGAAGCCTGGTGGAGTTCAGCACCATACTGGAGGGTCGTTTAGGCTCCAAATGGCCCGTGTTTGAACTGAAAGCCATTCACTGCATGTCGTGCGCCGATGCCCAGGTGCCCAGTCGCAGGCAGTACAAGATCGAACACGACTGGAGGCGGACGGCTCAACACGCCCTGCAGTTTGGATTTGACTTCTTCTTCAACCCCTTCCTGACTGCTCAGCTCCACCCAGAGTCCGAGACTGGAACAGAAACGGAGATTGTGACACAGGAGGTGGCGTAGAGGGAGAGAGATCTGGCAAACACACCTCTGGGAGAAACAATATGTGTGATAACAATAACACTATCTTCAGTCAGAGAACGTGAATGATTGTACAACATTGTCCTGCACAGAATCCAATTGTAATATTGGTGATTATTTTGTTCCTTAAGAGATTAGACAGATATTTAGGGATATTTAAAAATGGCAGGTTGGTGCAGTGAGTCCTTTCTGACAATTCAACGGTCTGCTGTTTTTCTAGCTCCACCTTGTCAGTATCAGATCAGTGTGTTGTGTGCGTCAACGGAGAGGAAAAAACGGGACAGAATAGTCATTTCATGGTACCATCCTCATCTTCTGACAATGGAAGAGCCGTTCTGATGTCTGACGAACTGAACTGAACCGGGCCGCTTGGTGGAAACTCAGACATCCGTGGTGTCAGTCCTGTTTTGAAGCTGAACTTTAGTGAGTGTGTGTTTGCGTTCTCTTAGCTTTTGAGCCAAAATGTGTGAGAATACATTATGTAATTAAATGAAATCTACAAAGGTGAGAATAAGTTAAGAGTTAATTTACTTCCTAACACTTAAGTAAGAAAAACACAATCTTAACGTCCTCAGCTGTGGTAAGTTGTGCATTTCAACCAGTTTAAGCTACACGTGTGCTCATCACAGGGAGTCGGTTAATGAAGGCATTTTGATTTTGTTTGATCATTATACAAACAATATGTGTGCTACACCCACTTTTTATGAAATATTTGTGGCCAAAATCATCAATATTTACATTTCACAGTTTCCTTGTCAGGCTGTTGAACCGTGTTGTGTTTGTGGCCTACGGATTTTAGAGGAAGTTTCTATTTTTACACTAAAGGCTGTGAAGCTGATGATGACGACGTAAGGGTTTCCTTTTGCTGTCAAGCTTTAATTCACTTAACATTATAAAGTATATGTATGTAATTTTAAAATAGTTGATATTGGAAAAATATTTTCAAGTGCCTTGTAAGACATCGTCTCAATTCAAGAATAATTTGGATGAAAATCATCTTAACCTTTTAAAAAGCTCAGCTGCATTTGTGTTTGTATTACAGAGCAGTTGTCCAAGTTTATCTCTGCCTCCTCCCCTCATGTTCTCCTCCTCTCTTGTTTATCTCCATCTCTGCTGTGCAGAGATTTAATATATTGAATATTTGCAGTCCCAGTGTGATGATGTGTTTGAATTAGGATGTCACTACTGTTTTCTACTGTGACCCATAAACATTATGAAAACATTCATGTGTTGCTGTTTTTGTATTGTATTAATTTTAAATGCAACATTTTAAGGTTTAAAGAATGGCATTCACCCTATTACAAGACACTGTCCCATCAACATGATTCTGAAGCTATTTTAAGGCAAAGAAGTTGCATAATATTTTAATTAAACTACCTGTTGAATTATAACTGTTCAAAGGGAAATACATTCATATACAGGCAAATAACAAAACAATGGAAGAGGTTTACTATGCTACACAGTTTGTTGTAACTTCACTGGTATTGTCTGAATGACTGTCCTCCACAATAGGACATCAATTAAGAAACCTAATGATAAACATGTCACTTACTCATTTTGATTTAATGCGCAGGAAGAGAAGGCTTAAGAAAAGAACAAGGGAAAGGAGGGATATATTGACATGTTGTCCTCAAAGTAAAACGAATTTACAATACAAAAATGTTTGTCTACTGAGTACTCTGACCTCATTTGCATACAGATTTGTGTACAATCTACATAGAAAAGGTCTATTTCTTTCTATTCAAGCTCAGAAAATGTCTTTATCTGCCTCCATATTCAAAATAGTGTCATAGTTCTCCCCTATAATCTGTGACATATTCCCAAAACAAACAAAAAACACATTCATGCTTTTGTACAGTCGCGAAATCAGTTTGGATGCCATTAAATTGCATCATTCCTTTTTTTTTTCTTTCATAGAAGAAACCACTGAACTGGTCTTAACAGGACATTGGATAGATTTGTATGAAAACGTGACAGAAAGTGTTTGAACAGGGTTGTTGTAAATGGCAGTGCGGTGTAGGAACAGAGAATCAGTGGGTGGGGTGTTGCCTGTCTTTGCCTGGCTTGAGCCCCTTCCCCCAAAAATGTCTGTGCTCGACCCTGCTGAGGGCATGGCAGTATATTTTTAGGAGGAATTCGAGTCTCAAAATCATTTTGTTTCCAGGTGTAATAAGTGTGCGATGACACCAGGTGGCGCCTCAGACCACATGACTTTGCTGGTGTCACAGACTGTAATGGGGACCCCTTATAGGCCCATATAAATGGAAGCTATAAAGCGTGCTCATTTCCATAATGACACAGGCGATTATTATCAGTCTTACCTAATTACACCGCAATAAAAACCACAGCTGTACGCTCATTGGATGCAATTTCGTTGAAATCTTTATTCAGAAAAAAAACATATTAACATTATTTATAACTGTCCATTTGACAATTTTGTCATCAACATACATTAACACAAAAATATGTGAATCAACATTAGTTTGGTCGGGACGTGGCAAAAAATTGACAGATTTTTTTTTTTTTTTCAAAAAAGAGAAAGGATAAAAATAAAAGAATAAATTGTTCTCTAAAAATAAAAGCTTCTGCACATCAGCAAAGTAATCAGTGAGGAAGGCTGGAGAGATTAGAGTACCATCTCTCTGCTGCAGCTTTGGAGGCAATCATCGATGCAGATGATCGAGTCCGCAGTCCGTTTATGGATGTTAAAAAAAACTAGACCTCATACATGTCAAAAACAGAGTTGATATATACAGACACCATTTAGGCCCTTTGATTTTTTGTTTTTTTTGTTTTTTTTGTGTGTGTTTTTTCTTTTAGAGAACAACATTAATGAAAACATTCCCCATTCTTCTTGGTTCTCAGTTTCAGTCGAGTAGAAACTGATTCTTGGACGGCTTCATTCAAAATGTACATGTAAGTGTATGAACCGAACACTGGTAAACATGCTTCAGTGCCCGAAGACACAAATAAAGGTAGGAGAGCTCGGTCATCTATGGTTACTCGTGCTGCACGGGGGCCCCGGGGCCGCTGAAGCCTTTGTACAGCTGGGTCTAAATGGTTAAGAAGGCAGCCAAGTCAGTCAGTCAGTCAATTTATAAACACCTAGGCTAAATTGGTTTTACATGCAGCATCTTTTTGCTTGATTGTTGAAATAATTTTAATCTTTTTTTCTCTTTTTTTGCTCGATTTGAGTTGTATTTAATGGCAAAGTAGCACACGACGCAGCCCCAGATGGGAAGCAGAATCCACAATCTGAAAAGTTTCATCAGAGGAAACATTAATGACTGAAACACAGTGTGTGGAGCAGATATATGAGAGTGTGTCCTCATATTAGGCCGCGGTGTAGTTACCTATTAACGTCTGCTTCCATCTGCAGGACTGTGAACGTTTTGCCTCACTGAACACGGTCCAGCGGAGCTCAGAGGCGTCTGGGTGCACTTGGGTATAAGGAGAGGGTCCCGAGTTCATCCTTTCACATCACACATTATCATTTTAAATTGTCAGCGTCATCATAATTACCATCATTAACATCATTTCACAGGAAGTTACAAAAACAGAAGTGGGGTAGCTGATCTGAAATCAAACAAACAGCCAGTTACATAAATGGCCCATTTTTCATCGCTGGTTGACAACCACGAAGGGCTTTTTGTTACACAAAACAGTGGGCAAGGGATAAGAATAGGCTTTGCTCGAGCACACAAATACAGAAAGGAGAGGAGGAGGAGGAGGAGGTGGAGAAAGCAAAAGAGCCTGAAGAACAAAAAAAATAAAAAAATACAAACATGTAAACGTCTCTCCGGTCCAAGGGGAGCTTTATCCCCCTCAGAGGCTGAGCTGTAGCAATCAACACACCATCAAGCGCCATCCAGAGGTTAACAATCGGGAAATCCACAGTTCGGACAATTTTGCAATCCATAATCCATTGCGTAATCCAGCCTGTTCCCTTTCTAGCCCTTTCTAGGTCCTTTCAGTTCTGGGAGGCCGGGGAGGAGGTGAGGGAGTGTGAAAGAGTAGACCTAGATGTGTTTATCGTGTGTGAGGGTGTGTTAGGCATATTCCTGTGGGTATATGTCCGTAAATGTGTACATTCTGGCATAGTTGTGTGTTCAGGTGTAAACTCGTTTGTATCCACCGCTGACATCCTTTCATTAATGCATCTCAGAGTTGAGTTTGTCCTGGAAGATGTACAGGTTGTTGGTGGCGGCGATGGCGATGATGTTCTCGGTCGGGTGCCAGGCTGTGTGGAGGATCTTCTTGGTGAAGTCCAGGCTGTCCACGCTGATGTCGTCCTTCCGGCGCTTTCCTCCGGCGGCACAGACCCTGCGTGGCTTCAGGACGGCCCGGGGTTTGCTGCTCTCTCTCGACGCCTCCAGGGTCACGTCGCGCTTGGTGTTCCGGTCGAACATGCGGAAGAAGTTGTTGTAGGCGCCGGTCATGATCACGCTGAGAAGAGGAAGAGGAGAGAGGATTAGTTGCTGAAGACTTAAATTGTCTTTTCTCTCTGAAGTATTCAACTGGGGAGGACCTTCAGTGGCTCCGCTAGTCACTTTCTCAAAATTACAAAAAGACTTCTTAGCCATTGTAGTATCTGACCATGAAGATGGTTTCAGTTTGGCTCTGTTTTGAGATCTTAAAGATTCATTTGTGGTGCTCACAGGTGGTGCAAAGAGTATTCAGATCATTTACAGAAGTGAATGTAGCAGTAACACACTATAGAAAATATCAATGACAAGTAAAAGTGCTGCATTCACAGTTCTACTAAAGTAAAAGTACAAAAGTATCAGTAAAATGTACACAAAGTATATAAAATTGTACTAAAGTACAGTATTTGAGTGAATGTACTTGGCTATGTTCCATCAGTGACTCTCAAAAGTCTACTTGTAACAGTCCTTTTTCACGTTGGATAATCCAGAAAAATGCGATGTCAACAGGAACTACTTCTTTGGAATAAATACTTCCTCACAAAACTGTTCAAAGTTCAGTCTGTGGATTATCCACTCTGAGATATCGCTGCTGAATTTTCAAATGTAATATTTTTCATTGAGGGAAGTCTTCAAACGTGTGTCTCGTTTCAGCCGGGTGAGATTAGTAACAACAGGTGACATGATATTAAAGAGAGACAAAGTCCACATAGGAAGGAGGTTGTGATGATGGATAGGTGGGTCAAACACAGGCCTTTAACCAGGAGAGCAGGGGCTGAGCCTTTTTTTTTTCTACTTAGGAAACAATCATGTGTTTGTATGGAAATAGCACTGTTGGCTGCAGACACCTGGACGGTAATAGCATCTGCCGCACATTAAACAGTACCTAGTGCAAGTGTGGTGACGTCGACAGGAGGGAGGGGATTGCTTCCTGCAAAACTGACAGGAAGTTCGCTTAAACGACGACACACTTGTGTTACAAGTTCTCATCTTGGGACATTCACAAGCACAGAAATACACAAATACATGCAGAAACTCGAGGTACCTGTCCGAGCCGTTCCAGGCACACTCAAACTTGTCGAAGATGCAGTCGTTTTCGTAAAGGGAACACAACTTGCTGCGGAGGTAATCGTGAACCTGGAGGAGTAAACAGACAAACAAAGACGTATATGATTAAAAATGAGTCCACAAGTGCTTCACTCTCAGGTATTGACTCTCTAAATAAACTATAAATAGAAGAGTGAGCGGATGACACACACACACGACGCACAGACAAAACACATTAAATGTGGGCAAGTTGTAACAGAAACCTCCCTGAAGGCAGCTTTAATAAGACAACAACAGCGGCCCTGAGCAATACGAGGGCCAGGAGTACATTTTAATCTGAAATCCTTTTCCATATCAGTAAATCCATTAACATCTAAAACCCACCAAGGGCACGGTAATAGAGACACACATGTGAACGCACACACTCACACACATATTCACTGACTAATAACTCTTTTCCCCCCGAGCTTTTCCTTCGACCTGCCTGTGTCAGCACTGTGTCCGCCCGGTGATGCAAAGGCTTGAAATCTACACCATCCTCCAGCCGCCGCGCTCTGCATTAAGCCCCCCTGTTTTCACATTCTGCATAAAGTCAGCAGTCAACAGTCGCCTCGCGATCAATAAACGGTCAAGCTGAGGTCGGGCTCACAGCTGTACATCAAACCCGGTGACATTTAGGTTTTCCCCTATGGGTCTTCTCTGCTCGAGGTGAAATGATACAGTGTCAGCTGAAGTTGAATATACAGTCTGTTTTTGTTTTTTTCCAGTCGGCGTGATCTCCGGTTTAGAGTACAGCGTCTCATCCCTCGTGGGTATGTGCATATTTTCCATTGTGTGGAAATTTACCAAAATAAAAGCACTTTATCTCCGACATCCTTTCTCTCTCCTCAGTTTACTACTTTCTCATCCTCTTATTTACAAACTCTCCCCTCATTCTTCTCTCCTCTCATCACACCATCCTCACCCCTCTTCCCCTCTCCCTCCCTCCCTCCCTCCCTCCCCTTCCTCCCCTCTCCCTCCCTCTCCGTGCTGCATTGCAGATCTAGGTGTCGGGCGCTGTGTAAGGTATCCCTCCTTCCCGTTTTCACTTTATGAGTGGAGGCCCGGCAGCCTATAAATAGCTCCAGTGCGTCTTAGCCTCCCACTCCTGGCTGCCTCATGGGTCCTCACACGTCAGGAAAACACACACACACACACATGTTCACCCACACGCCCGCGGCAGGAATACTAAACACACACTGAAAGAAGGAGTTGATAAATACTTCTACTGCGCATAAAGGCATAAACAGGAGGTGGTGCGGCCTATTGTAAACACTAAGACGTGACACAAGAGACAAATTGAGTGTGGATGTGTGAAAAATAACAAGCAAAGCTCTTCTTATCAGCATAGTACTTTTTAAACAGCATGTCAAGCCCACTTAATCTCTATTGCACATAGAAGAACATGATAATTTAATGTATTAATCTGCCAAACACGCAGAGATGCATCTACAGATTACAGTCAGAAGTTAAAAGCTTAACACCCACAAATGTTTCTGGCGATTCTGCACATATGAGAAGAAGAAGAAGTGCATTCTCTGGCGTGAAATCAATGCAATCATTCTTAAAAGGTTTTGGGGAAAAAAATCTAATCATCAGTAAGTACGGTGATTCTGAGAGTAAACCATCCTCCCATGATTAATCTCCATCTCCAACTTTGCATATTTCCAGGATGACAAGACCCTCTTTCAGTAAAGGGACAGTTAGTCACCTAACAGTTTGGACAATGCAACAGTGACTTCAGTCACACTTACATCAACCAAGTGAACATTTACAAACAGTTCTTCCGTTAGAGGAAACTGTGAGCAGCGACACTGGACTGGAAGAGTAAATCCTGCACATAACAAACGTCGGAACTGTGCTGGATTGAATTCAGAGAAGCCAGTGGGGGACAGATTAAAGGAAAGGCCCACATAGTGTGTCTTATTTGTAAGGTGTCAGGTAGGGATGTGTGCAAGATTAGTTGCCTAGTCGACCCTCCCCTCACCAGACGGCACCCGAAATAGAAGTCTGGTTCTTTTAGTCTAGTCGACTTGTCAAAGTTGAAACTTCACTTTAAACGTCAGGAAATTAGTCGTGACAAACAACACTATTGTCGGGCCACCACAAGCCACAATAACAGCTTCAGTGCTGTTGAGAAAAGATTCTCCAAGTCTCTTGAACTCTACAGGAGGGATGAACACCATGAAATCAGAAGATTCACCCTGATTTTGTGATTTAATTATGGTGGTAGAGAGTCTAACACATTTAAAATGCAGCTTTTATTCTGTACAAAGCTTTATATATAAGGAGACTGTCATTTTTTATCTGCTCTTCTACAATCACTGAAGTACCGGAGCCAGACTGCGATAATGGCAGATCATTCTGAGGAACTGTAACACGAATGGAGAGCCTCATTTTCAGGACTGGATGACTGAATTAATGTCCAACAGGATGCGGGAAATATCTCCTCAGGGGATATATTTATTTCTTCTGAACTTAATTATTGTTTTTTGTAATGTTTTACAGTTTTATAACAACCCCTTGTGTTTCCGGCTGGGTATGGGCTGCAATGGGGAGGGGGGTTTGACTTGGTTTAAAATATAATGTGTCATCGCTGGGACTGATGTTTGTGTTGTTAAAAAAATGGTGGGTCCTTAAAGAAATTGAAGCATCTGCATTTGTTATGTCTTTCAGGTTTTTCCTTGAATTTGCCACCGACTAAAAGCAGACATGGACATTTTGACATAGACATAGACACCATAGACAAAGATCCCAAAAAGTGTTCACACATGAGGATGACTCAGTGATGACAGCGAGTGTCGGAGGTGTTAAAGGACAGAAGGCACTCTCGCCTCACGCTCTGCGGGACTGCTACGTGATCAAACTTTTATGGGAAACAATTCTGAACTATATGGAATACAGAGATATTTGTATTTCTTGTATTGTATCCCTTGGTTAAGTTTACTGTGTGACTTCTCTAATGTACCTGGACTGAAATACTGGAAACTATCTAATGTTTGGTCTTTGTGTCAGTGATCAGGTTGGTGCTTAGAGAATGAGTCCAAATGTGGCAGAATGAGAAAAACATCAAAGATGTAATGGAGATAATATCAAGATGGGGGACCGGGGAGCCGATCTTACAGCCTCGCTCCTTTTGTTCAAAAGAATGGCTCATCATACTTTTTTTTCTCTTTTCATCCTTAGAGGACGGCAGCTATTAGATTTACTTACCGAAATAATCACTAGAATAATGACAGGCTAAGATTTAGGGCAGATTTTGCATGTGTGGAGTAAGTTTAACAGCACGAAAGGACTTACAGACCTAATGTCAATGATGTGCATTGAAAACATTACACAAGGTGACGCCACGTTTCTCTGCTTTGTCAGGGAATTTATGAATTTGAATTTACCCTCTGTCTGAAATGTGTCAGTAAATAAAGTCACCTTGCTTGATTGGGTGAAATTAGAGGAGTTGGTTCGCTTCGATCATGCCAAAGAGTCATCGAAAAAACTTGTATCGTTCACAAAGGTAACATCACTAAAACATAATGTTATTATAAAGAAAAGGTGAATCAGGTCATTTATGTTTGTGTTGTCTTGGGATTAAACAATTAAAATAACAGACGTGGACAAATGAATTCAGCTACATTATATGAAACCTGAAAAACATAGCGAATATTATTTCTAATAGAGAACGAGCAACAGGTTTGTTTGTTTCTGTCAGTAGATTGTTGGTCTTCATGGACTTAAATTAAACGGTTTAAAAAACAAAAACACATGAGCTGGACTTTGCAACAGCAGCAGAAGCAGCATGTGGTGCTGACGTGAAGGTATCAGCAGAAAAATAATAAGACCAGCCAGGTTATAAAGTCTGTTGGCTATGATTGAATGCCAACAGCCAGCTGATGAAGCTGATGAAGTAAACTGCCAATAAACTGGGCAACCACAACGTCAATGTTCTGCTTCAACACACTGCAGAGTATTCGCAGTGTGCCAAGAGTAGTTAGTCGAATACAGGTATATACTGACTTTAATTTCCAGCTTCTACTGGGTTCAATTTGTAGAAACATCATTATATTAGACGATCATCGCCCTCTGGGAGACGAGTGGATTCAAAGGAAAATATGTTAATGCCTCCTCGCCGGCTGATCAGTTCACCTCGCTCAGAGTAAATTTGCTCATTGCCGGAGTCTCATCACAGCAGCTGAGCCTGAGAGAACATATTCATTCTTGTCTTCTTTTGTGTTTTAATGCTCTCTCGTGCTTTTCATGCGGTCTGAAACACACCTGGTAGGTCTCCAGGGGCTTGCTCTCCATGTTGAGGTCCCAGACTTTGGCGGTCAGGTAGTCTCTGGTGAGCAGGTAGCGACCGCTGTGGCTGAATTTGACGTCTGACACGGAGGAGATGATCTCTGAGAAGAAGGAGCGGGCGCTGGGATCCTCGGGCTCCTCGAACACTGGAGAGAGAGGGGGAGGAAGGGAAATGCCGTTAAGCCAGGTGGCACACAGAAACACAGTTGGATGTGTGTGTCTTTATGTCATGTGCAAAAAATAAGGAAATCTCTCAGACGAGCCTTCATGTTCACTATATGAGGCAGATCAAAAGTCTTCTATAAATAACAATACAAAGACAGAAAACTGGTAAACACTGTCATTTCTTATTGGATTTAACAAACAAAAACTAACTTGCTGCTTGTTTGGGCGCTCTATTGAACACAATTTGCAGTGTTCACTGCACTGGTGACTCATACTGGTAAGAGGTGTAAAATTCACAGGGAAACTGCAATTTCATCTTTGAAGTAAACATGAAAGCTGGGAAAGCATCAATCCAAGAAAATGTGGCATGAATAGATGTATTGTCCCTTCAGGTCAGCAAACTACTTTTGCTCTGTAGAAATGAAAGAATGAACCTCCAAAGGGAAGAAATGTTAATGGAAAATGGTGAAAAATGATACAAAAGAAACATTTTGTGGCCCTGAACTGTGAGGAAATCAAACTTCTTACACTTTGAGATGGGGATGCACGATATCGATTTTTTTCAGCCGATACGATGACTGATAATTGCCTGCTTCTCACGGCCGATTACCTCAAGATAACCGATGATTTCACACACTCATCACACTCGTCTCTGTGATTATTGGCAGATAGCAAACCAACTTTTAAGGTGCAAATAACCACCTGCTGTATCAGAGTTTATACACGCTTGTTAAATCGAAGACAGGAATTTTGCCGTCTCAGGATTTGCAGGTCTCAGCTAGTAAACTACAAATTTACTACTTAGTATTTTACATTTACAGTATATATACAGTGAAATCTATCTATCTATGAAAACTATTATTTGGATACACCTCAAATTGTACTCACTCATAGCCAGCCACCTACAGTAAATACGCCAGATTGTTTTCTTAAAGCTCGATGCATTATTCTCTGAGAAATCCACCTCTTATAAAAATCCATCTAAAACCTTGTGGTATTCTTTGAAAAATGCTCAGAAGCTAAATTTGCTCTCTCTGACTTATAGTTCATAGGTTAAAACAAGGAAAACTACCAGTATCTGACATTTTGACCTTTTGAGGAAAGAAAATAATAAGACATGTTAGTCTCCATCCCAGCTCTCAGCAGGTTTACTCACATTTTGAGTGTTTGTCGCACAGTGCTGCTTCTCTCATGTCACAGAGGCGCAGGGTGCCTTTGCTGCTGCTGTAGACAAACAGGTTACAGTGGTGGGGGTGGAACTCAGCCGCTGTGATCACCTCTGTCAGATCCTCCATGTTGGCTGGTTTGATGTCCACGATGTCTAAGAGAAAGCGTCGCTCAGGAAAGCAACAGAGACTCGACGCCCCAGGGCCGTCAGTTTGTTTTAGCTTGAACTGTTTTAACCTCATCAAGTGTACGCAATCATTCATACATTTTATTCACTAACTTACTCAATGAGAAACTGATTATATTGTGTTTTATTTCACGTAGAAACCCACTCAGTTCCAAAATAAAAGCATGTAAAAATGGATGTAAATGTATACACACCCAAACACACTGCAAATAATTTACAGAGGAAATAAAGCAAACTAATTTAAATATATCTTGGGGGGGATTGTTGGGAGTAAAGTAATTCCATATTCAGATAAATTGTAGTATTATAAATCCTGTCTGGGTCACGGATGTGACTGTACTGTGTCCTATTGAGCTGGATTAGAACCAGAAAGGAGCTGAAATATTTATGAAGCCTTTGAATTATTCATTAAGCTACATTTTCACTCCTCAAGAATAATATTCCCCTCCCCCAACACTGTGTGCCTTCTTGCATTTCTTTATACAACAAAGTGGGATTTGTTGGAATTTATTGAGTGTGTGTGTGGGCAGGGATTGATTACTGAGCATGTGTTAGACTCTATGTGTTAATATATGCAGGAATTATCTGTGTCCTCACACTTTCATAAGTCTATTCCTGCTTTTACATGCGTTTGTGCGCCTACACAACTTCTCCGCACTCAACTACACAGAGGATACTGAAGCTGCGGTCGGTGATGTCCAGATGCCAGAGGTTGATCCTCAGGTCATCGGCTGACATGTAGGTCTCGTAGTCGGAGTTGACGGAGATGGAGTTGACGTGGTAGGTGTGGGCGTTGGCGAACACTCGGCGCGGGCTCACCTCCACCATCAGGTCCATCGGCATCAACACCGGCACCTTGAAGAGAGCGTTTCAACATTAGAGGTGGTCAAGAAACAGACAGCGGATTCAATTTAAATCATTTGTATTGTATTATGAATTAATATTTAAAGAATTACTTCCTTTGACATCAATAATATATAATAGCTAGAGCCGCTCACTTGCTCGCTTGATAGTCGATCAAGAGCCAATTCAGTGCGTGACTTACAGCTCTTTTGGCTGCATTTTCATACCTTGACATTTGCATTTAATACATCATTTCACTGACAATGCGTGATTTACATTATTATACGCGGCTTAAATGTGTGTCCTCATTTGCATACAGCACAGTGGGAGACCCGGCGCCATACACATACATGCTCTCTACAGAGAAGGACGTGTTGAACTACTGTGGCTGCTGCGTCCAGATTAACAAGAATCCATCGCAAAATACAAACACTGATGCTTTGACTACTTTAGATCCAGTGCAGATGTCGTGTCACTCTTCTGCACAGCTGGAAATCGAGGCTTTCTCCGCCCCCACACACTCACGCATACACACATGTACGATTGTGCCAGTGACCCATTTTTGCACATGCAAACACATCTGTACCTACTGACCCAGTTATGCTGCACAACTAACTGCATGAATATGCCAGTGAGAGAAAGATTAAAAAATAGGGTAGATAGATAGATAGATAGATAGATAGATAGATAGATAGATAGATAGATAGATACCTGTAGGGAGGTGACGGTGGAGATGTCCTTGATGCGACCCTCCTCATCCTTCAGGTTGTATCCCTCCGGCCGTTTGTCTCTTTCACTCACCTTCCACAACTTAATGGTCTTATCTGTAGAAACAAACGGAGCCATTAAACAACCAGATAAGATCAGATATCATTTGAAAGCGTGACAAATGATTCTAAGGTACTTGTTCATACGCTCTGAGGTGAGGAAAGTTATCTGGAGAGCTCAGATTCGATGTGATTAAACACACCAGTGTAGGCTGAATCACCTCATCTCAAATTGATAAAGATGAAAGCCAAAAAATCTTTGCAAAAAGGGAGCTGTTTTAGACACTTAACTCAAAAGAAATGACTTAATAGACAAGATAATCCTCCACACTCCAATCTGTCAGCTTTGAAAGACCGCGTGGATCCTGAAACTCTAAATGAGCTAACAGCGGGGTTTTGTTTCATCAACACAGTCAAAGACAGAAAGGCTCTGTATTATATTGACAAAATGACAGCAAGGGTTGCAGCAGCATTACCCAACTGCTGAGGCAGGTCTTACATTTTTCATACCCTCAATCATAAATAATATAGTGCTTAAATAAATCAATAACAGGGCGCTCAGGGAAAATCTATACATCTTCCAATATAGCCATAAACTTAGAGCGTAAACTGATGACGGGACCTCTTATCCGGGGCAGACTAACTCATAATGCACTCTCTCTTTGAGGAAGGAAAATCTCGAATAGCAGTAACGTAATTTCAACTGCCCATTCCTGCCTTTTAAAAATCATTCAAGTAAAGTGTTTTGCCACAAAATATCATCCGAGCACATCACTGCTTCCACATCTTCCCTGTTCCTCTATGATGCGTGTATGTGTGGGAGGTCTCTCACCATTGGTGGAGAGGAGGAACTGTGCAGCGTTCTGCTGAGGCAGCCATCGGATCTTATTGATCTTCTCCTCGATCTCCAGACTCTTAAGGTAGTCGAACTCGGGTTCATGGCTCTGAAAGGTGCTGTAGACATTGTACTCTCCCTGGGAGAATGGCTCAATCTTGCTCTGTGGAAAGAAAAAAGGGAGGCATGTGGAAAAATGTACAAACTCAGGGCGTGAGCCAGCCTCCGTCTCCCTTGCTCATGTGAGGAAGTAGCATGGCACAGCTATAATGATACACTATCTGACACAGCAGGAGCATCAACTATTCATCATTCAATCTAGACTGTAGCTGGAGGGGAACGGTGTGCGTTCACCGCTGCTCTCAGAGCTGCAATGAGAAATGGTGTATTTGTGTGTATGAGTGTAAGTGCTGGCGTGTGTCTCTACCTCAGGTTCCCTCTGAAAGATGACCACTCGGCCCCCTTTGTCCCCTGTGGCCAGGAGCTCTCCGGTGTGGTTGAACTCAACAGTGGAGATGATATCAGCTGAGGAGGACATAGAGACGAAGATGGAGACAGAGGGGGGGGGAGAACAGAGAGAGAAAGAATACCCATTAGCTAATTGACCACACATCATCATTCATCTTCATAATCTGTTTATCTGGCTCTAAATTATTAAACCGAGGCAACAGTCAATGCATTAACATGTAAGTGGATTAAAATATGCAAATGAATGTGTAGAATAAAACAATATTTGATCAATTACACAAATATTCTGCAATTGTGTGTGAGCCTTCAGAGAAAATATACTATCAGCCCACACACACGCACACAAACAGCTGTTTCACAGGAGGCGCAGGTGTTTCAGCATGACATGTACACAATGACGCACACTATGACACTCCAGTACACAAGATTACAGTGTCACTGGAGTTCATTGTGTGTTTGTGTGTAGGTATAATCATGCACTCTATAATCTCTGTAGCATCTAAAAGCGTAAACACAACTCAGAGTGTAAATGCCGAGTGAATATCATTCCAATATCATCTTTCAGGGCAGCCATTTGCATATTTGCGACACTCGCTCTGTGTCATGAAACACCAACACAGTCTGACTGAGTGACAACACTATCAACGCTATTAATCCACTTAGCATTCACTGACTCAGTGCTTTCAGTGGACCTTCCTGCATCACCCAATATACAGAATGGGGAATGGAAAGCACTTTGCCGTCTAATGAAGGGCATGCAAGCGTCATATCTATGTAATCCCCTCCCTGTCCTTCTATACTGCTCCTGCTTTGCACTAGCCTCTGTACCGCTGTAGCTAAAGTCATCTAAGGTCATCTAAACCTTAAAGTTCAATCTAGCCGGATTAGTATGTGAGCCATTTTGCTAGTCTTGAATGCCACGTAACAAATAAATAAATAGAAAAATCCACCATCATAAAGTAGGCCCGTATTTTGACGTGCTTTGTCATCTTCAAACCGAGCAAACAATTGAGGAAGTGAACTGAGTGTTCAGCTCAGATGTGGGTTGGACTGTTTCCACACTTGTAAATACAAAGGCTGCGTTAAGGACAGACAGTTGCTGGTGATGCTGATCATGATGCTGTTGGCTTCGGTGACTGGCTGATGTTCAAAATGGACAAAATCAACCACAGGCACAAAAAAAACGCACAGATTCTCTAGCTTTCATTATCTTATTTTGTCCATTAATTCATACTGAATCATGATACAGCAAAACAGCTCAGCAGAGCAGTTGCTAGTGTGTGAGGCAGTATCTTTAAGACCAACCGAATCAGCTCACTACAGAACAAACAGCATCATCTGGCTATCGTGGCTATCATCTGACAACGATTTTGCTTCTTTATCTTTTTTTTCCCCAGCTACTGGCGACTTATGAAACAATCCGGTCAAAGACATCGTCTGTCAACTCCAACTCCATTCTCTCATCTCTAGATGCTAATTGGATTGTAAACAATGACCAGCACACAGAAGACAGAAAGTCTGAGCCTGTATATCAGACATTATTCAGATGTCTGCTGGCTACACCGGATGCTCCAAAACCATTGGGTAATGACCCCAGTAGATAAAACATAATCCGACAGTGGCCAATCAGTTTGAGACTGACTTTAGCCGGGCTAGTTTTTCCCCCCTCGTTCCTGTCTTTATGCTGACCTAAGCTAGCTGACTGCTGGTTGGGGCCACATATTTAGCTATAATCATATTTGGCAGTAACATTGCTGGAATGTAACTTGTGCATCTCACTAACATAGCATTGGTGATGGTGAACATAGGAAGATAAAAGCTACAAACTTTTTTTTGACTGAAAAGTACTCATTGCAAACCATAAAATTGATAAACATATTCCCACAACCTTTAGCTATTTACAGATTGTGTCTAAGGCAGTCAAGTAAAACTGCACGACCCACAGGTGTAATAATATGCTGCACTTTGACTGACCCACTGTTCTAGCCTCCAAACCAGTCATGCCTCATTGAGATTTTTTTAAAGTTCAAATCCGCCATTGCGCTACACCAAATAATCTTCAAAAATGTCATGGACTAGATTTAAACATAAGGCTCATTTCAGATGCTGTAACCCATGAAGTCTCTGACCAAGGAGTCCACTGAGCTCAGTTTTGATAGGAGGAGAACACGGTCCTCAATAAGCATTGACTGTAATAAAAATAGAGGGGGTTTATTGAGAGTCGGGGTGATTCAAAGCTGTAGCCTTGCCTATTTTGTGGTGGCCTTGAGAGAGGGAGGTTTTATGATGAAGGGGAGGCAGGGACTGCTCCTCAATCTCTACACCAACACAACCCTACACCTCGCCCTGTTACTCACACATTTGAGTACTGTATTACTGGTTGCCTCTCTCTCTCTATCATTTTTCCACTATTAACTGCACTGTGTCTTGATCCTTCAAACACACTGCAGTAGCTCCTTTATTCTCCAGTTTCAATTTCTGTCCTCTGTTCCAGGCTTTCTCTCGCTCTCTTGATCTCTCTCCCCCCACGCGTTCTTTTGTCATTTCTCATCTCGTGTTCCCCAGTTTCTCTCTTTTGCCCCATTTCGCTCTCTCACTTCCTTCTCGGTTGTCTATCCACATTCGGCTCACTCTCTTTCTCATCCCTCCCCCACGGCACTCTGCTGCCAGGCTGTAGGTTAGCGTGTACGTACTGGCGGTGATGCTGGTGGTGGAAGAATGGGAAGGATGGAGAGGGAGGTGGAGGGAAGAGGCGCCGGGGCGGAGGCGGTGCAGGGGTCTGTCGGTGAGCAGGGGTTGCCATGGTAACAGGCTGAGCCAACCAGTAGCAGCGGTACTCGTTAACGGTTAGCCGTATATGGCAGTGTGGTGAAGGAGGAAGTGGGATTCATCAATCCAATCCTCGCAGGAAGGAACGAGCGCGGTAAAATAATTATGCCGCTGCAGTTTTGTCCACTGGCAAACATTGCTGAAGTAATACCAGGAGATGGAGCGGCCGCTGAGGTCCAAATTGAGGATACGCAGATAATTAATGCATACACACACACACACATGATAGCACTCCCAAAAACAGGCCCCTGCACATGAAGTAAAATTCACAAACACTCGTACGCACACCAGGCAGCTTTGTAATGCACGCAGTCACGTAATGATGCACAGAGAATGTGCATGTGCTTGATGCTTTGTGTGTGTGTGTGCACATCCAACACAATTACTGATAACTGTGTCTCCACTCAAGTCGCACAGAGAAAGAGCTAAGCTAAGCAAAACCACAGGAGTGGCACACAATATAGCTGAATAAAATATGGAGCACACACTCTACTCTCTCATCCTCTGTCTGTTCTCAACCTGAAGCCTCTTCATCTTTCTGCAATGCTCTTTCCCTCACACACACAAACACACACAGAGAGAGAGAGAGAGAGAGAGAGAGAGCTCACACCCATCTGTCTCTCTGATGCTCTTTATTAGAAAAGCACTAAAGAAAAATAATCCTCTAGGAATACAAACAACCACTGCAGAAACAAGTATCACGAGTGCTGTGGCTCTCGTACAAGAGGAACCACTGGCCACTGTACTGATGTGTGTGTGTGTGTGTGTGTGTGTGTGTGTGTGTGTGTGTGTGTGTGTGTGTTTGTGTGACGCTCTGTTAGCTTGTCAAGCTGTAAGTCAGTGTCTTATAGTGTGGATGTGTGTGTGTGTGTGTGTGTGTGTGTGTGTGTGTGTGTGTGTGTGTGTTTGTGCTACAGTATAGCAAGCTAGCTGCGTCTGTCTCCCACAGACAGTCCATTAGCATCAGCAGGCCCGTCTGACTCATCGCCACACTGCAGGAGCTGGGGGAACACACTGTGACTGCAAGTGAATGCGCCCACGCATACAGTACATTTCAGCACAAAACAACACACCGACATGAATGAACCGAATGACACTGAGAAGTTTAAAAAAACATGCACAAGTGTAAAAACACCAAACACTGAAATGCACTGTGAGGTGTTGACAGCAGCTCATCATCAAAGAATGTTGTAGAGTTAATTTGTTGGTGAATACAGAAGAAAAGTTGCTGTTTTTTCTTTTTATGTCATTGCAAATTGAATGTATTGAAAACTTTGAAATGCTGATCAACCACAACAAGCGTTTTTAAGACCTTGGGCCTCTGTTTTTGAAAGGGGATATTTGCAAATCCAATGGTCCAAAAAATGTTTCATCAGGAAAATAATAAGTGGATTAATTGACAACCATAGTTTGTATTATTCTCATTAGGGTTATTTGTGTCAACAAAAGTAGTCAAAAAGACACTCTGGAGAGGAGATGAGATGTAAGATGAGATGATATATGAGATATGAGATGAAATATGATATGAGATGATATATGAGATATGACATATGAGATGAAAGACAGGAGATAAGACATGAGATATGAGATGAAAGACAGGAGATAAGACATGAGATATGAAATGATATATGAGATATAAGATGAGATATGAGATGATATATGAGATGATATGATATATGAGATGATATATGAGATATGAAATGAAATGAAATATGAGATATGAGATGAGATATGAAATGATATGATATATGAGATGATATATGAGATATGAAATGAAATATGATATATGAGATATGAGATGAAAGACAGGAGATATAAGAGATATAAGATGAGATATGAGATGAGATATGAGATATGAGATGAAATATGATATGAGATGATATATGAGATATGACATATGAGATGAAAGACAGGAGATAAGACATGAGATATGAGATGAAAGACAGGAGATAAGACATGAGATATGAAATGATATATGAGATATAAGATGAGATATGAGATGATATATGAGATGATATGATATATGAGATGATATATGAGATATGAAATGAAATGAAATATGAGATATGAGATGAGATATGAAATGATATGATATATGAGATGATATATGAGATATGAAATGAAATATGATATATGAGATATGAGATGAAAGACAGGAGATATAAGAGATATAAGATGAGATATGAGATGAGATATGAGATGGGATATGAGATGATATATGATATATGAGATGATATGAGATATGAGATGATATACAAGATATGAGATGATATACAAGATATGAGATGATATATGAGATATGAGATGATATACAAGATATGAGATGCGATATGAGATGATATATGAGATATGAGATGATATATGAGATATGAGATATGACAAAGGAGATGGGAAATGAGATGTTATATGAGGTATGAGATGATATATGAGATATGAGATGATATATGAGGTATGAGATGATATATGAGATATGACAAATGAGATGGGAAATGAGATGTTATATGAGGTATGAGATGATATATGAGATATGAGATGATATATGAGGTATGAGATGATGATATATGAGATGGGAAATGAGATGATATATGAGATATGAGATACAGTATGAGATATGAGATGAAAGAGAGGAGATAAGACATCGGATTTGAAATGATACATGAGATATTAGATGAAATATGAGAGGATATATGATATACGAGATGTGATATGAGATGAAAGAGAGGAGAGAAGATATGAGATCAAAGGACAGGAGGTCTATGGGATAGATGAGGCTGGTGGCGTAGGCTGAAGAAGGCGGATTTCCTGATTTCTTTTTGTGAAGACTACCACAGGGACATAGAGGGGGGCAGACGTCCTACAGCCCCAATTATAGATATCTTCGGTCTGGGCAAACACGGACCATTAAAGCCGAGCCAAAAACACACACTCCTTAAAAGCGAGGACAAGCCACCACTCAGCAGGAGACGTCTGTGCGTGTGTGTTGCCGAGTGTGTGTGCATGCTGCAGCTCAAGCACCCCGCATTTCCTGTGTGCGTGTGCACAAGTGTGTGTACTCAATTACCCTGTAGAGAAATAAATGGGTTGGAGGCAGAGAGGGAGAGGGGGGAGTGAAGGAGACGAGGGGAGAGACAGCCGGAGGGAGACGTTAAATTGATCCCTGTCCTGCAGTTTTGGAGTTATCTGGAAGAAAAAACTGGTGTATGTGTTTGTGTTAGAGGTGCACATGTGTGGAGAGGAGTGATTTAAGCCCAGCACAGCAGGGGATCTGCCATTTCTCCAAACACACATCGGCACAATGGAGCAGAGCTGGTGTGAGCCTAATGGTTATAGACACAAACAATTAGAATCACAAACCAAGCCAGCTTCAAACACACCTGTAATCCTGCTTCGTCTGGTGGTTGCAAAGACATCTTATAGCTGCATGAATTCTCACAGCTGTGATGTGTGATTCATTTTTGATCAAAATCAGTTTGTTTTCTGATAGATTTGTAACACTGTTGCATAAAAAAAAGATTAGGGACTTAGCTGGTTTACACCCAATTGAACCCCGGCGATACTGAAAACTGAGATTATGTGTCGACGCCGCATAAATACTCAAATGTAATCCCATATTCTGAGAGCTGTCGCCCCTTTCATTACACTTCCACTCTAATCTTTTTCGCGTGTAGAGCTGAAATGATTAGTTGGTCGACAAAATTCTATTTATATGTTATTCAATTGTTGTCTTTTTTGGCCAAAAATGCCTAAAAATCGCCATCTCATGTTAATCTTGGCTGGCTTTGTGTGTTTTTTATGACAGTAGACTCGGTTTTTGACTGATTTTCAGCCAAAACAATCAATTTCATTATTCTGGGACATTGTGACAGGCGTTCATCACTATTTTCAGACATTTTATAGATCCAAGATTAATCAATAAATTGAAAAAAAAATAATAAGGAGATGAGCTGATGATGAAAAGATCGTTAGTTATAACCCTGTGTTCGTGTGCATGGATGTGAGTGTCTGAGAGCGTCTTCTTCCTTATCAAATAGGAGCATAAGAATGATAGCTGTGCTTTGAAGGAGACGGGGTGTCATCTGGTCAAACTATTTAAAGAAATCAGTCACACACACTCACACACTCCACACTGAAACAGGCAGACTAGGACAAAAATAAAGAAGCAAGTACAAAAATAGAGACGCACAAAAAAGGATGAGGCAGACAGACAGAGACAAAGTGATGTTTAAGATATTTATAACACTCAGACTCACGTGAGAATTCACCTGATTCAACCTACTCGCACACATGGCACACACACACACTCACATCACAAATGCTCACACGCAGCAGCACACACATTAACTCTCACATCTCACAGTGGGGTCATGTGGCGCAACTGTGCGACACAGATATGACCTTAGGGATAGAAGAGGATAGAGCACACACCTTCAGTGTAAGAGGCAAACGGCTCGGGCTCCAGAGAAAGGGTAGTGATGTCGGAGCACAGCACCTGGATGGGGCTCAACATCCTGGGGGAGGACTCCAGGGTGGAGAGGGGTGGACGGGATGGGCGGAGCTCTTCAGGCTATAGCCAGGAGCAGCCCTGCAAGAGGAGCAAGGATGGAGGGGAGGGAAGGGAGGAAGGAGCAGAAGGGAAGGGAGGAAGTACCAGGGTGGGTGGGGTTAAGGGTAGGGACTGAGTTACTGCATCACCACATTTGGCCATGAGAACCCACCAGAGAGAAAATTTCTGATGGTGTACGTATGATCATTCTGTAACTACACAACATGATGTGTTCACATGTTGAGTTTGGCAGGAAGGCTAGCAGGTCATGCAGGATGGACAGAGATAGCTTGTGGGACAGAGTCTTAATATGTAGAAGTGGAGAGGCTCACACGTCCTCAGAGGTGACAATGATCAACAATTACAAAAGAGCAGTGAGAGCTGGTGAAAGCTCAATTAACTACACACAAGTATGATGACTCAAATTATTTCCATTACTGATTAGTCAATTTAACACAATGACATATACTCATCACGGGTTGAGAAAGAAATGTCTTTAAAGTTTGTTTGAGCAACAGTAAGAATACAGTTTGAAATCACCTAAATGAATACAAGCGAGTAAATGATAATGTCTGAGACGCTGCAATCAACAAATATATAGTATTTTTTAATCTTGATTGAGATTTCAGTGCATAAGACAGACAAATATCAAACAACAAAAAGTGGGGTCAGATTTTCAATTTGAGTGCTTATAGGTCTTTTTAGAGGAGTTTTGAATTGGTAACATATTGTACCTTGTCTCCACATGCTGCTGCTGAGTTGTCAGCCCGAAAGTGGAGCTGGAGTTTGAGTGGGCATTTATGCTGAAAAGCAGGATGTGGAATAAGCCAACTCCCACTGCTTTGCAGGGGAACTCACTAAGGACTTAAAATAATGGCAGAACGTGGACATTTCAGTTTTATGGTGGTATGATGTAATATCAATGATGCCAAAAATGCAATCATGTACAATAATTTGACCTTTTTGTGAGGCTTACATGAGTAATTGGTATTAGTCTACGCTGTCTTATTTCAGTTTATTTCCTGACGTGCCTTCTCTTCAGCCAAATCATGCTTGGTGAAGGCTCTAATGACGAATGTGATTCCCAACACTCCTTCAAAGCGACTTGGGAGGTGGTGCTTGAACTTTCCTACGAAGGAATGCTTGTTAAATTCCAACTGTTTTGAATGCAACAGTAAGCCCAGTTTTTATTTTGAATTTTAAATGTGTATGACAATTTCCCACTAAAACACGATAATTTTAAGCTTCTAGTCTGATAGTTGAATATTTACCATCCGGCAACGCTATTCGGGAGGTCAGGTTTGTTCAGGTCAGGCTTCTTTTACATTATTGTTTTGTTTAAGTTTAAGGAGGAGTCATTTGATGATGTGTAAACATTATGCAACTCTGTTTCTTATTGACTGAATGTTTGTTTGGCTAAATAAAAGATTAACCTTGTGTCCCCTGCCTTTGAGCATAACATACGTTGGCTTTCATGACATTCTTATTGTTTTTGCTTACTGTTTTCTTTACTGATACTTTTGTGTACAGTACGTTGTATACAGTACTGGCTGCTAGCATTATTTATGAAATGGAAGCAGTCTTAGAAAATGCATTTAAAAAACTGTCAATAATGTCCAAATCCAGATTTTTTATAATATGTATATTTGTTCTTAACATGTCCTCATAAACTCTTGAAGCTAATGCCTCTCCAGTTGGAGGTGAGGTGTAGCAAAGGGAGACACTGAGGAGGGCAAAAGGAGTGAGAGGACGGGAGTAAGAGATGGAGGGAAGAAGGGAGGGGAGGGGAGGTTAAGGTAGAGCTTCCCTGCCCTACAGGAGTTAAAGGGCAGGGGAATCCCCACGGGAAGAGCTACAGACACACTGTTATGTATGCACACGCACACACAGAAAACCCTTGCAGACACACACACATACATACACAGACCTGACAAACAAAAAGACACACGGTACACACTCAAAGACACAGACCTGCATGTGAAGGCAACACAGGACAAAAAATAAAAAATAAAGATGGAGACACACAGGAGCTAACACAACACACTCAAGCATAAAATGACATGCACCACCTCTCTGTCTGTCTACCACACACACATACAGAGGCACATTGTGTTTGAGCAGCCTTTAGAGCACTGTTGGATAATTGTTTGGCAGACGTGCCACTTCAGCACCGGGCAATGCTGCGAGTTGCATTAGAGGGCCGATTGGGGAAAGTGAGAGAGGGGGGAGGCAGTGGGGGATGGAAATGGGGAGGAGGACGGGGGATGGGGTGAACATGGAGGAAAGGTGGAGGGGGTTGGAGTGGATGTGGAAGAAGAGGCAGGTGATGGTTCATTTTGCTTTTTTGTGACAGGAAATCACCTCGTTTTTTGTTTGTTTTTTTCATTAGAGGAATTTTTGGTGAGGTTTTGATTGTTACAGCACAACTTACACTTCTTCCTCTTCTACCACAATCTATTTTCAGGCTGTCCATGTGTTGCACAGACCGACAGCGTTCAGTGGTGTGTCCACCTTGGTGTGAGCTCATCAGCAATTCAGCCCTGAACAATGTCAGTGTCTGCCTGAGATGTGTGGAATAATTAATACTGCCATTATTGGTGGGTGGAGACGACCTGTCAATCATATCGGCCAAGCATGAAAAGCAGCATGTTTATCATCACGGACTGTTGCTATGGCGATAATGGATGGTTGGTGATGGATGTTAAGACGGACTTTCTGCCACAGTAGCATCAAAGAAATCCTTTTCTGAAATGAGCAAAGATACATATTTGGTCATGGAAACACTGTACGTACAAGTAGAGAAGGACGCTCCCACACACGGAGACAAACAAAGACACACACGCAGATACTCTTCAATCTCTCACTCAGTGTGGACACACATTGCACAATCAACAGGCAGCGCTACAGGTCCCCCCTGAATACAGTACGTGCTTCTGTGTGAGGGAAATGATATTACAGGACAGACACAGGAAGCATAATTCCCTTTTTTCCGTCGTGATACGAGGATCACAAATGAGCTCACAACACGTTCATGACCCGCCGAATGATAATCCGCTGTTCTGGTGTTAGAGGCGTGGCGAACAATGAGCCGAGTGTAAGAAACAGATTGGGGACAGACAGACAGGAAAGCTAGTGTGCAGGTGAGATTAGTGGTGTAACTGAGATTAGGAGAAAAGGTGGTTATCCGGGGTTATAATCCATCTGTTTTATGAAACAAACCAAAGGAATTCACTGGTTTGCACGACTCGTGTGCTGCTGGACTTTGTAATATTCCCCTGCCTGAGAGTTTGGCTGTATAATACTCAAATTGACACCTGTTATATGCAAGTGGAGAAAGTAACAGTGACTCGATCACAATATGAGAGGTGACATGTCGTGCAATGAGTATGAAAGAACGTGTAGGAAATTTTGGCTGCTACAGAGAAAAAACAGTCTTCTTCCAGCACTCTGTCTCTGACACACACACACACACACACACACACACACACACAAACGTCCGGACACAGGCCAGATCAATTCTTCCCTGCGGTGTAAGAAAATAGCTGTGTTACACAAGGTAAGAAAGTAGTTACGAAAGCACAAATAATCAAAACAAAAACAGAATGAAAGGTGCAAGACACAAAGAAATAGAGAAAGTGAGGAAGGTGAAGTGGGAAACTTGCCTAAAAAGGGTTTTAGTTTTTCACCCTAGTTCATGTTGCCCTGTCTGCAACTCTGTCTGAGCACTGATCAACACGGAGCTTACAGAAGATTAGGAAGCCGTCCTGAGCTTGCTTTGCCTACCAGCATACACAAATTTTGTCACAAACACATACACTCCACAGAAGTCCAAAACATAGACACACACTCACATGTGGGCACACTTAAACACACACTTTGTAACACATAGACAGCTTCCTCTGTCCTCTTCTTACCTTCAGTCACATAATTGTGGTCGGGGAGGAAGCCGCGGTGGTTGAGCGTCGGGGTGGCGTCAGTGTCTTCGCCCATCGGCGGGGCTGGGGGGAGCGCCCGTCTCGGTGGGGCAGCGTGGTGGTGGCAGATCGGTGGTGGAGGGGGTGGTGGGGATGCCGGCCAGCACAGCGCCCATACTGCTGCCCGCCGACGCCTCCTCAGCACAGGGGCGCAGAGCCGGGCATCCTATCCTTAAATGAGGCAGAGGGGCAGGTAGGGAGGGAGTGGGCCGGTCCCGAAGGAGGGATGGGTGCGTGGAGGTCCGCACAACTGCTTCTGAGGCCCAGATGCAAACCTGCAGGAGGAAAATTATTATTACTGAGTTCAAAAACTGCCATGGACGAGCTTGATTTGTGCCTCACGAGAGCACACATCACTCGTGAGGCAAGAAAAATCCAGTGCACCTCGTGTCCACCCTGCAGCTGCTGAGTCCAGGTGTGGCCTGACCAATCCTACACTCTCACAAACACACACAACATACACAGCCCTGTGCTCTCAGAAATGGGTAAAGTCCCGACTTGTTAATGGATGCTCCAGGAGAAGAGAGGAGAGGAGGTGAAGAGGAGGAGGAGGAGAGTGGGGGGAGGGGAGAGAGGGATGAGCAGAGCCCCTGGTTGGTGTATCTGCAGTGCTGCTGCTCCTGCAGTAAACTCGCACGCATTGGACACACATATACAGTTGGATAAAAACACACTCACCTACACACTCGGCAGCTTGCAGGTCAGGTACTCCTCAGCGGATCCTCCATGAATAACGTCCGTCTCCTCCTCAGCAGCTAACTGTCTCTGTGGTTTCTCGGCAGTTCCAGTATGAGGAGGAAAACCCTACTGGCCCTGCGTTCTGCTGCAGTCTGCGCTCTGGCGTATGTATGAAAGGCAGAGTGAGAGGTAGAGAGAGGGGGAGGGAGAATGAGAGAGAGAGAGAGAGAGAGAGAGGGTGAGAGAGAGAGAGGGGATCTGTCTTGCTGCGCTGGTACGTGTGTGATGCATCAGAGTAGGCCCCGCCCACTCCTCGATGCAGCCAATCATCACAGAGCTGAGATCTGCCTGACCACTGACTGCAGGTGATTAAATATGATAGAGAAACAGAGAGGGATGGAGGAGTGGGAGGCAGAGCGGAAGTGGTTGAGTGTCTTATAAGGTTGTGACTAATGAGAGAGAGCATGAGACTGTTTCACTCGACTGAGTGCTGAGTATGAACCACAGTACAGTGACTACTACAGGATTCACCTGGAGACATTATCCAATTAGCACAGAGATGGCTAACACACTGCTGACACAAACACACACACACACACTTTTTAATACACAGCTGAGTCAAGGTCTGCAGGGAAGGGTAGGGCTGGGCAATGATTCAGTTACTATTTGTCATGTCGTGATGTGATCTTATCAAGTTATCATTTTACAAATTCAACCCTACTGCCAACAGTTGTTTAGCTTAGCTTATCTTAGCATAAAGACTGAAAACAGGGGGAAACAGCTAGCTGGGGTCTGTCCACTCCAAGGGTAACACATTTTGCCTATCAAAACCTAAAACCCTGTAATTAGCATGGCATATCTTGTTTGTTTAATCCATCTAAAAAAAACAAAAAAAAAACATAGACAACAAGTTGTGATTTTATGGGGGTTCATGCACAACAGAGTCTTGTTTGTCAGAGACTCAAAGGAAAGTCACTGAACCCGGCATGAAAAAGTATGGCACATAACCATCGGAAAATCTTCAGTTTGTAAACAGATTAAACAAACAAGATATATTTTTAATTAGTGAGCTTAGAGGTTCTGCAATTGTGTCACCTTTGGAACGAGCTAAACTAGCTTTTTCCCCGTTTCCACTACTTGTGCGTAGCCCTATTTATTAGCATTAGCCCTGATAAAGCAATATTTTCGTGGTTGTACAGGTGCAGCAAAAAGTCTGTGTCACATCACTTTGTAATATAAAGCTTCAAACAACTATCAACATGTTGTTTAAATGCTCTACACAAAAAAATGCCAAACATCTTCTTTGAAGCATCCATGTCGTTTATACATTACCACAAAAAAGCTTAACGAGCACAAGTTGGAAAAACTTACTGCACTGATCACCCACCACTACTTTATAGATGATCTTGCATTAATTTGCCATATTGCGATTTACTATATATCAATACCAGAAAATATTCTTATTAACATTAACATGAATATTTTACTGAGATCTACAAAAGGGACCAGAAATAACCACCTCCTGTAAGAGAAGTACTAATACTATGTCACACACCAACACACACACACACACAGGCGTAAGTCAGCGTGGCAGCAGAGAGTGAGGGGCTGCCAGTGACAGTTGGTGCCATCACTAGTGCTGGCTGTCTGCCACCAGGCTTTAAACCACCCCACAGCAGGGAACAAGAAGAGCTGTTTATCTGACTTACTCCAAGACTGCCAGCGTCGCCATCCCCCACCCGCTTCTCACCAATGATGGGCAATGCTCCACACTCCACTGCCATATCTGCCCTTCTAACTGCCCCCCACCAGCCTAACATCCACCACAAAGCTCCCCTAAGCCCACCCACTGTTCCCCCATATATAGCTACTGTTCTACCTGCCCATCTCCACCTATTCACCCCAACCATATGCCACCAAAATCCCCCTCTGGTTAAATCTATAAACCCATAAGGTTTGGTGTTTAGCTCTTACTCTCTGCCAAACCCAAATCAGAGAGGGAGAGGTGAGAAATACAAATGTTTTTATTGTTTTCAATATTGTTTGACATGCTTTTATATCTACTGGTATAAAAAAAGTGGATATAGCTATAGAGGCACATTTGGATATTATACATATGCAATAATCGAGGCATGTTATAGCCTCTTGCTCCATAAAGTAGCTAAAGTTGGTCCTTTTAAGACAATATGTCTTGTTTTTTGATTTTTTTCCAGCCAATACTGATCACCATTGATTACCCACTTCTCATGGCAGACAACGATTTGGCTCTACCCAAGTGCAGCATTTGACGTCATGAGTGCAACAAGATCGTGCTGCACTTCTTCTTCTTCTTCTTCTCTGTGTTTCTTGCTGCTATTGCTCCAACCTGCTGTATCGAAGTGTTTAGATGCTGTGCTTGTAAGGAGCCATTTGGCTTCAGATCATCAGGTCCATTTATCGGCTTTAATTTTAACTGAGACCAATATATAACCAATAATCTACTGCGCGTTTCCCAATATCAGGTCAATAAATTATCATGTATCACTACTTTTAAGTTTATTTTGTAATTTTAACAGTTCAATTTGTAGTTTAGTCAATGGAGTTTTAGTTAATTATATAAAAAAGTGATGACTAGGGGTGGACTGATTATTGGCGCAGATATTCATCATGTTTACAACGATAGGTATTAACGATTTTCTGTCAGATTGCAAATAAAATAAACAATTTAAAAAATGAAAAAGCTATGATCAATCATTTTCGTAATCCATTAAGCATTTAAGTAATGTATTAAGCACACATGTCATAAATAGCTGGTTCCACCCTCTCATATATGTATTTTTTTCTTTCTGTCATATCATTTTCAATTGAATGTCACTGTTTTGTACTCTTGTTGAGACAAAACAAGCCGTTTGAAGGCAAAAAGAATGGATGAATCAAAAATCATCTGCATCACGTAGATTTTCACTAAAACCACAGTATCACTAATATACAGTAACCAACCATAAAGAAGAAGAAGTTGACATATTAAGTCATTAAATCCCTTCTAAACAGTTGATGGCCCAGGTCCTGCTTTATTTCTTACAGTGTTTGGGAATAAAATAATTCCCAAACACTGGGGATATAATAAAGTATAATATGAAAAATGAAAAATGAAAACAATTTAGATATATCTCTTTATTATTTTATATAATAAAATAATAAAGAGATATATCTAAATTGTTTTCATTTTTTCACGTTCAACCAACATCTTTTTTTCCCCATTTGACAGTAGATGAACATCACCTGCTAATAGCTAGTAGCTAATGTCACTGATTAGCATTTAGCTAAGTACCACGTGTAGGAAATATTCAAGCCATAAAGAGCCAAATAGCTTCAGTTTGTAACACATAAATGAACAGAAAATATATGAATTAATATATGAATACAAACCTATATTAATAATATTTTGGCCATTTTAGAGCAGAATCCAAAACAGTCTTGCTATTTTAGCCTTATGCTATGGCTAACATGCTAGGAAACAGTTAATTAGCTGCTTAGCATTTAGCAAACAATGACATGGCGTTAAGTCCAATGTTCACTGACCTTTTAGCTCCGCTTATAATCCTACACCAACCCATGAGCAAGCCAAGGTTGTATGTCAAACTCTCTTGTTACCAGCTGTCTGTCTGTCTGTGTGTGACCTGGCAGGTGTGTAGCTGTTGGTTGTTAACGGCCGCCTGCTGCTGCTGGAATAAGGGCTGTTGATGAGTGAAGTGAGACTGACCCAAACAGCAAAATTGCAGGCTGTAAAAACAAATCAATAAGCTGAAACCGGTTCAAAAGCTCCATGGAGCCGGCGTGAGTCATGATGGAAGAGATGACGGTGATGATTTGTAATTTTTTTCCTCAAAAATAATTCAAATTAGCTGTTGTTTGTTAGAAATCTGAGACAGTCAGAGCACATAAAACCTGGGGAAAAGAAGCAAAACAACCCTTTTTATTATTTTTATAGTGAAAAATGTGCCAAGATTACAGAGAAAATCCAAGAAACACATGTACTTTAGTATAAACAATCCATTTGACTCAAAATCAATCCTTATGCTAGAGGAAATAAGATCTTACTGAACCAAGGCACAGGCTCCTAAAGTCCTCATCATCATAGTAATCACTGTAATCACCGTATTTACCCCTGCAAGAGGCAGGTTTGTTCAGGTACAGCAAATCCAGTTCAGCTTGTCCCTATTAACCTCCCATGCCTGACCCTGGGCTTGTGCAACAGCAGGCTCGGGCCCGTCTCCCCCAGCAGCCATTGCGCCATTCAGCCGTGAAGGCTTGGCCTCGCGGTCGTCCCGTTACCTTGGCGACAATGGAGCGTGACCATCCCCGACGTCACTTTGACACGTTGCCCTGGAGAGCCTGAGCTGTGTTGTGTCCTCACATCATCTCCTTCAGTGGAGATGGTGGGGACACGAGTGGAGCATCTGCATCTAACAAGAGCAATCTGTTTCAATCTGTTTTATTTTGATGTACATCTTTTCTCAGACTGGTAGAAGTACTGAGGAAAAAGGCTGAAATAATGAAAAAGACTCAAAATGAAGCGTGAAAGTGGTGTTTAACAGTTGATCTGTTGACTCAGTGATGACTCATGTTTAAATATCAAATAGCTCTCAAGCCTGACATAAACAAGACTGGGCAGAAGATTATAATGACTGTTTATCCCGGAGCTTATTAAGTATTTATCTGTGCGCAGGTAGGACAGAAACTCTGGAAATGTTTGAAATCAAAGCAATCTTACCACAAATAAGGATATAATTAAAATAATATTGGGAAAAAAAAGAGTAAACTTTGTGGATAGTGGTAAATAAAAGCAGGTCAACCCACGTTCTTCTTGTCTTAAAGGATAAGTTCACCTAAAACAGTTTTGCAGCATTTGTTTAAAATACTGAATAGTAATAATAAAGTTTTTTAGATAAAGTTTCTTCCAAATATATGAGAGAAATCAATTCTTATAACCATCTTTGGAAACAAGGAGGAACTGTTGTCTTCTGGTCTTCGAGGATCAGATGTTTTTGTCATCAAAGCTGATTGTATATGAGAGATAAGTGATAAAAATAAGGACGTCTCTGTGGGAAAGTACAATTATTTGCTATATATTGGAAACCAAGTCTCTTAATATCAGACAGAAATTCTCCATCTCACTCTTCTCTCTTCCTCGTAGTGTGAAAACAAGCAGAATCTGAGCTACAGTTTCTGATACAAATAAATGGACTTTGAGACTCCGGCACGATTCCTGCCTCCAGCCAGTCAACATGATAACGATCAGCATCATTCATCAGGAGCGCCGATGTGTCCAATCAGACGCAGCGATGCCTGTGAGTGTCTGCCTCTGTTGACCTGGTGCTTCTCTCTCTTCCCACCCCCACTCCAATGTGCAGACAGAGGGTTGCTTAGCAACCCAAGAGCAGCCTATGGAGCACACACACTCATCCGTGCACACACACACACAGGCAGTTGGAAAACCCAGGAACTCTGACGGAGGAAGATAATGTACTCCCACTCCACCTCTCCATGCTCTGTGACCCCCAAAAATGTGGAGAGAAACAGTGAACGCCTCTGACTGGATGAGACTCAAACCCAGTAATCGTGGCCCAGTGACTGCTCCTCTCGGAAACACACGCACACACACACACACGAAAGCATGTGTGCGTAAAGTCCACTCCATCCTTAGTTAATATTTTGTGATTGTGACTGATTAGCGACGGTTTTAAGCCGGCAGCCATGAAATCAGCGTTTCCAGCAGACAAAGAGCTTTAGTAGATGAAAGTTAAAAAGCTCTGTGGCGTCTCCCCAGTCTAACACTATTAGCACATTAAGTGAGTGCTTAAATACAGTCAGCAGACGATGGATCAACTCAGTGCCTCGAGCGGGAGACAGCACTGTAATCCCCTAAAGGGGGGTTTCACTACAGTAATGGCAACCCGTATGAAACCACAACCCCTGGGGAGTGGTGGGACTGGGTAGATTATGAGCAGCCTCGGGAACCCGCTAAAACCCTTATAGCCCTGATACACACACACACACACACACACACACACAGAAAGGAGCTGGTACCTCCAACACACACACACACACAAGCATGTTCATAAAAGGAGTCAAACACACAAACACAATATCCAGGAGTATAATTTAGCTGACTGCACATACATCTCCAGCTGAGCGAGGGTTAATATTTCCTCTCTTTTAACATCTGTATGACATGTTTGGGGAGCTGGGTGCAGTGACTGGGTGTCGGGGGGATAATTTTACTCCTGGAGGATTATAGGATGGTGATGGAATGGCTCTTTGGGCCGAGGGCGAGGAGATGGCAGGAGGTTGAGAGCGTGTTTTTTTTTTTTTTGCTTGCTGGCAAATTAAAGCAGTTGCCTCAGGGGCAGGAGAAATAAACTGAAACATGGTGACATAAAAGGTAAAGAGCACATCACGGCTTGATCTCTGCTAGGAAAACAGAATGATAACACTTGGGCCTGGTGATGAACACTGACTGGGACATGGTTACCTGACAGGGTTGTTATTACAAACAGGAAGGTCTAATTTGTATCAAATCACGAGGGGGGGACAGACTGGGATAGATTAGTCTCGGGTCAAATTATTTTATGTGGTGCCAGAGGGCAAAACATGGGTAGAAAATGATTGTTTTAAATAGACGTATTGATAAAATATCTACATACAACACAGCTTTATGTAAAGCTTTTATCACATGAATTATAAAAAGCACCCGTATTGTGCAGTCAACTGTTCATTTGTTGTCTCTCCCTCCCCGGGGCAAAGCAGCTTAAAGCATAAAGGAGATTACACACAACCAAATATACAAACATAAAAAACTGCAAAGCCTACATGACCCCTGCCCGTGAAGACACACACACACACACACATACATATACCCCTATTTCGAGACCCAAATCTGTGTATAGATTTGTGTTTTCTATCTGACCCGAGGCTTTCATCCACACATAAATACAGTACTTACACAGTACATTCCCCTAGATGGCCTGTAAGACCCTGCAGCTTTACTGCATAGGAGTTCAATCCTCTCACGTTGACAGTTAACTCACTCATAAATCCATAAATATAACACAACATAAGCGAGACATGCAACCATTCCTTTCTATGTCTCCTGCATCAGAGCCAATGTAGAGGTGGCCTCTCTTTGTGCACTATTAAGACATTTTTATAACTGCGAGCGTAAAACCCAAAGGGAGAGACGGACACAGGTGACCCTCGGGGGAGGGGAGGTCACTGGAGGTGGGTCACTGAATGTAATCTTTACAATGAGCAAAGCAAGGACTCAGCAGCCGGGGGAATACATGGGCACAGCTTGGCTGATCCTCGCTCAGCAGTCGAGAGTGTGTGTGAAAGGGAGAGCGAGTAAGAGACGGGGACAAATGTCTCATCAACCTCCACACAGCCCACATCCTCGAGGCACTTTCCAGTAGGCGTTTTTGAAAGGGATGGCTCAAAAAACACTGCCTAGGTTCTTTATTTCCTGTAGTTAGATCTATTAGATTAAGTTGCCTGTTTTTGTTTCATTGCTGAGCTTCAATGGAGGGATTGTAACACAGAGGTTACATTTCACACCAAAAACACTGACTCTGGTAGTTACATACTGGATCTAAGGTTGCTGAAGGGACGTGAAAGTGGATTCTGCCCACATCACTTAAAGGGTAACTCACCAATTTTCCACATTGAAGTGTGTTTAGGCCTACTGGATATGTGAAGGAAGTAGTATAAAGCCTTTTGTGGCTCCAGAGGAAGCGCATGTAACCTTATATATTGCCTCCAGTGATGTCACTCAGAGTATTTTAACTATTTTAATTCTACATCAAAGTAATGTAACTTATTCCATTTGATTACTTTATGATTTCTGTTCTAGCAAATGTTTTCAACTGGCAATGAAAAGTCCAATTGGTAGACAAAAGGCAGTGCAAATTCAAACAAGGGAACCAATCAAAAACACAATCCTAAACCAGAGCACACACTGCCCAATGAATTGCGCCTGTCCAGACGTAAAGACAGCTCCTTGTAAGCCATTCGATCCTTGATGGTGTTCCCAATGACTGTGCTGACCAAGGTGATTGCTATGAACGGACAAAACTGCTCACACTTTCACACACACGCCAAACAGCAGGTTTGGTGACCGAAGGACCCGCATACACACATTCTGATTTTGCCTCATAAGCACATGCTTACAGGCCATGACCATGAGAGATGGCATGATGACACAAGTGCATACATCAGGGAAAAATATCTGAAAATTGAGGGCACATGCTAAAACATGCTGAGAGCAACACTTTCTATCCAAAATCTATTTGCATTGCTGTCCAAAGTCATTCCTACCCCGTCTCCTGTATGTTGACACTGCCCCCTGGTGTCTGTGAGAGCAAGGTGCGACAATATAAGACTGTACTGTACAATGCATTGATGTTTCAGATTGATGTTTCAGGCTGAGGAGAACTGTTTGTATACGAGTATATTATTTAATTTCACTTTGCAAAAACAGGATGGAAAATAAAAAGCACAGTTCTTCTGTTACAGCACAATTATGTACTTGTTTCCATTTTACAACACAGTCAAAACAAAAGTGAGGAGATGGGCAGCACATAAACACAATTGTAAAGGAAGAGACGTGCTATCCTACCTCTGCATGCCACATGTATAAATCTAATATCAACTAGATTTTGTTTATTGGCTTTATGAAAAACATTTTGCAGTTCTGTCACTTCAAGTAATGAAAATGTACTTTTCACTGATGGGGAAGAACATCATCAGAACATAGGATCGCCCTTAATTAAACTCGTCTTCTTTATAGCCAATATTTCTTATTAATGGATGACTACATCCGGTCATTTACAAAACAGTTCAACACAGAGCTCTCCCTTTTAGTGTGATCCATATTTCTGACATCGAATTGTATTTGAAAATAAGTCAATACACAAATTTCAGATTTCTTTTGACCATTTATGTCATTAATTACATATGATAAAATTTAAAGATGGTTAATTCTGAGGTTGCCCTGCATTAAAAAAACTAAACAAAACTTTTATTTGTAATTTATCTGGGACACAACAGGTAATCCTGAAACAAGCTCCTCTGGGTTTTTTTTGCGAACAAAATTAAAGTGCAGAACCATCATTTTTCAAATCTTTTCAAATTGGATTAGGGCCCATATCAGGCTCTTGCTGCTCATCCATGTAGTAGGGATCTCCCTGATGGACTCTGTGATTGTGCACCCTCAGGTTCCCCCTGTGGGCAAATCTCTTCCCACACTCTGTGCAAGCGAAAGGCCTCTTCCCCATGTGAACGTCCCTTTGGTGGGCTCTTAAGTTCCCGCTGCGGGCGAAACGTTTACCGCACTGAGCGCAGCCGAAAGGCCGCTCCCCTGTATGTGTGCGAGTGTGCACGGTGAGCTCAGAGGGAGTGAGGAAGCTCTTGTCACAAAACTGACAAGGATGCAGTCTGACTCCTGTGTGGCGTAAAAGGTGTCTGCGCTGGTGGGAGGGGTAGGTGAAACACTTGGTACAGTACGGGCAGGTGTAAGGTCGTCCTGTCCCTCCACCGGGAGCTGCAGGGTGGCTCAGAGTATTTGTGTGTCGTAGCGTGAGCGACTGTGAATTGGACTGTGGTCGGAGAGGGTCTCTGTTGCCAAAGGATGTGACCCGCCGTGTGTGATTGATGGGGCCTCTCCCACCTCTGTCGTCTCTGGGTCTCCATGGTGATTCGCCAGAGGGGGCTTGGGGTTGAACCTGGCGAGACCCCCTCTGCCCCACGGCCTGGCCCTGCACAGAATTCTGATTGGAGTTCTGGTTCTCAGGCTCCTGGTCCAGGAAAGGGAAAGAGCTATCGTCATCTTCATTGCTGGTCTCGTCTGAGCCAAAACCAGGTCGGAAGCAGGATGCGTCTGTTCCAGTGCTGCTGCTAGCTGGACCAGAGCAGCCGGTGCCATCGGCCTGCAGGTTATCCAGACCGGACACCCCACCTCGGGTAGCGTCCAACCCCGGTAACCACTCCCCAGGTTGAGCTAGGCTTGGGTCAGGCCTCGGGGAGCAACGCCCGCTCTGGGAGATGGAGAGAAAAGGGGCGGAGGCTTGATCCTGGAGGGGTCTGTGGTCTGCACTGCGACTACCCTGATCCCAGTGAGACACTACAAAGAAATCAAGGGAGGGGGAGAACAATTGATGCACTTTCTAAAATAAAATATCCTTACACAAAAAATGTCATCTTGTTGGGAGAATAATGTGGGAACTTCTTCTTACATTTGGCCTTGGCTTGTGTGGCAGACAGGGTATCTATCTGCCTCTGGTCCACAGCAGCAAGGCTTCCTTCTGGGGCTTGGACTGCGACAGACCCCAGGGTAGGCCGTGATCCAGCCCGCTGTGGAAAATAAGTAAAACAGATCTGTAAGACACAGAAATGCTAACAGCAAGCCATGGTGCAGTTTTCACCTTGTGCTGGCTACTTCTATTTATTGAAACAGCACACTTTGAATCATGGAGAGGCAGGACAGGGTCTGACCTCATGTTTTACTGAAGCTCCGTCCTGGCCTGTGACCTCCTCTTTCATCCCGCTGAGGCTCTGACTGAGTCCTTCTACTGGGTCTGAATGGGAAGACACGTCCTTTTCCAAATTCAGTCCTGTGCAAGAGAAGTATTGGTGGTCATTGTATCTGTAAAGCCTCTGGTGCTAGTGTGTTCATAGACAGACAGAAAGAGGCTCAAAATGGGTTGACCCACATGCACCCATGCAAAGGATAAACAGTTATAGATAAAAAGTTGGATTACTTGTATTGCTTTTTTACTCTTATGTCCTACATCAACAAAGGCCAAGTGAGTATTCATGCTCTCCTGACTTAAATATTACCTGATCCTGCCAGGGTCTGTTGCCTCAAGCCGCCATCCCTGTCTCCTGAAGACATCTCCCCTTCCTCGCCCCCTCCACCCTTCGCCTTCTGCCTCCTCTCCACTTTCTCCAGCTTGCCTCGGAGGATGGAGATCTCCTCTGATTTCTGCGCTAGCTCCGCCTGCTGTTCACACAGGCTGCTCTCAAAGATCTTGGCGATCTCGCACACAGCAGCTGCCAGCAGTGAGTCCATGACGGTGGCCAGCTGAGCGTGGAAAGCACTCCTCACAGTCTCCATTGTCCTTAGTTTACGTGATGATGTTTTAATGTCAACGACTGATTGACACCGCTGTTTTCTTCTGTGGTTGGCCTCCAGAGGCAGCTGGGGGACGATGTTGCTACCACCGCACACTGCCATGAGACGTTGCCATGCTAAGTAATGTTAGCTACGCCATTCCCAGTAGATGTTTGCCGCAGCAGTTTGTCTTTATCTCTTAGTGGTGAAATATCTCTAGATAGTCAACCTGTGTGACGTTTTTAAGCTATGATGTCATGGAAATCAGCTTGTAGGCTAACGCTACTGTTGTATACAGTGATGACAGGCACATGAAATGCAGAGACTGTCTGCATAGTACGAGTACATAAACAACACACTTCTAGCTAACTGTGGAGATAAAAAGTTGTTAACAGGCGATGCTATTGGTATTAGCAACTGTATCGTTAGCTAACATCACATACAGCTAACGTGTAAACAAGGGAGCCACCGGAGCGTAGCCAGTCCTAGCTCGTTCTAGCTAGCATTCTAGCTAACTACGTAAGAGCAAAACAAACATCCAAAGACGGAGGTTGCAATGTTTCTGATCAGTCGTCGGCCAATATCTTCACTGGCTGACCTTCAATCCAGGAAAACAGTTCAGTCAAGCTCAAAGATGCGGCGACTCAACGTCCAGCTAGCAGGTTGGCATCTGATGTGATAATTGTCGCAAGTCTCGCGAGAACAAAGCCGCGGAATTCAGTTGCTTCATAGCTGCCTGTGAAAAAATAACAAAGAGCCAAAATATGTGTGTAATGCTGTGTAGACTTCAGATTAATTTATTAAGTTATTATAAAAGGAGGTCGTACTAGAACTTTACTGCTACTACAGAAAATAAACACATCTTACACAATATGCAATACATTTTATTGGGGTAATGTTGACAAAGTCTCAATCTAGCAACATTACTGTTGAAGAAAAATACAAAATACAACAAATATTTATATCCGTGAAGCATGTTCACTTATGTTCTTCTTTGTCTTACAACTCAAGCATGAGATGAAATGATTTTACAGTAACCAATTACATTTTGTCCAGTAACATCACAAAGATGGGTCCCACAAGTCTCCATAACCAAGCACATCAGCAGACACTGGGCTGATATGAAAGATTGTGATTAAGGCAAATAGAAGCCAAACATGCACAGAGAACTCAAAATTTACTTTCACTGGATACAAGATGACTGATGATGTTTTTTTAACAGGTAGAGATTTTGTTATACAGCTTCTACCGTACCTATTCTTTTAGAATATATACTTATATTGTTTTGAGAGAGCAGGTGTGCTTTGAGGCAATGTTGGATTTACATAACTGCATCAATGTCATGAAGTACCGTGAGGAATTAGTCAGAAACAATATTTTTTTTCCCCCATGAATGGTTTCTTAGTTCAGATTTCCTGAAAGAATTTACAAAATTACAATTACTTTAACTTTGTGTTGATAATGGTAGAACAGGAGTGCTTGTTCTTACACCTCTCTGCACTAGGGATCGACCAATATGGTTGTTTTCAGGCTGTTACCAATTATCAGTAATCAAGGAGACCAATAACTGACAAGTGGAGCAGATATACATTTGCAGTCAAAATTTAAATCTTCGTGTCCAAAGTCAGAATAAGCGGTGATGGAATGTAACTCAAGTATTGTACACAAGAACACTTTGAGGTACTTGAAGTATTTCAATTTTCTGCTACTTTTTTATCTCCGTTCCACTACATTTATTTGTTAACTTTAGTTACTAGTTACTTTGCAGATTCAGATTCTTCAGTGTTGATAGACTACTACATTTGATGTGACCAATCAGATATTGTTGTGTGCGGGGCATTGAGTGAAACCACAGACTGGCGACAGACAGAGGATGCCGCATCGGAGCCCATGTAGCACATTTACCGAAAAACAAAATGCTGAATATCGGCCCCGATAATCAGTCTATCCCTACTCTGTACATAGACAGAGACACCTATGAAACGAGGAGACTGAAATGGCACATTAAGTGTGACGTGGTTCCCCTTTTCCACAAGTATGCATTTTAATTTAGTATCAGAACGAGATCTTGCTGGCTTGCTTTTTGCAGAAACCCCAAACATCACCAGATTTTTTAAATATTCACCAGAGATGAGGAACACTGATGTGATTTAAAATATTACTACATCCCAAAATAGAAAAACACGACAGAACAGCTTAACTTAAGCCACCAACAAAAAAGTGAAATGCTGGAAAAACCCCACCACCACACCATCCGTCATGATTGACGGCATCCAGGGTTTCAGTGTCCACAGACAAGGCAATACGAACTGTAAACTTGCTTACGTATGGCCCTGCATATGGTTCTTTAGGCGACCTTCAAGAAAGAAGCCTTTTCCGCAAATCTCGCAGAAGAGACGCCAGTCCTTGTGATATTTAAACACGTGCTTATCATACTTTGCCTGTGAGGGGAATTTCTTCTCGCACTTCTCACACTGGAACAAAAAACCAGTGCACTTCTTTATGTGGATCTTAAGCTGCCATGAGGAACGAAACTTTGCAGCACAATGGTCACATATGTAAGGCTTCTCTCCTGTGTGTGTGCGGAAGTGTTCAATCAATGAATATTTGCTTTTGGTGACCTTTGGACACTTTAAGCAGGTGTATCCATCAGAGCATCGGGTGCCCATTTCTTTCCATACTACACCTGGTTTTTGGTCGTGAATGGGTTTTCTCTGAACGTTGTTGTGGTTGCTTGCTTGACTTGTGTCTTTGCTGGGAGAAATCAAATCCTCTTGATTGTCTTCAGTTTCCTCTAAAGGCACGGTCCATGAAAGGACTCCATTCCTCTCACTGGTATTCACTTGGTCTTTGTGCATTCTCGTCATGTGCATTTTGAGGGATTGTTTAAGGCGGAATTTCTTTAGGCACACGCTGCAGCGAAATGGCTTTTTGCCAGTGCGAACACGCATGTGCTCCCGCATCTTGCAGCGTGACTCACACTTCTTGTTGCAGAATGAAGAGGTGTGCTTATTGGTGGGTCCATCTTTCTGGACAGATGATTCACCATGGCTGCAAGACAAAGGTAGTTTTTCTACCTTAATGATCACCTGTTTTTTGGCTGTTGATAATGGTGTGTCATCCGCATTTTGTTTTCTGCTCGGTGATGAAGGTGTGTCATCGTTATTGGTCACATGTTTTTTGCTCGGTGATGAAGGTGTGTTGTCCTCCTTATTGGTAACCTGTTTCTGGCTTGGTGACAAAGCTTTGTCGTCCTTATTGATCACCTGTTCTTTGCCTGGGGCAGCTTCTTCATCACAGGACTGATGTTTTGGAGGGTCAGTGGACTGTGCTTGCTTTGCCAACAATTTCTTAAGTTTTGCACAATGTTGTTTATGGCTGTTGAGAATACTTGGAAAAGCAAACTCTTTTTTACAAGCTCGGCACTTCTTGTGTGATCGCACATGCATGCTTCGGCCAAAGATTGTATGAAATTTCTTCTTACAGAATTTGCAGGTGTAGATTTTTTGACTGTCATTTTCCACAGACTCCTGTTCTGTAGACTTGGACTCAGTTTTTGCGAGTTCTTTTTCCTCTCCTTTGATCTCCATCGCTTTTTCTTGCTCTTTTCCTGTTTGAGTTCTCCGCCCTCTTCTTAGACCTCGAGGTGTGTCTGTTAGGTCGGTACATTCTTCTCTGATGTCTTGGAGCAATCTCTTTATGTCATTTCTTACTGGTCCACGTTTAGCTCCTTCAACAGACGCTGTGTGTCTGTGCTTCCCCTTTAATGAAGAACCTGTGAAAGAAAATATTGCAAGAAAATTAGACTGAGTCAGTGAAAGGGAGAGGTGTCTTGAATATGATAAACTAAACAAACAGTCTATTATCTAACAAACTAATTTAACTAGATGCGTAGAGTGACAAGACAAATTGATTTTCCGAAGATGCTCCAATGTCCAATTTTTTTCTAATGTTATTGACAGCATACACAAATATTTTTGTAATCTTTCTTGAAAAATTAAAATGAAAAATGTAACTGTATATTCATAAAACAGTGGCTAGTGACCAGGTTACAGGACCTCCTCTCACTTTCACAAAAGTCTTTAGTCTGTCCAGTAACATTTTCGTTTTAGTGTGCTTGATATGCACGTTTATGCGTCAGAGATGCATATTTCATCCATGATTAGTTACGAGCTTAACTCAAACTGTGATGGCAAGATAGTCAACAGAGGAGAAATGAGGTGCAGAGCAGGAAAGGAATATTTTAAGCAGCTGATGAAACTGAAGTTGAGGACAGTGAAATGGTCAAAGAGAATTTAGGTACCCTCAGTAAGCATTTATGCAGTATATACTGATATATAAGAGACTCTTATTGTGAAAGGTAAACAAAGAAGAGTGTCTGTAATGTGCTGCAGTTGACATGTAAGCAGAATAAAAAGTTGTCCTGATTCAGACAACAATTTTATTATCCTGAAAGTATAGCTGTCATTTATAGTCGCGCTCTTTAAGAGCTTTCTCTCCTCTTCTCTGCTGCCTGTTTGACAGGGTTGTTACTTGAGATGATTACAAGGTGTGTTGGTATAAAGATCTGTTGCACCTGTTTTTGTTTTGTTTGTTTTGTTTGAAATGAAATGAAAACTCACCTCTCCTGGTTCTCCTGCCACTCTTTGTTTGCTGGTGAGAGTCAATGCCACAGTTATCCACCTACAATACAAATGTATTTGTTATCTATCCAATGATTAAAATGACAAGGAACAAGAAATGGTACATGTCTGAAACAATTAGTGAGATGGACTCTCTCAAGGCCTCACTGACTGCGTCTTGATTCAGAAACACATCAACAACAATTTGATCCTGATGCAGTGTTGGGTTAGTTGTCACAACACTCAAGTGTGCTGACAACTTTTTTAGCCCATCTCTTCCAACAACATAAATTCTCAGTGTATCATAGGTAAATTACTAAACCACATCCCATTTACCTCCTTCTTGATTGGAACCTGCCACAGAGGAATGTACAGCTTTCGCAGTCTTACGCTGGGACACAGGCCATCCTCTTGTTTGGGCACAGTCTCACAGCCCAGAGGAGCACACCAGTCATCAGGTACTGCACAAACCCATACACAAAGACACAGACATGATCATAGTGTGTATGTAAGCCATATAATATTGTGATTCATTTCACTGCAATGCTGTGAGTGATATTTAGTGCCTTGTAGATTTTCTTGAACTGATTTCCATTTAACTTAACATGCACCTGGTGAAAACTGGCAACGCCAGTGATGCTTTAGGTGTGCTCAAGTAGAATCTGTTTTTGTTTATCATATGTATTCTTACTTGGTTCATTTATAAGTATTTGTTTTCACTTTGATTACTGTTACTGTTAAAAAAAGACAAAAACATATTTACATCCATAATGACTCAGTTTAAAACAAAAGAACATGAAAACATCCAGGCGGATGGATACTGTAATGGTTTTAAACACACCGTCAAGTCAGGTTTCACAGTAAAAAGTAGCATATTTTGTCAAGTTATCACCTCATTTAAAGACCATACCTTCAAAATCAATCTCAGGACAATTGGAAGTGTGTCCAGAGGCTTCCACAACATCTTCAGGCTCTTTCTGCGGTTCACTCATCTGAGTTTTATTCATCTCTGTTCCTCTGTCACCTCCGCACTGCCTTTCCCTCAGCTTGATCTCTGCTCTCTGTAACTTTATTTTAAGTTTAGCTATCTCCTCTCCCCTCTGCACCAGCTCCATCTGATGGTCCTGTAGGCTGGTCTCAAAGATTTTCATTATTTCATACATAGCCCTCCTCAGGGTTGAGTCCATGGTCGTTGTCAGCTGGGCACTGAATGCGCTTGTCAGACGGTCGGACATCTTTGGAGATGTGTGGCAGCAGCTTGCAGCTGTCCTTGATCAAGACTTGTGTGATGCTGTACTGGTCCTTTCGCAAACCAATGTCACCTTACACCTATAAAGAGAGATGACGGATCAAGTTAGGGTCAGCTAGGGTCACTTCAGCCTGGTGTACGTTTGCTGAAACAGGGGTCTGGGTGAGAGATGTTCTGCCTTCCCATTTCAATTCATCAGTCACAACACACACAGTAAGACTGTTTGGATAAGCCTGTTCACGTTCAGAGGGGACCATCAGGAACTCAGGTTACGATGCAACATTAAATTGGCATACAAAGTGAGCCAAAACAGTGACGTCCTGTAACATTATTATTCATCTTTCTCAACCACACTGACGTTAGCTAAAGATATCTATGTTAATGACTAACGTTAGCTAGTTCGGTCATTTATTTCAAAAACAGCAGACCAGAAACTCCCTTCTTAATACGAACACGTTATTGTAAACATCAGTAGATATTGTAATGACAACACGTACATACGTTACAAGTTTTACAGTTAGTAGCTAACGTTACACATGGCATGCAACCGCCTGTGCAATACTGACCGTTCGGCACAAGACCCCCTGAACAAAGAAACTTGCTAGCAAGGTCTCAAAGATCTTCAGTGAACTGGCACGATCCAATTCTGATATCGAAATGTCAAACCAGCCGCATTTGTTTCTTTTAATTTAGTTTTACGTGCACACGTATAGATGGCCGTCCGCCATTTTACCGAGAGGAGGGGCTACGCCGCTACTACGTCATCTTGGCTGTAACGTTTCTGCCAGAACACACCAAATTCACCCCGCGTTCACTTATTGTGTCGTTCAACATTTAAAAAACAAGGCGAAATTAAACCTATAACGTGACTGTCAGGGTAGTGTGAAAAGGTACTTAACATACAATCCATAGCAAAACGAGTTTTTGCTTTGCGCATGCGCTTTCTGTTTGCTACCAAGCCGGGAGTTACCATAGCAACCAGGCTGGTATAAAAGCACACCACCCGGTTTGTTACTTTCACGTAAATAAAAGCAATAATGCTGCACTGTGACTCCACTATCAGTTTATTTGATTTTTCTAGTAACCTTCATTTTAAAGTAATATATTATGGTACAATATTACTGTCTGTGTCGAGTAATATATAACTTATTACACTATTTTTTAGTCACTTTCACCAAATTGCCCAAATAACCTATAGAGAACAATTAAATAGCCACACTAAATATATATATATTATGAGATAGGAATTAATATTTTTAATTATAGGCTCAGTCATTCGAAACACAGCAGACCTATACCTTCTATAATGTAGCCTATCAGACAAAAATCTATTTTCTATGCCTTTTTGTTTTAGTCCACAGAACAAGGAATGCATGTGCCTATGTGATTCAAGAATGTAAGTTAAAGTGCGCTTAGGCTTCATTATTAGGCCAACGAAATACGAATCATTTCAGTCGCTATATTAAACACACAATGCGTTGCTTATGTTCACTGCACAGTTTGTAAAGCCCACTGAGGCAATGTGATTGTGATTTTGGCCTGCATAAATAAAACTGAATTGATTTACAAACAAAACTTATTGCATCATAACAATGTTATGTGTTGAAAACTTGCATCTTGAAGTAACTATGTATGTAACGCTGTGACAAGAGGGTGGAGTGGCTGTGACAGAGACACCATTTCCTTCAGTACAAGACACTGTGCCATCAAAATGATTTTAAAGCTGTTATTTTAAGTATCAAAAGTTAAAGTACTCACTGTGCAATATAATGCTACTTGTCAGTTGTATTATATTTGATGCTTTTGGATTAACATACTGCTGCATTCATGTGTGTATGTTGCATTTTAGTGCTTTAGTGGCGGTGCACATTATGCTCATTGTCCAGTAAAAACTTAAATATATATTTTTTTAACAGGTTATATTTTCTTATTGGTTATTATTCACCCCTGCAGAAACTGCTAACCTACTGCATGTAAACATGAGACGTTTAAAGAGAAGAAATAATAATAACATGTCTCTTATCATAGGCATATAGTGATATGAATTTTGACCTACCCTCAGATAGCAAGAAATCAGTAAGCAAATGCAAATATAACTGAGTATCTAACTGAATACCTCCCACTTTGTCAATGAATACCAGGTTTAACGTCAGCTCACATTTGGCTCATTGTTTTCAAACAAAGGTCGATATAGGCACTCAGTTGGGAGAGGCAGACAATTTCTGGAAAACTATCCACAAAATTCGGCTTTTGAATTTTGGGGCCACAAGTAGGCTTTCCTGTCTTCGGATATATTTCCTCATTTTCTTCCTTAAGCTTATCTTAAATAGATCACATTGTTCAGAAGCTCAGAGAATTGGCAAGTTATGACCTGTGCAACATGTATCTAGCAGGCTAAATAGACCTTTTTAAATGGATGATGTGCCGACATGTCGGAAAAGCATGGGATGAGTAATAAAATTACTGATGGATGAATTTCATTTAGCTGCTGTTGTCTACCCGTTATTTTCAACTGGGTGTTTTCCAGATGGGAATTTTTTTTTTTCCCCTAAACACGTCAAAAGCAGTGTGCCTTTCAGGCTAGACAATCAAAGAAACTCAAAGAGATTCATTTTTGGTCTACATGGTTTACTTTATTGCATTTAAATTGACAGGGATCAGTGCAAAGCTAAAGGGTCCTATTAAGTGCTTTTAAGACAGCCATACAATATATTGGCCAGTGGATTACTTGGTGTCTTTGCTTCTTCAATCCATATGTTCGTACATCTATGAAAATACTGGAATGTTCTTCTATTTCAGTGTGTTGACCTCCATGTCAGCCAAAGGTGCTGTTGTTCCAGGCCACATTGCCTGGCTCCATGTCTACAAAGTTAATATAAATCCTGAAATAGACATAAGGGGAAATAGGTTAATGAGATTAGACATTAACAGTGAGCAAGATGCCTGCACAGAGGTAGTCTTTGTTTCTGTCACAATATTACATTTACTTATCAAATTATGTGCAGTAATGGTTGCTATGTGTGTTCACTACCTGTCAGCAGAGATGCCCAAGTGTTTGTTGAGCAGTCCACACAGGAGCTTGGAGTATTGCTTGTTCTGAGGACCGATCTTGCCAATACTGTGGAGGGAGCAGAGTGCGCAGGGGTCTCCCTTTCCTCCAAACATCATCATCTGGTCAGGGTTGATGTGCACAGCAATGTACTGGTATATGTAAAACAGAGACACAAAAGTGATGTCAGCCCACGCTGGGCGGATGAGTCGTGACTGGTGTTGGCCTATTAAATATAGACTTCAGCAAACGACAAACTTTCGTCTCAGATTATGAAAAAGTACTACATATTTAAAGAGCATTTATTACCTCACAAAGAATAAATGGCATAAACAATGATTTTTATTATACATATTTTTCATAATTTCACTTTTTTATTATAAACAGGCCAAATCGAACCTCATGGTGGCAGCCCTGGATAACAGTGAAGGCTGTAATTAGGATTTATGAAACAGTTTCCCCACCACAATCCCAGTTTTTCACCAGAATATACTTGTAAAATTCAAGATTTCTTTCTCATTATATTCATTAATTTGACCATTTACCTCACAGCAATTTCCCTACATAATGGTCTAAATGCTGCTTCATATTCTGGTGTGAAAATACTAAATCACTTTAGTGTATTTTAACATAAATATGTAAGAATTTTGGTTTAAAACATTCAAAAAATTAACAAAAGTTAAGAAGAAAAAGAAAGTTGTGACATTAGGTCAAAGACATCTTGAGACACCTACTGAAGTTAGCATGCTAAGCGGCTAGCCCCGGGCCTGAAAACCTATTTCACAAACATCAACACTCTGGCTAGCAGCACTGCTAACTGTGCTAACAAGCTAACAGCAGCTAGAGTCATAAACAGAACACAGTCAGCAGCAGTTAGCTACTCTGGTTATATGCTGCCCCTGTTTGTTTCGCAGTACGAGGTCAACAGGTGGCCAATTTTTACATATTTAGCATTAAAAACATACAAATTTTAAGATATTTAGCCAAAAATCAGAATCAGTCTTGTAATTACAGACTATTTACAACTGTATCCTAAAATATCGAAGATATGGAATAGATATTCAGTATTACATGTTAAGAGGATTTGCTTTTAACATGTGGGTTTACTGAACTACTGACACCATGATCAATCATTTACCCAAACTCAGAGTATAGGCTAAATAAATAACAGTCTGTTTGCATAACTGCGCCACAAGCTCGTCTTACTCAGAGAGGCGTATAATATCTTATTTTAGCTGCAAATACATGGAAATCAGGCTTCAGCTGCTGCTCGCATGCACTCAGCAGAATAGTCAAGTCATTCATACGGGAAAGAGTCCAGTGATGCCCGGGGGAGCAGGTGCTGCAGGAGTGAGCTTGCACCTGGCCTACCATACCTGTGCAGGTTTGCCCATCGCTTTAGCCAGCTCCTCGGTGGCCTCGGACAGCAGGCTCGACGGCACATCGCCTCTGGCCACGTTGGTGCTCACCACAAACATCGGCATGATGACTTTTCTGCTGTCTTCTCCACTTCACGAACTGCAGATGGCAGACGCTGCAACTCAACCCAGAGGCGGAAGAAACGACGTGTCTTCCTCTCGCTCTCTCTTTCTCTCGCTCAGTGTGCAATCACGAAGCAAAAATGACCACAGCGCCTCCATGCAGCCTGGAAGACATTTTAATGTTGACACTGTCTAAACAAAAAAAAACCGTATTTTAACGGAAGAGGAACTTTTGTGCTGTCACCTCCAAAAAAAATATTTTTTACCACCACTGTTGAATTCAAATCAAGCGCAAGGTGATATATATAAAAAACCCGAGCTTGTGTTTTTCTAGGGTGCGGCAGCTCTTGAGTGTAGGGTAATTACGGTACTGGGCATGCGCAGTGTCCTCAAGCGTCGGTAAGCAGTGCTGAAGGAGGCGAGGAGGAAAACAGTAGCAGGGGGAGAGCGGACAGAAGTTGGATGGCGCTTTCCTTTGTCGCCACGTCTCTGTGCTTATGAACACCGAGCGAGCTCATCTGCCATCCGTGAAATCTTAACCGTGTGTCGCCGTTTCACGTCCAAGTTACTCCCCCGGGCTGAATCTAACAAACGGTGCGTATACGAGGCTAAATTAGCCAGGCTGCTAGCACGATCACTTTCCACCGTTACGGAGGCGTTACTGCTCCTCGTCTACTTTAACAGTCTGTCATTAGCAAGTTATTTAGACTAGCTTATTCTGATTTGGTGTTAAACTACAATAGCGATGTTGTACCTCTTGAATAAGCCTGTAGTATAGTCTGTAAGTAAATGGATTTAAACAGATGGCATAGCCATAATGTTAATGTGTGGACCCACTGAGCTCTGTCACAGGTTAATGTTGATATCGTGAAGGTTTGGTAGCTGCTAGCTAGTAGCGACAAGTAAAGTTCGTTTATGTAACAGACAAGCTGTGGATAAGATTGGACATATCGTGGCTAACGCTATCCGATCGTGTGAAACTTTTGTGATATCGGTGGGGAAACTGTCTCGTATGTCTCACGATCGTGACATCCAACTGTTACTGAACCATCCTCAGGTCGCCAAGATGATGGAGGAGTCGGTCTCCACGTTTGAGACCCATCTGACGGCTGTCATGGACAGCCTGATCCGAGCCTCCGTCTGCGAGATCACCAAACTCTTCCAGGAGACGGTGAACGACTACCTGGTGGAGCTGTCTGTCAACCGGAGGGAGAACGAGGCTCTCAAACTGCGGCTGAGGCTCACCGAGAACAAGCTGAGGACCGAGCGCAAGTACGGGATGGGCTGGGCTGCCCACCGCCGCAACGCCGGACTGGAGGAAGCAGCTGGAGGGCGGCAGAAACGAAAAGTTGAGGGGGCCCGTGAGTATGTCTTATTGCCTGAGGATGGCCTCTCCTCTCAAACAAGGAGGCTTACATCACCTTTTTTAGTTTGTATCATAATTTAAAGCTGCCTTTACAATTAAAAGGCAGCTTGCAGGAACATCTTCCATATCTCAGTGTTTTAATGTGAGAAGCAGGTTTGTTGCTGTGCAGTCGGGGCTTATGTGAAGACGCACTTGTTTTGTTGGAAACCATCTGGCAAGAGCTGATCTCTCCCTCCCTCCCTGCCTCCTCCTTCCTCCTCCGCCTCCTCTTCATGTTCTCTCCCTCTGTCCTTCACCTCCCCCTCTCCTCTCTCTCTCTCTCTCTCCCTCCCTGCTGCATTCTGTCCCTCCCACTCCTCTGTGCTTTTTGCACACTCTCTCCCTCCCTCCCTTCCTGCCTTGCTCCTCTCCCTCCCCCCACCTCCTTCACTCCACTCTCTGCCTCCCTCCAACTCCTCCTCCCCTTCCCGCTCCTCTCTCCTTCACGCCCTCGCCTCCTTCCTCTCTCCCTGCCCCCACCTCCTCCTGCTCTGCTCTCTCCTTCATCACGTTGCACACACACACTCCCCCACCCTCCCTCCCACCCCCGCCTCCTCCGCTCCACTCCTCTCCCGCTCCTCTCCACCGCCACCACCGTAATTACACACTTCCTCTCCACTGCCACTTCTCCTCTGTCTCTCCCTCTCATCTTTTCACATGTTCATTCTTCTCTTTCTCCTTCAACATGTCCTCCCTCTACTCCTCCTCCTCTCCCCACCGACTCCACTTCTCCCTCTCTTCTCTGCCTCTCCTCCCTTTCACGTGTCTCTTTCTCCTTTCCGCTCGCTTGTCTGTCCTTCTACGCCCCCTCTCTCCTCACTCGTTCATCATGCTCACTCCTCCTCCCCTGCTCCCTTTCCTGTCTCCCTTCCCCCCCAACCTCCCCTCTACTCCTGTTCCCTTCTGCCTCCCCTACCCCTCCTCCTCCTCCTACTCCTCCTCCTCCTTCTCATCTCCCACTTCTCCACCCACTTCTCCTTCATCTCTCTCTCTCTCTCTCCTGACCTCCCAATCATCTCCTCCCACTTATCGCTCTCCCCCTCATATTTCATTCTCTCTCCTTCCTGTCTCCCCATATGCCCTCCCTCTCTCCTGCCCCCTCCCCACCTTCCTCTCTCACCTCCCTCTCTCCCTCCCTTCCTTCGTCTTGCTCTCTTCTCCTCTCCACAGGAGGCAAGTCAAAGAAGAGCCCGGCGGCAGCCTATGGCAAAGGCTGGCCTGGAGGTGTGTGGGAGGAAGGAGGAGGCGGCGGTGGTGTTGTCGGGGGAGGAGGTGGAGGAGGAGGAGGAAGCGGAGGAGCTGTGGGGATGGTAGCAGGAGCAGGAGGAAGAGGGGGGAAGGAGGCCCGGGAGATGTACCTCATCCAGTTCCCCGGGGATGAAGAGGATGAGGGAGGGATGGTGGAGGACGAGGAAGGGGAGGGGAGTCTCAGCGTTGAGGGGGAGGAGACGGCCAACATCAAAGAGGAGGTGAGGGAGAAGGGCTTTCTCAGAGGAGGAGGAGTAGGAGGAGAAAGTGGCACAGCATCTCTGCGCTGCTCAGCGGCTTCATATAGAATGAGAACGAACGTGGAGAGAAAAAGAGAGCTAATACGGAGAGACTGAGAGAGTTTTGCTCGTGTTCAGACATCAAATCACTGCAGAGATGTAGTGGATAAAACGAAGGCTATTGATTCGATATTTAGCTTCCAGAAGAGCCTGTTGAGTGTGGCTCTCCACATCTCAAGTGCAGCAAGCTTTTAGGTAGGAATACTACTGGTAGAGGTGAAAAGCTGTTTGCTATTCCACCACATGACCAAGTGGCAGGGCACAGAACCACTCTCCTCTCCTCTCCTCTTTTCTATTTGAATATTCAAAGCATGCGAGATGTGTTATTAGCCTCTCTGTCAAGTCATTTCAAGGTGTTGTTGATGGCTATTAAAATTCAATACAATCAATCATGTAGCTTCGTTCTCAGATGCATTTTAAACATGAATTTGTTGGGTCATGATGTGTTGCATGTAAGTTAACAAGCAATTTTGGTTCTCTGTGCAGTTTTCTCAAACAGAGGGCTATCAACCCGCCTCTCTCCAGCTCATCAAGGAGGCTTTGAAGATGGACCCGCCCAGCAAGAACCTCCACTCTGGCTCCAGAGCCCAAAGCGAAGGTAATGAGCCCAGGTCACGCTGGTGGAGGGAGTGGAGAACAGTTTGAAAGAAAGTGGAAATGATTGCTCACACCATCTTTCTGTCCTCCTCTCTGTCTCTTCTCAGGAGACCTGTCAGATCATCCCCCGACCCTTCATCCTGGAGAGCGAGACGAGGAGGACTGGGAGGTGGGCTCAGCAGAGCCATCGGAGGGGGGCATGACCATGGATGAGCTGAGAGGTCTGGAGTCCGCACTGAGGGCTGAGAGAGGCCGCGAGCAGGCTGCCATGACGGTCTCCCAGAATGTCAGCCCAGATCACAAGATGGTGCGAGGCAGCGAGCTCAGCATGGCGCCCAAGTACATTGGTCTGGATGGAATGGAGCAGGACGAAGAGCTGGAGCCTCAGCCACCCACCCTGCAGAGAGAGGAGCAGGTAGGACAGGGCAGGTCGAAGGACCCCGTGAGGGCTGCAGTGGAGCTGAGGTTAGGCTGGTCGAAGAAGCTGAGAGAGGGCGACTCAGTCACGTCTGGAGATGATGGAATGGAGTCGGAGCCCCGGTCCCACCTGTCTGCTCCAGGGAGTGCTGGGGAGAGTGGAGGGGAAGAGGAGGGTGGTGGGGACCTGCTGCACTTCTGCCCACAGTGTGGAGGAGGCTTCACCTCAGACGCCGAGCTGGAGGATCACCCCTGTCCACTTGGAGGATCTCAGTTACAGAACAGTGGAGCAGAGGATGGTCTTTTCCCCTGTGCCCACTGTGGCAACACGTTCAGCCACGCCTGGGCACTAAAGAACCATGAGTGTGCCTGTGCCGCCGAGCGGCCGCACTGCTGTGAGATCTGCGGAAAGCGCTTCACACACTCGCGCTCACTGGAACGGCATCATCTGGTGCACACGGGCGAGAGGCCGCACCGCTGCCCCCAGTGCGGACGCACCTTCAGTCGCCTAGGCAATCTGGAACGGCACCAGCGGATTCACACGGGCGAACGTCCATACGGGTGTGAAGCATGCGGAAAACGGTTCAGTCGCGTGGAGTACTTGAAGAGACACCAGCTCATACACAACAGTGAAAAGGCGACGCTCCAGTGCTCCAACTGCGGGAGTGGTTTTAGTGATGTGGAGCAGCTGAAAAACCACCAGTGTTTTTAGAGCCTCTCCTCTGAATCTCTGACAGAACTGGAAAGAAGAAGCAGGTTTTTCATTGAATGTGGTAGAATCTAGGTGATGAATGTGACTGGTAGATGCTCATTTTATTCTCAGTGATGTGGAGTTGCCTTTCCTACTCACTGCTAAAAAAGTAAATACAGAAGGCAAATGTCCAAAGTTGACAGGAAGTCAGGTGTAAATGAATTCCTCTGTATGAGGAGAAAGAAAATCAATCTCAGACCTTCAGCCATTTTAATTTGATGTGTGTTCATTTGTATGTACAAAGCTTGTACTTATTTATGATGATCAATAATGTACATTTTTGTCTTTTTATCAATAATTCAGCATTACAGTCGATGCTCTTGTTTGTTTCTGACAATATAATTGACAACTTGGTATTTTGTATGTTTGTGTTTCAGTCATATCATTAAAAAAAATAAAGACTTCAACTCATCAGAAGGCTCTTCGACAGTTTCAGTCTGGTTTTATTGGAGAAGCGTCAGGTTAGTGCAAGATGACATTGACAAGGTGGAAAATAGGAATTTTACAAGATCATATTCAACAGAAACATTAAGAGATGAAACAATATTTTAATTAAGCATACACACAGTAATTAAGCAGTAAGGGAGTTTCTTTAAAGCTTGGGTTCTGCACACCTATAACAACCTTGGCTATGACAGATGTATAAAGAGTCTGTGACCCTTTGTTACTGACACTGCCCTTTAAACAGACTCAATGTAGGCCTTCTCAGCCTTTTCCTCAAGATGCCCTCTAAGGTCTGAAGGGACATCCGCCTCACATCATAGCCACGGATCCTGGCGTTGGCGTCAGGATTCACTGGCACAATCTCCTTCCCACTGTCAGGGTCATTTCTTCCCACTGCAGCATACGTGGGAAAAAAGTTCTTCATGGGCTTAGGAAGGCTGCTACTGTAGGATGGACAGCAATAGGCAGACCACATGTACTCAGGAATAGACACCCTGTTATTAATCCAGCGGGGCTCAGGGATATAAGGCAGGGCTCCGGTGATCACATACATTGACCCCTTGCAATAAGCCTTGAATCTCTCTAACACCTCCGTCTCCAGACGCTTCCAGGGTCCGTTGTTGGATTCCTCTCGCTGAGGGACGATGTTTGTCAGGGTGAAGGTGGACTCACGGTCTGCTTTTATCTTGTGGTGCATGCTGGGATTGAGATGGCCCTTAGTGTAGTTGGAGTTCTTGTAATCCTCACGTACCGCCTGGCTCTTCTTCACTCTCTTTGGGATTTTGCTTGAGAAAGGCTGCATATCTGGGCTGTCTTTGGGACACGCCAGCTTAAAAACAAAGAGAGGAGAAGATATCACTTTTTAGGAGCCACATTAGAGCGCTTTGCTGCTGTTGAATTGAGTTTAATCTGTGTGAGTGTGCCTCTGTTGTGCAAACAGGTGTGTGTACTAAAAAAAATCAACAAAATAAAATGAAATAGAAAACAAAATGGATGAAATACTGCTTTATTTCCTCTGAGAGAAGATTACGTGTGTCTTGCCTTTGCTTCTGCTTGAAGGTAATGGAAAAAAACTGCCTTTGAGCAGGTCACCACAATGACCACGACTGCTAGTGTTCTCACACATTTAGTCACACTACCTTACAGCCGCAAGACAATAACCTATTAAATCTACATGCAAAAACGCACACAGTGACATCCTCCATTTATGATTTAAAGACACACTTATAACAATAACTTTTTTCACAGAGCAGCTTTTAAAACAGTTTACAAAGTGCTGTGACAGACAAAGCAAGGACACTCTGGTCGATAATATAACAGAATGAATGCTTAACAACGAAGACAAATACGAGGAAGCCACGATTAAGAGCAAGTTCAAACAAGAAGGCCAAAAAGAAAACAAAATTCAACACCAAATACAAGTAAAAGAAATAAAAGCAATCGATAGAAAGCAAAATCTGAAGAAGAAAACAGATCAAGAACAGGTAAAAGAATACAAATAAATAAAAAGAGAAAGAGAAAAAGAATTAAAAGATAAAAGAAATCACTTTTTACTAATTTTTGTCCTGTTGTTGCAGTAGGTACATACATTTTGTCTTTAAGTAAAAGTCTCTTAAAAGTTTTTCTGCTTACCTGTGGTTCATACTTCCAGTTAGGAGGTGGCCGTTTTTTGCCCTTTTCAAAAGTGACATTATAGGCAGAGTACAACGGTGTACGACCCTGAAGGTGATACAGGCTGGCAAAGCGGTACTTGTGTTTGTAGCGCTGGCATATTGGCTGGTATCCTGATTTTTTGAAGCCCTGTGGTGGAGTTGCTTTATAGAAGAAATCGAGGCACTGGGAAAAGTCGTTGCTAATCTCGCCGAGGACCAGTCCACCGAACCAGGGTAGGAGAAGAAGCAGAGCTGCTGTTGAGGATTGCAGCATCTTCCTGTGAGACAGGCTTTGGCTGTATCTGTGATGTGGAAAAAAGAGATTATTAGCAGATTATTAGCAGTGAACAGTGAACACACCTTGAACTGCAAACTAGTCTTACCAAAGATCTTTCCCTTCAAACACTGACTAAACCTACCTGCAGCTCTTCAGTTAAAAACTCTCTGAGGTTGGTGGGACCACCACACGACCAAGTGACAGTTCACACTCCACTCTCTTGTTTTGTCACCTCACCCTCAGCCCCCCTGCTTCACCGCTCCCCCGCACCAGTAGGGAGGAGAGCTGAGGTCCAGAGGTGAACCTATCCCCCGCCCCCCTCCCCCTTCTTCTTCCTCAACCTCTGTATATGAGACTTTCTCAGCAGCAGCAGCAGCAGACGCACCTTTACTCCTCACACGGCAACATGACATGATTGATTTGACGTGTAAATGAGCAATGAATGCAAACTTCTACACCAGAAGTGTACTTCATGTCGTTTATTAAAATAAACCAAAATGAATGACATCAGCAATGAAAGCATGGAGTTGCTTTGAGAGAAGTGGTATGGTGCTGAGTGGTGCAAAAAGAAACGGAGCAAGGGGGCACATCAGCTGGAGGAAAGGTAAAAGAAAGGCAAAAGGTTCCTGCGCTACTTGTACCAAAGACCACTGCAGTGACATACAGCTGTCATTCATAAAGGTTTAAACTAGCAACTAAAGAAAGTAGTTGCAAAATCAATAACCAAACCAAAAATATTCTTTAACGTTCTGTGCAGTATGGATGTTCAAATCATATAAGATTTATTTTATTTTAATGGTCAGCTAGTTTATTTATTAATAAACTGTATTATTTACTTTACATTTGCAGGTTGCATCATACCAAGTGGGCCCCAGAAGCTCCGGACTCACTGTGTGTCCACTTATTTCTGCTGATTTGATTCAAAATTAGTTCGCTTCCATGCTAAATGTGTCCAAGATGTGTGCTGTTATTCTAGAGTTAATTTAAGCCTTTCCTATCGTATCGTGTAAGGTTTATCGAACCGTAATGTAAGCTAGGAAGTGACCAAATGCCAATATAAGCTGTTATCTAACTGAAGCTGACGGGTCGGCTTTTCAGTTGCTGATTGATCAGGAAGCAGTGAAATGATAACGAAAGGATTAAATTAACTCTAAATAACAAACGCACATCTTGGACACATTTATTTAAGCCTGGAAGTGAAACACACCGGATGTAATCAAGCAGGAAATGTTAGTTTTGAAGTGATTGAATGCGAACATTAGCTAATGGGCTACCAAAAAAGTATGATTTTACAGGAAGATGGGAAGCGTTGTGTGAACACGGTCTATTCCTGACGTGTTCATTTAATTTACCTCACAGCCAACTTGGAGCTACATTGTCTCCCACAACACAAAAACCTCACACATTTGCACAGAGAGTGGGATGAATTTGGGAGGTAAACAGGTGTCATAGCTCATTAGCTCATTTAGCCTCAGGGCCCCCAGCAGGTTAATCCAGTTGAAGAAGGAAGACACCACAGCCGTAACAGCTAATGGCTGCTCTTGCATGTCACACAGTATTTTTATGATTCGGTACAAAATGTGACACTTTCATTCGGAGGCTTCTGCATATTTGTGTGAACAGTTTATTTAAGATTGTTGTGCACTGACATTTAAACCAATGACATACTCTTTTCTGAAAATATAATCAACGTTTTGTTTTATTTGTTTCATCAGTAGACTCATTCATTCATTTCAATTTTGTTTTATTAGTAAAATCATGAGCTCATCATCATGTCGTGGTTAATTAAACACTCATTCAGTTATTAAAAAGCGTCAGGAAGACTTCTTGATTCTGACTAGACACTGAAAAGATGAGCTGTATGTGGTGACTGCAGTGCACATTTGATTTCAACAAGGAACTAAAGCTTTTCAACCCTCGCTACTGACACTGTCCATGAAACAGACTGATGCGCATGCCCAGCCTCTGTGCCAGGATGCCCTCCAGAGTCTCTAAAGACATCCTCCTCACATCATAGCCCCTCACCGAGGCCTTCGCCTTGACATTAACCGGCACAATCTCCTCTCCACTGTTGCGGTCATTTCTTCCCACTGCAGCATAGGTGGGGAAAAAGTTCTTCATGGACTTAGGAAGGCTGCTACTGTAGGATGGACAGCAGTAGGCAGACCACATGTACTCAGGAACAGACACCCTGTCCTTAATCCGGCGCTCCGTGATATAAGGCAGGGCTCCGGTGATCACATACATTGACCCGTTGCAGTAGGCCTTGAATTTTCCTAACACCTCCCTCTCCAGACCGTTCCAGGGTCCGGCGTTGGAGCCCGCTCGCTGAGGGACGATGTTTGTCAGGGTGAAGGTGGCCTCTCGGTCTGCCATCGTCTTCTGGTGCATGCTGGGATTGAGATGGCCTTTGGTGTAGCTGGAGTTCGTGTAGTCCTGAAGCACCGCCTGGCTCTCGATCACATTCTGGTCTGGAGGGTTTCCATAGAAGGACCTCATCTCTGGGCTGGCACGGGAAAACGCCAACTTCATGACACACGATGGGGGAAGAACATGTCACAGTTTAGAAGTTACAAATGAGAATTTAGCCGCTTTTTGATCCTTTATACTAATGTGAGTCTTTGTGTTATTACTTTACTTTTCACTCCTGAGTTCGAAAAAGAAAAATGAAATTGAATCTCAGCAGAGAAAAGATCAACATTTTTATATGTACATTTTAAGAGGTCGGTCCTCTACTTCTCCTAATCACACACCAACCACAAGGACACTTAAACTAAACACAAACTTCTACTTCCCTGACACGTCATCCCATGTAGCCCCATACATGTAAATATAAGTTATATGTTAGAATTAAGATATTATTGAAAATAAGTGTGTTTGTGAAACCTGAGTTATCTACAGACACTTAAAGGGACAGTTCACACCAAATCAAAAATAATAATTTTTCCTCTTAAATCTAGTGTTGTTTATCTATCTAGATTATTCTGGTGTAAGTTGCCAAGTTTTGGGGATATTGGCCTTTGAGACTGTTACCACCAAGGCCCAACAGTCCCCTTTTGTACTCACTCACAAATACCAGCCACCTAAATACACCTGATATTTTCATCAAGATACAAAAAAAAAAACCGACAGAAAAACAAACTGGATCCGTCCCTTAGTCCAGATCAAAAACAAAAGTTAATGGGGTCAATTCTGGGTCGAGACTCATCCTCCATCCAAGTTTTGTGGAAATCTGTGAAGTAGTTTTTGTGTAATCCTGCTGACAAACCAACCAACTAACAAACCATGACATCACCTCCTTGTGGTGCTGTTATACAGAGAGGTGTTTTATTGATATACATGTGGTGGCAAAAATAATAAAAGATACACCTGCCAGTCTGCAAAGAAAATGTCTGCTGTTCAACACCACTTACCTGCGGTTCATATTTCCAATTGTTATTGGGCCGTTTGCCATCTGCGGTGCTGAGTATGTAGGCGGAGTACAAAGGTGCACGGTGCTGACGGTTATACAAGCTGGCAAAGTGGTACCGGTTCTTGTAGCGCTGGCATATTGGCTGGTATCCTGCCGCAGGGATACCGTTTGGTGGGGTTTCATTATAGAAGAAATTGAGGCACTGGGAAAAGTCGTTGCTGATCTCCCCGAGGACCAGTCCACCAAACCAGGGTAGGAGGAGAAGCAGAGCTCCTGTGGAGAATTGCAGCATCTTCCTTTGAGACATCTTGCACAACAGATCAACAGGCCGGCTGGAGACAGATACCAGTGAGCGCAGACTTTGACAGACTTCCTCTCCGACGCAGCTCCAGAGTTCAATAAAGCCTATATTTCCTTTGTGTCCATTCAGCATCTGGAGTAGAGGCGTTTGTTGAGTTTCCTCTTATATACACTGACAGCAGGACGGTGACAGTTTGAACCCACCCCCTAACCCCAAGTTTGCTATCAAACTTCCCCTGTTAACCAGCAGTCAGTTCTGGGAAACTATCCTTTTGTGGTCAGTCAGCTGAAGTAGAGACAGTTACATTTCAAGGTTTTTATCATTTGATGAAAATGAGAAAAAAATAAGCTACACTGAGCTTCGAGACTGACCTGAACATTTTTTTTATTTAGAGATCTTTTTCACGTCACTGCAGTCATGTATCTGGTGACAGTTGACACATTCTGGTTATTTTGAGGGTGAAAATGACACTGACAGGAACTGACATTGCTGTTTATGGTTGCTGGCTGGTGAAGAAGTTGTTGTTGCACCAGGTTTTACTGCTCAAAGGACCACAGACCTCTTGAAATGTGGCAACAAGTGTCTACTGTCCCCAGCTCTCATACACTTTGTCTAAAATGATGAAACTGATGCAGAGTTCTGTATGAATTGCTCATTTTGTCAATATTCCTGCATTCAAACTGTCTCCAGGTGTTGTTTTAATGCCTCCTCAGACGTTCTTTGACAATAATTTGTGAGTTAATATCATTACACAAACACACTCATCTGAAAAAGTCAGCTTGCTTAGTTTCATTTTCCTTCTCCCTCCAATTTCTGGGTTGTCTTGTGTTTCTATTGTCATCAAAACTTCCCCAATTGTGGGAACCAGAAAGATTTTCCGGAAAGATTTTTTTTTTTAAATCCATACAATGCTCATTATTTCTCAACTGTTTCATTACATACTGGATTGGTTTGTGGGGAACTCTTCAGTTTTAGTCATCTTGATTGATCAAAAAGGATATTTTTACTGTGTTTAGGTCTTTTTAGACTGTAGAAATGATGCAAAGATGGGGGAAACTAGAGTGATGTACCCTACAATGAGGTCATTTTAGCTTTAAAAGACTCACCTCAACACCTTCTCTTCCCTCTCAAAAATAAGATATTTATGCATTCAATTCTGATCTGTGAATGTTGATTCTCTTAAAGGGGGAATAAGAAAACTTAATCTATCTAAACATATTAATACATTTACATTATCAAACACAACACAAAAAGGATTATCGTCTTAATTTTGTTGCCTGAGATTAAGTTCCAGGATCTGATCGTGCATTAAAGGGGCACAACCTTTGAATTTCAGATGGTGCTGGTTCATTATAGCCATCTAGTGAGCGTTCAGAGACATGACAGTTGGCAGCAGCTGACTAATAAACATGCAGAAACTAATCATGGTCAAGTCAATGAAACTGGTTGGACTGGGAGTAATAACGCTGCATTTACCGTCACTGGTGACGAGTCGTAGCCTGTGGACGACCAGGAATTGCCATAGTTTCACTTTCCACACCGAGGAGAGTTGAGCTGAGCCTAAACTTGTTGACAATATGAAAATTATTGGGGTCGGTAGGAGGGCCCTCCCTATAGACTTTATTTATATTTTTGTTGGACCCCCCCTTAACAATTAATGCTGTGTCAGCTAGTTTCTCTTCTTCTTCCTTGTCTTATGTTGCTCACTCAGCAGCTGTAGGCTGTTTTAAACCTTACTGAGCACCTGGTTCACTCTGCCCACCTACTGGATAAGTTTGCTTCACATTAATGAGCCTTAAAGCTCCCCTAATGCTCAACTACATGCTTGAGAGATAAGGTAATGGTGATAGTGGTGTTTGCTTAAAGTAACCTGAATTCATCAGGTTGCACCTATTTTAGAAATCCATATAATGTTCATGATAATTTTTTAAGTGAATTATCAGGTTGCAAAACAAACGTATGTTTTTCAGTAAGTTTATTATGGCACATTTCAGCAGCACATTGTCACAAAGTCTGTCACAATAAATACAAATAAGGCAAACACAAACATAGCTGCTGACATAAAAACACTGAAGCCTAAAATACAAATACATGTTGAAATGTTTAAACCTGATGCAACCTAAAGGGTAGGTAAATACTTTAATGTGTAAAATGGCTGCTGTTGGAAACATGCTATCGTCAATCAGTCAAAAGCAATAAACTTTGATTAGCCTAGTTAGCACAGCTAATAGCATCACTTCCAAAAGTAGCCCAACAGTAGGAGAAAAGTAGACCTATTACATTAAACTAACATCTAGTCCTTTATGTGGTGCATACTTTATAGGTACATGATGAAAAATATGTGTAGGCTATTTCATAATGAGTAGGCTAGTAAGCAGTTTAGACTGAGTGTTAGCCCACTATGCTAACCTAGCCAATGTTAGCTAGGCCTACTTTGTAATTTCATGGAGTTATATTGGTTTTAATGCTTTTATTTTTGTAAATTTGATCTTTAATCTTTACATTTACGTTACTAAACACTGTGATGTGTTTAATTAATTAATGCTTTAGCTCACTCTTCAGTTTTAAACATGTCATAGACCTTCACATGTGTAACTTTGGTAGGTTATACAACAGTTAAGCTGTCTTACACCTGACAGTATGAGGCTAGTTGTGTGTAGGCTAAAATACTTAGCAGCCCAACAACTGTAATCTCTATTTAAAGAACGACCTTGTGCAACTCGTTTTAATTTAGTGATTCATAAAGAAGCACTTGTTAAACAGGTAGGCTATGCTACAACCACAGGCTAAGTTTATCAACAGGAACAGCTGTGTTTTCCTCGGCTTTAAATTTAAAGTCACAGTTTCTTTTGGATTACATTACATATGTTGTGATTTTTACTCACCTACATTTATTTGACAAGTGTCGGCATACTTAGGATCCTTTGTGGACTGCTGCATTAGAGCCAAAGCAGCTCATTTTAAATGAGCATATATACATTTAGGACCAAAATTACTATTTAGAATTTTTTTAATCAGATATTTTAAGACTTTTACTCAAATAATAATCCATTGGTTGACTTTCACTTCTAAAAAAAAAATATTTTAACACATTATCTTTACTTTTTTCACTTTTGGGTCCTTGAGCAGCGTGGCCTCCTCCATCAGGCACTGGCCACGCCTGGGTCCCGGTATGGATATGTGCGAGGAGCATGAGGAGAAGCTGAAGCTTTACTGTGAGGATTAAACACTCATTCAGTTATTAAAAAGCGTCAGGAAGACCCCTTGATTCTGACTAGACACTGAAAAGATGAGCTGTATGTGGTGACTGCAGTGCACATTTGATTTCAACGAGGAACTAAAGCTTTTCAACCCTCGCTACTGACACTGTCCATGAAACAGACTGATGCATATGCCCAGCCTCTGTGCCAGGATGCCCTCCAGAGTCTCTAAAGACATCCTCCTCACATCATAGCCCCTCACTGAGGCCTTCGCCTTGACATCAACCGGCACGATCTCCTTCCCACTGTTGGGGTCATTTCTTCCCACTGCAGCATACGTGGGGAAAAAGTTCTTCATGGACTCAGGAAGGCTGCTACTGTAGGATGGACAGCAGTAGGCAGACCACATGTACTCAGGAACAGACACCCTGTTATTAATCCAGCGTTCCGTGATATAAGGCAGGGCTCCGGTGATCACGTACATTGCCCCTTTGCAGAAAGCCTTAAATCTCTTTAACACCTCCCTCTCCAGACCGTTCCAGGGTCCGGCGTTGGAGCCCGCTCGCTGAGGGACGATGTTTGTCAGGGTGAAGGTGGCCTCTCGGTCTTCCATCGTCTTCTGGTGCATGCTGGGATTGAGATGGCCTTTGGTGTAGCCGGAGTTCTTGTAGTCCTGAAGCACCGCCTGGCTCTCGATCACATTCTGGTCTGGAGGGTTTTCATAGAAGGATCTCATCTCTGGGCTGGCACGGGAAAACGCCAACTTCATGACACACGATGGGGGAAGAACATGTCACAGTTTAGAAGTTACAAATGAGAATTTAGCCGCTTTTTGATCCTTTATACTAATGTGAGTCTTTGTGTTATTACTTTGTCTGAGTGAGTGTATGACTGATTCACTCCTGAGTTCGCAAAAGAAAAAGGAAAATGAAAATGAACCTTAGCAGAGAAATGATCAGCATTTTTATATGTACACTTTAAGAGAGCGTTCGTCTACTTCTGCTAATCACTCACCAACCACAATGACACATAACCTAAACACAAACTTCTACTTCCCTGACACGTCATCCCATGTAGCCCCATACATGTAAATATAAGATATCTGTTAGAATTAATATATTATCGAATATAAGTGTGTTTGTGAAACCTGAGTTATCTATAGACACTTAAAGGGACAGTTCACACCAAATCAAAAATAATATTTTTTCCTCTTACATCTAGTGTTGTTTATCTATCTAGATTGTTTTGGTGTGAAATGCCAAGTTTTGGGGATATTGGCCTTTGAGATGTCTGCCTTCTCTCAAATATAATAAAACCAGATGTCACTTGGCTTGAGGTGCCCAAAGTGCTAAAAAAGAACATAACTAATCCGTCCCTTAGTCCGGATCCACAACAAAAGTTAATGGGGTCTATTCTGGGTCGAGACTCATCCTCCATCCAAGTTTTGTGGAAATCTGTGAAGTAGTTTTTGTGTAATCCTGCTGACAAACCAACCAACTAATGAACCATGACATCACCTCCTTGTGGTGCTGTTATACAGAGAGGTGTTTTATTGATATAAATGTGGTGGCAAAAATAATAAAAGAAACACCTGCCAGTCTGCAAAGAAAATGTCTGCTGTTCAACACCACTTACCTGCGGTTCATATTTCCAATTGTTATTGGGCCGTTTGCCATCAGCGATGCTGAGTATGTAGGCAGAGTACAAAGGTGCACGGTGCTGACGGTTATACAAGCTGGCAAAGTGGTACCGGTTCTTGTAGCGCTGGCATATTGGCTGGTATCCTGCTGCAGGGATACCGTTTGGTGGGGTTTTTTTATAGAAAAAATCGAGGCACTGGTAAAAGTCGTTGCTGATCTCCCCGAGGACCAGTCCACCAAACCAGGGTAGGAGGAGAAGCAGAGCTCCTGTGGAGAATTGCAGCATCTTCCTTTGAGACATCTTGCACAACAGATCAACAGGCCGGCTGGAGACAGATACCAGTGAGCGCAGACTTTGACAGACTTCCTCTCAGACGCAGCTCCAGAGTTCAATAAAGCCTATATTTCCTTTGTATCCATTCAGCATCTGGAGTAGAGGTGTTTGTTGAGTTTTCTCTTATATACACTGACAGCAGGACGGTGACAGTTCGAACCCACCCCCTAACCCCCAGTTTGCTATCAAACTTCCCCTGTTAACCAGCAGGCAGCAGTGTGTCTTCTGAGAAACTTCGGTTCAGCATATCCTTTTGTGGTCAGTCAGCTGAAATAGAGACAGTTACATTTCAAGATTTGTATCATTAGATGAAAATGAGAAAAAAGAAGCCACACTGAGCATCAAGACTGACCTGAACATTTTTTTTATTTAGAGATCTTTTTCACGTTACAGCAGTCATGTATCTGGTGACAGTTGACACATTCTGGTGATATTGAGGGTGAAAATGACACTGACAGGAACTGACATTGCTGTTTATGGTTGCTGGCTGGTGAAGAAGTTGTTGTTGCACCAGGTTTTACTGCTCAAAGGACCACAGACCTCTTGAAATGTGGCAACAAGTGTCTACTGTCCCCAGCTCTCATACACTTTGTCTAAAATGATGAAACTGATGCAGAGTTCTGTATGAATTGCTCATTTTGATCGTCAGTATTCCTGCATTCAAACTGTCTCCAGGTCTTGTTTTAATGCCTCCTCAGATGTTCTTTGACAATAATTTGTGAGTTAATATCATTACACAAACACACTCATCTGAGCAAGTTAGCTTGCTTAGTTTCATGTTCCTTCTCCCTCCAATTTCTGGGTTGTCTTGTGGGAACAAGAAAGATTTTCAGGAAATCCATAAAATACTGTTTCCTTACATACTGGATTGGTTTGTGGGGAACTCTTCAGTTTTAGTCATCTTGATTGATCAAAAAGGATATTTTTACTGTGTTTAGGTCTTGTTAGACTGTAGAAATGATGTAAAGATGGGGGAAACTAGAGTGATGTACCCTACAATGAGGTCATTTTAGCTTTAAAAGACTCACCTCAACACCTTCTCTTCCCTCTCAAAAATAAGATATTTATGCATTCAATTCTGATCTGTGAATGTTGATTCTCTTAAAGGGGGAATAAGAAAACTCAATCTATCTAAACATATTAATACATTTACATTAGCAAACACAACGCAAAAAGGATTATCGTCTTTAATTTGTTGCCTGAGATTAAGTTCCAGGATCTGATCGTGCATTAAAGGGGCACAACCTTTGAATTTCAGATGCTGCTGGTTCATTATAGCCATCTAGTGAGCGTTCAGAGACATGACAGTTGGCAGCAGCTGACTAATAAACATGCAGAAACTAATCATGGTCAAGTCAATGAAACTGGTTGGACTGGGAGTAATAACGCTGCATTTATATTTTTGTTGGACCCCCCTAAACAATTAATGCTGTGTCAGCTAGTTTCTCTTCTTCTTCCTTGTCTTATGTTGCTCACTCAGCAGCTGTAGGCTGTTTTAAACCTTACTGAGCACCTGGTTCACTCTGCCCACCTACTGGATAAGTTTGTTTCACATTAATGAGCCTTAAAGCTCCCCTAATGCTCACCTGCATGCTTGAGAGATAAGGTAATGGTGATAGTGGTGTTTGCTTAAAGTAACCTGAGTTTATCAGGTTGCACCTATTTTAGAAATCCATATAATGTTCATGCTAATTTTGTGTTTGTTTAAGTGAATTATCAGGTTGCAAAACGAGCGTATGTTTTCAGTAAGTTTATTATGGCACATTTCAGCAGCACATTGTCACAAAGTCTGTCACAATAAAAACAAATAAGGCAAACACAAACATAGCAGCTGACATTAAAACACTGAAGCCTAAAATACAAATACATGTTAAAATGTTTAAACCTGATGCAACCTAAAGGGTAAGTAAATACTTTAATGTGTAAAATGGCTGCTATTGGAAACATGCTAGCGTCAATCAGTCAAAAGCAATAAACTTTGATTAGCCTAGTTAGCACAGCTAATAGCATTACTTCCAAAAGTAGCCCAACAGTAGGAGAAAAGTAGACCTATTACATTAAACTAACATCTAGTCCTTCATGTGGTGCATACTTTATGGGTACATGATGAAAAATATGTGTAGGCTATTTCATAATGAGTAGGCTAGTAAGCAGTTTAGACTGAGTGTTAGCCCACTATGCTAACCTAACCAATGTTAGCTATAGGCCTACTTGGTAATTTCATGGAGTTATATTGGTTTTAACGCTTTTATTTTTGTAAATTTGATCTTTAATCTTTATATTTACGTGATGTGTTTAATTAATTAATGCTTTAGCTCACTCTTCAGTTTTAAACGTGTCATAGACCTTCACATGTGTAACTTTGGTAGGTTATACAACAGTTAAGCTGTCTTACACCTGACAGTATGAGGCTAGTTGTGTGTAGGCTAAAATACTTAGCAGCCCAACGACTGTAATCTCTATTTAAAGAACGACCTTGTGCAACTCGTTTTAATTTAGTGATTCATAAAGAGGCACTTGTTAAACAGGTAGGCTATGCTACAACCGCAGGCTAAGTTTATCAACGGGAACAGTCGTGTTTTCCTCGGCTTTAAATTTAAAGTCACAGTTTCTTTTGGATTACAGATTAAATTGGTTCAAAACTTCCTTTTTTTTTAGCGAGTTTTATCTGAAGATGTTGTATTGTAGAAGTGAAATCCAAATTTCATGACTGTCTAAGTTCGGGGGGCGACACCCGTTCCGAAGGACCGCCATTCCGACAGTCCGCCATTCCGACCGGGTTATGGTTAAGGTTCGGGTTTCAGGTTCGGAATGGCGTTCTTTTTTCAAAAATGATTAAGGGCCGGCATTCCGAAACAAGAAAGTGAACGTTCGGAATGGCGGCCCTTCGGAATTCCACCCTGGACCCGGCTGAATGGCTCTCCAGCTGAAGTTTTTTAAAGTCCGATAAGTAGCCCAGCAGTAAGCAGACTGTTAAAATTATAAACTGACCATTCACAATCCATCACTTGCAAGGTGGGTCAGTGCAATAAACACACTTAAAAGCAAGATAAAGTAAGAGACGGAGCTGCCGTAACTAGCCGCCGATCTTTCGGCGACATTTTCATACTGCCCTGTAAACAGACTCAGGTCAGGCAATCTCAGCCTTCCCCTCAAGATGCGCACGAGGTCGTGAAGGGGCATCTGCTTCACATCAAAACCGGCCGTGTCAGGAAGAACCTCCTTCCCACTGTTGGGGTCATTTCTTCCCACTGCAGCATACGTGGGGAAAAAGTTCTTCATGGACTCAGGAAGGCTGCTATTGTAGGATGGACAGCAGTAGGCAGACCACATGTACTCAGGAACAGACACCCTGTTATTAATCCTGCGCTCCGTGGTGTAAGGCAGGGCTCCGGTGATCACGTACATTGACCCTTTGCAGTACTTGAATCTATCTAACACCTCCGTCTCCAGATCGTTCCAGGGTCCTTGGTTGGATTCCTCTCGCTGAGGGACGATGTTTGTCAGGGTGAAGGTGGCCTCTCGGTCTGCCATCGTCTTCTGGTGCATGCTGGGATTGAGATGGCCTTTGGTGTAACTGGAGTTCGTGTAGTCCTGAAGCACCGCCTGGCTCTCGATCACATTCTGGTCTGGAGGGTTTCCATAGAAGAGTATCATCTCTGGGTTGGCACGGGAAAACGCCAACTTCATGACACACGATGGGGGAAGAACATGTCACAGTTTAGAAGTTACAAATGAGTATTTTCCTGCTTTTTGATCCTTTATACTAATGTGAGTCTTTGTGTTATTACTTTGCCTGAGTGAGTGTATGACTGAGTTGGAAAAAGAAAAATGCTAACCTCATGCTAATCCTTACCTACTATCAACATTTTTGTATTCACACTTTTAGAGGGCGTTCCTCTACTTCTGCTAACCACACACCAACCACAAGAACACTTAAACTAAACACAAACCTGTAGTGTTCCTGACACGTTAACCCCATGTAGTCTTACAGTTTAAACACAATTTTCCATACATGTAAATACAAGATATATGTTAGAATTAATATATTATTGAATTTAAGTGTGTTTGTGAAACCTGAGTTGTCTAGAGACACATAAAGGGACAGTTCACACCAAAATCAAAAATAAATATTTTTCCTCTTAAATCTAGTGTTGTTTATCTATCTAGATTGTTTTGGTGTGAAATGCCGAGTTTTGGGGATATTGGCCTTCAAGATATCTGCCTTCTCTCAAATATAATAAAACCAGACACTTGGCTTGACGTGCCCAAAGTGCCAAAAAATAACATAACTAAAGTAAAATGAGATACAATTTAAATATTTACAGCAATGTTTTGCTCCAGAAATAATGACCTGGTTACACAAGATATTCCACAGACCTTGTTGAGAGCAGTTTTATATAGGAACTATTTCAACTATGATGCTCCATAGCAGCATAAAAACTAGAATGGCCCTCAGTAGAGTGCATACCTCCGCCAAGGCCCAACAGTCCCCTTTTGTAGTCATTTATAAATACCAGCCACCTAAATACGGCTGATATGTTCGTCAAGATCCAAAAAACAGACTGGATCCGTCCCTTAGTCCGGATCCACAACAAAAGTTAATGGGGTCAATTCTGGGTCGAGACTCATCCTCCATCCAAGTTTTGTGGAAATCTATGAAGTAGTTTTTGTGTAATCCTGCTGACAAACCAACCAACTAACGAACCATGACATCACCTCCTTGTGGTGCTGTTATACAGAGAGGTGTTTTATTGATATAAATGTGGTGGAAACGATAATAAAAGAAACACCTGCCAGTCTGCAAAGAAAATGTCTGCTGTTCAACACCACTTACCTGCGGTTCATATTTCCAGGGGTTATTGGGCCGTTTGCCATCTGCAGTGCTGAGTATGTAGGCGGAGTACAAAGGTGCACGGTGCTGACGGTTATACAGGCTGGCAAAGTGGTACCGGTTCTTGTAGCGCTGGCATATTGGCTGGTATCCTGCTGCAGGGATACTGTTTGGTGGGGTTTTTTTATAGAAGAAATTGAGGCACTGGGAAAAGTCGTTGCTGATCTCCCCGAGGACCAGTCCACCAAACCAGGGTAGGAGGAGAAGCAGAGCTCCTGTGGAGAATTGCAGCATCTTCCTTTGAGACATCTTGCACAACAGATCAACAGGCCGGCTGGAGACAGATACCAGTGAGCGCAGACTTTGACAGACTTCCTCTCAGACGCAGCTCCAGAGTTCAATAAAGCCTATATTTCCTTTGTATCCATTCAGCATCTGGAGTAGAGGCGTTTGTTGAGTTTCCTCTTATATACACTGACAGCAGGACGGTGACAGTTTGAACCCACGCCCTAACCCCCAGTTTGCCATCAAACTTCCCCTGTTAACCAGCAGTCAGTGTGTCTTCTGAGAAACTTCGGTTCAGCATATCCTTTTGTGATCAGTCGGCTGAAGTAGAGACAGTTACATTTCAAGATTTTTATCATTTGATGACTGTGAAAAAATTGAAAAAAGAAGCCACACTGAGCATTGAGACTGACCTGAACATTTTTTTTATTTAGAGATCTTTTTCACGTTACTGCAGTCATGTATCTGGTGACAGTTGACACATTCTGGTTATTTTGAGGGTGAAAATGACACTGACAGGAACTGACATTGCTGTTTATGGTTGCTGGCTGGTGAAGAAGTTGTTGTTGCACCAGGTGTTACCGCTAGAAAGACCACAGACCTCTTGAGGTGTTGCAACATTCGCCTGCAGAGTGTCTACTGTCCCCAGCTCTCATACACTTTGTCTAAAATGATGAAACTGATGCAGAGTTCTGTATGAATTGCTCATTTTGTCAATATTCCTGCATTCAAACTGTCTCCAGGTGTTGTTTTAATGCCTCCTCAGACGTTCTTTGACAATAATTTGTGAGTTAATTTCATTACACAAACACACTCATCTGAGCAAGTCAGCTTTCTCAGTTTCATGTTCCTTCTCCCTCCAATTTCTGGGTTGTCTTGTGGGAACATGAAAGATTTTCAGCAAATCCATAAAATACTGTTTCGTTACATACTGGATTGATTTGTGGGGAACTCTTCAGTTTTAGTCATCTTGATTGATCAAAAAGGATATTTTTACTGTGTTAAGGTCTTGTTAGACTGTAGAAATGATGTAAAGATGGGGAAACTTCGGTGATGTACCCCACATTTGGGCACCCTCTGGTTTTATTATATTTGAGAGAAGGCAGACATCTCTAAGGCCAATATCCCCAAAACTTGGCAACTCACTAGATGTAAGAGGAAAAGTATTTATTTTTGATTTTGGTGTGAACTGTCCCTTTAAGTGTCTCTAGATAACTCAGGTTTCACAAACACACTTATATTCAATAATATATTAATTCTAACATATATCTTGTATTTTCATGTATGGAAAATTGTGTTTAAACTGTAAGACTACATGGGGTTAACGTGTCAGGAACACTACAGGTTTGTGTTTAGTTTAAGTGTTCTTGTGGTTGGTGTGTGATTAGCAGAAGTAGAGGAACGCCCTCTAAAAGTGTGAATACAAAAATGTTGATCTTTTCTCTGCTGAGGTAAGCATTAGCATGAGGTTAGCATTTTTCTTTTTCCAACTCAGTCATACACTCACTCAGGCAAAGTAATAACACAAAGACTCACATTAGTATAAAGGATCAAAAAGCAGGAAAATACTCATTTGTAACTTCTAAACTGTGACATGTTCTTCCCCCATCGTGTGTCATGAAGTTGGCGTTTTCCCGTGCCAACCCAGAGATGAGATCCTTCTATGGAAACCCTCCAGACCAGAATGTGATCGAGAGCCAGGCGGTGCTTCAGGACTACACAAACTCCGGCTACACCAAAGGCCATCTCAATCCCAGCATGCACCAGAAGACGATGGCAGACCGAGAGGCCACCTTCACCCTGACAAACATCGTCCCTCAGCGAAAGGGCTCCAACGCCGGACCCTGGAACAGTCTAGAGGAGGAGGTGTTAGGAAAATTCAAGGCCTACTGCAACGGGTCAATGTACGTGATCACCGGAGCCCTGCCTTATATCACGGAGCGCAGGATTAATAACAGGGTGTCTGTTCCTGAGTTCATGTGGTCTGCCTACTGCTGTCCATCCTACAGTAGCAGCCTTCCTAAGTCCATGAAGAACTTTTTCCCCACGTATGCTGCAGTGGGAAGAAATGACCGCAACAGTGGAGAGGAGATTGTGCCGGTTAATGTCAAGGCAAAGGCCTCGGTGAGGGGCTATGATGTGAGTAGGATGTCTTTAGAGACTCTGGAGGGCATCCTGGCACAGAGGCTGGGCATGTGCATCAGTCTGTTTCATGGACAGTGTCTGTAGCGAGGGTTGAAAAGCTTTAGTTCCTTATTGAAATCAAATGTGCACTGCAGTCACCACATACAGCTCATCTTTTCAGTGTCTAGTCAGAATCAAGGGGTCTTCCTGACGCTTTTTAATAGCTGAATGAGTGTTTAATCAACCAGGACATGATGATGAGCTCATGATTTTACTAATAAAACAAAACTGATAAATGTACTTAAGTATCACAAGTCATTTCTTGGCAATATGAAAGTATCTTGAGTAAAACTCTTAAAGTATCTAATAATAAATGTCAAGGAAAAGTCTTAAAGTATGTGATAATAAATGTACTGAAGTCAATGCACCCCCTTTAATACATTGAAGTCAATGCATTAAAGGGGCATAAACTTTATAAATCTTGAATTTCAGATGGTGCTGGTTCATTATGGCCATCTAGTGAGCATTCAGAGACATGACAGTTGGCAGCGGCCTGACTAATGAACATGCAGAAACTAATCTTGGTCAAGTCAATGAAACTGGTTTGACTGGGAGTAATAACGCTGCATTTACCGTCACTGGTGACGAGTCGTAGCCTGTGGATGACCAGGAATTGCCATAGTTTCACTTTCCACACCGAGGAGAGTTGAGCTGAGCCTAAACTTGTTGACAATATGAAAATTATTGGGGTCGGTAAATATAAATAAAGCCTATAGGGAGGGCCTTATAGGCTTTATTTATATTTTTGTTGGACCCCCCCTTAACAACTAATGCTGTGTCAGCTAGTTTCTCTTCTTCTTCTTTGTTTTGTGTTGCTCATTCAGCAGCTGTAGGCTGTTTTAAACCTTACTGAGCACCTGGTTCACTCTGCCCACCTACTGGATAAGTTTGCTTCACATTAATGAGCCTTAAAGCTCCCCTAATGCTCACCTGCATGCTTGAGAGATAAGGTAATGGTGATAGTGGTGTTTGCTTAAAGTAACCTGAGTTTATCAGGTTGCACCTACTTTAGAAATCCATATAATGTTCATGCTAATTTTTTAAGTGAATTATCAGGTTGCAAAACAAACGTATGTTTTTCAGTAAGTTTATTATGGCACATTTCAGCAGCACATTATCACAAAGTCTGTCACAATAAATACAAATAAGGCAAACAGACATAGCTGCTGACATAAAAACACTGAAGCCTAAAATACAAATACATGTTAAAATGTTTAAACCTGATGCAACCTAAAGGGTAAGTAAATACTTTAATGTGTAAAATGGCTGCTGTTGGAAACATGCTAGCGTCAATCAGTCAAAAGCAATAAACTTTGATTAGCCTAGTTAGCACAGCTAATCGCATCACTTCCAAAAGTAGCCCAACAGTAGGAGAAAATTAGACCTATTACATTAAACTAACATCTAGTCCTTTATGTGGTGCATAATTTATGGGTACATGATGAAAAATATGTGTAGGCTATTTCATAATGAGTAGGCTAGTAAGCTATTAATGGAGTTTAGACTGAGTGTTAGCCCACTATGCTAACCTTACCAATGTTAGCTAGGCCTACTTTGTAATTTCATGGAGTTATATTGGTTTTAATGCTTTTATTTTTGTAAATTTGATCTTTAATCTTTACGTTTACGTTACTAAACACTGTGATGTGTTTAATTAATTAATGCTTTAGCTCACTCTTCAGTTTTAAACGTGTCATAGACCTTCACATGTGTAACTTTGGTAGGTTATATGCTACAACAGTTAAGCTGTCCTACACCTGACAGTATGAGGCTAGTTGTGTGTAGGCTAAAAACTTAGCAGCCCAACAACTGTAATCTCTATTTAAAGAACGACCTTGTGCAACTCGTTTTAATTTAGTGATTCATAAAGAGGCACTTGTTAAACAGGTAGGCTATGCTACAACCGCAGGCTAAGTTTATCAACAGGAACAGTTGTGTTTTCCTCGGCTTTAAATTTAAAGTCACAGTTTCTTTTGGATTAGCTACATTGCAAATATTGTGATTTTTACTCACCTACATTTATCTGACAAGTGTCGGCATACTTAGGATACTTTGCGGACTGCTGCATTAGAGCCAAAACAGCTCATTTTAAATGAGCATATGTACATTTAGGACCAAAATTACTTTTAAGAATTTTTTAAATCAGATACTTTAAGACTTTTTCTCAAGATACTTAAGTACATTTACTATCGAAGACATTAAGATTGTTACTCAAGATACTTACATTTATTGCCAGAAGAATACTTTTGAAACTTAAGTACATTTATTATCAAATACTTTAACACTTTTACTTGACATAAGTACATTTATTGATACTTAAGTAGGCCTACATTTATTATCAGAGACTTTTCCTCAGGTAATATTCCTACGGGTGACTTTCACTTTTAAAAAAGCAACACTACAACACAATATCTTTACTTTTATTCACTTTTGGGTACTTTTTTTCTTCTTCTTTGTTTGTTTTTTTACAACACTCACTAGCTAAACAAAAATCATGACAAAGCCCATCAGAAAGTGGTGGCCTAGTGTATCTACTGTACGGTACTTCACAGCAAATCTGTACTTTATTTAATTAGGTAACATGTGAGTGGTTCGCCGCTGTGGTTCGGGGGTAATACAGCCCACACGCCCTGTCATGGAGCTGCGGCGGGCGGCTCCGAGCCTGTCGCTGCACGCCCTCCCCTCTTCTCTTCCGTGAACACTGCCGTCAGCTGCAGACCACTCCCTCTGTCTCTGAACGGAAGGACAGTCTAGTCTCTGCTCGTTACTGTGTTGCCATCAGACAGTTTTTTTCTTTCTCAGGACTATGTGCGCGACTGAGAATGGCGGAGGCCAACGCGCTTGAGGAGCTGCAGTCGGAGCTCACCTGCCCGGTGTGTCTGGAGCTGTTCCGCGACCCGGTGATCCTCGAGTGCGGACACCACTTCTGCCAGGTGTGCATCATCCAGTGCTGGGAAGCCAAGGCGGACGAGTTGTCAAGTTGCCCCAAGTGCAGAAAGTCGTGCGGGCGCAAACTGCGACCCAACTCGCTTCTGTGCAACGTCGTGGACAGCGTGAGGAGAGCCGGGGGCATGAACATGGCCTCGGGGATCACTGGGTGGGACCTGGAGGGCGCGCTGGAGGAGCCGGAGCAGCGGGAGCGCGGGTCCAGCATGAGCAGCGTGGCCTCCTCCACCGGGCACTGGCCGCGCCTGGCCCCCGGTATGGATATGTGCGAGGAGCATGAGGAGAAGCTGAAGCTTTACTGCGAGGACGACCAGCTGCCCATCTGTCTGGTGTGCGGCATGTCCCGGGACCACAAGACCCACAATGTCATCCCTATTAATGAGGCGTTTGAAAACTACAAGGTACCCTCTCACTGGCTGGGATTAGACACACTGATCTCTGATCAGTCTAATTCATTTTCTGATCAATCTTCTTTAGGCTTCAGTGATCTCAGTTTACACAGACATGTAGCCTTCTTTCTGTTATAAAGCCTATAAAAGTCATACCTCAGGTTTTAGGGAGTGCCGTGCTGCAACATGCTCTTTACATTCCTCCACTTGTTCTTGGAAGGACCTGGCAAACTTTCCTGAATGTCAACTTTAACGTGGTTTATTAAGCAAAAAGATCTGCTGCTCTGACATTAACACACAGAGCTTTCACAGAGAAACTTCTGTGACATGGCTGTAAAAAAAAAAACTCCCTGTTTGCCTTTGGGTACTTTGGGTACTTTGTGTTTTACAGGAATCCAGCAGGCCTCTGTGAACTCCCCTACACTGTAAACCTCACATCGTCCGTTTGTTTCACTCACAGAGGCCTCTCAGTCTGTTTCAACATGTCTCCCTGTTGCTGAATTCCTGTTTTGTTTGAATGTTTTATGTCAGAGAGGTCAGTTAGGGAAGGGCTGGGCATCATATGACTCCAATTGAAGTTGTTGTTGTTCAGAGGGAGACACCAATGAAATTACCTCTTCTTTTAAGTATAATCTTGTTTAGCGACACCGCTTCATGCATGTGATTGTTTATCTCTTCTGCCTACTAACAGGATAAGCTGTCTGTCGCTCTGGAGAGGGTTCAGCTGCAGACGGAGGAGGCCACGCTCTTCCAGAGTCAGACCAATGACAAGATCCTCCTCATTAAGGTATTAAGATGTGTGTGATTGTTTATCAGAAATGTCGTTCCAAGCAAAGACAAAATACTTGCCTGTGTGCATCCTTTGAGTAGAACCAGTAATTCTGGTAGCTAAGCAACATCACCTGCATTCCTCCACCTTTACCTGTCAGACAGACGTGACTGACGGATGACTCACACTGATCATGACTAGCAGTGACATAACAGATTGTTACTCAGCGACCTTTCGTACGTGGGGATTCTCATGTTTGGCAAACGCGGAGGCCCGACCTGCAATCAGACAGGTGGTTAATAAACATTCATACACGTCACGTCATGTTTGTCTTCCTCACACACACACACACACACACACACCAGATATAAAAGCTGGCACACACACCCACACAGGAAGCGATAACAGCTGGCAGAATTTCACCTTAAACAGAGGTCTGTGTGTGAGTGTCAAACAGAGATATGAGTGTAGTGTATGTTGTGTTGGGGTGTCTGCTGCAGCAGATAACAACACACATCTCCGCTGGAGGCTACTACAAACTGTCTCTCTCTCTCTCCCAGCTGTGTGTCTGTCTGAATGTCTCAGCATGTATGTTTCCTGTGCGTGGCTGTCTGTCTGTTTGACCTAGTTTATGTGCACATTCACAGATTTTCACTTCTCTGTTTCGCCGTCAGTTTGACAGGATGTGGGTCAACAGGGCCGAGAGGAAGTTTGTCGATTCGTCTTTCCTTGTAAATTTCTCTTCCTTCCTATGTATGTATGTATGTGTATGTGTGTGTTTGTGTGTGTGTGTTGTGTAAGTGGCCTTCATTCAACGTGCCTACCTTCTGTCTTGGTTAGCGCTGATATACAGCTTTCAAGGTATACTGTGGTATGAAACGTGACGATTATCATACAGTGTGTGTTTTGCTTATTTTTTGTAATACATTCTACTGGATTAGAGTTTTTAAAAAAGTAATTTCTCAAGTTTACATCAAGTTTCATGTCATGACATTATATTTCATGTAGTATATAAGCCTCATAAACCCTTTGTTCAACCAAAAAAACCCTCATATTTTCATTCCTTTAAGGATCGATGCAACTGATAATAATAATAGTAATTGTGTAATACCATATACCTTGAAACCGTAATATTTTCTGTGATGGTTATGCTGCATAGGAATGGATTATAAGTATAAACACCTGTTACTTAAAGGGCAACTTCACCAATTTACGCAAACTGAGTGTAAAGCCTTTTGTGGCCCCAGAGGAAGCTGCATGTAATCTGATAAATTAACTCCAGTGATGTCACGCAGTGGCTAAGTTGCATTGTGGTTAATGTAGGCGCCAGGTCTTGAAAAGGAAGAAGAATGAGTGGAATAAAAAAAGGCGATATCTCTGATTTTGCTGTATTAAGTTGATCATTTGTTCTTAAACTGTCCATAATGAGTCCAACAGTGTTACAGGAGTGCAATGCTCGACTAGTATCCTGTTTTTAAAACCTGGCGCCTACATTACCCACAATGCAGCATAGCCACTGAGTGACATCACTGGATGCAGTTTATCAGATTACATGCAGCTTCCTCTGGAGCCACAGAAGGCTCTATAATACTGTTATAATACTCTTGTGAGTAGTAAGTAAAATTCCTGCATTGATTATATTACTTAAAGGGAAACTTCACCAATTGTGCACATTAAAGTGTGAGGACACAAAAGGTTTTGCAGTCTATGAACTGTATGTCTGAGTATGAGTATGACTGCATATGTGGAAATAGTGGTGTAAGACCATATGTGTCCTCACAAGTGGTGTCACTTGAAACACTTGAGTCAAGTTGAAAATGTAAAAATCTCTAAAGCTGAGCACTAAAGACCACAATTGCTCGCTGCTTCTCATCTCTGCTTGAGGACATAGTGGCTCGAGGTACAACACGGCAGAATAACCTACTGAACTGGCCGAGCTGCATTGTGGGTAATGTGGGCGTCAGGTGTTGACAAGGTAGAAGAATCCATGGAGTTAGACTTGAGATATCTCAGGTTGTGCTACATCAGAAGAACAGCAGAGTCAGTGTTGTAGGATTGCAATGCTTATTCGGTGGAGTAGTCATATTAAAGCATTAATGTGTTAGGAGCATTTTAACAGTAGTTGTTGACGGATGAGGTTGAAACATCACGTAACCTCTTCTCGCTCCTCTCTGTTTTCAGGAGCGAACAGGAGATCTTGAGGAGCTGGTCACTGCAGAGTTCAGTCGTATGAGGGAGTTTCTGCTCGAGGAGGAGGAGCGCATAAAGGAGAGACTGCAGAAGCAGAAAGAGGAGAAACTCAACCAGCTGGAGGAGGCGCTGACTCAGACCACGGAGCAAATCAGCCAGCTGGAAAGTACGGCCGACCAGCTTCGCCTCAAGCTGACGGAAGAGGAAAACCCGGAGCAGCTCAAGGTGAGAAAGAGCAGGGAGAGGATGATTTTTAAAAAACACCTAGATTAAAAAAAAAGATAAAAACACAGCAGGCAAATACCAAAGAATATTGTTATCGTTGTTGTTGTGAATATTGTCTCAGTGCCAGAGATAATTTACACCAGAGAGTATTTTCTCATCACAGGCTCGTTTTATGTTCTCTGTTTCAGGGAATCAAAGATTTCATCGGAGGGTGAGTATCATCCTGGCTCTTATCAACACTTTGTTACCGTCATTGTGACTTTTTCACTTGTAGGTTTGTAGGTCACGTGCCCTTCTGTCTCTACTTGACTCTTGCCCTACTTAAAATGCCGAGTTAAAAGTGACGAGACGAAGGCGTTTTGTTTACGTGATTAGCTGTAAGTCTTGTAGAAACAGGATGCGGGGGCATGATTGTGGTTTAGTCATCTTTGCCTCATGTTGTCATACCAGGAAGCATAAAGTCTAACTGTTAATGACAGAATAATTCAAAACTGACACTATCTCCTTTCATAAAGGTTTAGTCAGCTTGTTTCTTATGTTTCTTCTTGAACAGGTGTCATAGCAAAGATATGGCTTAAAGTACAAACTAAATACATGTGCTATCATATCTTTATACAAACACAGTTCTTGATATTTCATAATAAGAAGAAATTTCCTTGATGAGTTGGATCTCATTACTTGCGTTAAGGGTACACTTGCTTTGAAAGGTGAAATGACTCTTATTATACATATAAACACAACTTTTCTGGTAATGTTCATTGACTAAAGCAGCCCAAAACTGATGTTTTACTTCCCTCTTGTGCTGCCTTCTCCTTTAAACGATTGTATCTCTTGCTCTCTCTGTCAGGGTTGAGAGCTTGTTCGAGCGCCCCCCAGAGGTGGATATCAATCTGCAGTCAGCTGAGTTCCTGGGACCTCTGCAGTACAGAACCTGGAGGAAAATGAGCTCCATTATTCAGCCAGGTATGTCGACACACGTGTGCACACAACATGGAGGACGGCCAAAATCCGATGCAGCAGAGGCTGAAGAATCTTTGACTTGACTACTGCAACACCATTTCTCCAGACAATAGTCGTGTCCCACTTGTAGGAAAATCCTAAATCCTTGCAGAGCCAAAGAAGATGCTCCATCACTAGTACGTTGACTTTGTCATGTAAATTTGTTGGAGTCCCCGTTTTAAAAGAAGTTACGTATTTGTGCTTTTCATTATATGTTCGGTCTAGTATCAACCTGCTCTGTGTGAGTCGGAGGATATGACTGTATCTGCCGTCCAGACTTAATTTCAACTGCCAGTTCAGTTGAAGTCATGTATGCAAAGACCAGTTCAGTAAAAAGTACAAGTAAAAAAACTTGAGAAAAGTACCTCAAAACTGTATTTAGGTATAGTATTTAAGTAAATGTACTTAGTTACATTCCCTCACTGGCAAAGACTTATTTTGGGTCTATTCGGGTCATTAGTCAATGACAGGTCATCATGCATTGTTGATGATGGTGTCAAATGAAACTCCAACATCAGTTTTCTGTCTTGACGCCGTATCATTTATATTTCATTTGTATCATGTAGCTGCTGCTCTTATCCAGCTCGTCTTACCCTATTTGAGCAGGGAGGCTTTCGGTATCTTGTTGAAGGTCACTGCCAAGAAGTCTTTCTTGGGTCATTCTCTGTAAACACATGTTGGTTGTTGCATTCGTAGATTTCTGACTGTTTTTTCCCCTCTTAGCTGTCACACCAGTGTCCCTCGACCCGGACACAGCCTACCCGTGCCTGTGGGTTTCCCCGTGTCGCACCAGCGTCCAGGTGGGAAAACTCCAGCCTAATCTGCCCAACAACCCAGAGCGCTTCACCCTCTACAACATCGTCCTCGGCACCGATGCCTACTCTTCTGGCAGACACTACTGGGAGGTGGAGGTGGGCTCTAAGACAGCGTGGGGTCTCGGCGTGGCCACAGCCTCCGTCAACAGGAAGGAGGAGATCAGCCTGTGCCCGGAGGACGGCTTCTGGACCCTGGTGCTGAGGGACAACTGTAACGGCACCAGCGAGTATGAAGCATGCACCGACACAGAGGAGAGCTTGGTATATCCCACCACACCCCCCAAGAGGGTGGGGGTCTATCTGGACTATAGCCGTGGTATAGTGGCGTTTTATGATGCAGGTGAAATGAGCCACCTCTTCACCTTCTATGATGCTAAATTCAGAGAGCCAGTTTTCCCGTACTTCAACCCCTGGCCCATTATCAACGGACACAACCGGGAGCCAATCACCATAGTGACGCCATACTGGGGATAGACGTGACTGACGCTGTGCATCAGCAGGTTCATAATGGACTCATCTTAAGAGCATTCACACATCTGCCTCATCATAAAGACTTTTCTAACGATGTGGTGCTGATAAACATGCTGACTACATTCTTGAATAAGAGGATGAAACTCCTTGAGCAGAAGACAAATAACACTTTAGAGGAGATGGATGTTGATATTCTACATTTTACTTATTGTCAACACATCCTGTGAAAAAACCCAAACCAACAATGAATTGATCCTACTAAGAAGAAATGTCTGTGTATCCCTAGCCTCATATATCTCACTCCTCTGTGCCATTTATTACTATTGTATTGCAAAAAAAAAAATATTAAAAACACATCAATGAGCCACATCGTTGTACTGGATTACATGTTCCTGGAGAGGGGCACTGTAGTTTATTTTGACTTGATCCCACAAACACGCCGCTGTTGTCATAAAACTTCACTAGCGAACCAAATGTGTATAAATCCGCAGCTGAAAATAGTCCCAAAAATGTGCACCGGCTCCTCCTGTTTGAGTAATGTTTTCTAAAAACTACAGCGCCATGGCTGTTATGGGAAATTATTTTGACTGTTGACTCTAAACAAATAGAGTACAGCATATCACCCGTGTAACCATCAACAGCAGCAGTTAGCTAGATAGCTCATTTAGCCGTGTAGCTAGTGGTCCTCTTAGCTGATGTGAGTATGTCTGGACTATGAGCTCGAAGCAGTGGTGGAGTGTTGGTGTTAACACCACTAGCACAGGGCTAGCTGGTTAGCATGCTAACTTCAATAGATGTCTTTGACATAACGTCACCACTAATATTTCGTCACTTTCTGTTGATAATCTTAGTAATTTTTTGTTTTTTTTTATGTTTTCAAGTAAAATTCTTAAATATTGCACCTTTTAAGTAGAAATGAATGGGCTTCGGGCTGAAAGACAGACCAACAAACAACTTTGTTTGACAATAAGAAAATGTGTTTTGGTACTGAATTCACTAGAAAAGGCGTAAGGCTTATTGCTTGCTAATGTAACCAAAGACTTAAAGTTTCCCTGTGGAGTTTCAGACACAGTTGAGTCGTGTTCATCTCGCTCTGCCAATTATTTCACTCCACTCCACTGATGTATAAACTGTGATAACAAGTCAAGAAATGCTGCCGTGCTCCAATATGGACTGGATGAAGACCGCCAGCTCGTAAACATGGAAGTAAATGGCGCAGGATTTAAAATTGGCTTCACATTTCATTCAGTACATTTGTTATTTTGGGTGAGTAACACTGAGCGTAAGCATAAGTTGTTTACAATGTTTACAAGAGAGCTCCACAGGACAACTTTAACAAGTAGAAAGTCTGCAGAGGTTTTTTAAATTGCATTAACTGATTTTGCTGCAATATCTTACTGTGTGTTTTGAAATTATATCCGATGTATAAAATAACATCATGTATTTTTTACTAATATGTATCTAATCCTGAAATGTGTGTTTTGTTATGACCAGAGAAAACACTGTAGAGAGTTGGCATGAGATTTTAATATGATGACATTTTCCGACTGAGGTGGTTGTTGTTACATTTGAATGCACCAGAGGGCGCCCAGAACTAACACAGCATCACTCTGCCCCTCAGTGGTCTTCACGCTGAGCTTTTATGAACCAGATGGAAGCCAATTTACAGCAACTGCAGCCCGCTCGAAGCTTTAAGCCAAGAGTTCATCTAGAGGGTGATGCAGAATACATGCAGCGTGCACGCGTGACGCAGTTATCAGGTTTTCCAGTTCTGTCGAGTCATTTTTTTCTACATAACCCAATACGTTACAATTTTTGTTTGCATGTGAAAATATTCAGTTCACGGGTAAATAATGATGAATTCACATGTGACTTTTTCTTTAAATCAGTATTTGCCAAGTTAATCATGTGATTGTCTGTGTCGTGTGTCTGTGTTGGAGTCTTGTGTTTACCGGTCACAGATACACACAGTTTTCCTTTGCCAATGTCCAGTTAAGCAAGGTTAATGCGTTCTCTTGGGCCAAATGAGCAGTTTGGTCATCTGTGACTACTATTACAAACAAATAAATAATGACAATTAGTCTGACCCAAATCAGACGTATCTGTTAACCATGTCAGTTTAATCACTGTGCGTCATCTGCCTCTACATTAACCATAGACGGCTGGATTTAAGACTCTACCTGTCAGTGTCGTGTCCAGGCCGGCCCCTCTCTCCTCTGACTGTCCTGATCTGTAATTAGATATTATTGCTGGCCGATCAACATGCAGTAACACAAGCCTTCACTTCTACATTACTGCTCTGCTGCCACTCCCTCCATCATCCGTCAAGGTGAAAAAGTCTGGGATGAAACTTTCTCCAGAGAAAAAACACCTTTTTCATCTTCATCATCTTTTCATCTTGTTCATTCATCGTCCATCTGCCCCTCTCTCACATGACTGATCTGTTCTTAAAATACAACCCCCCCCTCCCCTATTTTTGACCATCAAGTGCGTGTAACTCAGCTTTTCTGTAATGGATCTCTTTTCTGCCTCCGCTCAAGAATTTGCCTCTCCCTTCGCATCAATAATCAATGAGGAGAGGGACGGGAAGAAGGGGCTAAAGAAAGACACTGAAAGATGGGGTTTAAGTGATTAATGGAAACCACATTAGGAACCGGAGAGAAGTCAAACTATACTGACTACACTGAAGTCTGGAGAATATACTCTGTCCGTTTCGGAGAAATGTTTAATGCGGGTTAACGGGAGGGAAAAAGCAGGAGAGGCAGAGGTGGAGGGAGATATCAGGGGAGGCAAACAGGGTGAAAAGTGAGACGCTTTATCTGCTCAAAGCTGCCAAACACCTGCCTTTTGGACTGGAAGGAGGGAGAGAAGGAAAGCTGAGGCTTTTCGACTATAAGGCTGTTTCAGAGAGCTCAAAGGCTCAATAATTGTTGAATGTTTACACGCTTGTGTGAAGATGCATGTCTAAAAATAGAGGTCAGTGGTGACTTGTTCACCTGTGTGTGCTCAGTCATGCCCGCTGGATGAGATTATGCATGCAGGGCAACGGTGAGGCGATGTGTTGTAGCTAAACAAAAGTCTTTCAATCATCACATAGCGGCTGAGTTTGTTGCATCACTCCCTCCCTTCACTCTCCTTCTCTCGCGCTCACTGCTGACCTGGACACGTCCAAAAGAATCCAATTTGTGTTACAACAAAGGCAGAAAATTTGACAGGGGAGAGGACAGGGGATTTAGGTCGGATAGATTGAGAGGAAGGAGAAGCGTGGAGAGCAATGAGGATTACTGTCAGGGGGGGATGATGGTGACAAGTAAGAGGAAAGGATGACAGGAGGAAAAATAAAGACGAGAAGGAAATACACGACAGGAAAACACAAGATTATGACCGAATCCTGGAGGAGCAAAAAGCACGTTTCATGAAATATATTTGCCAAGAAGGGTAGCTGTGATAAAGCACCCGGGCAACAGGAGGAGGAGGAGTGTTCACCTGTGATGAAGGGGAACAGGTGGAGGAAGGGGAGGAAGAGAAGGAGAGAGATAGGTCGATGTGTTACAGGTAGATAACGTGAGAGAGGTAAAGTTCAGGAGGTATAGGGTGTCACTTTAAGGACCACGAGATAGCGAGCGGGGGCAGAGGTGCAGGAACTCAATCCAAGAGCCAAGACAACAGGTGATGATAAAAACCTCCTCACCTGCACACACCAAGGACTTACCAAGAGAGAGATATGGACAGGAGCACGGTGCAACAGTGAGGAAACGCTTGGAGGAAACACAAGGACACAGAGGAGGAAGGAGAACATTTGACTTATACATCTTTTCCTGGAGAACCTTCATCCATCCTCCCTTTTTCCAGGAACAAAATCAGACTTCTATTCTGTCAAAAGAGCTGAACTTTTTTGCCTTTTTTGAGGAAACTCAACATAAATATACAAGTGACTTTGTGGTGAATTTTAGCACATAAAATAAAAGCAAAATCAAGAGCTGCTGCTGAGGAGAGGAGAGCAGGGAAGAGGCGAGAGAAGACGGTGAGGGAGGGGGAGGAAGGGAGAGCGAGGGAGAGAGAGAGAGTGTGTGTGAGCCCGTGACGCCGAGATGTTCATGCTCATTCGAGAGACGCCCGCCGCAGGAGGCGGTGCTGGAGCGATGAGCGGGCCATCTGAGAGGAGTGCAAAGCAGGTGCGTGAGTCCAAGCCTATATATTTGTGTGTGTGTGTGTAAAGAGTGTAATTTGTGTGTAATTATCACTGTCCTTTCTTTAGAGACACATTCTGATGCTTTCAAAAGTGAATTTTGCATGAATTTATGTTTGTGATGAATTGCAGGATAATTTAAGGATGATCCTAAACCAGTTTTAAAGGTGCACTATGTAGTTTTGGGGAAGAAGAGTATGCCAAAACAAACTAAATGATCAAACTCTCTTTGTTTTCATGACTGAATAAACTGAATAAACAAACTGACCTTAAAAGACAACACAAAGTCATACTGTGTTTATATGTGGCGGACCCTGCCACCTTTCCAGCTTCAAACAGTGTCCTGGGGACCTTATTTTCCTCTGAGAACAGCTTGTTTATTCAGTTACGGAAAAAATAAACATTCCTGAGTTTGTATTATCACCTCATTAATATCGTAGATATCAACATTCTGAGTTTGAATTTCTTCTCCAGAACTACATAGTGCTCCTTTAAAGTGTAAGAGATGTAACTGATGAATCTAGTGAATCTAGTCTCCATATCTGTTAAGTTTTCTCATTGATACATTTACTGTTAATGCTCCTTTATTGCTAAGGAACAACAAAAAGTCCTCTAAAAAGCCAGTGAAATATCTAAAAGTTTACAAAAAAGTGTTTCACAATAAAAGCTAATTAATAGAGACAGAGACAGTGTTGATATCAAGACATTAGATTTCTGGTCACCATATTTTGCATCTATTCACACTGTGTGTGTGCATCAGTCTTAATGTGACCATCATGTGTCATCATGAGTCTGAACCCCTCGTCTCCTCTGCTCCCCTCCTCCTCAGGTGCAGGCCGCCATCAAGAAGAAGGTGGAGAAGCAGAAGAAGCGAACATCTGGGCAGGGAGAGGCTCTGGGCCTCCCCTCTGCGACACCTCAGCCCCCTCGCCAACAGCGATCCGGTTCGGCCCTGCAGGCGACAGCGGAGGTCTCTGAGGACAGAGAGTCACTGGAGGAGACGCTGCAGGAGATGATGGAGGGACCGCAGAGGAGAGAGAGGGAGAGGGAGATGGAGGAGGTGGAGCCCGTTGACCTGCTGCCCATAGTGGACTCTGTGTTTGGACAGGTAGGAGGCAAATGATGCTGTGTGTGTGTGTGTGTGTGTGTGTGTGTGTGTGTGTGTGTGTGTGTGTGTGTGTGTGTGTTTGTGTGTGCTGCATCAAGTTCTCTGGCTGATTGAATGTCTCTCAAACAGATTGATTGAAACCCTAAGCCTCCACTTTGAATTTAAAGCCTGGCTGTACTCACCTACACCCCTGACATCTTTGACCTCACATGGCGAAGGACACAAAGCTGCGTTCACTTGCAGCGACACATTTTACCTTCTTGTTTTAACCCCAAATCCACCCGGAAATGGCGGGAGCAGCGAAACACGAGGGCTAAAGCTAAGGACGGAGATAGCGTGTGCGTTTAAGAGGATTTAGACTCCTTTACTTTGGGAAACGTTATAATCCGTAACAGATACGACCATAGTCAGCCAGAGATCTGATGAACACCCTATCTGTGCGGTATCAGCTCAGTATCACATCACTCACATGGTAAGCAGTGACACACGACACGGCACGGTAAAGGCTCCACCATCACAGCATCTGTCACCCCGGGGTCGGTCAGATGTGTGGCATCGTGGTGTGTGAGAAAATAAAATCAAAAGAGATAACACCAAAATTAAAACTCCACTCGTTTCCTGCCAGCTTGTGAGTCACTCCGACTTGAAGAGAGAGTCCACCTGATCTCGTCAGCAAACTCCAGGGGGGCTGATGATGAGTGTGGCTGAGGTTAGAAACAGGAAGTCAATATAAAAAGCAAACATGAGTGATGTCAATGGTGATGCAAGTGATCCAAAATAAGAGAGGACGACTGGGCGAGTGGGAGAGAAGATTTATCTTTTCCTCGCTTCACTGCAGGGCACCTCAGGGGGCCCTGAACCTCACTTCGACAACCGGTGCGGTATTAGAGGAAACTTTTGTGTGTGTGCGTAGCGGGCGAGTAGCAGACAGCGAGCATGTAGTATTCCCAGAGACCCTCAGCCCCCACACACTGAACCGAGACTCGAACAGACGGAGCTTGAAGAGGCACGCTAGATCTTACCGTCTTCTTAAAGTGATATTTCATAAAAGGAGCTAAGTGCATCACAAACAAACAGGGAACACTGTCACAGGTTTGTCATGTAGGCTTCAGCGTAAGGCTCCAAACATCATAACGGGGGATTTTCACGTGATGCAATTAAAAGAAGGACGATTCCTGATGCCTTTTGACTCTTGGGTGGGAAACTTAGGGCTCTTTAACACCACGTTTTTGTTTTAGAGTTGCAGCAACCCACTTTTTTTCAGTTCAAATCTGATACCTGAATTTGGATATCTGTAAATACTGATACTGATACCAGAACCCTTTTTTCCTTTAATATTTTTATGATAATTATCAGTAATAATAGAAGTAGTATTGTTGTTGGAATTACCTGTAAGGTTACATAAGGCTGTAGTAAACAGCACATCACTCCTTATTTTTTATTTGAGGGTGTAAGTAGTTGCTGATTTCCAGGGAAATTTCCTTCAGATAACATCTTGATTCAAACCCCAATATACATAAATTCATTATTAATTTTGTTATTGCATTTATCCTCCCTATTTGTTGAACTGGATGCTGGCAAGAGGTCAAGTTTCACATTAATGCATGTTGAGCTGGATCTGCACTCACTAATGACTCTTTATGTCACGCTACCAACTAGAAATGAGACAATTGTTGAAACTTGTTACCTGTGAAATGAAGCGTTATACAGAAACCTTACCATAAGGATATAGGGATATCTCCTATCTGCAGGGGTGGAAAGTAACTAAGTACATTTCCTCGAGTATTATCCTCAAGTAGTTAGAATACACTCAACATTGACCAACAACAATAAAGGACTGCTTCTTACATGTTTGCATGCATCAGTACTGATGATCTAATGGTGAGAATTGATGATAATCAATGACGAAGGCAGGACTCTAACTTGTAATGGAGTATTTTAACTCCGCTGTATTTCTAATTTTACTTGAGTAAAAGATCTGAACGCGTCTTCATCTGCGTCGGCCTCCTCATGTTCTTCCACGCTCCGTCGGTTCTGCCTCTTCTAGTCTTTCTCTGACTGACAGCTCTCGTCACTGGACACCAGCTGATCTACATCTGACACCAGAACCAGCACATGATCCGTCTACCTGCACACACACACACACACACACACACACACACACACACACACATGCACACAAGTTTGTGACTGAGGCACAAGGGCACGCTGAGTCCAAAACAAAGAACAGAGTCACATTACCTGAGCACTGCCCACACACACACACACACACACACACACACACACAGACACACAATGCATTGTCAGTGTCACAAGTGTGTGCGGTGCTAAAAATAACTGCTGGCGTGACGGCCATTCAACACTGATACCTGGAGACAATTGAAAAGTAATCAAAACAGAAACCAAATAGCATAAATAAGCCAGAGTGTGCGCACACACACACACACACACACACACACACACACACACAGCAGCAGCAGCAGCATCTTATTTGCATGATTAATTGAGGCTTAATGGTATTGGTGGTGTGTTGGGTTATTCATGCAGCCGCTGGTGTCAGTTTTTACTAACACACAAACATGGAGGTGAATCATCAGCCACCTCGCTGGAAGTTAATTGGATCGATCAGGTTGTATTGTGTTCATTTACTAGTCACAGTCACTAATAGAAATGTTGTGGGTTGTTGTTGTGCGTCAGTCCCAGAAATGGAACAAGTGCAGCAAATTCATCCCCATTATTCAGTCAGGGGGAGCAGAGTTATGGTTTTGATGCCCTACTTTTTGTCTTTTAAAACAATAATCTCATCATCATACAGTCCCTCCAACCAGATGATTATACTGATGCAGTCTAGTAATGATCCCTGGTGAGATATCAGTGAAAACTACTTAAATAATTCAAGGTTTCATGGGTCATGATCTTTTGGCAAACATCAGCTGGTTCCCTGAAAAGAGCTCAAGTGTCCATTACAAGCCACTGATATCCTACTCACACTTTACAATGTAGAGTAAAGTGTAAGTAGGATATCATATGTAGAGTCTACATAATGTTTTTATAAACGTAATTTGAAATATGAGAAATCCATTCTTCTAATAATCACTTCCAGTTCGGACCCTCCCTATTATATCCTACTGTTGTTGGTTTTATAGCATCCTCAATCCAACTAATCAACGCTGCTTCCTGACTTAATCAAAGAGGTCATGTTGAGAAGAAATGCAGGGAAATTGTTTAAAATTACCTCCAACCAATTAAGTATCTTTCAATAAAATAATGTGGTCTTTGATGTTTAAGCTGTGACGTGGAGGCACTGACCTGTGAATATGCAGGAAGTATAAATCATGATGTAAATTATTCCACGAAGATGGTTCAGAAAAAGCTCAGGTGAAAACACACATGTTGGTTTTCTTTTGTTGTGACCTCATGCATTACTTTATACTTTCAGATGTCACATTTTAAATTCAGATGCGTGGACCTCCATTACATAAGACGGCGTTTCTGTTTCACACGCGATGAATAATTACACCTGCGCAGAGTTACAGCTCACAGGTGCCTTGTGTGTAGAACGTATTCACTGATATAATGAATGTAAACTAGTTTTGCTGTGAATTTGCTTGATATTTTTCTAAATCTGACTTTTCTGGGGGAGTTTGAAGGCGTCAACGTGCAAAGAACAACAAACCATGAACACAATATGATCCCTCTGATGCTAAAATATGTGATCAGGGTTGGTTTGCATTTTATTTCCGCTTCTTGTTGTCTTCTATGTGTAACTATGTTCATTCATCTGTCTGTTGTCTTTGTGAAATTAAGAACAATTTGCTTCCATCTGATCAAAATCTCTAATCTCGTGTTATATTGACAGAAAGTTAGTAGCTGGTCTGTGTCAGTCAGTAAAATATTATCACAGCCGGCTGGGAGAAAATGTCATTTTGATCTCTTACATGAGGATCAGATGATGTGAAAGATACTCTCATGTCTGCCCGCTAGATAACCCACAATTAGAGTCTTAATGTCCAAACAGTCTGTTTCTACTTAAGAACTTTTTTTTTCGGGGTAAAGAATTAATTTACAGTCGGTCTTAAGCTTTATATCATTCAATCTGCCAGGAAGTTCATCTTAAAACAGGAGCTGCTGCATCATCACTGACTTCACTGCAGCAGCTGTCAGATGAGACTCAGTTGTTGGACCGGTCCTAAAGTGGCCTCTAGTGGTGACTGCTCATTATTGCAACAAGTGACCAGTCTGAAAGAGATGTCACAGGTGTGTTTCATGGCTCTTGGACAGTATTATCCAAAAATATCCACACAGGAGGATATTATGCAAACTCTCACATCACATCAAACACCACATAATTGTTTTCTAAGGCCCTGCACGCTCTTGTCTCATCCATAATAACAATGAATCAAATGAAAATGTGAAAGGGATCACTAGTAGTGACGAACTTACAGAGAATTATCAGCCCAGAATACACGGCTGCCGTCGTCTTTACAGAGTTTTATAGTGAGTTTCAGCTCATCCATATTTAACACAAATTTAAACCAAATTTTCTAAAAAATCTGCACAAAAAAAGAAAATGCACATTTCCATCCACTACTGAAGCCAAATTCTAGGAACCAGTTCGTGGAAATAAGCAGTAGGTGACACTAATGCTTCAGTCAGAAGTAGAAGAAGAAGGCTCAGCGAGTTGATGCAAATACAAGCAATTTAACAAAGCCATCAAAGAACATCTAGAAAACAAGATGTAAACATGGCATTTATATGTTTGAGGAAGATTAAAGTCTCCTAATTATGGAAGCCTTTATATATAATATGTAATATTTTTTCTCATGAAGCTCGACTTCTTATTCAATTTTCTTCGACTGGCAGAAGTGGGCCTCCATACCTTAACGCTCTACAACAGATCTGATGATTCCTTCTCTTCAGTCACACTCTTCATATGTCATGTGCAAATTCAAAATACACATAAATCAGGTGGATGAAAACCCAGCTATTGTTTAGCTGTCTCCAGTCCTCAGCTCACCTGTTTTAGTTCAATCTTACTGCTCTCATAGTGTCATTATCTGCAGAAAGAGACAGGTGAACACAGTGGAGCATTAAACAGCTAAGAGCCGATGTTTTCCTCAGGAGGTGGTGGAGACCAAAAACAGAGCTAAAAGAGGCCGAATACTGGACTTACATTCATCAGGTGGACATAAACGTGACTATTGTCATTTTTATAGAAACACTTTCAATTCACCAACCATCAGCCTCAGTCATCAGCCCCTAACCCATCAGTGGACTGTTTAATACAGACTGTGTTGTAAGGGAACATTTCTCTGTGAGCACCTCATAAGTTCACACTTGAGCACTAATTTCTCTCATTTTTCACAAGCTTTTGTCTTCATTTAAGTCGTTTTTTAACATATCGAGTCAATAACAATAATACTGCTGAGCCAATGAAATGTCTTTTGGTTTCTATGTGTGCTGATACTGTGTACAGAGTAGATAGGCTGCTGTACAAGAGTGTGTTTCAGCTTTGGAGAAGGAACATTCAGACCTAAATTTAAAGAACTAATGGGTACAATTTACTTCATGGTGTGCTGCACATGTACACACAGACACACACAGACAGACTCACACAGACACACAGACAAGCTGTGCTCTCCATATGGAAGCACTGTAGGAAGGATCATGCCAAATCTGCCTCTGGAGAGATTTGTTGACAGATGCTTTGTACGAGCTCAGCTGACCACTTATTGCTGCACTCATAACCTCAACTTATGATTTTAATGTGTCGCCATTTTAGAAAACCCGACCGAACTGGTTCTGGCATGTCAGAGGTCAAACTCAGCGGGAGCTCACACCAACTCTGACATTGAGCCGTCACGTCCTGCCGAGTGTGACCCGAGGTGACACGGACGCTGCGGGGCTCGTAAGCCGTCCTTTGCTCTGGTGTCACAGCTCGGTTGTGGTCGCTTTTTCATTAGTTTAAAAGTTTAGCACGGTTTGAACCGCGGGACATCTAATTCTTCATGGAAAACAGACAATCACGCTCGGAGAGAATTGTGTGTATCTCCAAAAACACAGGAAACAAACTCGTTATTAGTTTCAGAGCAATGTGTGTGACGACCTGATTTTAGAGCTACACAAAATTTTTTACATAATGTTGCTTTATATTCTGTTTTATACAAGCGTTGTTTGTTTTTGTTTAGTTTCCATAAGTGCAAGTTTTCAAAAATCAGACTTTTCTAGAAGGGTTTTGATGATGCATGTCTGCAAACTCTGACAAAGTATGAGCACAATATGATCTCTTTGATGAGAGACTTCTGCTTTATTGAAAGAAATCTGACTTGTAGGTAAAAAATATCACAGCTGACTGGAAAGTTGGAAGTTGGAAGTCACTCTAGTCTAATTAGACCCTCTGTCTGCATGCTGACTGGATCGCTAACAATTACAGTTTGTGAGTCCAAACAGTCTGTTTCTACCAACATTTCATTTACAGTGGTCACTCTTAAGCTGCACATCAGCTTATGAGAGAAAATGTTTTATCTTTGTCTTGCGTGTGAAACGGATGAGTTTCATACTGCACATCACCCCCTTTTTTTTGTTATGCAACTTCGTTCTGTGTCTTGTGATGATGATGTTTAGCAAAACAAATCTTTCACTAAAAGTCTGTTAAGAAATAGAAGTGTGCGGACACAAAACTGTCTCTATTTTCAGCTCAGTTCGATATTTTTAATATCTTTGTATTTAATTAAGCGTACAGCGCTCATGTTGACATCATTTCCTCCACATTTTAGCCTCCTGGCTTCCATCTCTGTGCTGTATCCCACTCTCCTTTTTCTTTTCCCATCTTCCCCTTTAATCTCAAATGGAAGGGATTAATCCCTCTCTGTTATGCCGTCTTAATTCTCCCTCTAAAACTCCTCGTACTGTCGACAAAGTCATTTGAATGCTTGTGCAACATGTTGGAGAGGGAGGAGAGAGAGACAGGGAGAGAGGAGGAGGAGGAGGGGGATTAAAAGCGCTGGTCGGTGTGAAGAGAAAAGAGACAGCGATGCTGCCGATGTGAGGAGCGAGCTGCTTTTAGTGGGGAGTTCATCGTTGCTGCTTTGTTTGGTGACTCTGGACCAGATAGAGATGGTTGGAGTCAGGCAGGATTGCTCATGCATGGATTAAATCTCTGTGGTGTCAGATGTGACGACTGGTAACCAGCATGGGACAAATGAGAGGGTTTCTCTAAGTTTAGAGCCTGAGCTGGACCTCTGAGGAGTCCGGACAGAGGAGGGAAGAAGAGATAAAACCAGATAAATAGGATCAGAGAGACTCAGGGAAAGTTTTGGGCAGCTGGAGGAGAAGAGTGGGTGAGATTTCTTGTCAAGCAGTGGTGGTTGGGTAATGGGCAACTGCACCAAACCATCTCAAGACAATATGAAAAAGGTAAGAGCACTTTGTCTCGTCTCTTTATGCTTTTGCTTGTACTTGCTAAGTGACAAATCTGCTTTTGTTGGTCTTAAATTCTGAGATTGTCAAACTTCTCAGCAGCTTTGAGCATGGACGTTCATTCTCGTCATTGTCTCGTCGAATAACGATAGTTCAAAAGACCACTTACTAGCTTTTGGAGCTCTCTTTTAAACATATCTTAATCATTTAATCTCTGGATTATAGTTTTGATAATTGTTAATGTTCTTAAATGCAGAAAACAGTTTGCTGGTTGTCTTTAACCTCATCATGCAAGACGTTTTTGATGTTTGTGGCAAGAAAATTCAAAAATGTTCACTTTTTAACATTTTACTGCAGCAGTGTCATCATCAGACCAGACACTTGGCAGGACTATCAGCAAAATGTACACATACTGTACTGAAAATGTAAAGTTAATAGCCGATGTGAGTGGTCGCCTTGAAATAATAAGCGGCTTATGTAATGCAGGCTTACAGCCACATTCTGTCTAATGTTTGCGTGACTAGAAAGCCTCTTCTGTGTGGCTTGTTCCTTGAAAGATGTGATGTTTTATGTGTGAAGAAGTCATGTGAGATAGTATTTGACTGACAGAGTGGTCCAGTAACAGCCTGGTCTGCCTCTGAAGGGGGTAAAGGATGGTAAGGGGAGGTCAGTGGGCCAGCAGGAAGTGGAGGATCAGGACGTGGAGGAAAAGCCGCTCTACGATTCTTTCGGTGCTCTGGTGAAGAACTGCAACATGCTGCACAACATCGTCGGCCCGGCCTGCATCTTCCTTAAAGAGGGCTTTTCACAGACACTCGTATGTAACACAGCACGAACCCCCGGTGCCACTTTTTCCGCTCGTCGTGATTCATTTTCATCCCCACATCGTGACTGACCCTCCTGCTGCCCACCACAACAGCTGTGTCATCCCATCCCCGACCCGGGTCACACGATCCAATGTGCTGGCACATGCTCAGAGGGGTCGATCAATCAGTTCCATGGAAATTATTGACCGGCATTTTGGGAACTTACTCTAAAACGTGTGGTACATCGTGATTCGGGTCAAGGTGAACCGCCGACCGGGCAAAGTGGGCGAGAAATAGCGAGTCCACTGTGGGCTCATAGCAGGTTCATTAACTCGTCCAAAAAGGCTGTACAAAAGTGATGAAGTGTGCTGTGGGTTCCCATCTGGCATATATAGACAGTGGTATTCAGATCCTTAAGTGAGTAAAAGTATTACCACGGCATAAAAATACTGTGTTACAGGTAAAGTTGTGCATTTAAAAAGTACATACGTAAGTATTAACATGAAACTATACCTAAAGTAAACTAGAAGTAGGGTCACATTTATTATATTATTGGATTTTAATACCTTCACCAAGAAGGTTACATTTTTTCCCCATCTATTTTTTGTTTGGTTGGTTTGTCAGCAGGATTACACAAAAACTCCTGAATGGATTTCCACCAAACTTGGCTGGAGGATGTGTCTCGACCCAGAATAGACCCAGTTAACTTTTGGTGTAGATCTGGAAAAGGGGACAAATCCAGGATTTTTTTTTCCCCCACTTCTTTTAACATTAAAAGTTCAGGCGTTTTTCTTGCATTTCTGTACATTTCTCTGGAAATAATGCACGAATCCTGATGAAAAAAAAATCAGACTGAGTGAATTTGATGCCGATCCTAATGAAAATCTAGATCTAGCAGATTTAAGTACGTTTAATTGGATATTGGATTCGGCTTGATTGAATTAAAGGGGACTGTTGGGCCTTGGAGGTATTTGTCTAATGAAAGCCTAGTTATTGATCTATTAATGTGTCATTAATGTTGCAGCTGGTGAAGAAGGAGATCATTTTATTATCTTTATAAACTGCTGTGTAGCTTTAACTTTATAATATATCAGAATTTAGTTTAGTTGATTTACATTTTGTATTAATAATCTGAATTTGTAATATAACTAATGTTGTTTAATAAATGTAGAACACATTTTGCATTCAGACTGAGTGGAGTAGAAATATCAATGAGCATAAAATAAGTACAAGTACCTCAGAACTGTACATACATGCAGTACTTTGCAACTGTAACAGAAAATCTCACATTAAAGGAGCAGTGCAACACTTTGTCCCTCGTTGTCAAGTGAGATCACGTCTCCTCATAGTGTAATTGGTTTGAACTTCAGTGAGAAAAAGGGCGAGCGAAGCGAATAAAATGATCTGAGAGGATTTTGTCGTATCGTTTCCTCTCTAAAGCTCTTAGCCTGACATCCTTGATACCGAACCACGACACCCACTATGTGACTGTGTGCTTTTGCACGGGCGGACTTGCGTGCGAGCTTAAGTGCTATGTGCAAGATTTAGAGTATATGTGTATTTATGTGCGTCAGAACGGGGGACATGTGTCCGAGGGCCTCTGGACTAACTAAACCTCCCAAATCTCATAATCTCCTGATGTGTGTCGCCTGAAAAATAAATCTGGTTACCCTTTGTGATTTATGGTACATGAATTGTCATGTACATCATAATGCAGTTTAATCCATATAGATTTAGAAAGTGTTTTTCATTTGAAGATGTTGTCTAGTACAGCTTACTGAACACTAACATTTGTCAGTCGTGTTGAAGTATGACATCCAGACTATTATACGGGCACAAGCTCAGTTTTCGAAGCAATTTAAATGTAAATGTAACATTTTATAACATCCACAAAGTTTAACCACATGAAGCCAAACCCCACTGGTCATTTCTTCTGTTTGTGTTTGTGCATCATCTCCCTGTTCACTGGCTTTCTGGTTGTTGCTGCAACAATGCTCCTTTTAATCCGACTGTGTTTATATTTCTGCACTATGCCAAACAAGCTCTCTAAATATTTCCAGCATGAGTGTTTTGTGAGTGTTTTAGCACTTTATGAAGAGAGAAGCTAATGTGTGTCTCTGCTTCCTCCAACAGGACAGAGAGCTGAGGCCAGAGGAGATTGAAGGTGAGGTGGTTTCAGTGTCTTTACGTCACATCGACATGGCGGTCGAGTTAAATACATTAAACGCGTGCTTTCTGTGCGTTTCCATCAGAGCTCCGTGAGGCGTTTGTGGAGTTTGACAGGAACAAAAAAGGCTACATCAGTCACAAAGACCTGGGGGAGTGCATGAGGACCATGGGATACATGCCAACAGAGATGGAGCTCATCGAACTGAGCCAGCAGATCTGTGAGTGGAACAACAGCCTGGAACATCTGAGAGAGCAGAGGAGAGTAAAACACAGTAGAGTAGAAACATAGACATTATAATGCACAGGGCATAAAAAGTTTACGTATTGTATCTGTGGTTCGAATGTTGAAATGTTTATTCTTATGTGGAATTTTTTCACTTACATGTGAAAAAAGGAATTTACCTTTAAATGTGACATTTGGTCAGCACAGACTGACGTGACTTGTGTGTTGCAGGTGGAGGTAAAGTGGACTTTGAGGACTTTGTGGAGCTGATGGGACCCAAGATGCTGGCAGAGACAGCAGACATGATCGGAGTCAAGGAGCTACGAGATGCGTTCAAAGAGGTCGGTGATGTTGGGAGGCATTTTGACACTTTCGATCACAAGTTTTTGAGATGGAGCCATCGACCGTTTGATTATGACAGGACAAACATCTGCTGTGTGAAGGATCTATGAATCTGATCCATGTGGGAACAATAAAGAAACAAAAGTTGTGCTCAGTGGGTAAATCTTGGGATGCACATCACAAACAAACTCTGGTGCAAACTTGTAGAGGAGAAAGGGGGTGAAGTCTTGATTAAAAAAGCCCGTAACACTTATACGGGTAAGTAGTATATGGATGATTCATGACACAATCAGACAAGTTATTACAAAACAAGACAAAACCAACCGTTGACCTATTTAAGTCATATCTATCTAAGACCTTTATCACAACAGAGGAGTGCACTCTGCTCTTCCAGGGTCTTGTTACTGAGGATGTTGACTCACTGGAAAAATCTAACCGGCAGCTGAGTCATCGTCAGTGTTGTTTGTTGCAGCTGTTTTTGTCCTGTTATGACAAGTCAAAATGTCTGCTGTGGGAAAAAAAAGGTCTATTGAGACAACAGGTGGGAGATAAAGAGATATTCAGATATTACTCATGAGAGCTCTCCGATGCTGGTAAAGGTATCATGATTCAGGTTTTGCGAGATTTAGTCAGAGAACATGAAGAGTACAAGATTACACAAAGAGGGAGATTTTGAGAGGGAGGAAACGGTTACCAGTTAACACTGATTGTGTTTGTACTGTTTTCTGATGTTGTTGCTGGTTGATAAACCTCTTATAGGTAACACTTCATGATAGCCATGATAAATAAATGGAGAATTTAGCTGATTAAACTTTATTTAACAGTAATTTGACCGTTAACAAACCATGAAATACTTTATAATACATTTATTAAACAATTGTAAAGGTTCATTAACATCAGTTGCAACTTTCTAGTGGCCAAATCATGTTTAAAGATGAACTATAAACAGTGTTTTGTGACCGTTTACAGCTTTACAATAAATAATTGCTTAAGAAATGGGTTATTAAGCATTTCATTGTTTGTTTACATGGAAATAACTCTTAACTACAGCTTAATTAAGTGTAATTTTCCTTTTATAAAGGCTGGTTATTACACACCATGTGTCAGGGTGGGGTGACACATTACTTCAGCCTCATAAGGGCGTCATGCCAGACAAAGTTTGGGAAACAGAGCACCATGTGAAGGATTTGACAATTTCTTTCTTTGGTGCCATCCAGTGGTAGTATAAAAAAAGAGATTCAGGCTGTACTATAAGTATTTGTATTGAAACATGATTAAATCAGATGTGATGTGTATCTCTCTGTGTGTGTTCAGTTTGACTCTAACGGTGACGGTCAGATCAGTCTGATTGAGCTGCGCGAGGCCATGAAGAAGCTGATGGGAGAACAAGTGACCAACAGAGAGATCAACGAGATCCTCCGAGACGTCGACCTCAACGGAGACGGTCTGGTGGACTTTGAGGGTGAGAGAAATTGTCTTTGCCTTCCTGGGATCCGTCTCAGAACACATTCGTCCTCGTCTTCAACCCTCACTCTTCTCTTCTGTCTTTCCAGAGTTTGTGCGGATGATGTCTCGCTGACCGGCCCAGCTGCCCAACACGTCAGACGGACACACACATTATGCAACTGCTGGATTAGTTAGTGAACATTATTTTGCTGCTCTTAAAAGCACTTACCTAAAATTGTATTTTTTATATTAAATCTTAAAAAAAAGAAAAAAGTTTTAAGTAGACAACTATGACACAAATAGCCGTAGATCTGAGGTGCAACACAAAGTATTTTAACAGCTGCAAAACATATCAGAAGCTTCATAGAAAAACATTTACGACCGTGTTTTTTAGATGTATTTTTATATAATCAATGTTTGTTCTTTGAGTGTAAAATCCTGTTTGTAAATCTGTAAAAAAATCTTTTTTAATTAAAGATATGTACAAAAATCAGATGAATGGGTGAATTATTCCGACCGGATAAACTGATGAAAGGTAAACAAAGGAGGATCTATTGGCTTAAATATTTTCTTCATGATTATGTTTTCATTAGTGTATATTCACCTGAAGGTACGGTATTGTTGTGTTTTCGTTTAAAATGAGCCTTTTATATCTACAGACTCTTCCACAGGGTCCGTGTTGCACTGCCATGTTTCTACAGGAGCCCAGAACGGACAAACCAAACACCGACTCTACGGGAGTCAAAGAGGGATTGTTCAGTTGGTTGCAATCTGCAACCTCACCACTAAATGTCACTAAATCCTACACACTGGTCCTTTAAATGGAGATTCAACGAGAACAAGGTGAGGTGAACCTATAGTGAGTCAGAAGCATAAACATCATGTGGACACAGTTCACTTTAATCTTCAAACAACCTGTAAGCATGAATAGAAGAACAAATGGAAGATTCAGCTACAGAAAAATAGTTAATTTCATATTAAATCATATTAAAATATATATTTTTATTCTATATATTTTGTATAAAAAACACGTACATGTAATATTCTTAAAATAAAGTTGTTTTTGAATAGCATGAAAAATTCTGACTTGTTTTCATTAGAAATCATTTAACTCTTCTCATTTTCAATTAATTTGAATAATTACTGCGTCTATATAAAGAGAGGGTTTTGGCCCTACGCACCAATATATCGCTATGTCACATGATCGTCATCACAGCTTGGTCTCTTTTTCTACACACTGCGTTTTATTTATTTTAACAAAGCATGTTTGACTCTGAGGTATTTTGTAGCTGACCATGCAAAAGCTTTTCTAACCCCCATTCAGCATGACTACAATAGTGTTTGTTCACTTTGACAACTACAGTTTCACAATTAAAACTATGAACTACGAAGTATCACACACGTAACAAACTGGATCGAAATATTTCAAGGAAACTTTCAAAATACTGAACTTCAGAAAAGCGGTGATTAATGAAATGGATAAATCTGACATTTTTACTCATCTTGTTATTTTATTTGTCATTTTTTGTTCATTAACATTTTCATTCAGGTGATTTATCAGTAATAATTACCAACAACAACATATTTGAAATCAAGATTTTCCTTTTTATTGAAAACTTGGCCAGGATTCTGTACAGCAGAGAGGGTGTGCAGAGCACAGGGGCGAGAGGTCGGGGGGCAGGGGGCTCTAGGGACTCAGTTTCTCATGGTGTATCGTACCCTGAGCCGAGAATCGAGTGTGTAAAACAGCCAGAGGGGTCGTGCGACCTCTTCGGTGTTTCGGAGGACTGTGGAGGGGAATGAAGTGAGGGACTAAAAAAAAGGGAGAAAAGGGGGGGAAGCAAAACTCAGCCCATAGGGGAGAAAGAGAAAAGTAGAGACAGAGAGGGATGGAGGGTGGTCCAGCTGGTCCTTCCACTGAGGTGTTGTCTCCAATTAGGGGCAGATCTAAATCCTCACCCTTCCCCTCACTGCATTAGATTATTACTTGCACTGAGGTAAAGCCTCAGACATCTCTCCCCCTTTCCCTCTTCCTCCGCCCCTCTCCCTCACTTCCGCTCTTTCTCTTTCTCTCCTTCCCTGAGCCTCACTTGCTGGCCATGGTGTAGCAGCCCTGTTGGTGCCACTGCATGTCACGGATACGCCTCACGGACTGGAACTGAGGATGGCGGGCACCATACTCGTTGAAGTGCCTGAAGTCGCCCTTCTCCAGCAGGTACTGGCTGCCACGGTATCCAGGGAACTGGTATCCCACCCAGCTGGAGGAGAAAGAGGAAACGTGTCAGAAACAGGATCGACATTACGTGGATGGATTTTTTTTACGGCTTTATGAGCTGCACTCACGTTCCACAGCTGACGATGATGCTGCCGACTCTATCGGTGAAGCCGTAGGAGAACAGGCTAGGAACGTCATCGTCCATGATCTCCATCTTGCGGCCCTTGAACTCTCCAACCTCGTACAGGCAGATCTTGTGCTTCTCGGGGTCCTGGAGGAGAGACAGGTTAGTTTAGAGAAGGGGCTCTAAAGCAACAGAGAAAACTCGAGAGCGTGAAAACAAGAGCGTTATTTTCTTTTACCATCCTGACGGGCCTGAAGGACAGCAGGTAGTCGTTCTTCTGGCAGTTGCTCCAGGAGTCCCAGCGAGGATACTCTCCCTTCTCCAGGATGTACATCTCACCACAGAAGTTCATCTGCTCGAAGCCCACGAAGCTGCACACGAGAGAGGACATCATGAATGTCAAGAGGTGGGTTTGAAATGTGAAAATGCAGATGTGTGTCGTGTTTTCGGAGACTTACGGTCCGCACTCAACGCGCAGGGAGCGAACGCGGTCCATGCCCAGCTCGCACACATTCATGCACTCGTTGCTGATCTCGATCATGCGACCCTGGAAGTTCTCCTGGTCGAACACGTACATCTGGAGGGGGAACAGGTGCAGACAGGTGAGTCAGAACAACATCTGCGATATGATAAATTACATATATCTCAGTGTGTTTTTAGACAAGAGAGCCACCCACCTTGTAGGACATCATTCCCATCTCGGACTTCTTGCCCTGAGCGGCCTTCCCATCGGTCTGGGAAGAGGTCTTGGACTTATCTCCACTGGACATGATTACTGAGTGGAAAGAGAGGGGAAAAACACTCAGAGAGGGTTTGTTCATGTGACGGATCGAGCATGTTTGATGGTGTAAAGGAAGGATGCATTAGAGATGGAAGTATGTGGAATAATCTGTATTTTTTGTATCTCCACACACCTGCAGGCATATACTGTATGCGTGTGTACCTTACCTGTGTGTGCGATGCCTGTGCCGAGCCTCACTCAGAGTGTGTGTGGCTCGGAGTGCGCCGCTCCCTTTTATACGCTGGCGCCCATAGGAGGGGGATTATGGGCAGAGAAACAAACCTGCTGAGGTCAGAGCGGCGGGACAAAAGAAACCCCACATCATCAGGGAGGGACGGACAGAGGGGATGGGCGGAGGCAGAGGACGACTGACAGAAGCTGGAGAACAGACTGACGCCCAGTTACTGACAGAGTAAAGCACAAGTTCAACTGTTAGAGTTAAATGAGACTCACAAAAATCAGAGTAATTTGGCGTTATATGTCAGATTCTTTAATCTGCCTTTACCATAACAACCTATAATATTCACTAAAGTTGAATTATTTGATTGTGGCAGGAAGGAATGTGTGGCTTCAAACACAAAGTGGACAAATCTAAATGTAATTTCATGTTTCCAGATAATGTCAGTGAGAAGATTGCCTGTATGACACATATATTTGGATGAAAAGCTTCCTCACTAAAGGTCCAAACTTTTCATCCGAAGGAGCCCCACACAGAAGCATCAGACCACTGACATTTTTTCAATAGGAGGGGTCTGATTTCCGCATGTTTGATGTCATTTATAATTCATTTGCTGCTTAAATGGGGAAGTAACTGCAACTCTGCTTTGGGAAGCATTGATTTTGTTAAACCAAAGTGAAGCTGGCTCACAATGAAAAATTAAAAATGAAAGGTCCAATGTGTAAGAATGAACTGCTGTTATCTTGATAGCTCAGTTATCCGTGCATCTCGTGGTCCGGATTGGGAGCTCGGAGCACCAGGGAAGTGTTGGTGTTAACTCTGGTAGCACAGGACCAGTACGGGCTGGGGCTAGCTGCTTAGCATGCTAACTTAAGTAACACAATATAATTTCTATTATGTTATTTCTTCTCATTTGGCTGATAAGTTCAATTCATATTTGACTATTTTAAATAAAAATTCTTACATTTTGCACCTTTAAACATGTAAATATCTAGTCTGGTGTTTCATTTAAAAAAAAAAAAGTTTTAAAAAATGTTATATGTAGGATAATTATTAATTACTTTTCATAATCAGGTGAGTGACATTGTCCTTCTGGCATTTTGCACCTTTACAAAATGTAATTATCTTAACAACACGATACAATATGAATAAAATTATTACAATTTTGATCCACCATTACCTTTAAGTTTGGGCCCCTCTGATTTATTGATTAAAATGTTTGATTGCGATGTTTATTTCGAATACGTACAGAATAAGAAACGACAGACCAGAATAATAGTTCAAAAACAAATAACAAGAAATAAATAAAAAGCACAGAAACAGATGAAAAACGCTTGATGACTGTGTTTACATATTGGAGAAGGAGTGAGAAGAGTCACTGGATGATAATCAACCAGCTCCCCTGATGACCAAACACATCTGTGTTCAACCAAACATCTGTGTGCCTTGAAGGTGCGCGCGCAGGTACCATTGGAGATGCCATTGTGTGAACGGAGCTCAAATGAAACTTTAACTTTTTCTACACTCACACAGACCCACCCAGTCATCTCCCTCTGTTCCCCCGCGGTGCCTCCCTGCTCCGCCGTTAATCCCCACATTCTCCACCCCGATCCCGGCCCTTTGTGCCGGGGTACGCGCTGGACTGCTGACCGGGGTCCGAACATACCGGAGCGCCTTTGTTCCCGGGCAGCAGCGGCTCTATGGGATGTGCTGAGCTGGCGACACAACGGAGTCCAACAGCGGCACGCGCGGCGAGCTCGGGAGCGCGCCCCCGCCGGATGACACCGCTGTGCCAAACGGACGGAGAGCGTGGTCCCCAGTCAGAGCCGTGGACGCGCACCGGCAGGCGCGCTACCCGACCGTCGGTATAAAACTGAAGCGCCAGGTTCTCCCAAAACTCTACGCGAGGCAGGCGGTAGGCGCGTACCACTCCAAACCTCTTCTAATAAAGTGCCAAACTAGGTAAGGATGAAACTCTGCTCTCCACACGGTCAGGGTCCGACAGACAGGTGCACTCAAGCTGCTCCACACACCAACACTCTGAAAACCAAAAAGCACTTTCTGAAACACTTGGACAACATGCTGCTTTTTAAAAAAAAAAAAAAAAAAAAAAAAGTCAATGATCTGTTTTGGATCAGATCTCCTCCAGATGTTTCAGCTCAGACTGTTATTAGTTAGTGGGAATTGAACAGCAACATGTTTTACACTAAGAAAACGTGCCAAAGCGTCTAAAAATATCTCATTATTGAATCAAACGAGTCTCGAAATGACACTTTTCTCCCCCTGTACCTTCTTCTCAGGAGTAAAGATGTACAGAACTACAAGGTCCCCCATGATGCAGCCGCTGGTCAACTCAGGAATGGGCATGGCTCCCTTCTTCAAGGTAACGCACGCTCATTTACGCACAAATTATGTGATTATGATGTGTTAATTCCTGCTGGACACTCAGAGGATGAACTTCGTTGTAACTTGCCGCCCACTCAAGCCTCGTCTCGTCTCCCCAGGTGACCGTGTTCGAGCAGGAGCACTTCCAGGGCAAGTGCCTGGAGTTCACCTCCGAGTGCTGCAACATTCAGGAGTGCGGCCTGGACAACATCCGCTCCATCAGGGTGGAGAGTGGAGCGTAAGTCTCGCACTTTTCCTCTTGTCCTCTAGCACTTGTCCTCTTGATGACACAAAAGTAAACTGCTCTCTCTCTCTCTGCGTTTCTCAACAGCTGGGTTGGTTTCGAGCACCATGACTTCCAGGGCCAGCAGTTCATCCTGGAGAGAGGAGAGTACCCCCACTGGGACGCTTACAGCGGCTCCCTCTCCTACCACGTGGAGCGCCTCATGTCTCTGCGCCCCATCTACTGCGCCGTGAGTCCACCTCCGTGTCCTCTCTTCAAATCTGTAAGTGCCTCAAGAATCCAAAATCCCAACTGTGCGTTTCTCTCTCTCTCCTCTTCAGTCTCACCAGAGCAGCCGCATGATCATCTTCGAGAGGGAGAACTTCATGGGCCGCAGCGTGGAGATCTGTGACGACTACCCCTCTCTGCAGGCCATGGGCTGGATGATGCCTGAGGTTGGCTCCATGCACGTGCAGTGCGGCGCGTAAGTGTAGTGTGAATCTGTGCGAATAAGATGCATTTTCCAGCTGTTTTAGACTGATCTGTGTCTTTAGTTTCCTTCAAACTATCTATCCAGAAGCTCTGAATCCACACTAACCCTCGCTGCCCTCTCTGTCCACCCCTCAGCTTCGTGTGCTACCAGCACCCTGGCTACAGGGGCCAGCAGTACATCATGGAGTGTGAGAGACACAGCGGAGACTACCAGCACTGGAGGAACTGGGGCTCTCACTGTCAGACCCCCCAGATCCAGTCCATCAGGCGTATCCAGCACTGAGAGGAGGACAGGCTGAGACTGAGACAGCAGCTCCCCTCGACCCTCACCCAACCCCACCCCACCCTTTACCTTTACCTTTACCTTTACCCCCTCCTCTCTTTATCTCTCTCTCTCTTTCTTCCTCTCCTTCCTCTTGACTTGAGCCGCAACAGCCGGCCCGCCCCAACTCAACACCACCACTGATTTACAGCCGTTGCCAGAGTGTGATAAGAGACAATATCGCACTGTTAAAGCACAGGGAAACACATGCTCCACACACACAGACATCACTGACACTCACACAGTGTCTTTTTACTTGGTTTAGAGGTCCCTGCACACTCACGCACAAACACACACCTGCGCTGTTAACTCTCACCTGAGCCGAGCCATGATCCAGAGGGGAGACGAAGCTCCAGCATGGCGCCGTCGACCGGGAAGGCCTCCCCCAGCTGCAGTCGCTGCAGACTGCGCTGTGGCACAGCTCAGATGTGTTTTGTTGTTGTGTGTAGGAGGTTGATCCACAGGTTGATAACTAATAAACTCATTTTCACCTCATGTCCTCTTGGTTTATTGTACAAGTGTGTATGCGAGAGTGCACTGATGGTGGCTTGTCCCGAAACATGAATAAAATATGAAACACACCACCTGCAGGACTATGAGGTGCCTGTGAAGTCAGTTCTTCTCTCTACAGATGACAGCGTTTGTGTTCGGCTGAACTTTATGTCAGTTATAATCGGTTTAAACTGTGAAAGTATCAAAATATCAAGAGACACGTCTCAAAATTAAAGTTGGTTTGATACGTTTCTACTGATGTTCTGACACTTTGTCCCATAATGAAACCTTGTCGCTGTTCCTTTACTCCAAACTTTAGCAAGTCAGGGGTCTAATGATCACATATTTTAAAGCAAGAAAATGTAGCCACAAAATGATCTATATTCAAATGTGCCAAACTAATATTAGGTGCTAAACTGACTGAAACATTTGAGCATTTTAAGAATATTATAACTGATCTATAATAATGGACCATGCTGCTGGATCGGTCGGGTTTTTATGGGGTTTTTTTCGCCTCCATCTTTATTTAAGAGTGCGGTCTTTCAATTTGAGAGTGCAGAGAAGCAGCTGTTCTCATTGCCAACGCATCAAATACAGGCTGTGAGCTTCTCATTTTCAGGCTGAAGGTCCTCCTCTAGTGCAGCAGTATAAAGAGCAAGAAAGTCAGAGTCAGACACGTGTTCACGTCCTGTTTGAGTCAAGACTGATCTATGTAACGTAAGTAAGATAACATGTGGGAAGTGAGTGTTGTCACCTACGGCCAGAACAGAGGGGTAGGTAGAGCGTCATCCTTTGAAGCCTAAAGCCGCTGACCACACGGAAAAGCCCCACAGGCTTCAATCATTTTCATCAGTCCTGTACGTTTGTGATTTTTGTTTCAATATGAAACATTAATCTACACTCTGATGCTTCATTTGCAGCGGTGTGCATTCAAGAAGAGAGCTGATGAAACGCAGGAAGTAGAAAATAATCTTTTTATTTTAGAAATCAGAGTCCTGGACTCAAAGTGCCATGAGGAACATCGTGAAACATAACCTGAGAGTAAAAAAAGGAAGAGTTTTCCTGGAACATTTACAAACTGTGGCAGAATTTACAACTAAAACAGTCATAGTCATATTTACAACTAATAAAACACTCTTGATTACTTTGTCACTGCATGAACCTGATTTTTTTTTTTTGTAGACTCTCTCAACTGTTTGGTTCGTGTTGTTTTTAACACCTGACAGTTAAAACAAACTGAACACATCCGCGTAAAAATGACTGAACATAGTAGTAAGAACCTTAGAACGAGTACGGCTCAATAAAGTGGAAACAATGAACAATCTCAGTCAGTCTGACTGTTGTTAAGTCTTAATTCTCAACTCAAGCCCTGTTGTTTTGTTGCTGATTCTCACTAAGTAACTCACTCAAGTATCTTTATGCATCATAGAGATCATCTTTTCTATCTCTACCCCTATTTTAAATCAAACACACAGCTAACATGTTGCTCACAGCTCTTCTTTTCCTAAACATTAGGAACATTAGGCAGAGTAGGAAAACAAACCCCCTCACGTGATCTTCGGTGTGTTTGCACACGGAGGCGCACACAATAAAAACAAATGTACGAAACAACAAACTGAAGACGAGTAGAAAACAAAACGACAGACACTAACGTAAGAGCACCTCAGTGTGATGATTTCTGTCGACAAGCTCACCTTTACTCATCGTAGCGAAGACCACAGTTGAGGCAGAGTCTGTGCTCTCTCCGTCAACGTCAACATCCTTGTCTTCTTCCTCTTTCTCTTCTTCTGAAGACTCCGTCCAGCTGATGATCACAGGATCAGGAGCGGGACTGGCCCCTCCGATCACGTCGATCTCATCTTCCCAGCTTCTCGTTGACCCTTGATTGACCTCTGAGTGAGAAGCAGGTGAAACGTAAGGCTTCACTTTGACGTCAAGCGACAGAGTTGGTGCTGTTCTGCATTCCCCTTCTCCTTCCTCATCTCCATCCACATCGATGAGCGTGTCATCGCTGCTCTCCGTCTCAGTCTCCACATCCATTACGTCCTCGATCTCTACAGCTGCAGACTCAGAGCCTGATGTTAACGTCTCAGGGGTCGGCTGCTGTATCTGCTCAAAGCAAACCCTCTTGGTCACAGTGGCACCATCACTTGTCTCCTCCTCGGACTCTGCTCCCCTCTTCTCTCCCCTCTTTGTAGGTCCCGCTGCCTCTTGCTGTGGCTGGACAGTCATTTCTTCTTCATGTCTCTCCTGATTTGTCTCTGGTAGCTCCTCTGTGCCACAGGGCTCCACAGGCTCTGTCTCAATTGGCGGTCTTGAACTCTCTTCGTTACATAAACCGAGAGGTTGTCCATTTTTCCTTGGCATGCCTCGCCTGCCAACTGGTTTGACGGTTGAGGGCGGCCGGTTCTGTAGTGGCTCCTCAAGAGGAGAGGGAACACTGTCCTGTAAAACAAATTAATCTTATTGGATAGATATACAGACAAATATAAAAACAATACATGACAGATAGTAGTCTGGTTCATTCCTCTTGGTCGGTGCTCACCATACCTGTTCCTTAAACCTGCTCCTGATGGGGTACGTCTTGGTGATCCGACTGTCTGGCTGATTCTTTCCGGACAAGCTGCCATTTTTCTTTGATGATGATCTGGCCGTTGCTTTTGCAAGACTCTGAAATATATAAACACACAGAAAAACATATAAAATCCTCTATAAGACTTGTTTTTTCTCACCTAAGGGTGACAGCAGACTTCATTCAGAAGCATTAATGGAGAGGATTTAGAAATGTTTGCCACCTTGACGTCCAGGCAGCTGTCTCCCTGCAGTGTAACTCTGACTGGCAGCGGGCCACTCCTCTCCAGTTTCACCACAGGCATCTGCTGGAGCTTGTCTCCTTGGTCATGAACAATTTTGGACTTAGCGTCACTCAATGACGCTGGCTTCCTCACCCTCACCCTCACCCTCTTTCTCTTTTTCTCCAACGTGAACAGATATTGATTAAATGTTTTCTTTCTCCGTCGTTTGACTGGTTTTCTGACTTCCCCTGATGGCTTCTCAGAATGTTTTGGGGGAGCGGGACTGCGAGCTGAAGCTTTACGTGGCTGTGAACGTCTCGCTTCATTCTGCTGCTGTCTGGTTATTTGAGAGCTTCTGACTGGAGCCTCTCTGCAACCACCTACCTCCACCTCTTCTCTGCCAGCACAGTTGTCGACGTGCTGCTCGAAGGACAGGAGGAAGTGCTCCAACATCTCGTTCAGCTCCCCCTGTCCCTGCTGCTGCAGAACCGGCACCTCACTGTTTGCAGAGCTGGAACCACCACCTCCTCCTGCTACAGCGACAACCTGCACTTGTTGTTTTTCCATAGTTTGGCTGGAGGAGGCGTAGGTACTGAGACCGGCTGGAACAGGAGGCTGAGGGTGTAGAGCGGCATTGTTGTTTGGTAAAATGTCGAGGCCCATCATCACTTCCTCCAGCAGACGATCGATGTGTTCGGGCTGTTCCTCATGAGGTGGAGGGGCCAGAGGAGGGACAGGGGTGGTGTGGATTAGAGTCGATGCTGGAGACACGAAGGAGGCTGCAGGGGATCTCAGGTCGTCTGACTGAGAAAGCCGGAGCGAGGTGCTGGGGGTAGACAAGGTATGAACATTGTAGAATCTCATGGGAGGGGAAGAAAAGGAGGAAAGAGTCGTTGGTGGTTTGGCCGTCGCACTCTGAGGTCGACCAGCAGGGAGGTCATCCTGTAACCGCGGAGAAAACTGTGTTTATTATATCATATAGCACTTAATATGTAACGAGCGATGTAAGAAAGTCTTAGAAAGTGATGATACCTACATGAGGTTAGACATGTTAAAAAATAATGTGTGTTTTGGTTCAGCTGGATCTCTCTCTACATTTAGTCTCTTGGCCTGGTAAGAAACAAATGACTGAAGAATAGTGATTGTAAATGCAGTTATAATCCATTAAACCTTTTTAATGGAGGAGTCTTCTTATTTTCTAATATCAGACTTGATTATGTCAGAAGCTTTAGGATGAAAGTTGTCGATAACTAACTTCGATTATTGTATTTTCTATAAAATTGCTGTTATTTTTATTTGTGAAAACAAGAAAATCTCAACTGGTTTCTTCATCTCATTTCATTTATAACATCCCACCCCTGGACTATGGGCCCTCTAATATCCTCTTTCAAAATAAAATACTATATTTCAAGCTCTAAAATGTTCTCATAATCAAGCCCTGGTGAGGTTTTTGTATTTGATTTGAAAAACCAGCCCTCTCGTCTCCATGTCATGTTTATATTATCAAACACCGCTTTACTTGAAATGTCACAATTCTGTACAATAAATAACTTTGATATCTTTTCGTTTCATGTTTTGGTTACGTCACATTATCAGCACTCCCACCTGGTTAAGCTGCTGTGTTGAATTTTTCCGCCCACGCTTCGCTTTTCCTGCTCCTCCATCACTGCACAGCACGTCTCCATTCGGGCCAAACTCCCACACTTTCCCACGCGCTCTCCTCCTCCGGCTCTTGGCTGGCGTCAGCAGCTCTCTGGTCTTCAGCTGCAGCCTCCTACCTGCAGCTCCTCCGCCCTGGCCCGTCCTGGTCGCCCTCGTCCCCCACCTTTGCAGGAACAACTTCTGCAGCTTGCTCACCCCCACCTCCTGCACGTCCACCGTCTGCGTTAACCCTCCTCTCCCTCTCCCTCTCCCTGCTGTCCTCCCTCGTGGTCTCCCGGCTCTTCTCTGGCCAGTCCCACCCCTCCTGGCACGTCCCTCTCCTGTGCCCTGCCTCCCTCTTGACCGCCTCCTGCGGGAGCCCTCCCTCTTGTCCGGGTTCAGGAAGTCGTTGATGTATCCGGGGATGTCGCCTTGAAACTGCTCGTACCTCTCGTCCTCCAATTCATTACTTGCTGTGATGTATTCAGCTTGAGGGCCTGCCCACCAGCTCTGAGGGTCAGCAGCAAAAGAAGGGAGGGACGGGTGGACTGAGGTGTACTGCGGTGCCACATGAGCCGCAGATGTGTGTCCAGCTGCTGTGGCTTCTTGCATGGGGTCAGAGGAAGGCGGAGGAAGGGATACGGGGATGTAGGGGATTTGAGGGAGAAGAAGAGTGGGGTTTGTCTCTCCTAAAATCTGGAGAGTGGCGATGTCAATAGTCTGATAGGAGGCTGCTGGCTCAGAAGGAGGAGCTGTGCTCGCCTGCAGCTCCTCCGTCTGCGTCCATGTGTCTCTTCCACCTTCTGACAATGTTTCTTTCCATAGAAAGGTGCTCCTACCACTCACCTCTCTCCTCCACCTGCCCCGCCACCCCCCATTCTCCTCAGGCTCCGTCTGCACTCCTACCTCTGCAAGGCGACCTTCTCCTTCCTCACGTCTGCGTTTGCAGTCTCTTCTCGTGACCTCCACCAGCCCGTGGATGCCCAGCCTGGCTGCAGCAGAAATGGCCTCCTGTTTCTCCTTCTCCCCCTCTCCTGCCATCTCTCCACAGTACAACAGTCTGACCATGTGAAGCAGCGTGCAGCCACCGAGAGCCCGAAACTCCAGGAGACGGCTCTGTCCTGCAGGGGGCGGCGGCGTGGAGGAGAGAGCGGAGGAGATGTGGGGGCTGATGGCTGAGAGAATACAACTGTGTGCTGGCACTGAAACACCTGCAGGAGAGGAAATAAGTCACTGATGATAAAATCTACAACTACATGAAACTATAATATCAGATGAAAATGTGCAACCATTAATTGAGTATATCTACAATAGTTGGCGATTCATTTTCGTTGTAATGTGTAATTAATCTGTTTTCTTGAGTATATTTATACCGTTTGTCCTGAGCAGAGTGTCACAGAACTGGCTGCACTGCTGCTGTCTCTGCAGCTCGGCGAGGAGGAGGCCTTCAAACCCCGGCTTTTGGTAGCACCACATCTCTGCGTCCACTTTACAGGAGGACGACAGAGAAAAGGAGAGTGGGGGTCAAAAGGTACAGGTGATAACAATTTGTATCTGGAAAAATGTATGTCGATTATTCTGACGATACTGTGATTGGGATATGATTCACGAGCTGTTGGACTGATCGTTTTTGCATCAAAATTCTTATTTTCACTTAAAAAAAAGATTTAAATCATGATGATGTGACATTTGTGGGAGTTTGTAGCAAATAAACAGGTTTTCTTACATCTGGAGAGCAACATTTTAACAAAAAGGCATCTCTGCAGCACTGCAGTACTTCTTTATAATGCTGTTCTGTTTTGACTTACGGGCATGAATGCAGGGCAGGCTAATATGAAATATACTTAACTCTGACTCTAAGTCAATTCAATTCAAAGGGGCTTTATTGGCATGAAAGTTTTACAACGATGTTGCCAAAGCATCAAAACACGTCTCTGACACTCTAAGTCAGATTCATTTTCTTTTTGAAAAACTGCATTATCACAACCAACTATATGAGAAAGTATGTATGTATTTATTGAGCAGGGTTGATGGTGAACTGTAAGACTTACAACCTGAGGTTGTGTACTTTTTTGATAGATATTGGCTATGATAAACATTAAATTGATTGTTTTGCACAATTAATTCAAAATTGAGAACTTTTATTTTAAAAAAAATTAACAACCTCATATGTCAGTTTATTTCTAAATACCCTTAATCTTACTCTAAATGATATTCATGACACAAACTTTCTCAGCAGCAGGAACGAGGCGTATTTAAACAGGAACCCTCGTCCACTGACGTCCACCACGCTGGGATGGAGCACACCTGCAGGTTAGCTTCGCCGCTGACAGCTAGCAGCCAGCTAGCGCCGCACAACACAACCAGAGTAAGCAGGTGTAAACTAGTCATAACCAGTTAACATGTCAAATAAATCACATCATTGTCTTTAATCTAACCTAACAGTGTTTTTCAGAACAACCTGAGCTGTCTGAACCACTTTAACCCGGCGGACTGTAACGATGCTGCACGCAACCGCAGGCCAGTGACGAGAAACGGGCTTCACTCACCGTCCAGAGTCTCAAAGCTCTCTGTTAATCCGTCCGCACGTCACAGAAATAAGATTGTGAAACGTAAATGTTAACAACGAGAGTGCAGACAGTGTTTTTATGTTTTTAAGTTGGTTTTCTGTCCGTTTTGGTGAGGTCATCCACAGGTCAGCGTGGTCAGCAGCGCCAACGGTAAACTGTCGCGTGTCGCTCCGCCGCCAGGGGGCAGCAGACAGCGACGGACAGTCAAAGATTACAGAAGGAGCATCAAACACGAGATGGATCACTTCTGCTACTTCCGGTTTCGTTTCTTAAGATTTGACTCCATCTAGATTCCTGTTTGGTGGTAAGTGACTGCATTTAATGTAACTAATGTCATGTAACTGAGTACATTTACTCATGTACTGCACTCAAGTCCTTTTTACTTGTACTTTACTTGAGTATTTCCATTTTCTGCTTCGTTATACTTTTTCCCCACACTTCACATGCATAAAAATGTATGTATAATTTTATTTTTATTTGTACTTTTGATACTCCAGTACATTTAATATCAGATACTTTAAGACCTTTACTCAAGTATTTATTGCTATACAATATCTTTCTTTTCAAATCAAAACTTTTGAGGGAAGAAAAACACATCTGCTTTTTAAAAATGAACATTTTAATTCAAAAGCAATAGAACACACCAACGCTTAATTAATTATACTCAGGGGTTTTGTTTATGCAGCTTTATTTGGCTAATACACATATTACATTTTAATATTAAGTGTATATTTTTGTGTTTTGCTGCTTTGGTGACTTCTCTGCTTGTGCTACTGTTACACAACTTTGTAGTTAGTGAAACACTGTATATGTCACATAACTCTATTCTAAGACACAATAAAAACGTAATACCATGTTAACTGCTCCAAACCCAGCTCTGCCTCAGTCTGGTTAGGATCTTATTTGGGGTTAACAATTTTAATGACCAACCTTTTAAAAACCCTGTCCCTCAGTAATATAAATAAACAGATGGATGACCAGTGTTATTTTTATCTACCTATATGTTGCTCTGTACACAGCTACCAGTCAGTCTGTAAGCCCCGGCCTTCCTTTGAGGATTACTATGAACATGAATATGATGAAAGTGACAGCAATAAGTAACACATGAGATGCATTTACATGGATATCAAAATGTCACAATAATCCCCAATAATCCACATTAATCCAGACATTTTAACGATTTTTACTGTATGTCGATGACAAATGATTTCTACAGAACGGTACATCAAACATGATTCTGTCTTTACCGGTAGGTTCAGGTGTGTGGTTGGGTTGGTTACTTTGTGGGAGCTGGAAAAAAAGACAAAATCTGCCTCTTTGGCAGTGAGAATTGATTTAGCACAGCTGTTCTGTTGTTGTTAGCAGTGCTGGGTCAGGCATGTGTGAGATGACCAATCAGAGCAGACTAGGGGCCTTAAAGAGACAGGAGCTAAAACAGAGCATGTACAGTGCTGAAGCATTAAATCATGTAAACCTATTTTTGTAGTAAAATAGGTTTACAGGATAGGTTCACAGTGGAGGACGCTCTTCCTCTATTTTTGTGAGGCAAAAGGGATAAAGTAGTAATTGGTTGAAATAAAACATTAACCAATCTCAGTAACATTTATAAAGTAATTTCTCTACTAGTGTAAAATAACATCAGACTCAGAATCAGCTTTATTGGCAAAGAATTTGTACACAAACAGGGAATTTGACTCCGGGTTCAGTTTGCTAACGTGAGACAGGTTTCCTCCTGCCCTCTCCAATTTCATGAGTCACCAGCCGCGACTCTGTGCATTCATGGACCGTGTTGGATCCGTGTGAAGGGATAGTAACAGGAAGCAGGACATTCTTACAGTGGGTTGTCTAACAGACTTCTTAAACCTCATATTAGCTTCAGGAGAAGAGCGATTGTCACAGACTTAATGACTATGGCCAAACAAACAGTATGATATCGTTTGTGCTTAACTGTACATATCAGGCAGCCACAGTTTATAATTAAAACATTCATTAAATTGATACAGATTTATGTGTTGTTGATACAGCTTTTTACAAGTGACTATTTTGGACGCTTCTGTGGAAGCAAGTTCATTGTCCTCGATATGAGAATCGCCAGCTGCACATTCCTGGAAGATGTGCAAAGACCAGCCAGTATTACATGCTATTTTTCAATCTGTAGCATAATTAGTCCTGGGTTTTGTAAAAAAAACAAAATTAAAAAATTTAAATTAAAAAAAGGACAGAGACGGGACATACACGATGCACGATACTGGATGTTAGCCGATACAGATTTGCTGATATTTTCACTCCTTCTGGTTGATTGCAAAGCACATATTATTTTACACCTAATTGCAGAGAGCATGAGGTCTTTCCTGTAGTGAAAAAAAGATATTATTACACGACTCTATTCTAAAACCTTCATCAGCCGATACTGAAGATGTGCTGATATTATCCTGCATCACTAATATACAACAACACAACTTACTCACATATATAGTCAAAGTTTGTGTCCTTTAAAATAGCACTGGTGTAATCCCTGTGGAGTCCTTGTTCCTCATATCCACAGAGAAAAGAAAAGTTCCCCCCCTTTTTGTAAACAATCAACTCATATCGTCTCATTGTCTGTGTGCAGATCAACAAGGACTTGCTCGAAGGATGAAGAGGGGACCGTACTGAGCACCTCGGCTGGCGCTGGAGAGTCCTGCCGGGGCGGAGTGGGCCGCGGCCAGCGCTCGTTGAACTTGACAAAGAAGAGCGGGTCTTTAAAGGGCCCTCCGAAGATGATGGCCTGCATCAAGTAGACGAGTGCCACGACCATGAAGCTGATGAGGAAGAAGGGGATAAAGGGCCTCAGGTGCTCCCAGGCCACCCAGAACCCGTAGCCAAGGCCGCCGAGCCCTGTCTGGTTCCCAGTGTGGGAGGTGTGGCGGGAGGAGTCCGGGACTGGAGTGCGACTGTGGGACTCGCCATCTGAGTTTGAAGAGGACGGACCACGGACATCAAGTGAAGCCATGAGGTTCGAGGCTGAGCAGTTCGTTTGCACTTCTTCAACTGTTTGTACTCACTTTCCTCCACAGATCAGTCGCAGATCATTAGGAAGGAGGGCCACACATAATCTCCCAGTGGTGTGTTTCCACGTCATGCATGGCAAGACAAGCAGTGGTGCCCCTAATGTAGCCTAGCGGTGATGACTCTGGTGTTAATTCCTCACAACGGTCATTCCTCTCTGAACATGCGCAGTATTCCTTCGGCTTTATCCTCCCGGCGTTTTTTTTCACACAGAACTTGTGTGCTTAAGTTTAAAGTTGCTGCTTCTATTTGAGCTCGAGACGGCGTTAGATGGGAAATGAAGAACAGCGGGGGAGCCCTAAATAGATATGACACCAAATGACACAGGGAGGGAGGGAGAATCTGCTGCGTTTGGTGGTCTCAAATTTAAGGAAGGGTGTGTGTGTGCGTGCGTGTGTGTGAAGTTACAAACATTACGCACACCCAGTGACTAACACAGTTATGCACGCTCACTTGTCACTCAGATATATACGCATGCAGGCGCTAGAGGACGAACTCATTTATGTTTCACTGGAGTTTATTATCTGTGGCAAGTGCAGCTGTGGGATATTTATGAACCTACATAAAGTTTACCCTTTACGTGTTACCAGGGCTGTAGCTAAAGTTTTACGTGTACTGAGGTCAAGAGTCCCCCCAATGAACCCCCAAACTCTTGTATCCATCCATCCACTTTCCCAGGATCGGGTCGCAGTGGCAGCAGGCTGGGATGGTATTCCAGATGTCCCTCTCCATAGCAACGCTTTCCAGCTCCTCTTGAGGGATGCCGAGACGTTCTCAGGCCAGATGAGATATATAATCCCTCCAGTTAGCTCTGGGTCTGCCCCGGGGTCTCCTCCAAGTTGATCGTGCCCAGGAGGCCTCCTGATCCGATGCCCAAACCACCTCTACAGGCTCCTTTTGACGTGAAGGAGCAGCAAGTTCCTCACCCTATCTTTAAGGCTGAGCCCAGCTCCTTTACGAAGGAAACTCAATTCAGTTGCTTGTACCCGTAATCTCATTCGTTCAGTCACTACTTTGTAATTACCACAGGTGAGGCTTGGAACATTGTTCGACAGTCCGGTGCAAGGCCTGTAGTACTGCTGACCCCGCACCAAACCACCCGTCATCTCACACTCCACTTATCCATCACTCGTGAACAAGACCCAGAGAAACTCCTTCGAATTGGGGAAGGTGGTCACCCCCCCAACCGGAGGGAACCCTGGCCTCAGACTCTGAGGTGCTGACACTCATCCCAACCGCCTCACACTCGGCTGCAAATCACCCCAGTGCCTGCTGGAGGTCACAGACCGAAGAAGCCAGCAGAACCATGTCATCTGCAGAGAGCTTCCCAAACCTGACACTCTCCTTACCTTGGATGTGCCTTGAGATCCTGTTCATGAATATCACAAACAGGATTGGGGACAAGGGACAACCCTAGAGTCCAACCACCGCTGGAAACGTGTTTGTGCATACGGACACAGCTCTCACTTCAGCGATGGGTGAGCAGTGTGATACCCCGATAATTGGAGAACACCTCACCAATTTGGATTTTTCATACTTTATTCCTTCAGTCAACTATATTATATTTTCTTTAAATTCACAGCGTGTAATTTCCGGCACTAAAGGGGCTCTCAATCAAAACAATGAAAACAAAAGAGGTAGTTTGATGTTGTGAAGTAGCGTAGGATGATGGGAGTTGCAGTTTAACCACCAGGCAGATGAGGTAATGCATTAAAGTTTTATATTATGTTTGGTAAAGACGTCCTTCCTCACTCTCTGAGGTATCATCTGGTGTTTACTTGGAAGTTATAGCAACCGAATGAAACGCACACTTACCTTGAATAAAATTATGATTCCTCTGGGTTTGATAATGTAAAGACACAACTCAATAAAACAAACAAAGGTCTAGTCGTTTGTAAACATCTTAAGTGCAGAAATGTTACATAATTGTATCTTTAATTATATTTACCATCATGGAGGTCTAACTGCTGTTTCAAACCTGTCTCCACTAGGCAAAGGACGATATGAAAATTTCATGTCACGATTATCCTGTCCAACATAATTGGGGTTCACAATGTTATCACAATAATCACCAAGGAAAATTTTTTCAAACTCTTAAAATTGCATTAAAACATACTGAAATCACTTTAACCAAACATTTTGTTAGGAAACAAATATTGTTATTGCATCACAGATACGACACAAGACATCTATTTCTTTTAGTGAAAAACAAACAAAGAATCTTAAATGAGTTATTATGAATCACGAGGCTCCTCCGCATTAATAAAATATAAATAAATGCTTGTAACATCAACTCCCTGTCGTTTGCCCTCAGCTATGGTGATGGGCTTAGGCAATGCAAAATTAACAAAAGGAAACCAATATAGTTCTGTTAGCTAGAAAGCTTTTCAAGTTATTCATGTGAGGATATTCATGATTACTCAGGATTATTCTGATAATAAAAATTGACCACAGTTTCCTGCACATTGAGTGTGATTTCTAGAAAACAACACTCATCATTTGTCAGTGTGAAAGTGAAATCGTCAGAGAAAAAACACAGGACAAATAAAAATATCAGAAAGGAAGTGAAAATAAGTGTGGAAAAAGTATGTATGTACAGATGCTAAACCTCCTGACCTCTTTACTATGCAAAAGTCACATCTTTTGGGCCTTTCTTTCATGACTTTATCTGACAGGAAAGCTGAAGTGTGACAAGAAATGGGAAGAGAAAGAGGGGGAAGTCATGCAGCAAAGGTCTGATTGAAACCCAGCTGCGGTTAAGGCGCATCCTCTGTACATGCGGCCTGCAGTCTACCACCTGAGCTACCAGGGCGCCCCGGCAAAAGACAAATCTTTCACAATGTTTGGACATTTCATAGTGTAAAAAAATACATCGATTATTTAAGAAAATAATCCGCAGGTAAATCAAGTTTGCAGGCTCATAGTAAGAGAAAGTTTATAATTTTAGATGCTGTGACCCCGTGGAGATGGACGTGACCTTCCATCTACATTATTAGCTATGACGCTGCGTCTTACACAATCATTTCAGTTTCAGTAGTTGCGCAAAATCTTTTAACCTTCATCAACATTTATATTTTAAGTAACATTTAAAAAGCACTGGTTGAAGTTGCATGACTTTGTCCGGGTCACACAGGCTGACACACATACACATCATAACCTGACTAATAGCAAACTTTCGCTCTGACATGCACTTAAAGCCCTCGTGATCCAGCAGCTGCTTCTCAATCTGTGTGTGGGATGCATTTCAGATGTGCCGCATACTGGAAACGCCGAGACACTTTCACGTCCTCGTACAACCCTCCCATGTTCCTTCGACATGTCTTAAGGCTGACAAACATACTCACGCATACACACACACACAACTATTCCCTGTCAACATGCGTAACCAGAGACGGCAGCAAAGCCGAGAATGTCAACACTTAAAAGTCTTTAACCGTGCTGCTATGTGTGTTGGTTTTGAAGGTTAGTCGCCTTTATGCAGGCATGAGGACGGTTTGTAGTGTTTACAAAAGGTCTGGTAACAAACAACTTCACGGATAACAAGCTCTGATAATTAGAGCATCCAAAAAAACAAGTTTAACGGGGCACAGAGTGAATAAATGACATAGTGTCATGTTTGTGAGGGTGCCATTTGCCTTAACAAGAGCGCGGGGATGAAATTACTCAGACGAACAGGGTGCCTCTCTTTAATTAGACGTGTTTATCTACATGATACTGCAGTCATTCCTCACCTCACCACACAGCCACATCAATCACACAAATCTTGTCTAAGAAAAGATCTTTATTTATAAAAACAACAGTATTACCAGTTACATACTTTTACTGAAAAAAGCAACTTCTCAGAGCCAAGGCAGGTATGAATGGTACATCATAATTTTACATGGATAGGCAACATTACAAATATACTGAGTGGAGAGTAACAAAAAAAAAAGAAACAAAGATGATTGGTCTCTTTTGCCTTAAAAACAACTCGGCGGTAAAACTGGGACTAAAAAGTTGAACAAATTGCATAATGCTCTCACCCACCGCTCCCATACATACAAACCCCCGAAATAAAATACAAACAAACCAGACACAAAGAGAGAAAATAAAAGTAAAAACAAACGGATCATGGACGAAAATGTGCTTTTTGTCCAACTCCCAAATTAAATTAAAAGTCAGTTTCTCTCCCCAACCTGTCTGTTAAAACTCGAGTCTCCTCTGAGTGAAGACACCTCGCATAGTAGAGTGTTTTTTGCAAAGGATGTGTAGTAGAGAAATATAACATAGATCCTCATGAAGTGTTAGTTACTTTCTAAATAAAGAATAATAGAGCAAGGAAATGCTTCTAGAGCAGGATGTCAATAAGTGTTAGTGGCTTAGTAGTGTTTGTTCCCAGCTTTGCATTTGAGTACCAACTTTGGTCGGCTTAATGGGCAGACAGTAAAGTCTCAAAAGTAATTTTCCTTTTCACTGGAGGAAGAAAAAAAAGGAAAACAAGATGGAAAGTAAGGTATCAAAAACAAAGAGGCAGTTGGTACATAAACAAAAAAAAAAACAATGTTTAGTCACAGGAGTAGGAGCACAAGATTGAAACAGACAACATGAACGGATGAAATAATAAACGTGGTCTTATGGGTCTGGTCCGTGCACACACACAAAAACACACTCACTCCAAGGTCCATATTCCACACTCGCACTCACGGCCACAGGTTCTTACTGTATGACAAATATACACACACCTGCCCTTTCTGGTCTACACCTGTGCTCGTTCCCAACCGAGAGAAAATAACTCTAGACAGGAAAATAACTCCTATATAAACAACATTCTCAATCTACAGGGCGGCCGTCAGCTTGTCCCAACCTCCCAACGTTCCCACTGAAGGGACAATTTAAATTAATGAGCCAAAACTAAAGCAGTCATCCCCGTTTTTCTTTTTATATACAGTATATACCCTACATATAAGTCTACGTACATCATCAGGATGCGGGCGTTGGCAGCAACATGTCATGACCGTGACAAAATTTACCAAAACGTAACAGCAAGAAAAGAAATAAAAAGCAGGATGACAACACCAGAATTAAATGATTGTCAACAAAGGTGATTGCCTTTACAGAAGAATCATAGTTTAAAAAAAAACTGAATATATATTTTTGTTGCTACACTTGAATGAATTTGTAAAAAGTAGATGTTTAAGTATCTGTACGCGTGTTGCACGAAACGTTTCGCCTGCAACACAGCCACTTTCTTTGGATGCCAACCCTCATCTTCTGATCCCATCTGTGTGGTGATAGAGAGAAAGAGAGGAGAGGAAGGGAAGAGAGGGGGGGAGACGAGAGGGAGAGAGTCTGTGCATCTGGATTTTTCTCTCCTCAGTAGCAGTGGTAGGGCAGGGACGGCCCAGTCTGGGTGATGCACACTATCAGTTTTTCTGGAGGACGGAGCAAAAACACATCAATTAAAACCCGAGTCGCAGCACAAGCACTATAAAATAAAATGTTGGTAATCTTTTTTTAAACACGGAGGCAACACAAGGACTCATTATGTGGTATAAGTATGGCACACTGCACAGTAGAGCGGTCACAATAACCAGATGCTTATCACTACTTTAATAATAATATAAACTAAATAGAATATTTGGATTTTATGGCAACCTTTCCCTATCATTTAAACCTTTCAGGGCATGTGCAATATTTTAAATTTGTTATTTGAGTCTATGTAACTTACTATTGTTTTTTGGGTACCATAGTCTTGATTACCACTGTACTGTCTCTGCATGTCTTGTCAGTTACAGACTGTTGTAAAGTTGATTGTAGTTGTATTTAGCACTACTGCCCAAGCAAAATTCCCTGCTGAGGACAATAAAGTACATCTTATCTTACCTTATCGTATTATATTGTTCTAATTTTAGATAAGGGTAACTACTTATGAATGCAAACATTTGTGTTCATTACTTTCCCTTGATCTCAATTATTAAGTCTTTTAAGTTTATTTTCTTGTTTCATCCTTGTTCTCAAACTGATATGAAGTTACTCTGTAACAGGCAGTAAGTTGCCAGTTTCAAAACATAGCAAAATAAAAATCAGTTGCAGTGTTTTAAATATGTTGTTGTAATACCCTGCAGAGCCACAAGAGTGCACTGAAACACAAATCCTACACCACAGACGACAAGTGAAAGGTAACAAAGGGTTAAGAGTTGCAGATGAAGACTCCGATCCTGGACGATATCTCACAACATGTCAAAAGTTGAGGTAGTTATAGTTTTAAAAATAAGCATTAGCATCATATACATTGTTCTGGTATTGTGACAACACTACTGCTGTTATTATTCTGAGGATTTACTATCAGCCTTTGGTTCCTCTCTACTCTGCCGACTGTCGACCAACGCACAGTGAGCACCTCGCAGCATACTATACCAGCATGTACACGTCACATCAGGGCATCGTATAGTTAGATATCAGTACAGCAGAACTCAACCAGTGTTTCAGTGCACCATCAGAGACAGAGACCAGGTTTCACTGAGGGTTTGAAGTTATAAGAGACAAAGGAACTCATAGAGTCCATGCAGGACGAGAGGTCAGTTGGACATACCATGCTGTTACATGCAGAGGGAGGGTAGAGGGGAGGGGGGGAGGGCTAACCATCGTAGGAGTCCAACAGGGGCAAGGAGCCCTTTCTGCCCCCATACACCCCTCGCTGAGAGACAACCAGAGAAAGAAGAGAGAGGGAGTGAGTGTGAGAAAAGAAAAATGTCAGTAATTGTGAAAGTTTTAAAGGCTGCCAAAGGAAAAAAGGTTAAAGTCAGGAAAATACCCATAGTGGTGCAGGAGATTATGGGTTAGTGTAGTTAAGTGAGCAATCCAACATGTGAGGATATGCAAGAACGATTTTAAGTACCGCTAAAGTGTCTGTGGTTTCATCCAGAGTGTGTCTCCGCTCCCTCTGGTCCAGTGTAGAGTAGGCTTCTGAGGAAAAGACGACAAGAATGAGAAAAAAATACATCATCACATCCTGAAAAAACTATAAGTCTATCTTGACTAAAAAAAAGCAACAATGATAAATTTACTCACCAGGGCCGAGGTCATTTAGTGGAATCATGTCCCTCTTTTCCCCTAAAATGAAGAAAAACAGTCACAATTTGCTCAAAATCAACGCATTAGCTTCATTTATACACAAAGTAAATGCACAACCAAAAGCTTCTAATAGAGAACAAAGAGCTGTATTTGTTGTTAAATGTAGAGTTTAGACACCGTCAAAATATTACCAGCCGGATGTTATTTCTTGCACACTGACCTCTGTCTAGCAGTGGCGTGGTGCTGTCTTCATAGGTGCCGTTGGCTCTGGTGCTCGGGCCGTTGGTGGTGCTGCCGTTGGGGTTCAGGTTGACCATGAAGTCAGTTTTCTTCCAGCCGTCTTTCTCAAGAGGCCGGCGCAGCTCTTTGTGGGCCCAGACGAGTTGCAGCACCTGGCCAGCACCTCGCACCTCACGATCTGAGCGCTTACTGTAGGATACACAGAGACATATTCACATATTTACGTTTGTGTTTGGATATATATTACATTCAGGGTTCTTCAAGCAGTATTGTTATTATAAAATTCAATAGTATCTGTTTAATTTGTCCAAGTATCATCAAAATATGTGTGAAACGGTTTGCTGCAAGTTGTCTTCTTAGCCAGAAACTGAAAACATTTTCCACTTGTATATTCTTAGCTCACTTTTAAGAACAAGCTTACCCGTCTTTGTTGATAAGCACCAGCCTCTCAATGCCCTGCGAGGCTCGGAGAGTCTTTGCTGCCTCCAGACTGTTGCCTAGCACCTCGGCGAGCGTGCTCAGTACAGAAACCACCGTTTCCTCTGACAGCGTGCGTCCAGACTGACTCTGGCCTCCAGGCAGGTTGGCCACAAGATGAGGCACTGCATGCAAACCTGCAGGAGAAACACAGTGAGGTAAGAAAATCTATCTATATATGGAAACATCCAAAACACACTGACTTGCTAGATTGCATTGAATATTGTATTTGGAATACATGTCAACAATAAACAGCAAAAGAGAAGTTTGATTTATAGTATTTTTGGATAATTGAGTATTTTGCAGCTCTTTGGAAAACATGACCCAACATCCTTACCGAGCAGTTCGCAGTTGCGGTTGTCGATGGCGAGGTTCCTCAAGGCTCCGGACATTGCCCGAACCACGCGGTCGTTGCCATGAGCCAGCAGCTCTGCCATCATAGGAAGACCCTTCTCCAGACGCACGGTGGCCCGGATATATCGACCGTACTGAGGAACAAACAGATAAAGAGCGATGTGAGTGATGAAGATTACATTGACAGCAATTACATTCCAGTAACATACCAAATTCATAACATTCCCCCTTTTTTTTGCCAACAGCACAGTTTCAGTTTGTTAAGAAATGGTACTAACTGTCCATCGGCCAGCACAAAGGTTCTGGATGGCACCGGCAGCGGCCTCCAGCACCGAGGGGTTCTTGCTCTCTCTGAGCAGCGATGTGTAAACACGAACCACCTCTGGTTGGAACAACAGCTCGTAACCTGAAGTCGACACAAAGAGAGGAGCGTTAACTTGAGAAAGACGAAGCCTATACCAAACTATGTACTATATGTGCAACTGCAAAAAGTCAAGTTTACAGAATTCCTTTACACCCACAGCAATCAATGTCTATAGTCACTGTGTTTATTACCAGCTGTTTCTATAACTTTGATTGTATGTGTTGATCATGATTATTTAGTGTTTGTGAATTTCAACACCAGTAGACAACAAACAAATATGACAACCGGATTGTTTTGTTTCAAATATCAAAAGACCTTTGGTTTACATGAGTAATTGTGAAAATGAAACACAAGTTTATGTTAAAAATCAAGAATTTTCAAGGAGCATCTATCAAATTCAAGCATACTAACCTTGAAAACGGTTAATTAAGCATTAATTAAGCATTTTCTAAACTTTCAAGACTTTGTGCAATCTTGTTGTCAAGTTAGTTTATTGGTAGACATGTTGTAGTGTCACTTGGAGACAAGAAGAAATATTACTACACAACCTACTAATTACTACATATCCACTAGTGACAAACTAAAAAAAGTCTTTGTCTCTCCATGATCTTATGTTTATGTTAAGCAGCAGCAAAAGAAGAGCTGCACAGTACTACTACAAGATCGATCAATTATAAATGAGTTCAACGGAAGATGTGCATACCTTTGGCAGGTGTTGTCCTCTTTGGAATGTCAACCTGATCTCCACTTCCATCATCTCCATCCTTCTTTCCTGCAGAAACCAAATAGAAAGGAACATTAAAGAGTGATCTGAAGGAATAACACAGATTATGTGAAGTTGGGTTGAGATGAGCAGTCGGTTATCCTCAGTCCTCTAACTGTGGAATGTGAAATGGGACCATGCAACCAGCAGAACAAGCACTGTGAACATGCAATGCCATTGGTGTGACACCAGGTGATCATGCTCATAGACTGGATGTGAATTCAACACTCTTATCTCTCAAGTTAAGAAGTATTCTGTGTTAGTGAAATGAGCGATGACAGAGTGGACATGGTTTCAAACGCCAGGAAGCGACTCTTACCTTTGGAAAACCACTCATCTAAACACAGCAGAGAGAAAGAAGAGAGTGAAGGAGGGTGGGAAGAAAGATGGGGGGGAAGGTAAGAGGAAGGAGGGAGGAGAGGAAAAGGAGGGAAACAGTGGTCGAGTGTGAAAAACAGCGACAGGTGCTTCCGCCACCAACAAGCTCAAACCCACCAGCAGCTACCAATCACTCAACAGCAAATATCTTCGACACAGTGCAACTCTCAGCTGTGAGGACTGCCTGACACTCACCTTTGCCCTTTCGAGAGCCAAAGCAGCCGCCTTTGTTAGCAGGGGGTGGCCCCTGGTTGAGGGGCGCGCTCTCTGCGTAGCGCTCGCTGCCAGGGGCTTCACGGTGAACCTGATAGGACAGATTCCTCAGGAGGCAGACGCAGTTCTCCACCAACTGCAGGAAGATAAACGATGATCAGATATAGACAGGAAGAAAGATGCTTTTGTTTCATGAGTGACCAATTATAAAAACATGTCATCTGACTGAACAGGTACCTTATTATCCACATCTTTGCGGTTGATCTGTGATTGGACAATGTACATGAGTGAATCAACCATTCCTGTGCACTCCCTCAGCTTTCGCCGGGCCTCGCTGCGTTCAGAACTCACATTCCTGTCGGACAGAGAGGAAAGTTAAACACATAATTACATGTTTTCTTCTCAAAATAAGTCTCTCCTCCTGCCATCCATCCATTCATCTACTTGTGTACCTAAGGCAGCCAGCAGTGTTGGTCAAGGCGGTCTCCCACTCCAGATGGCGTGGTTTGCAGCTCTCCTCTCCTCCGTTGCTCCCTCGCTCCCAGCCGGAGTGAGGGACGATCACCTCGTCGGCGAGGGCATGCAGGGCGTGGTCCACGATCTCCATCTTTACTGAGTCGTGGGATGAGAGGTTCCACAAGGTGCCTGCAATGAAAGAATAAATACTGTTACTATCCCTGACAAAAGAAGAGACCTGTTGGCCCCTAAAATGATAGAATGATAAATATATTATCTATACAACAATCATATGATGTCGATACCTGTGATAGTGTCAGTAAGGTCCTGGTCGCGGGTTTTTCTCAGTAACCTGACCAGAGCGGGCACGCCATCGCAGTTCTTGATGGCGATCTTGTTGTCTTGGTCTCGCCCATATGAAATGTTCTTTAGTGCTCCACAGGCCGAGTGGTGGACATCCTTGCTGGGGTGGTCCAGCAGGGACACCAAGGATGGGATTCCCTTCAGACGACGCACCTCTGACTTGACCTAGATACACACACACAAAAATTATCAAGCTCACATCAAGGCCAGAATAGAAAAAAATCTGTTATTGTGCATTTGACTTTGACCAATGTTTCACCTTATCGTTTTTGAATGTGAGATGCTGGAGGAAGGCAGCAGCGTTGGTCTTGACAGGGTCTAGACGGTAGTTCAACATGGCGATGACTTCTGGCAGCTCCGGCTGTCTCCATGAACCGGGTGGACCCTTCCTCAGCGTGCTGTCCAGCGAAGCCATGCTCCCCCTCTCCATCGTCATGGGAACACCCCAGGCATAAGGATCAACACCTCCCATGTCACCGTCCAAAGTATCCTCACAGCTCCTGCACACAACATAGGGAGAACATTGTTTAATATGAGGTCTGATTTTAAAAAAGAAAAACAGGTATGATATGATGGGGCAGACTTTATTTTTCACCTGAGTCTTCGTCTGTCTATACCGCCGGGGGCGTGTCCTAGGCGTGGCATGGTACCATAGCCTCCAGGGTGCATGGGTGGAGGCCCCATGCCGTACTCATCATATCCCACACTGCGCTGGTCATCCTCCAGAGCGTAGTGGCCTTGGCCATACCGCATCTCCAACGCTGAGCCCAGGGCTCTCATTCCCCGGCTTACTTGAGGCTGCGCTGCATACGGGTCAAGCTGCTGACGACTCGGGGCCCGGTAGCCAGAGTCCAGGGTCCTGTAGCCATCAACTGGCCTGGGGAAAACAGTCAACAGAGTGAGAGTGAGAGTGTTATCTGGTTTCACTCCTAATTGTGAATCAATCAGGGATTTAATTATGACAGTTGAACATCTAGTTAAATCAGTTTAAATGTAAAAAGGAGCGTGTATTCATTAACCTAGTGAAACTCCAACTCTTGAAATGTGACACATAATATTGACAAAGCAGAACAAGTAATTGGTTTTTCATTCACTCATGAAAAACCAAAAACTACAATTACAGATCGGCTTATTAAAGATCAACTGTCCGTAAAGACAACATATTTCAGAATGTGTGTACAACCACGTCTTGTACCTGTAGCGGTCGTCCATGTGTGCGCCCCTGCTCAGGCTTGTGTATGCCTCTGATGGTGGGCCTCCCCTGTAGTCATCGTAAGCCCCTACAGGCCCGTAGTGGTAGTTTCTAGGCACTGTGGCCGTGGGGTAGTCTGGTACGGGCTGTCTGTAAGGACGGTCCAGTGTGGCGCTGTAGTGGCCCATACCGGACACTGACAAACCCCCGTCAATGGACATCGAGTCAGAGGGCATGACTGTGCGTGAGATTGGTTTCTTCATCTGAGGAAGAGCGAGACAGAAGAGATGCATTAATGTATGGACAGTATGTAAGCCTTTGAAGGAAGTTTAAAAGTCTGATGACATCACGTTATGTGTGTCATATCATTTACCCCATTGTCTGACCGCCGTGTGGTCCCCTCCTCAGAAAAAACTGAGTGTACTTCCTGGGAGTCGTCCTCCGGTGAGTAGCTCTCATCAAGAGCGCCGTGTGCAGGATCCACCATTCTGTACTGTAGCAGAGACGTACCGAACATTTACATCTTTAAATCACTGGCACTTAACTGCATAAATACAAGAAAAATAGATACATGTACGTGCTTTACTTTACACATACCTGTGTGCCGTTTAAGTATGCGTCAGTCAGTTTCAGCCGTTCTATGTCTGCATCCCCTAAACGCCCGTTCTAGGATAAAAGAGATACAACTGTTATACAACTAATATATATATATACATTTTTTTATATGCAATTCTGCTGAAACAGCACATAAAAGTGAAGGCATGACTCTTTGTAGCCACTGCTGTCGACTTTCTTACAACCACCCAGATGATATTACTGCTGCTGAAGCACATTCAGTGCCGACCAAACCGTCCCTGCGTGTTTATGGTCTGTGAATCACTGCCAGACATGAGGGAGGACATTTTGGAGAGCAGCCACTCACCCTCACACCCTACTTCCTCCTCCTTTACTGAGTTACATAATCAAAGACTGTCACACTGTACGACTTGGACACTCTCTACCTAACCCTAAGCAACACTCTCTTTCATGCATTATAACTGTTATCAGCGACAGCCTCGAGCTGAATCACTGCATAATCGGGCTACTTTGGAGATCTTTATCAGCAACCGTTCAACCACAAAGACTCACTATCAGTTTCAGTATTTCTGTGACACTAATGTAAGAGAAAACAATACTATGAACGTTATCAAAACACTTACACCCACTTCATTCTCAGAAGTATGTCATACTGCACTTTATTTTATGTCCACAAGGAGGCAGGGCTATTATGAAGAAAGCAATGGGAAGTGCAGATTGTGTTTTGAGAGAAAGAAGGGTACAGTTCCTCTACAGCTGGTCCTTCCTAAAATACCACCTCATTTACCAACAAATGAGGTGGTTTTTAGAGAAATGTGCAGACTGCAAGGCTAGCAAAGCCTGAGTATCTTCGCCGTTAATCGTTTCAGAAATAAAAGACAGTTGGTAAAAGGCCAAAAACACAGATTCCTGCCTTCTTATCCTTTATCCTCCACTTGCTGCACACGTAATCAAATAAAAACATCACTTCCAAGGATTCAAAGAGACAAAACACAAGAGCTAAATGTCACCAAACCCTTAAATAAGGAAAATATTTAGGAAAACATTTTTTTAAACATGCTACAATTGTCCACGTGAGTTTACCACTGCCTGACCTTTAGTGTCACTTGAGAGCAGAGAAGTGATAATGGTGCTCCTTAAATTTCTTCTCCGTGCCTACAGGCACTGAGGCCGAATGTTACCACTATCTACTAATCAGGTATTTTGAGAGAAACAACCGGGACAAGAAGGCTAAAGCTAAGACCTTGCCCAACCAGATAACTTGGCTGTAAACAAAAATGCTGAGTGGAAAAGTCTTTAAACTCTCAGCACAGTTAAGCTCATCTTTACCTTCAAAAATAGATGTAGATATATCATATTATAGCACATTTTCCTGAGAATCACTTTAAACCATTATCAGACAAAAAAAAATGGTGGGAATTTCTGTTTTTGGCTCACCCAGCAAATTAAACACCTTTCAGATCAAGTTACTTTAATTCAGATAAAAATCTATATTTGCTATACAGCAATCCTGCTCGCTTAACACTGCCTACAATGGTCAAATACAACAGAAAGATATTAAAGTAACAGCTACCATGGTATTGAGCTGTATTAGAGCTGAAAAGATTTGTTGATGATTCAATTAGTCTGGTTACAGAAAATGAATTGTTAACTATTTTGATAATTGAATTTGTTGTTTTTTTTAACCAAAGGTGCCAAAAATTCACTGGCTCACTGCTTAAATGTGAGTTTTTATGGTTTTCCAAATCCTCCATCAGACTAATTTGAATATCTTGGCTTGTAGACTGTTGAGGTGGTGAGACAGAAAGCTATTTAAAAACAACAACTTGGAAAATGTAATCGTGATTTTCCCAATTTTCAGACAGTTTTAGACCTTAAAAATATCAGAACTTCATTGAGAAAATGAATTACATCAATAGCTAAGATGAACTAGTTGCAGCTCTATAAAATAAATGTCTGATGGTAGACGGTGTACGTTGCCCAATCCTAACACATAAAAAGTAGCAGAAACATAATACAATACAGTGATTTTATAATATTATTTCAAGGAGCTTGCAATATTGTGGATGTTCGATATACAAAAGATAACAGCATGCAAAAGAATACTTAGTATACAGCAGAAATAACAGAGATAATGAATTAAAGTGCTTGATAAAAGGATTTAAATGAAAATAAAAAACACAAATGCTTCACGATGAAGAAGAAGCCACAGCGGATGCAGGACTATGCGACACATGCACGACAAATGACCGCGTTTCACAACACGACATGCTGGAACAGAGAAGAAAATAACTGAGATTCCTCAGCAGGGGCCGACGAAAGGTGCAAATGTGTGCGTCAGAGTGCATCCGGTGAGTGACAGGGAGAACATGCAAGCAGTGTGATGATGACCATCTCAGGCATGTTAAAAGTAGTGCGACTATGTGCAGGCAGGAACTGATACACTTGCGGATGAGGGCTGAGAGACAGATGGACTTGGGAGATACAGAATAAAACGAGGAGAGAGTCACAGACACAAACTCGTCGGGCGCTGGTGGAGAAGAGGCGGAGGCAGAGAAGGGATGAATGATCGACGGACAGCTGGATGTCAGAGGGAGGGGTCTTTGAGGATTGGATGGAGGAGATGATGATCCACGGATTAGGCGATAAGTGAAAGACGAGGGGTTGGTAAACGCCTACGAGAGACTCTGGATGGGGATGATGGGGAGCGTTACCTGTGTGTGAGGGAGAGGGCGACCCAGGGCCGAGGGGCTGGTGGCGGGGAGGCCCACTCTCCTCCTCTCCTCCTCCAGCGCCCGGGTCAGCTGTTCAAACTGCACCTCCTGCTCCCTGACCGACTCCAGCAGAGCCGCTGCGCTCTCACACTGCTCCATACACACTACACGGCCCCAAGGGGAAAGAGGGCGGCGTTACATACATCCATACAGCCTCCAACACACTACAGCACAAGGAGAGGGTGTCTGACCATAACACAAACACGCCTCTCAGTAGAGAAAGATCTTCTGGTCTGATTAATCTGCTGACTGTTAGGTGACTCAAGTCGAAATGTCTTCTTGGAAATCTATCTGCACCGTAGTGATTGCATAACAGAAGATCTCCTTTGGCATGAATAATGAATATAGAGCAGTCACCACTGTAAAGACATGTTTGTGGTTGAAACTCTAAGGAAAAACTCCCCCTAGTTACGCTGGATTCTGGTGTACAACGTCAATTCCCTTGAAACTGTCACGGTAAAATGAGTCATTCATTCAAGCTTCTCCTGCCAACTTGCTCAAATCCCACGAAGCCTTAAGCAACACATGTACATGTCAGAATTCATAAAACCTACATCCTAAGAAGTGTGTTAAATGCCGAATATATATGAAGAGTAAATCAATTCAGGGTGGTGCTAATGTGAAAATAAAATAATGCAGAATAATAAGTGACCCAATTGGTGCATTATTCACATCACACAACACAAGACAAAGACTGCAGGAGGAGGGTAGTGCTGATGGAGGAAGGACTCAGATTTATTGATCATAAATATTGCAAAATATTGATTGTGATAATGTGGAGAGAGTTGGTGCGATATTACATTTATCAATATCACCACCTCTTGCGTGCAGATCAATAAACTTATTACCGCTCAACCTTTGCTTTGAGAAGTGATTTGGGCTTTTGATCCTCTAAGACCACATTAGAAAATACAGACCAAGAGAGATTTTTGGATAAATCCTCTCAACAGCAGTTTATTTCATGCTTTCATCTACAATTTGTGTTAAGAAGCTCCAGATTCAATTGAGCTTGAACACTGAAAATGAGGCCACTAATTTTAAATCCAAAAGGCCCAGTGAAGCCCTGGTTATGTAAGAATTTTATTCATTTTTTGACTGTTTTATCTGCGTCTCAGCAGCATACTTTATTCACTGAATAAAGTATGCTGCTGAATAACATTCAGACATCCACAGTGTACAAAAGTTGTCAAACAATGGACATGAGATCAAAAGAAGAGAAGCACCTTTTACACTTTTTGGAGGGAGCTTAAAACCAAGACACACAACACAGCACTCAATCCAAGTCTTTATGGTGGGGAAGCAAGATATGGATTTTTTTCAGCTCATACCGTTAACCGATAATTACCTGCTTCTCATGGCTGATAACAACAAGATAACAGATCGTTTGAAAGAAAGAAAAAAGGTTCCTAAACTGCATTTTATGCACACACGAAGGTTAAGATGTAGTGAGCAAAAATAGGCGATTTAATTAACTATAGCTCTAGTAAGATTTGTTGTGTTAAACCTTGTTGTCTTTTCCTCAACTCTTACCCCCCTGCAGCACATGTGTTGCAAATTACAACTGTTGTGTTGTCCCCCTCTAAAACTGTTTTAAAAATAAAAATTAAACAAACATCTCTCTAGCCGACACTGCTTGACTCTCGCTAGGTGTGGCAGTTGACATCACGAGCACAACAACAGCCTACAACTTCTTCTCTTCAAAATGTGTGTATGCTGTGCTTATTAAGTCAATGAAAGCAACTTGGCCTCATATTATTGGCTCCATTTATTGACTATAAATTCATATCAATACCAAATTATAACAGATAATATAAATTTCCCATGCACAGAGACACTCTCAGAGCTTATTTTAGAGAAAATCAGAAATACACACCTTCACCTGTGGGCGTGGTTTGGTAGTAGAGGTGAGAGATCACGCCAAGGTCAGAGGTTGAGCTCTAGTTGCTCATGGATAGAAGGTCACCGAACCACCAAGCCCCAGAAACAGGAGGAATGGACTGCAGAGAAAGACGGACAAGTGGTGGGAAGAGAATAATAAAGGAGACAGAAGGAGAGATGTTTTAGTGAAGAATGAAGGCACCTCAGTTTGAAAAACAGCAACATAGTGAGAATACCGAACAAGTGGGTCAACGGGAGTTGAGTTTGAGAGAGACATACAGTAGCTCCAGCCTTTAGACACACCCTGTATTTACTCAACATTTGGACTGCGCGCGGCAGCTTGCTGCGGGAAGTTGACCAACCTGCAGCTCTTTCTGGGCCAGAGAACATCGACCGTCAGCACAACGAGAACGAGGGTTTTAAAGATAGTAACATCCTTCAAGAGCCATATGTTCTCCTATCAACTCATCCTTTGTTTAACCTCGTCTTTTCTTCCAGCCTTTCCTTCTCTAATCAGTCTTCATCTACCTCGGGCCCAACTCTGTCAGCCCGCTACTCTTGTTCTCTCAACTTAACCGCCTTTTGTCCCTCCCCCCTACGTTTCTTTGTTTTCTTGGCTGTGCTCTGAAAGAAAGACATTGTTATATCAGAGCCAAACAAGTGGAGACTCAGATCTTCTTATCTGTTGATACAGCCTCTGCTGCAGCAGCCCAGCTCCCCATCAGCCCTGGCTTCAAAAGGTGAATAAACCCAGGCATGGCCACACACACACACACACACACACACACACACACACACACACACACACACACACACACACACACACACACACACACAGTAACACACAGTAACACACCTGCATGACCGGTTGGACAGGGTAGAGGAGGGGCTACCAAATTTCAGTTTCTCAATGTCTCTCTCTGTCTAGCCAACATGCACAGACACACTCTACTGAGAGCCTACGATTACGGTGATGTGAGGAACAAATATGATCCCGTGTTTCCATTTTAGGGCAGCAGGTGTTTGTGTGCTCGACAGGTAGAAAAGAAGAGCGTACCAAGTTACAGTGGAGAGGTGATGGGTGACTCACAGTTTCACCTATGTTAGGTTGTGCAAACAAAAAAAAGAAAAAGAAAAAGACTGGATGATATCATCGCTTAGACAGACAGACTGTTACGACACTCTGTTAGATGGTAAAAGGAAGCCTACAGAGGCTGCTTCAGTTCCTGTCTGTCAAATGAATGACTAACACACGCGCACACACACACACACACGCGTTCATGATTTTGCTTATTTTTAAAAACTCCTCGCTTGGGGTGTGCCCAGTGTGGGAAAAAAGGGAGGAAAAGTAGGATGGCCTGATGAGAAAACGAGGAGTGGCTGAGGCATATTTCACAAGACAAAAGGAATTTGTGAAAACCAAAACCAGGATTTGCATGCGGGATGAGGCCGACCGACGGGAACACATGATGTCACACACTCACACTAACACACACCATCCTTTGCTTAGTGGCTGTGGCGCCCCCGAGCCATAACCTCCCACCTGAGCGAATCACACGCCGCTGTCCTGTACCACTCATGCCTATATATGGTCATAGCCAGGACACGGGCTGATATTATCCACTACAGACAGATGGAGACGGGCAGAGTAGGTAGGAGCTGCAAACAAATAAAACAAAGTGAGAGACGGGTAGTGAGAGGAGAGAGGGGGGGTAGAGATACGGAAAAAGGAGTGCTGAATACAAGATAAAAGCTAATCTTGCATTCCTAGCATTGTCTCCCTGCACATTCAGCACAGCAGCCCACCCACTCATTCACTTTGAAACCTTAGCATGACTCTGGCTAATGACCTACTGGAGAGCTGTGTTTATTGTACTGTTGTAGTATCTTCAATAATCCAAACACGGAGAGACACAAACTATTTCACTAAACCTCTTCTCCTCTGGCATACGTCCATACATGTATGCCACATGTAAACACTGCCACACTCCTCTCTCTCCATCTCTGATGTGGGGAATAATGATCATTAGTATGCTACACACTATCTTGTTTCACTAATGAGCGCAATTGTCATTCACACAAGATGAATGATAAACTGTGATTGATATTTCTTGGCAAGTGTACTTGGCCTGGGAATGGGATTCGATGTGTGTAAGTGTGTGTGTTAACCGCAGCCAGAGGAGGGAATTTGCAGCTGTCAGTCCGGGAGGTTAGTGGAACAATAAGAAGTTTGTGTAACCGAGAACATGAACGCAAGTGTGAAAAGGATCGGAGAGCAAAGAGGACATTATCGGACATATCTGAGCGCAAGTGCATCTGTGTTTGTCTGGGTGGGGGGTCGAGCTCATGTCACTGTTAACACACCCGTGACTTCTGTCCTCCACTCGTCTCCCTCTTTTCACAGCTGTTAGTTTTGGCCTTGAAAGTCTGCCGTGAGTTTCGATGAACAATGAAAACAATCAGTGCAGTCCCCTCGCCAACACCCTCCCCTTTCCCCTCTTACACACTTCCTGAGAAACAGGATGTTATGGATTCGACATTAGAGATGGGTAAAAGGGACGTGGTGGCTACTTAACCTCACCGAAAACCATTAACCTCCTCAGAACAAAACCATTAGATTGTAGGCTGTACACTGTACATAAACCACCTACTGATGGTTGGGGGAAGCAATCGGTAAGGTGTTTTTGCGGTGAAAATCCCCATGGTCAATATGTTGATCATAAGACCACAAGCTACTTCCCATTTTATTAATATTGTTCTCCATCTACTGTTTCTCTTCTGCTTTCATGAACTTCTGGACCTCCATGGCTGAATCATCACATAGAAAAAATGTTTTAAATTGCTGAATCTTGTTTGGTTCCCATGGGTTGAACCAGCGAGTTATTGCACTCTGAAACAACTGACTGAATGAAAATTATCCTTCTTAAAAAACAAAAACAAAAATCCCACTTTTCCCGCTAAAATCACAGAAATATGTCCAGGTAGACCACTCCAAGAAAAGAAAAAGCAAATCAGCAAACCAAACAATTTTTTTTTTTTATGCTTTTGCAATAAACCCTTAAATTTGGTTATCAAAACACTTATTTGTCAAACGGCAGGATATTTTACAGTTTAACAATAAACTTTACTCTCTAAAATGACACCAGCACTGAAACAGTAAACTTCATTGAGAAATTAAAAATTATAAATCACCCCAAGCATCTTTTTCAGCAATCTAATCTGAACTGACTTAACATTTGTCATACATGAAGATCCAGAGTCGTTCATCACACCACATGGAGTTTGTATGATTTGACAACACATGTACGCATCGTCAAAGGTCACAAGAGTACACAGTGTTACGAGATACGTTCTGCTCATCCTAACTATGAAGGAAACGCTCAGTCAAAATGTCAAATACAGTGCCTTGAGGTCAACAACGTACACACGCTCCTCAAACATCTGATCGAGCCCTGACACACCACGAGTCACACATGTCCATCTGATTTTGCAGCAGTCAGTCAGCATGACTCACTTAACCCTGTCAGAAGACATCTGTGATCGTACGCACATGTAACAACAATGCAGCCTTTTTGTCGACTTAATGAAACCCTGCCTCGTGTATTAAGCGTCTACACCTGCCACTGAAACAACACATCCACTGTCAAAATGCACATCTGCTCATTCTCGAGGTAACTCGCACTGCAGTTTGCTGATAAGTCGGTGCGATGCCACCGTTGCTGGTTTAAGCCGAGCGTGGCTTGTAATGGGATTGGAGTTTTAACCCGGTAATCCACTTACCTCCTAACAAATACACATGCGAGGTTAACATGCACGCACATACATAGACACAGACACACAGGTTAAGCCTTGTGTGGATTAACCTGCACACCTCAAGAGAGCAGACACAATTGCAGGCGGCGTTAGTGGTGGGGGGGCATGCATCAACAATCAAACAATTACATGGAGACAAGTAGTCAAGGAAAGCCTGATTCATGGGTGTTCACGCTCACATATGGTGTTATTAGTGGTGGCACCTGCAGCTCACAGTGATACCTGCACACATGCTGTCCTAACATTAACCAAGAGAGTCAGGGAAGGCTCTTACCTACACTGCAATATGTGCCTGCATGAAACCATTGTTTACAAGGGAAAAGCTAGTTTGCTTGTCCACACTCAGGCTGACAGTTATCCCCACCCAGAACCAAAACAAGTTCACACATGACCCACCCAACAGGTTCACAAGCAGACAGATTCAAAGATCCCCGCCTGTGTGAGAGACTACAACTGGGAAGACCATCATCAACACCCTTTAAAGAGACTCAAATACACAAAACCCGCTCAACTTCAATAAAATGTTTTGTCAAACAAGTAGCAAGGTGTCCCCTTTATCTTAACCTACACTCTTATCTCAAGGGCTCCTTACCAATAATAACCGTCGAGGTGATGAACTCTACTTACCTGCTTAAATTGATAAAAGCGCTTCCGACAGAAAGACGCTTATAACCGAGACAACATCGACGTGAACCAGGTCCAATCACGGTGAATATGTTAAATGACGAGGGAACCAGTTTAGCTTCTTTACCGTTGTAAATCCGCCTGGCCGTCACGTTTAACCTCTCTTTCCTATCAGACCTCACCGTGAACCATCTGGAGCTGTTAGCTGTTAGCATAACCCCCACAGACTGTCATGAATTGATCTGCTAACGTAATTTAGCAATCTAGGGCAGGGGCGACTAGGCTGCGTTAGCTAAACACAGAGGCAGTTAACAATAAAGACGTGGGTATAACATCACTCTCACGAACAAAGACTCGCGTATTTGTGCGTTGAGTGTGCGGTGCTTGTGCTAACGCCACTTCCCAGATAAATGACAATGTTGGAGATCAGATCAGCCCCAGTTGGCTCCGATGCTCGCTCAGCACCCCTGTGACCTGGTTTGGCTGTCTTGCTACGTTAGCATCACAATAACCCACATAGCCGCCTGAGAGCGGTGCCAACAAGCAGGCTAGCGTTAGCGTAGCAAACACAGATTAGCCGCAAGTTAGCTAGCTAGCTAGCCAGCTTGTGTTCATAAGCGGCGTTTTTAAGCTAATTTAGACTCTGTTTTAGCCGTTAGCACAAATGGCTCTTTTGAATCAGTTGTAACGGTGTGTACAGCGGCTAACAGCGCCGCGGGTCACGGTGTGAACTTTTAACGTCCGTTAGCATTAGCCGAGGAGAGTCGTGTTGCTGATCTGTCGATGATGTGACCACTCCTTGCCAACGCTGCAGTGCACCCACTATCTATGTGGGGGGGTGGTGGTTTAAAACGCGGCCCCTGCTATATGAAGCATCTGCTAACATTTTACAAATGGACTCACCTGCTCGTGGAAAGCCTGCCCCGACCCCGTCCAGACTATTCCGTTTTTGCGTGTGTGTGTGTGTGTGTGTGTTTTCGCCCCTCTTTTCCCCTCCTTCCCTGGGTTCTGGGTCAAGCTCGTTAAAGACGAAGCGACATCACCGAGTTTTTCTATCAAAGAGGGGGCGGGATCAACACGCGGGCTTTACCGTAAAGACGGACGCGCGCGCACACACTTGCTCTTCTCATACAGGTGTTTGTCACAAGTTTTTTTTTTTTTTTCCCAAACACAGGTCCAGCTGTTCAGAAGCCAGCAGTCAGATTTGGGAATTTATCCCCTTGTATTCCTGCCAAGACGACACACACACACTGATAAGAGGAAGCTTGTGGTTATAATAAAAAGAGAGGAGGGGAGCAGGGGGATTTAAATCCTGTTGCAGTGGTTGAACAAGTAGGCTACCTCCCACCACCTCCTCCTCTCTCCTCCCATTTGTTTCCGTCTGTCGCTCCCTCTCACACACACACACACTGATGTCATTTCATTGATTGCCCAAGAACAATAGCCTGAGAGGAAGCAGCATTTCTTGGGGAAGTACAACAACTAAATTCCACACCAACACGACGAAACTATTGGCACATGAACCCACTGCCAGTGACCGTCATCACATCCTACTCATGTGCATGATCAGTAAATAACTTCATGGTAATGACCTTCTTGTACTAATCAGTTGATTTACTGTACATGAATCATGCTCGACCGCTCAACTATTTAGGGATCACTGCACGACCCGACCACCCAACTGTCAAACTGCATATTCAGCTTAATTCTTCAGCTTTTACAGTAATGATTGTGCTTTTATTCCCGTCTATTTGTGTTTAATGTATTCCTGACTTGTAAGATCTTTGAGGGGAAGAAATAGCAGCCTGAGAAACAACACTTAAGTGTGGGCAGGGTTGGAAAGAGGAACAATGCAAGGAATTTCCCCCGGTTTCCTCATGTGTCCCCCCACAGTGCCACAGTATGTGTAAACCTTAGTCACAATGATCACTGGGAGCAACAGCAATGCTGCTCTCTAGAGGTGCAAAATGAGACTTGTCACACGTTGAAAACGGTTAAAAAAAACTATATTTATTCATAATTCTGCACTCAGATTACAAAAACGCAGACAGAATCCACCCTCGGTTGATTATTGCCTCGTCTGAAACCACAAAAAGAGGAAAAGAACAGCTGCGAGAGAGATCACACTGGAGGTAGTTTGCTTTTTAAATATACACACACACCCACAAATGGGTAAAAGATGAGTAAACGCCCTTCTCCTTATGTCAGGTATGCAGCTCGTTACACAGTAAACTAAACATTTTAAATTCCTAATAAGTTTTAATGTTCAGATCGATGAAGCCAAGTCTGAAGTTTGGTCTCAGATGTGTGATTATCATACGTACAGTAGGGTTGGGTTTCATGGCAATACAAAACTGGGAACCATATCATAACTGGATGCTGTCCCTTTTTGACAAAGTTGCATCGCTGAGATACTTTTAAAAGGGCTCTGTGGGACTGAAGTGCTGTGCTGGAAGCCGGTCGTCAGTTTATGTTAGCGGACTCCATTTCCAAACAAACGTCAGCTACTGTTGCTCTCTGTAAGCGGAGCGGACAGAGGCACGCGAGAACGTGCATGAAGTCACATCCTTTGAACTGTCGCAGAAAACCTAACCTGAGTCTTTCACAGAGAAATTCAAAGTCCAGCAGCGTCAAACAATTCACACACATCTTCCACAAGCTTATGTTCACGTCAAGTTAAAATATGCTCACATACGGCCGATATAAAGTGATTAATACATGGAAATTGCTACAAATTGTTACATAGAGCCCCTTTAATATAAATACCCTCATTTGTTAAATACACAATACCTTAATTAAAGCTGAAGTAGACAGTTCTGGAGAAAGATAGTTGATTATTGAGTCTCACTAACAGGTTGTCAAATACTGATGCTTTGCCACAGGGACGCTGGCCAACTCAAATCCTTCAGTATGAGACTCAATAATCAACCATCTTCCTCTAGAAATGTCAACTTCAGCTTTAATTAAGGTATTGTGTATTTTGGGCAGTAAGCCGAAACAAGAAGAAACAAGACACACAGGAGTTTGTCTGCTTTTCAGACAGCATGAAAAGGGTTTGAAGGTTTTGAAAGTTGTTCTTTTACTGCTGGTTTTTCCTGAATTAATAAAATAAAGGGCTCTTTAGAGTGAACGGAAATCATGCTCGTTTTTGCCCTTATTTTGACCCACAACAGTCCGATGACTTCACTGGAAGGTTGTTAAGATATTCACTTGTGTACCTGTTGGTTAATGAGATCATTTGACACATGAAAAGTTACCGTCAAGTAGCAAAAATAGATACACAAAAGAACAAGACCATGAGGTACTGCCACAGGAAACACATCTTCTCCAAAAAAGACACAAGTGTGAGCAAACAAACATGCTAAAAAAACTCGGTCAGAGCACTCCGTTGGTGTGTGTGATCATGTGCCTGCGCAGGTTGCTGGGGTTGTTGAAGCTGGCCGTGCACTGATTGCAGGTGTACGGCTTCTCTCCCGAGTGAGTCCTCAGGTGGATCTTCAGGCTGCCGTTCTGCGTGAAGCGTTTCCCGCACTGCATACAAGCGTACGGCTTCTCCCCGGTGTGAATGCGCATGTGTATTGTCAGCGTGGTCTTGTTGACGAACGACTTGCCACAAAAGGAACAGGGAAGCGGCATCTCCCCGGTGTGAGTCGCACGGTGTACGATCAGGTCTTCGCGGCTGAGGAAGCACTTGCCGCAGAAGCTGCAGTCCAGGGATTTGTTGACGTTGTGAGGGAAGACGTTCTGCTGCTGGGGGAACTGGCTGACATGACTGGGATGACCCACATGACCATCAGCTGCTACTACTGGTGTACTTAATGCAGGATTCAGTGCTGTCGAGTGATTTCTCTCCAGTTGGCTGCTTCTTGCCAATCCAACGCCGTTATCCTGCATCCCTCTCATCGGGGCTCCGTCATTGGCACCAGTGGTAAAAGTCAGGAGGCTGTCATGGGTGACGTTGTGGTCAGGAGACAGAGAGCTGAAAGCCTGGAGTTCAGAGGCGGTGAAAAGGCTGTCGCTCGCCTCCTGCAGAGGCCCTTCCCCTCGTCCATGAACACTCACGATTCTCAGCTCCTCATGATTACCTGTCAGGCAGGAGGACTCTAAACTCTGAGTCCCTGTGTCAACACCACCCTGTGTACACTGGTTTCCAAAGTCATCATGACCTAAAAGGACAAATCACAAAGTGACATTATAAATTGTGTATGAAACTTCTTTACTGTGACTTATGAGTCTAAAAAGGCAAGAAGGTACATTCTTTACATAGTTCTCATACTTATGGTAGTCAAGTGTTGACTAAAGGTCAATATTACATCAACAGTAATGTTTACCCAATGACTTATGACCTCGTCAAGCCAATACTGGACTTTAAACAGCGACGTAGTCATGGCTTGAATCAGGCCCTTCGTCATGTCTCCATGCATATTGTTTTGTAATAAAACATCCTGAGAGCTGACTCACTGACACTCAGCATGACACACGCTTCAGTAAGATGAAGGTTAGTGTGTTTTCCTGTTCAAAACCCATCTTTTTTTCCCTTAACCTATGAATTATCATCATGAAGATCTGACAACACATTGTTTTTTCTTTTTTCTTTGTATCTTATTTTTGTTGTTTGTGTTATGAGTTTATGTATCGATGTGTTTTACTTAACTTCCTGTTTTTATTTTGAAATTCTTTTGTTTCATTCAATCTCTGTAAAAAGCGCTTCAGTCAACGTTTGTTGTTTTTAAATGTGCTTCATGAATAAACTTGACAAATAACAACACCAGGGGTGCCATTTCGGATATTATTTGTTCATAAAAATAAATAAATTTAAATTTGAGAGGTGGCAATAGCTCAGTCCATAGGGACTTGGCTTGGGGACTTGAAGGTGGCTAGTTCAAGTCCCACTCAGACCAAATAAAGTATAATGTGGACTAGTAGTGGAGAATGCTAGTTCACATCCTGGGCATTGCTGTAGTGCCCTTGAGCAAGGCACCGACCCCTAACACTGCTCGTTGGGTGCCGTGCATGTGGCAGCCCCTTCACTCAACTCCTCTGTGAGTGAAAAAAAGAATTTCCCTTGCAGGATTACAATTAAATTAATACGTTTTAAAATATATATTATTTATATCATTTTTGTTTACATATATGACTATTATTTTTACAAATAAATATTTAAATGTTTAAGCAATGATCTGTCTGAGGCAGGATAAATGCCTTTTCAAACTCCTTGTTTAAAGCCTATTTTGTGCAAATATGACCCCCTATTCACAAATTATGTCAACAAACCTCCTGAACACACTAAACAAACAATGGATTTGTGCCAACGTCATTAAAACACATGAAAGAGTCGTACTGTTGCACCTGTTGATATATTCCTTCCATTACAAAGAAGACGGCCAATCACACCAGGCCAGATCTAGTCACATGATGTCGGCAGCTTTTTGATCAGTCTTTTCGGATATGTATTTTGGAAGCAAAAAACGTATCAGGTTCTGATCAATGATCTGATCTAATCGATTGATCAAGGACCTCATTGTGTGCTCATGAGTAAGACACATAATTCACATTAGCTCATGAGGGCTGCCTAACTGAAATTACAGGCTTTACATGATTAAAAACAGGCTACTCACCTCCAACTGGGCCACATCCTCCAACATCGTCTTCATCTTTGATCAGGATGACATCTGGATTCTCCACATCTGGCTGCTATCAAGTAAGCATACATATGCATGAGCAAACAAAGCTTCACATTAACTTTTAGTGAAAGTATCTGTAATGTATTTACCTTCACCGGAGCGACAGAGGAGGAAGTCTTGTTCTTTGATTGTAGAGAAATAGAAGCAGCTTCTGCAACAGTCTTTTGAGCCTCTGGTGGCTTAACGACAACTGGGGAGAAGAAAAAGACATAATGTCTTTGAATATATTAATATAGAGACGGATATATTTCTTGATTTGTGAGGAAATATGACTGGTCACATTGAGTCAACGATGACTTGAAAGCAAGATAAACTAGTTTTAATAAAATTGGACATACAGGAAACAGAACTGTAATTACTGGAAATTACATATTCACTTAATAAACTCAAGCTTACCAAATTATAATTGTAGGTGTTTTTTATGAGCACCTTGACAGCCAACATGTAATTAGAGATACAGTATATGGGGTTATAGCCTTAATAATTAACTTTGCAGACACATTAAATCGAAACATGCCATGTAAAGTGAATCATATAAAAATCATATTTCATACCCCTAAGGCAGGCCCTAGCTACCAGTGAGGACACTGAGGTCATGTGCTCGGTATTTTTTCTGGATCTATATTTGGTAACATTTTATAATCATTACAATAAACTATTATATATGATAAAAAAAAAAGTTAATTAAACTTTAGTTAATAGTTATTTCACTGTTAACAAGCAATGACATGCTTTATATATTGGAAAATTATCTTTCGAATTGACAAACATCATGTTTCCAAGTCAATAAAGTCTCAGTTTCCCATAAAACTAATGAAATATAAGACTGAAAATACGTAAATTATGAAAACTACACAGCCAACGGTCGCGTTAGTGACGTCATCTCGTTGAACGGTCACCAAAACCCGAAACTTTAAACATTACAGAGCTGCTCCTTTATATTATCAGCTCACTGAACTGATGAACTGCCCTTTCACATAACTGCAGCTGTCAATATGACCAGTTTTATTGTGTTTTTTATCTGTTTTTAGTTCCTTCTCTGAGCCGTGTTGGCGGCCATGTTGGTGTTGATGACGTATATTGTGAGAGACGATGTAGTTCACTGAGCGGTTTGAGCTAAAGTAGATGGTATTTCACTTTAATTACGACAAAGTGCGACTTTTAGGACTTGGAAATTATATTTTTAAATTGGAACACGTAATATGTGTATTTTATGGCACAATTCAAGCGAAATCTAACAAATATTTATCTCTCTCCATTCACAAACATACAAAGTTTTTTTTCCCATGGTCGAAACCGGAAGGAGCGTGATTCCGTCTCTCTGTAAAAGTATCTGTAACTGTTAACTAACCTACAGGAGGAGGAGCGTTACTAACTACTCGAGTGAGTACTTTTAAAGTTAAAGTACTCGTTACCTTGTGACCTAGCCCGTGGTTTGGGGGTGTTTCCTCTGATGGGTGAGAAGCGGCTGGCCGGCCGGTTGGTCCTCGTCTGCAGCCGGAGGGAGAAGAGCTCGCTCCTCATCACCTTCATCCTCATCCTCAGGGTTTCGTTTTCCTTCAGGCTCTGGGTGAGATGCAGGCGGAGAGACGACGAGCTCTCCGAGAACAGCTGGCTGATTTCAGTCACCGCCGCCTTCACCAGCACGTCCATGATGGACAGGAGCTGGGACTCCAGGTTCAGGCTGCCCGGCGGCATGTCTGTGGACATGTTTCCCCACAGAGGACTGTGACAGAAGAGGCGCAACACAAACGATGGTTAGCTCACAACGAGGAAAACACAATGGCCTTTCCGGTAGCATGACGCCGATTACCGTAACTTCTAGAAAGCGGGGACAGGTTTGTTTTGCCTTCTGCTCAGATATCAACAATCAGCTATTATTAATAACAAGTCACGTAATATATTGTGTTATATTGCCTTATTGAGATATTAGAGGCAAAACTAATTACGATTTAACTACATGGTTATAACCATGTGTTTATAAATAGGCCAACCTCGTGTCAACTTTTTATTTTGTTAAGTTCATTTTTATTTATTGCTTATTGTTAGTCGTTATATTTATAAAAAAAATAAAATAAAAAAAAAAGCCCTACCAGTATATCAGGATGCAAAACAGGGGTCAACGCTGTGTCCAAGGTTATTCACAGAGGGAAAAAAAGCAATTGGAGAATGACAAACACTACACTGAACCCATGTGGACTATACTTCAGATGGTTTAAAGTCCACCTTGTAGCTAGGGAGAGTCTGCCACCTCTTTCTCTCGAAGCTTTTTATGCTTTGCCGTGAAGTACTGGTGCGTAATGTAAGTGGACTCTGTAGACAATAATAAAATGTATCTAGATCCAGTTAAGACATCATCTACTAGTAGCCCTACTGCTCCAGATACACTCTCTAATAACCATCATTAATAAACGGTAAACGTGTAGTCAAATAAACATGAGTTAAATGTGATTTAACTGTTATAAATAAACAGCATTTGTTCATTATAAGGTTGCAACTGATGTTTGTAATACTTTGTAAATGGTTAATAAATACGATGTAGTGTCAACTCACCAGAAATCCAGAACTTTTCCCTGTTCGCGTCATCAAAACAATTCATGTTGAAACTTCTATTAATTTCATCAAGTTTCCAATTCACAAGTTCATTAAATCATTTAATATTTTTCTCTATAAACACACAGCAAATGAAACTGAACATTTGTGCTTAATGTGATAAATACAAACATATACAACAACACGTCAGTGAATGAAAAAACACGGCACAGTACACTTCCAAACATGTAACTAACTGTAACATCACATTGCCAGCATTTGAGGTGAGAGTCAACCCGATGTGCCCCTTTTCTATTATTTCAGTAGTCAGTCCAACACCAAACTAAGACTTACTCATTGTCGTACCAACCACTAACAATCTTTTTGGTCTTTTCAGTCTTTCTGTTTGTCGTCAGTATATTTTAGGACTCTGCCTCGACGAACACTCCTCCACCCGCCTCCATCTCACAGCTGCCTGGTGTATTTTCTTCTTCAGCGGTTCCCTCTGTCTCCGTCACGTCCTCCTGTTTCTCCTCCCGGCTCTCCATCGTCCCGTTCTCAGCAGACTCTCCCTCTTCCTTCTCTGCTGACACCTCCCCAGCTTCATCTTCTCCCTTTTCTGTCTCTTCTCCCTCGTTTCCAGCCTTTTCTTTCTCCTCCTTTTCTTTGTCCTTCCTCTCTTTCTCTATTTTGGAGAGGCTGTGGCAGAGGGACTGGACGTATGTGAACACACACATGGGGTCGGGGTTGTTTCCCATCATGAGCATGTCACCCACTTCCAGCAGAGGGCAGCAGTCGGCCAGGGACCTGGGAGTGAAGTAACATGACGAGGACAGAGGAAAGGGGAGAACTGACGTGAGACTGAGCAGAGACAGACTGTAGCTACTTATAAAAAGACAGCAACCTTTTATTATATTAAGTATTGTGTGTATATTACCAAAACTTTAATGTTTTCACCTATTGTTGTTATTGTGTTAATGTTTTTATGCTGTCTACAAAACTAATTTCCTCTTGCGGGACGTGAGGGGGAAAAATGAAGGAGAGATTTAAATGCTCACTCTGCTGTCTGGAAGGCCAGAGTGAAGTTTTTCTCCCTCTTTTTTGGATCCAGGGAGCTGAAGTCGAACGCATCGGGAAAGAATCGATGGATCAGAGCACAGAACGCCATCCCGTCACACCAAGACGACGAGAAGTTCTCTATGTTGACACCCTAAAAGGTCAAAGGGCAGGAAGATGACACACAGGTCGAAGCACATCCACACCAAGGCTCATTTATATTATTTTCTAAGTCCATTAGTCCCAAATCTTGATGACAAATCTGTAAATTTGGTGCATCGGATGACGATTCTGTTTCAAACTCACCTCATATTTGCGAGTCTTGTTGTGACACCACTGAAGGATCTTCTGTTTGATGGAAGCTCCCGTAGCTAAAGCCGTTGTTGACCTCTGAATCTTGAAGTTGCGGGGCAGTGGTGTCCTAAAACAAATGTCACAATATAACACATTTTCCTTTATCAGGTCATATATATCAGTCACTGTTTACACCTATTTGAGGTCCTGCGTATCATACGCCGACTTACTCTGGTGCACCTTGTTGGAACTTGGCAATGATGTCGTTTTTGGCTGCTGCTCTAATAGAGCGGGCCGAGGGCCTCGGTCGAGAGAGAGCAGAGGAAGGAGGACCACTCTTTCTTTTGGGCTTTCCTTGCTTTTCTACCTCCTTAATCTTTCCTTTGTCTTTCATCTCTGCACCTTCGTCCTTGACTTGTTTTTTCTTCTCTGACCCTTTTGCAGCATTTTTATTCTTTTCTTTCTCTGCTTCTTTCGCCTTTTCCTCTGTTTTACTCTCGTCTTTCTCTTCGTTTTTGTCCTTCATCTCCTCTCCATCTCTCGCCTTTTCCTCTGTTTTACTCTCGTCTTTCTCTTTGTTTTTGTCCTTCATCTCCTCTCCATCCCTCTTAGTCTCACAGCTTTTGACCTCTTCCACCTCCTTGCCTTTTTTGTCCTCCTCCCTCTCTCCCTCCCCATCTTTATCTCCACTCGTTTCAGGATCCTTCACTTCACCATCAGTGGAGGCTTTATCTTGTCCAGCCTCTTCAACGTCACCTTCAACACGCTTCGACACAGCACTCTGGGGCTTGTCTGTGTCTCCGGCGCTGGCCTCCTCATCTCCTCCCTGTTCTGGCACTGAATCCTCCTCCCCCTTTACCCCCTGACCTTCTGCTGGCTCTCCTGCTGTAGGCTCTCTCACTGGGTCTTTACTCTCCTCCAGCGCTGGCTCAGCTGTCTGGAAGACAAGCAACAAAACAACTGAATTTAGCTGTGTGTCAAATTATGGACGTACATGATATTGGATTTTTTTGCAGATTTCTATATGCTGATATCTTCCAAACTGTTTTGACCAGTCCTGAAAAGAGTACAGTTACATTACTGCATACTTACGATTCAAATTACAGACTCGAAAAACAATTCCTAAAAGTACCCAGAAGAATGACTTAATTACAGTAATTTAAATGTAAATGTAATGAGTTACTTCCACCCCTGATTTTGACCGATGGCCCATGCCAATACTGATACATGCACTCATTTCAGAGAACATTAAGTCGCTCCTGTGGAGGAATTAATAAATTATTATTACGGTTTGTGCACATAATTAAAGCATCGTCTTGTTGCCCTGTCATATTAGCAGAAATGTTCATTTCAGGCTGATGCCAATATTTCATTTAGGAAGCCTTTATCGGCTAATATTAGTGTGCATCCCTATATCAAATCCATCTGCAAAGAATATTTGATAAACAGGTTACACAGCAACATTCACACTATCATATGTATTTATAATCTGTGCTTCTGTTGACAAATATGGTATGACTTTAATCTTTAATAAGATTCATTTTTTATTAAAGAGTAAAAAGAGACATCTAATATTCCTGCAAAATACTGATACTGATAAATAAATAACATACATGAGTGTAGTTATAATATGTTCTGGTGTTATCCTCCTTCTGTCCTGCTCCACTTCCACTGCAGAGATAGATTTAAACTTCTGTTCAGTAGGTTTCAAAAAGAGAATTAAAATAATCTGGTGACAGTCTCGTTCAACTTCTGTTTGAAAGTTAACATTATGTAAGATGTACTAAAATTAGTGTCCTCTCTTTACTCTGGGGATATCACAGTCCTCTAAGAGCATAATGTAATGTGAGACCTGAAGCTCTGCTCTGGGATTTGTTGAGTATCTCACACACTCAGATGATTAATATTCCTTTTGTAGTTTTTAAATCACTTCTGAACCTAAAATACAGCTCAGCCACCAATGACTCGCTACATTTAAATATCACATAGTGGTTTCTTATGCCAAGAGTGCTTTTTAACTAATCTGAGCCAAAATATGTACAATACATATTTAATGTGATTTTTTCTTTTACTTAATTCTTCAGTGATTTCAGATCTAAAGAAATGACCATAAACCATTCTTATTTTAGACATTAATCATATTTTAAATGTTGTATGTCTAGAAAAATATCAGTATTATGACCTACACCAGGTCAGGCCTCCCAGCGGTGACTCATCAGCGGGAATAGGAAACGCCACGCTGTGTTTTGTGTGTGTGCGTACACATGAGCATTACTTTGCATAACTTGTGCGTCTCTGTGTGTAACAACAGGTGTAACACAGCCTCTCTTGTCCCTGCTGTCCAAACACAACACCTGCCGTGGCCACAAATACTCATCCTGCCGATTCCTGGTACGGATCATAACACCTCTCACTGTACGAATGTGAAATTGTTTACAATATAATTCAGTACAACACATAAAAAACACAAACCTGGTTGTTGTTGTTGTTGGTGTCGGTCTGACTGGTTGTCTCTGTGGACGCAGGTGTCTCCTGGCTGGGTGATTCTCCGTCCATGATGTCCAGAACTGTCTGTTTATCCCCTGGATTAAAGGTCAAATCACACTTTTTTAAAAATAAATGCCCCAGGACTCTTAAATGAACTCTTCCGTCTTCCCTAGAAAGCTTTCATTCAGTGAAAGATGAATCCTCTTCACATGAACCCTGCTTCTCACTACTCTACTTTGCTTCCCCCGTCTCCCTTTCTCCCCCTCTCTGTCAGCACTGCCCCTGTGCTTGAGATGTGTGTGTTTTGGTGTGTGTGGTTTGTGGATATCCTCCTTCAACCCCTTTCACCCGACACCCCCGCCCTCTGCTTTGTGAGGATTCCTATGCTTCTTTATCTGACCTTTTGGACAACACAGGGTCCTGAAATAGAGCCGCAGTGACATAGGCGCAGTCCAACGGGCCAGACAGCTGCGTCTGCTGTGGAAACCGTGGCTGTACACACACGCGTAGAATACACACGTGGGTGCGTGCATGCAGTCCTTTAAACATACAATCTGCCGTGCCCTTTGCACTCTCAATATAAAACCCTGTCAATCAAATCTAAAGTTATTTAAGTATACATATTTAGTGCCAAGTATTTTATAAAAATTTGTCACGTCTGTAGGGTCAGACAGTTAGCTTAGCTTAGCATAAAGACTGAAAAACGAATGGAAACAGCTAGCCTGGCTCTGATCAAGTAACAAAATCTTCCTCCCAGACCTCTAAAGCTCGCTAATTAATAGGTCGTATCTAGTTTGTTTAATTAATTCAAGAAATGTACTTCGACTATTTCTTGGCATGTTGCAGTGAGCTAATAATAACAACTTAACAAGATATTGTGTTAATAAGTGAGCTTTACAGGTGCTGATAGGTGGATTTTGTTGGCTTTGAACAGAACCAGGCTAGCGGTTTCCCCCTGTTTCCATTCTGCTAAGCTAAGCTAAGCTAACTCTCTCTCAGCTATAATTTCATATTTGATGGACAAATGTGACAGTGGTATCAAACTTCTCATCTAACTCACAGCAAGAAAACAACTTTATTTAAAGGTAAGTTCTGATAACACTTTTTTGCAGACAAATCATTTAAAAAAAAATAAAAAAATAAAAAATACATCTACATCACTGCATGTAGAAATGTGCAGAATAAAAGTAGCCTGTCTCCTTCTCTTGAAAACATTATTATTTGTGAATTCAAAATGTTTATCGGGTCCAAAATGATTGTTTTCTTTAAGAATTCTGATGGTCGGTTTCAGCTTCTCACAAGGTTCGTCAGCCAACAGCATGACGCCGTTGGTATCACGTGGTATCTGTGTTTCATCAGCAGCATCAACAGTCTCAGAAGTTGCCAGTTATATCTGAGGATGGCTGACCAAACGTTAACGTTTGCTAGTTCACAAACTGGCAACCATTTGAGGGGGCTGATGGTTCAAACAGCAGCTTAACTCTTGAGCACGTTTTAGTTCTCATGTATCTCCCGACACATAACCTCGTGTCTCTCCTCACTTTAATACTGTAAGTCAAGATCAAGTTAGTCAGTCAACTTTATAAGCCAAGTGATGTTACACATACAGAATGTACTCAGCTTTTTTTAGTTGCTCGTCACTACGTCATCCAAAGTGCTAAACAGAAATGAAAACTTTGTACTCATTTTCATTACGCCCTTGTCTTCAATTTTTTTATTAATACTTCCATAACTCAGCACATCTCAGCTTTCTGTCAATTTTTCCCTTACTTGTTGACTCATCTCCGCCATTATTTAGTTTCTCAACAAGTTTTTTTCTCTCTCTCTCTTTTTGTTCCCCATCTTTACAGACTTAAAGTAGATACATGGAGAAACAACACTAGTCCAGCTTTTCAACTTGGCATCCTGGATGAACAGTTATGTATCAACTCATTCAACACAAAACAGATGGATTTAAAAATAGATGTCTATCTTTATTCCCACTCTGTCTGTCATTATCTTCTCCTACCCCCCACATCCTTCTTCTCCTCCTCCCTTCTGTCTAAGTCTTGGGGGCTATAAATATGTCAGCGCCTTCTTGTGTATCAGTCCCACTCCCTCCTCCTCATGGCCCAATCACTGAAGCACAACTTTGCATCTGTTGTGCTTTGTTGGTAAAACTAGAGGACGTGATGCTATTAAATGGGGACAACAAAGGAGATGTTGGGAGATTTAAATGTAGGCTGTTATAACATAATAAAAGATGATGAAACAAAGAGTGTGTTTTTGTCTTACTATGTGTGTGTGTGTGTGTGTGTGTGTGTGTGTGTGTGTGTGTGTGTGTGTGTGTGTCCATGGGTGGAGTCAAATGATAACATGTTAAATCCTCTTTGTGATTGTCACTGTCGTTTTTGTTTTTTTTGCCGAAGTTCAGGGATCATCTCAAATTATTGTCTTTACTCTGAGTGAAGTCCCTCACGACAGTCACTCTCCTTACTTATCTGTGTGTGTGCGTGTGAGAGAGAGGCTGCCGTGGATGCATAAAGTGTTGTGGTGAACCACTCTTCCTGTTGTCTTCTTCTTGGACTAGATGCATAAAAGAAAGCAGCATCGTGAAATGTGAAATTTGTTTTCAGTGACTTACATAGTGAAGAACAATCAAAAACTCTTGTAGGTCAGACAAAGAGGAACACAAAGAATTAAAAAGACGTTGCTCAATTTGATGCCGTTGGTCTTAAGTGTGATTCCCATTCATTGTTTATGTAAACAGCCAAATGCCGTGTAGACCTGGTTTGAAATCCCGCTGCCGACCAACATTCATCCAATTGAACATGAGAGTGTAGCCTGCTTGTTAGGCATCACGTGTCTCTGTGGACACGTACTACAACTGTGAGCTCAAGGCAACAACTCAAATATGGTCAATGTATATATTGTCCAAATTATCAAACTGAATCTAAAGGAGTCTTTGACCCTGACGTGATTTGAACACGCAACCTTCTGATCTGGAGTCAGATGCGCTACCGTTGCGCCACAAGGTCTGCTTTGATGCCCATGGTGGCACTTTTCTCGGATGCCGTACATGTGCAAAAGCTATCAATGCCTTTACTTTAAGTGTGATACTTTTGGCTGTGTCCAAGAAATGTCTCCGTTTGCGGGACAAATAAAGGAATTCTGATTCTGAACCCACTCTACCTCTTCAGCTACAGCTTACTACTAGTACTACTTGTGGTGCTACTACTAGCTGGGGATCAACTTTTTTGATGACTGGACAACCAACTCTGCCTCCTTATTTGGAAGGAATGCACGCTATAACCATTGCTTTCTATTTCCTGAAGATATTCCCTCATTTGGTGTTTACGTTTACGTAACTTTTGCATTCATTAGCCTGGTGAATGGGGCAGAGTTGGTGCTACGACAGTATTTCAAAGTGATGCCATACATGTTTAACTGTGAAGCTAACTCCATGTGATCCACAGGTCATAAATTAGCAAACATATGACCCTGACGTGATTTGAACACGCAACCTTCTGATCTGGAGTCAGACGCGCTACCGTTGCGCCACAAGGTCCATAACAATTTAATGCATTGGCACTTCAAAACAATGCCAAAGATGTACAACAGCTATCACTGCAGCTGAATTCAAGACCGAGCATAACACGTACAACATCCAACAAACAGCACATTGGATTTATTTCAGCTTTAAGGTTTTGTTCTCAGTGCAAATTTACCTTTAACTGGCTCTTATTTTGAAATTCCTTTCCTGTTTCAGCATTAATATCACATTTGGCGCAGCAAACATTTTGTTATGCGAATGGTTTTGCATGTGGCTTTAACACACTGAAGGCTTTGGCTGAAAGCATCCACGCATTAGTCATGACCTTCATCTTCCAGAAGATATTCCCTCATTTTGCGTTCCGTTAAAATCATTTATATTCATTGATGAAGGTTCTCAGTCATTCAGGTCATGGCAGATCTAGGTACTGCATCATAGGCAACTGGACTTGTTTCAGTTTCTTGAAGATGTCTCACTTCTCATCCAGGAGTCTTCTCCATTTCTAACTCCTCTCCAGTTGGTTCTGATATCCAGTGTAGTAACATTACTTTATCAGCCACAGGTCATAAATTAGCAAACATATGACCCTGACGTGATTTGAACACGCAACCTTCTGATCTGGAGTCAGACGCGCTACCATTGCGCCACAAGGCCTATAAAAATTTGATACATTGGCACTTCAAAACAATGCCAAAGATGTACAAAAGCTATCACTGCCGCTGAATTCAAGGCTGAGCACAACACATGCAACGTCCAACAAAGAGCATACTGGATTTTCACCTTTAACTGTTTGTTCTTGGTTTAAATTTACCTTTTGCTGGCTCAAATTTTGAACTTCTATAAGCCATTTTGCCCTGCAAACATTGTATTATCTGTGTGGTTTAGCAATAACGAACTGAAGGCCTTGGTGCAAACCATTTATGTGCTAGAAATGATGTATTAAGTGTTGGAGTCACATAAGGACATAGTATTCATCTTAGCCATGAGGTTGGGGCATCACCATTGGTGAGACCACCGTCATCAGGATACAGTATCATTGTATGAAGGCTCTACAACCCACTCTACCTCCTGAGCTACAGCTTACTACTACTAGCCAACTACGTTCTGATTACTACTAGTGCTACTACTAGCCGGGGATCAACCTTCTGATTACTGGACAATCCAATCTACCTCCTGAGCTACAGCTTACTGCTAGTACTACTTGTAGTGCTGCTACTAGCTGGGGATCTAATTTTTTGATGACTGGACAACCAACTCTACCTCCTTATTTGGAAGGAATCCACGCTATAATCATTGCTTTGTATTTCCTGAAGATATTCCCTCATTTGGTGCAGTGTTTACATAACTTTTACATTCATTATCCTGCCATCGCAGAAGAGGACATTCTCAGAAGATCAAAGCATAAAGGTCGTTTTGACACAAAGTTGAAGATAGTTGACCTTGATGTGATTTGAACCGCAGTTCAAGTTCAAGTCCGCAGCCCACTGATCTGGAGTCAGACACCATACCCTTGCACCACAAGGTCTGCTGTGCCAGGCTGGAACGGTAGAGCTGGGCTTAAGGTTAGGGTTGGTGCTGCGGCACAAGGTCGGCAATCAGTCTGGGTGAAGATCTGATAACTGTGAAGGTAATTCCATGTGATTCACATCACTTTCATCCTATCAAAACATTCAGTGACCCTTTATACCTTGTAAATGGGGGTTTTGTCACTGTGCCATCAGAATGTGAATGTTTCTGGACTGAATAAAGGTGATGACTCAGAACAACAGGTTTCACACTGAAAGCATCCACGCATTAGTCATGACGTACATCTTCTAGAAGATATTCCCTCATTTTGCGTGCCATTAACACAATTTATATTCATTGATGAAGGTTTTCAGTCATCCAGGTCATGGTAAATCTAGGTACTGTATCATAGGTAACTGGACTTGTTTCAGTTTCTTGAAGACGTTTCTCCTCTCATCCAAGAGTCTTCTTCAGTTCTAACTCCTCTCCAGTTAGTTCTGATATCCAGTGTAGTAACATTACTTGATTGGCCACAGGTCATAAATTAGCAAACATTTGACCCTGACGTGATTTGAACACGCAACCTTCTGATCTGGAGTCAGACGCGCTACCGTTGCGCCACAAGGCCTACGAAAGTATGATACATTGGCACTTCAAAATCACTGAGGCTGAATTCAAGGCTGAGCACAACACATACAACGTCCAACAAACAGCATATTGGATTTAATTCACCTTTAACGTTTGGTTCTCGATGACAATTTACCTTTAACTGGCTCTTATTTTGAAATTCCTTTCCTGTTGTAGAATCAATGCCACATTCGGCGCAGCAAACATGTGGCTGCGCCAAATAACTTAACCATTCACACCTGGGCTCACCCAGCCCTGGCAACCCACGTGAAGGCCGGTTAGGTCAACGACCCACAAGTGGCCCTAAAGTCTCTGTAAAGACACTCCCACCCAAAAAAGCCCGCAACTCCCCTCCCCTCCACAATCTAGATAACAAAACAAAACAAACCCTGACAAGCACGAGGCCTCGTGCATCGCAGTAACCCATCTATGTGATCCTAATCATGATCAATATTATTGCTGCAAACCACTTATATCACTGGCACCAAAAATGAACCGCTGCCACCACCACTACAAATCAATCACAGAGGCAACACTGGTGACAGGCCTGTTCATACAGCTTTGGATTGTTGCAATCTACCATCCACTTTCCACTAGATGGCAGTATGAGAGCACAAACAGACGCTAGTAGATGCTCTGTGGTACACTTGTAAACTGGTTAGTGAATGGCAACATTTTTTGTGCAGCCAAGGGTTAGATTTTGAAATTGTTACTATTGTGTTTAAAAAATAAAATCTGTCCTTTCTCAAACAAACTGTTATAAATCACAGTTTTCCAATGTTCCTCTTCATTTTTTTTTTGCCATTTATGCGGCCTGTCCTCTTCCAGGTCAACACGGTGGAGTGGAGGTCGTGTGACACCACTTGGCGATGCCTTGTCCTGCTCAGCCGTCCTCCTGGATTCACATTATTCACATATATTTTATATAATTTTCTAGTATCAGATATTTCTGTTCATGTCTGTTCGTTCTGGGAGAGGGATCCCTCCTCTGTGGCTCTTCCTGAGGTTTCTTCCATCTTTTTTTGTGTTTAGAAAGAATTTCTTGGGCCAATCTACCAAACTGGTTACAAGCTTAGTTTTCATGTTTTTGTTTTTCTTTAAATGGCAGAAATGAGCTTCCATAGATTTTTGCACCAATTCTGGATGAAAGCACACATACTGTCTGTTGTTCCCCTTCTGGATAGGCATTAATCTTTTCTCACCTACAGTACTTGAGTACATGTACTTAGTTACTTTCTAGGGGGTTTATTTATCGTTACATTTCATTATCAATCATGAGAGGTGATGCTGTGACTGTCACAACACAATGTAATATTATCAAATGGTCACACGGTGGCGCCAACAGTCTCATATATAAGCTGCATTTATTTTACATTTTACTTTTGATACAGTATTGATTATAATGTATTCATGTATTATTTATTTATTTATTTATTTATTTATTTATTCCACTCACACCGATTAGTCTATGATAAATAATCAATGGGTTTATCACAAAATAAACCGGATTTATGTAAATCAGCCTTTAAAACTCTAATTAATTACAATAACAGACTCACAGCAGGTGATAATCTATCATCATGTTTCCATCAGTTGCTGAAACAAACATAAATCGGCATATTTTAATGTAAGTGTGCAGCAGCAGGGTGGAGTGAGGGGCATTTGGACCTGGAGGAGGCCTTGACAGAGCAGAGATGGGAGCAGCAGGCTGACAACACCCTCTCTGTACCCGCCCACCCCGTCAGCAGCGGCGGCCGCTGCATCAGGGTCCTCCCCGCCGGGCCTTTACATCTTCTGGGCCGAACAATATGTGGATGGTGTGGACAATGATATCACTGTAGGAGGGCAAACCAGCACGTAAGTGTATACATCCTGCCATGACAATACATCAGACAGCTATAGGCTGAAAATAGATGTGAAGCTCCTCTCTGTGTGATCCCATGCACTGACTTTCACTGATGATGTTTACAGTTCAGCGTGGGCAGAGCAGCACACAGCATGACCACATGCATGCACACACTGCACCATGAAGCAATGACATCTGCTGCCATGGAGCCAGCAATGGGTGTTAGCTGTGAGCTCAGACAATTCATATTTAAACACCTTTAATCACACTTATTCATGCAAAGTGTCTCACCAATATACAACATGCATTTACTGTTTGTATCTTGCGTGTATTTCTATTTCCATTATTTCATGAGGAGGAGTCTGTTGTGCTACTGTCATTGTAAGAGCACAAGTTCTTATACAAATACCGAACAGTATTTGCCTGTGGACCCTGTTGTTGTGACTGTAGTTCAGTAAACGAGGGGTTTTCTCCTCTCAGATGACTTCTGTTGAATCATTTCCAGAGGTTTTGTGACACAGGGTTTATTTGTTTTATTTTATACCTGGGTGATCAGCTTGCAGTCAATAGATTGATTCTCATAACGCTCTGAACGTACTCAGAAGGTGTAGAAGACAGGGAGTAAACCTGGTGGTAAACCTGTTAATCAGGTTGCTCTACATGTATATCTTACGTACCATTCTCCTAAAGACGGAGATCATGTGAAAAATGTATGGGGTCATAAAACGTTGTTGAACTGAAATAGGGTTGCAAAAAAAAGTTTGAGAGACCATTTCTTGAAGTGTTAAGTCTTTAAATAATTATATGTGTCATTTATATTCACAGTTTTATAGCGGTTTTCAAAAACATAGTGTCAAGTGCTTGAAGACAAACTCAAAATAACATAAAAACACATCAAAATTAAGTTAAACGCTATTTGTAAAAGGTGTTTTTTCCACAGTTCATTTTATTTTACCTTTCACACAAATCAGTTCAGCTCCGTTAAAGTTATTATTTGACGATAAGGAAGGAACAAACAAAGAAAAGAGGGTCGTGCTCAGGAATATATCCTTTAATTTTACTTGATCATCTGTCGGGCGCCACACAAAACATTTATGAAGACACAAACAACACAAAACACCCATCCAGATTATTATACAGATCAAAACTGTACAGTATTTACAGTGCAATGTACTGCCTTGTTTGTGTGTATTTATATAGACTAATGTATTGATATTTGTTTGAGAAGGTAACACTTTTGGTATCATCTCACCATCAGGTACTAAATCTATCAGGACAGACTTTTCCGCGACTGTTCATGAGTCTGATCTCATGTGTACATAAGGTGCCGATGTGCAGTGTCACTTTAGTCTGATGACGAGCATGTTTTTTGTTGAAACGTCACTGCTTTGGTGCGTTAAATAACTTGGATGTTGGCGCTCTGCAGTGTGGGAGCTGTATTTTTGTTACATAAATCCATTAAATAGGAAATTTCATACTTAAAGGCAGCCCAAAGCCCTTTACAGATGACACATGTGGAAACCTAAGGAAGAAATGATAAAAACAATGAAAGCAAACAGATCAGAGTAAATGTTTAGGATTTTGTCACATGATGGTCAATAAGTCATGTGCCGCATTTCATCTTTACCTTTCTCTTCCACTACAACACTTTTAGAAAGAAGAAGTAGTGAGTGAGATGACAGAGAGTCCCGTGGTTCGTCTCTATTCTTATAATTTTCTAAAGAAACGAGATGAGAGATGATGACATCTGACCATACGCTGTCCAAGAAGTTGCTGATGTTGGCACTTCTACTGTTGGCACGATTGTAGAGTGTGTTTGGCTGCTTGTTATGAAACACACACACACACACACACACACACACACACACACACACACACACACACACACTTTAATACTCTGTATCCTAACCTTCATCCCAAAGCTGGATTACCAACAACCAGTCCCCCAGTTCCCAGTTCCCAGATCCCCCAAGTCACCAAAAGCTGCCAAGTTCACTGTGTGGCAAGTTGTGTGTGGTAATAAAATCAACTGTAACTTTGGGCCTTAGTACTGAAGCACAACATCAACTGACATGATGAGGTGCACCCAGATCAGTAAGTCCTGTCTTGAAGAGCATTCTTGTGACAAAAACATGTTTTGAAGGAATATTTTCCACATTTTTAGAAATACACTAATCGTGTTATCTTGCAGAGAGTTAGAGGAGAAGATTGATAACAGCTCCCCTCTCTGCCAAATACATATTAAGCTATAGCTAACAGATGGCTAGCTTCGTTTAGCACAAAACAAAAACAGAAACAGCTAACATAGCAAAACAAAATCTGCCTTGCAGCAGCTGTCAAGATCACTAATTAACACATGACATCTTGAGTGTTTAGTCTGTACACAAATGAAAGTGTAAAAATTATGATTTGTCATTTTATGAGAGGATTCACTGCTCCCGGACGAGAAATAATCCACTTATGCTGTACTGGCACTTTTACATTTAACTTTTCCTTTGGCATACTGTGACTTTTTCTCACACACGAAAGTTGCACATTTTTTATTTTATAGGTAATTGCACACAAAGAACACTGATACTGATAATTGGAAAAAGGCTGATTATTGGCAAATGATCAGCCTGTGCAGTGTCTTGGGGGCCCCCTGATCCGGCCGTGCAAACACACGACGTCTAACTTTAACCCTTAAACCAAGTTTTAACCTTTAAACACACTTTTGACCTGAGCACGCTGTGTTTACACTACTTGACTATTTGGTTTTTCCACTTTATCATTTCTTACTTTGGACTTTGGACATTCATTGATCAAGTTAGAGTCTTCACGGCTTTACCTGAAAAATATTATTATGAAATACAACTAAATTGCTCAGCGTTCACCGACTTGCTGGTTCTGGAGCTTGCCTGTTTGCTCACTGGTCTTGGAGTGTATATCCTTAAACCTTCATCCATCAGTCTGAACAGTTTGAGGACATATAAAAGCCACTCATGTTGGTTTGAAAGTTGAGCCTGACATTGAATGTGTGGCGTCAGTATGGTTTTCTCGACAGTACTGGAGGTCAGTGGCACAGAGGATACAGCTGATGTGTTATGAGGATAAATTCATTCTTTGTTCTGGTGTTTTCATGGGACTTGTTAATAATAAAAAGAAAAACAATGCCAGCATTGTTCTTTAACCTATAGCGAGTCTTGTGATTAGAAAGAAACCCATGTTTAACATGAACCTTCTTTGGAGTTATTGCCTCAAGGCTAAAGCTACACAGACGTATGGCAGGGGGTTTGATAACCCTGGGTCATTGTTTTAAGGAAGTGCGTATGAACTTGTTTTTATATGTCACACAGTGTGCGTGCGTATGTGTGTCTTGTGATCAGGTGATGAATGTGGTGAAACATAAATTCGGAGGTCTCATGAATGGTTCCTGCATCGATTTACATCTCTGCCCCTCAGCTACCGGCGACCTCTCTTACCAAGGGATGAAACAGCAGCAAAGTGAATGACCTTTAAACATTATGCAGATTGTCTTGGCCTACTAATGAAGATTATAAAGCAGTATGTGCCCCGATTACTCATCCGCCACCACAAAAGTGACATAGCAACAACCCACTAAATGCAAATGAACACAGCTACGGCATCTATTAAACTACATGATGTCACTGTTCGCCTCTTCGTGAATTAAATCAAAAGAAATACAGTCGAATCGCTGAAATCAACTGTTATCTTATCAACATAATGTTAATCACTAAAAGTCTCCGGAGCCTCTGCCTCGTTGGTCTTTTATGACTCATTTGGTCATGACACACCATGATAACCCCCGGACCCCACCTTTACAATGGACTGTACTTTTCTAGCATGGCTGACGTGCTGTTAGGACTTCCATCAAGGAGGATCTGTTTTCACTTGTGTGTGTTGTTTGGTGGCTTGTTTGTCAGCAGGATTACACAAAAACTACCCAACAGATCTCCTTGAAGCTTGGATGGAGGATGGTGGTTTTGATGATGGTGGTCAGAGCGACGGTCATGTCGTTCTTTGTCGTTGATAGTCGGCAGTGACTCTTGAAATAGTAACTTCAGTCTCCTGGGATTAAGCTCCTGTTACATCAAATACTGATGCTTTTGGAAGGCGTCCTACAATCCCAAAGTGTATTTGACGAGTTGGGAATGATGCTTTAATGTCTGCTTTATCGTCAAAAGTGTAATAATGTGAGGAAAGACACTGAAATATATTTATTAAATTATTATATTTATTAAAATCTTTGCCTTCGTCGAGATATCTCTGCAGACTTCTTTATGAGAATTCAGATTTTGCTCACTTTCCATACTGATGTGTTAAAAATGTTTAAACGTACTCATAGAGACTTTTAACTGCTCATGAAGGAGTCTCAATGTAACACTGATGCCTTGATAGGACCTACATACGACTGCCTATTTCAGAACTCATCTTATAGTTATTCGTAATGCCTGTCAGCGGTTCAGATACAGACTGTTCTGGGTCGAATGAGTCATTAAATTAGAAATGATTTTTCATGGCAGAGTGTTGAGGATTAATGAAGGAGTCTCACAGCCTGAGGAGAGAAGCTGCTCTGTAGTCTGGTGGTACGGTACGCCACTAAAACAAAGTTTACTCAAGAATTTACAAGAAATGAAAGTTCCTCTAGTTGGAACAGACCAGATGATGTAGTTTATTAAAGGCATCATCACTGTATTGCACTCACACAATGTAGGTTTGGGGATCTGAGAGAGTCAGATAGATAATAGTGGTTAAAATCTGTGCAGCAAAACCAAGATTTGCTGACTTTTAATCCCCAGAGTTGGTCAAGTTTCAAAAGAGCCCAGATCATACACGTCCCATAATGCAACTTGCCTCGGTCGTTCATTAGACCTTCCCAGCCTGTTACTGCAAATACCAATGTCTTCGAAACTTCCACTTGACAGCTCAAATCGGCAAATTCAAACTAAACTAAAAACTAAAATATGTTGTTAGCAGAGAAAAGTAGGACTCAACTGTCATTTAGCTCCAGCAAAACAATAAGACTTTCCCAGAAAATAGTCTTTCCTTCCTTTCATAAAGATTTTATTAATATAATATTTGGTGTTTCTGTCGGTTTGCGGCAGTGCACCATGAACACACCGGGTTGAAATGCGTAAAATGCTCTTTGGCAGACGGTAGTGAAGTTTTTACACTGGATTCATGTGAAAAATGAAGAAACCTCTGCACACATAGTTGTTTTAAATATCATGGTTGTTGAATCTTTGCCTTCCTGAGGTGACCTGACTTTTGACGCTCCTGACGCAACCAGGAGGTGCTAGTGCGAGTCCTAAGTTCAATTTCTGGATCGCCTTTTTTCAATTTTAACCTATTTTTAACTAACTTAACATAAGATTAACATCTCAGGAGATAAAGAATAAGCCTGTAGTGTAATCTAGGTCATGAGTTTATACGGTATCCCTGTGATAAGGTTCATCAGGGATGCTTTTGTCCATTTGGACCCAGATATGACACAGAGAGCCAGTTTCCACACCGAGTTATTCTCAGCACTCCCAGCATCCACATCTGGAGTATGTCTTCAGCGGCTCAGCTGTCTGGCTTGCCGGGAATGTGGGAGTGTTTACTATTTGAGTAGAGGGATGTTCTTTGCAGCAGCTCATGGAGAGTGATTGAGAAAGAGGCAAACAGTCGGGAGGAAAGAGAGGAAACTGGTGAGGAAGAGGAAGGACGAGCTTGCATATATAAAGAAAGAAAGTGGGGTAAGAGCAGAGAGGTGCGGTTTGCGAGCACATTCGGGGAGACGCCCGGACTCTGAACTGTGAGTACAAGAGAGCTGTGAGCTGGAGAGTGTTAACTAACAACTCTGTTTCTTGACTTTACGTCTTTGCGGCTGCACAGAAGATGATTGCGTAATGTAACTGAGTCCTTCTGTTGTTAAAATTGGAGGTTTTGGACGTGCAAGTATCTCAGCTAAAGCTACTTTTTCCTGTTAACCTGCATTCATTCAGAAGTGTATTTTTTTTAGCAGGACTGACCCAACATGTTGCTACTAAAAGTTTCCAGTTTTGACTCATGTTTGGCTTGTGCAACTTTTTCCATATAAGTGCTCTTGAGGTCAGCTTCTCTTTTTTTAAAATGAAAACAAGCATGCCGTTGATTTAAAGGTGCAGAGTCGGCTCATGTCAACACTTAATCTTCTTAATGTCTTATTTTTAATTCCTTTTTTCTCAGGTGCAGTGACAGAAGACATCTGTGTGCATGTGTGCGTCCATGCAGGTGAACATACAGTGTTTGTGAATTGTCTTCCTGTGTGTGTGTGTGTGTGAGTGAGTGAGTCTGTGTGACCATGCCGGGGAACAGCGTGAGGGTGCGACACTGCCTCACCTTTGCCACGGGTCTGGTGGAGTGTCTGTGTTTTGCCGGAGCTGTGTTCGGATGGGCCTCCCTTGTTTTTGTCCTGAAGACGGAGGGCTACTTCAGCTCTCTGTGCGTCAACACCACTGGAGTCAACGCAACGCAGGTCCTAGGTCAGTTTGATACCCTCACCTCAGCGAGTGTCTGGGTGCCTTAATGCTGCAAAACATTGTCTTTTCAAGCACTATTTGAAGAATGAAGATCTTTTTCTCAGCACCTGTTTAACCACATTCTTCTCCACCTTGTGTCGCTCCTTGTCTCTATGTTTTTATGTGTCTACAGATTGCAGTGGACAGGATGAACAGTTCTCGCTTGTTTTCACCATCGCCTCCTTTATGAACAATTTCTCGTCCCTCCCTAATGGTTTCCTCTTTGACCGGTTTGGTACCACGGTGGCTCGGCTCTTTGGAATGTGAGTCCAGCAACAACATCCTTAATTACTTATTGAGAGGAAATCATTAATGGATTCAACAGATGTGATTTTTCACCAAACAAAGTTCGTCAGTAGAGGATTTAAAGCCCACCAGGTGGGTAGTTACTAACAGTTGACTAGTGAAGAACAAAAACAACAGGTCGTTCATTAGTGTGCATTGAGCAGCAAGTGCAAGGTGCAGCGGATGCATTATATATATATATTTTGGGTATTTAAGTAGGCTACAGTTATTGCACATAATTACTTTTGATACTTAACTATACTTAATATCAGATACTTTAAGACTTTTACTCAAGTATGACTTTTGAGTAGTTTTTACAACACTGATTAAACCTCTAGTACGTGACACCACACACTGAAATGTTACCACAAAGTAACTCGTGCATCCATGAGATAAAAACACAAAAGTAAGAAGCATAAAAATCTTGTTAACGAGGTCATTTTTGCATCAAGCCTTTTCATACTACGGCCGTGGCTCTCTCTGCCTGTGGTGGCTAAGCTAACACTACTCTGCAAAGAGGCAATTTGCGGTAATTTTCAGTCAGTCTCTGGTATTTCCCTCGGGGGTGTTCCTAAATGTTTGCTTACAATAACAGCTGTTTCTTCCAAGAGACAAGAGATGGGTAGGACATGTAGAAAAGGGAGTAGGGAGGACTCGCCACAGGAAGACACAGAGGTTAGAAAAGCTCCCTTGATGGATGTTATGTAAAGTTGCTGAGGTCTCCATTCAGCAGCAGACACATGAATGGCGATGCAGCATACACAGCAGAGCCCTGTAGACGCTTAGCAATGCAGAACGTAGAGAACATGTTTTATGAGAGAAGGGAGCAATAAAGAAAACAAAGCAGTAAAGGGCAACTCTTACAAAATTCAAACTGGAAATAGGAAAACAGAGAGAATGATGAAGAAATAGAAAAGGTCAGGAGGACTGTTAATCACCAGAGGATGGAGGAATGTCTGAAAGAAATATGTTTTATGTTTACAGCTGCTCAGACTGTGGGAATAAGAAGTCCTCCCGACCACCTCAGAGTTAAAATCTATCATATATCACAACACCGCGCACACATACCTGCCTGGTTTATTGCCCCAGATACATCTAAATCCACAATAACAAACTGGTACTAAGGCCATCCATATGTTTCCACTAAAAGAGGGTGGAGGGAAAATAAAGGGCCAAGGAATGCAAAAATAGTTGGACAAGTGCAGATGAGGGAGGAACTTTTCTCAGGACAGGACATGAAAAGGAAATTAAAGTCGGCCAAAAGTCCTCCAAACAGCAGCAGAAGAACGTGTTAACCAGGACATTTTTGTATCAAATGTCACATTTTTTTCCAATCTCAAATTCTTTTTTTTTGTAAAATGCCAATAAAATGACTTAATAACACTGGGATTTCTTTCCCCCCCAGATTTCTTTACACTGTGGGTACTGTGATGGTGGCCTTCGCAGTTCCAGGTGAGAAACATTTCTCCATATTTTTGCCCTTATTGTCTAAATAATCGCTCATGTTACAGCTGCAGATGCTCATATCTCCCTTCTTTTTCTTTTCCCATCAGCTTTGTCCAACCTGCTCTTCCCAGCTCTCTCCCTGCTGGCAGTGGGCGGCCTCTTGTTTCTCATCACCAACATGCAGGTAACAGTCGGTATTCAGATTAGAAAAGATAATTGCCGGTTTAGATTGATCTGTCAATTATTTTCTCCAATTAAAGCAGCAAATCCTCAAACAGGAGAAGCTGGACCCAAATGACTTAAACATTTAATCCAGGGGTTTTCAAAGTCTAAAATTGTGGGCGTCGCTTCAGACAAAGCTCGGGAAAAGGTGCCCTCAAGCCTCCTTTAGTTTAGTTACTTAGTTCTGCTCAATTTCTGGATGTCTGTGGGATTAAGATTATGTTATTTGATCACATAGACACACAACAATTGAGCCAGGATAGACTAATATTGCTGTTTGACATAACTTCAGACAACACTGCATTCCTTAAAAAAGGTCTGTGCTCAGACATTTATTAGTTTCTGACTCTGGGAAAGTGGGAAAATGTTAAATGTTGACATATTTTCTTCCTGTAAAAAACTAAAACTGCAGGCTTCTGTTTCATTGTTTTACGCTGGTGATGTATCTTTTCTGAGCTATTTCTGGATCCCTGCATGTGTGCTCTGTCACCCGAGTATCACCCGAAGGTTTGGTAGAAAAGACATGATCTAGAATATCTAACTCTAACTGCAGCTCGTCCCACAAGACGTTTTTGAGGAAAGCTGGCTGAGAAACACAGTTGTAAAAGCTTTATTTGTGTAAGTTACAGATATTTGTATTCACAACCCTCAGGTCCGTCCTCGGGTCAGGAACATAAACAATAGACAGAGTCTGCCTTCAGTGAGTCCTTGTTGGCTGCTGGATCCTGATCTATCGAGGAACAAATACAAAACCTCCTCGGGGAACATGAGTTTGTTTGTAATTTTACATTGAATGACAGAAAGTAATGGCAAAAAAAAGCTGAGTGAGAATTTCAACAAACAACCGAACGGACACTTAAAGTTGCACTGTGTAGTTTTTTTAAGTTTTCAGAAGAAGAGAAAGATCTTCACTGACTGATGTTTATGCCTAAATAAACTAAATACACAAACTCTCTTTGTTTTCATGACTAAGCAAATTAAGTAAACAAACTGACTTTAAAGGACAACATCATTTCATGCTGTTTTACTTTGTTTATATGTGGCGGACCCTGCCACCTTTCCAGTTTCAAACACTGTTCTGGGACCTTATTTTCCTCTGAGAACTGCTTGTTTATTCAGTTATGGAAAAATAAATATTTCTGAGTCTGTTTGATTACCTCACTGATATTGTAACTCTAACCCCAAAACTACATAATGCCCCTTTAAAGCAACAATCATGTGTTTTAATCATGTCTCTAGGTAGGAAACCTGTTCGGCTCACGCCGCTCCACCATCATCACTCTCTACAACGGGGCCTTCGACTCTTCCTCAGCACTTTTCCTCGTCATCAAGGTGAGAAACATCCACCTGCTGCTCTCGTGAATTAAATCTACAGGATATATTTATAATGTTAATCTCGACCCTGTCTCGTCTTCTCCTGCAGTTGTTACACGAGGCTGGCGTCTCTCTCCGTGCCTCCTTCCTCTTCCTGTCGGCCTGCGCCGTCATTCATCTGTTCAGGACTTTCTTCCTGCTGCCGAGAGACTTCATCCCCTACCCGCTGCCTGATCACTACACATACGGGTACGCATCGCCAAAACACCAACGCTTCAAGGACACGGGTGTAAACAAGGCTAATTCATTTTCAGCTTTTGTTTTTTAAAAAAATGAAAGAAGCAAAAATCTAATCAGGCCTTTCTAAATTTGAATTATGTATTAAAAATTGATCAGATAAAACAGTTATGAACATATGCTAGTCATAAATGCCCTTTATCCTGCAACAACAGACTCGGCTTAGTTGGCGGCTCTTTGCTTGTTTTCTGTAAACACATCAGTGTCCTCTTACAGTAGGATGTGGCTGTCTGGCATTGGGTGTGACCTGACATGAAGCCAGAGTCACAAACCAGTTGAAACGAATCTGCTCCCTTTAAAAATCTTTAGAAGTCTTTCCTTATCCAACAACACTGTTGATGATGAATAAATTCAGTTAAAAATAAAAGTTTGTTCATCTTACCATCTTAATGTCCTCCACGTTATGTGATTATAGCTGGTTGGGACTTTAAAACCTCATTTATAAACTAAATAACTATCAAAGAGTTGCCACAATGTACACAATGAACTCCTCAGTCTGAAGCTGACCCTCCGACCTTTGACCTTTGTCAGGATAACGTGTGGTCAATCAAACACTCCGAGGAGCTCAGAGGAGACGACAGCGAATGGTAACGCAAAAATGACGGCAGAGGAAGCACCACTCAAGGCGGACGTCCCTGTGAAACAAGGTGTGTGTGTGTCTGTGGTATAGATAGACAGCAGGATCCTAATTCTCAACAATGACTTCACTGTCTTTCTTCCTGTGGTCTCCCCTCGTCTCCCTCAGAGAAGAGTTTCCGGGAGTGTTTTCTGTCCAGGTTCTTCTTGTGGCACCTGCTCTGGCTGTCGGTGATGCAGCTCAGACATTACCTCTTCATCGGCACCCTCAACCCCATGCTGCAGCGGCTGACGGCAGGAGAGCCTTCACTGGGTAAACACACACAGCACACTGCTTCACCTTGGCACTGTCTTATCAAACATGGAGGTTTGCGCACACCTCCCTCAATTCCCCGAAGCAAGGCAAACTTTTTGTTTTTTTTGAGCAAATATGTTCTCTAATATTTTTCCAACCATCCTCTCCCTGCTTGTGTGCTCCCACAGTGAGCCAGTACATCAATGCCTTCGCTATAACGCAGATGTGCGGCGTGCTCTGCGCTCCCTGGAACGGCCTCATCATGGACAGACACAAGGGCAAACCTCGTGCTGCAGGTAACATACTGTACTGTCGCTACTAATGGCTAATGGTGTTAACCCAACAAGCAGCACCCCTGGCAGATCTACTGTCAGTGTGTTTAATGTCAGGCCTGTTGTCAGTGAAATCTGGTCCGGAGTTCAGCTGGAATAAAAGCCTACAGACCCAACATTGTTTCTCTTTGGATTAACCGATGTGCTCGTGCGCCTCTTCGTAGGAGAGAGTGAACAGGAGTCAGACCTGCGGGCCACGGTGCTCTCTCTCTTCCTGACGGCGCTGCAGTGTGTGTTGTTCTCGGTGTGCGCCTCCACCCCGTACCTGCCGCTTCAGTACCTCACCTTCATCCTGCAGGTGATCAACCGCTCCTTCCTCTACGGCGGCAACGCAGCCTTCATCAGCGTGGCGTGAGTATCAATCACACACAGATACATGCACACACCTCTCTGTGGACTACACTTAAACAAAATTAATTGACTTTACTGAATTTGCTTTCTTCTCTTTGCCATGTCATCTGTCGTTGTGTGCGTGTAGTTTCCCGTCGTGCCACTTCGGGAAGCTGTACGGTATGATCATGGCTCTGTCGGCAGTGTTCTCTCTGCTGCAGTATCCCTGCTTCGCCCTGGTGAAAGCTCTGGATGGAGACCCTTTATACGTGAGTACAGTCTGATGAAACAACTTTGAATACAAAATACTGCGCTTACTCTGCTCCTCCTCCTCCTCCTGTTATCTTCATCTCTGAACTCTCCTCGCTCTCTCCTTGTGCTGCAGGTGAACGTCGGTCTGACGCTGCTCAGCCTGCTCGCCTTCATCCACCCCCTCTCTGTGTACCTGCACTGTCGACGTGTCGCCTCCCAGCGAAATGAGTCTGTGAGATGAGAGCAACGCCTCGCACTTATTATGTCCTTAATATCACCAGTGACACTGTTACCTCTTCAGTTTGTTCGACTTGGAAAGCAACATCGAGCGCTGTAGCGAAGCGAGCGGAGCCGTTCTCTCCAGCATCCTTTAGAAACGCAGCTTTAGCCACTGTTAGCTTCTTCTCCTTTGTTTACAGTTAAAAGTCCTGGTGCTGACGACTCTAACTCTACTTTACAGTGACTGTGACATGTTTTATGTTACTTGTTTTGTGCGAGCTTATGTTTTCTTGCCATTTATGTTCTGTCCTATCACACCACAGTTACGGTGGTTTCAGAGTGCCAAACGATAACGCACTTTGCACTTTGGTGTTCCTCTATATCCATATTTTTCTATAGGACCAACAATGTTGCATGTAGCGACTGCACGAGGGATAACTGAGAGTCATAATTACAGTAATGGATGCTTCGTGACTGACCGATCAGTGATGTGCAGTGTGAAAGAGGTGAACTCAGATACATTAAATGGAGAAACACAGCTCTGCCACCTGCTGGCCTCTTGGTTCAGCTGTTAGCTGCTGATTTCACTGTAGTGCCAAACTTGACAGTAAACTGATCTCCTGTTATGTTTTTATGGAGTCTCAGGTGTTTAATGAAGAACAATTTGGCCTCATGAAGGATTTTAATGACGTTGTGCCATGAGTAATGATATGTAAAGGTTTATAAAGGAAAACTGTACATTTTTTACCAGTATGTTTATGTTTCAGGCTGTATTTTCCATCGTTGAAATCTTACTATATATATATGCAAACTCTTCACTGTGCTGGATCTAATTAAATGTGCCTTTTGATATGAAGTTTAAAGGGAATTGTTACTTTTTGATATTTACTTTTGCCAAAATGAATGTTTCAGTTTTACAAGTATTGTGTGAAAAAATATCTACCTGCACGCAACTGCCACTTACAGCTGGTAGAGAAAATGTCATTGTTATCTGTAAAGAAGATATTTTTAAAAAAGACTGCAGGAAATGTATCTTAAATACTGAAATTAAACTTATAAAGACTGAACCCTGAATTCCTCCTGTTTACTGAGTGTTTACTGAGTTATTTGGATTGACTGTTGCATTTAATTCAGTATCAGCTGCACAAGGTCTTATCGTCAAAAACAAAACATTTGTTTACTGTCAGGAGGATCAGAAATTAACTGGCAAACACTTAACACTCTGGAGTGCGTTGCAGACATTACAAGACAAGAGCGTATTCATTTGTAGATTGAAGTCTTTCATCACCAGTGACGACAGATTAAAGGGGCGCCCTTGAAATCACGAAGTCGTTTACTCATTATAAGTAGTCAGCCTTTGAAAGCTGTTGGGTAATGTGTTCTGTGGCTTTCAAGGAGCTTTCAAGTCTGGGAAGTCCTGGTCATGTCATGAGAGTCGTGTCAGCTTGGGCTTGTGGTGTCTAAAAGATATGAGCTTTTACCAGCAAAGAGGTCAAAAAGGCTGTTCTTATTGGAGATTTGGGGATTAAAATTCAGGACACCTTGGCCTCTGCTGCACAGATTTTTACTACTCTCAGCGATAGCCGTGGCCCGAGGCATTATGTTTGCAGGTCGTCCGTCCATCCCAGTGGACGTGATGTCTGAGGAACTCCTTGAGGGAATTTCTTTAAAATTTGGCACAAGTGTAGATTTTGGCAGTCAAAGGTCAAGTCACTGTCACCGAAAAATAAAACATATTTGTGGCCATTCAACAATAATGACATCAATATTTTACACAAATGTTTTAAACACATGAAAAATGCCGATGTTGATGAAGCAATGGCATTTTATCTATTTTATATTCCAACGGTCGACTTCACAGCGACATCATACAGTTTGTCATATTTTCTGCAGATAATGTTTTTGCCATTATTCAACGCCACAGCTCAGGAGGAGCAGAAGCAAACAACTGCTTATTTTAATTACATTATTTTAATTAGTGTAACAACCTTCGGAAATTAAATTTAGAAATTTCAGGTCTTTATTTTACTGCCCTAAAAATAGTCCTGTGACTGTGGAGCAATCTTGCATGATGAAGGTAGAGGATAATAATTAAAATAAAAAAGTTTAGTTGTAACAAGTTTGTTTTTTCTCATCTCATCTCATCTCATTTTCTTTCCGCTATGTCCCTATTGGGGTCGCGGGGTGTTGCCGCTTTTATCCCCCCCTTTTGGGGGGTTGCGGGGCTACTGGGGCCAAATCCAGCTCTCACAGGGCGAAGGCCAGGGTACGCCAGTTTTTTGAGTTTTCTAAAACACTAAAAATACAGTGCACTTAAATAAAAAATAATAAGGCTTACTGACTTATAATAATTAGTCATTTTTAAATTTACTTAACAAAGTTAGGTTGGTTGACTTGAATATTTCATTGTTATCAGTTTCAACAAAAGTTTGTAGTTTGCAGAGTTTTCTGTGCTACCTGACAAGAAAGCCTTTTGTGTCTCTGAAGTAAGCTGAGCAAAATATGAGGAACAGCCTCGAGTGATGTCACTTGAGTCAGCCGAAGACCACAAGTTTGAAACAAATCTGTGTGTGTGCAGCTCGAAGCTTGTGAGTTTTACCAGACCTCCGTAGCTCGCTCCTCATGTCTGCTTGAGGCTACGAGCAACTCCTAGCGTAACACACCTACAGTAATCTGACACACCAGACGGTTTGATCACAGAATCGTCTGCTGTCCTTGGAAGCTGTTGGGAAAATGGCAGACACGTTCAAAAACTGCTTGGCAGGTGATTGTACGAGCCATCTGTCTGCATCACCTTCTGTCACGACCCTTGTTAAATCAAACTCTTGCCAGTCGAGAGAATAACGGACAACATCAAGAAAAAGCCTTCAGTGCCGTTGTTTTTCTCTTCTTTCAGTGAAATATCCTCTCCAGTTCAGCACCTTCGCTAACCTCTAGAGGAGCTGCCATTGTTGTTTTCAAACGAACGGTTGCTTCTCTCGCTGGTCATCACGCCCGCAGCTTCCCATTAGTTCTGAACAGGACGCTGATTGGCATGAACCACTTTGTGTGTGAAGCCTGGCAAGATTTAATGATCACATGATCTCGCAATTCCAGCTGCCCCGCAACCATCACAGGCTCAAGCTGCATTGTGGGTAATGTAGGCGAAAGGGGTTGACAAGGAAGAAGAATGCATGGAATAAGAAAAAAACAATGTTTCTGGTTCTGCTGCAATTATTTTGTTCTCTATATGTACTTTGTCTGTCCACTGTGGGTCCAATAAAAGGATTGTACTGCTAAATCAATTAATTTCAAACCTCCAGGATCAGAGGACAGTCTGGTGTCTCCAGTCATCAGAGATTCTTGTCAGTCCGGGTTGGTGTTGCCACGTTGTTCCAGAGAGACGTAGGTGGAGACGTTTCACACGGGGCAGATTCATCTGGGGGGTAAAAGATCTGGCAGGGTTTAAACCTGAAATAACAGGGACACTCCCCCACAACAGCCTCTCTCCAGTTCTCACCTGCTGTGTGACAACGCCGAGAGACCAGAAAAACTCAATGCATCTCCACAAAGTCTGTCACATCGAGTGTGTGTCTGTAAGTGCGCGTGTGTGTGTGTGCAGGGAACATGTGCACGGTGACAGGTTCTTCCCTTGTATCTGCGTCATCAATGATCACAACCTCAGTATCTGCGATTTAATTCAGTCTTGCATAAATGACAGAAATAGGAGAGCAGGCGGGAGGAGTGAAGGATAAAAATAAGGCAGTCTGCTAATGAGGCAATTTGTGCTGCGTTGTTTTTTGTTTTTTTTTAATCAGACTGAATCTGTCGCAGGGACCGAGGATGTCTTTATGACACATGGCTTTCACTCAAAAGATGCCGACTCATGCTTGTCTGTTCTCTTTGATGGGAGTAACAACAGAAAAACTGTAATGGCCTCAGTGTATCATCCCTAATGTGTGTGGGTTTTTTTTGTTGGGAAAGCAAATTATCTCTTAAAACTCATGCATAACATACTTTAATGTACTTTTGGTACTTTCTTTGGTACAATTTTGAAGTATTTGTACTTTATTTGTGATCTAGTTGTATTTATTTTTACTTTATGTACTTTATTTGTTTATTCGTCTGCATTTCAGAGGGGAATATCATAGTTTTTAATGCACACAGTAAAAGTAACTTACTTTTCAGATCATTATTTTACAGAAAAAATATGAGATCTCGCAAAATATTTGTTGAAAAACTACCAAGCAGTAGTTTAAGTAGTAGGAAGTACGAATGATGGCTGAATACCATTACATTACTGCAGTATCAAGTTCATAATTAACGTTATTCGTAACACCTGTGGTTTTCCTGCAACAATTAAAAACGTCTTTTAAAATTAAGAGCTGCACAGGCCCGCAGAGCCCTGACCTCATCCCCATCAGACACCCTTGAGATGAACTGGAACACTGACTGTAAAGCCTTTATCACACAGCATCAGTGTCGGCCACATTAATGCTCTTGTGGTTGAATGGGAACAAATCCCAGGAGCAAGAAAATCTTCCAAGAGAAGTGGAGGCGGTTACAGCAACATATGAATACCCAGTCTGTCTCTTGTTTTTAACAGGGGGCATGAACCAAAACCAGAAACCGAACATAATACTAACCTTTACCCTTTATTAATAACTATACCTGTGCTTACGTCTCACCTCACCTTACTGACTACATGTTATGAATGGTGATTGGTACTGTATCAGAATACATTTTTAAAGTAACCCTCCCAACCTTGACTACACTTCGCTACGCGTCACTTTAATCGTGAAGGTGACACTAATCGATGAGTATATAGGCTTTAACAGTAAAGAATTATGTATTAATAATACATAGTTTGGGGTGTAATGTAGATTTAAGAAGAACTACATATCAATTTATTTATCAATACACAGCACAGTTAGGTTACATAACAACCCCTTCGCCCCTGCACTCTCTCTGCTACACGGGGACGGAGAGGGGGGATGGCAGGTCCACAGGGGGATGCATTTTGGTCATTTTGTTAACAAGGGGGACGGCATCGCCCCTCATATTAATAACTGTTAATGCAAAAGTATTCTCCCTCCTTTTCCCCCCAGTTAATCGTTACTCGTGGAGTTTTTTCCTTGTTCAAATCGAGTTGGTGTGAGAGTGTGAGCCTTTGAAGCATCATATGGATGCAATGTTTTGGTGTCCACATACTTTTGGCTGCATAGTGAATCTTAATGTCAAGTTTCCTAACACAGCAAACATATCACACGCTCAGAATCTAGGCCTTTTTAGTAAAACCGAAAGTGTGACTTAAAATTATATCTGATTCTGGACAAACTCAACTTTACAGAAAATTAACTAACAGACAAAAGTTAATGAATTCTAACACCCTCATCACATTAATCTGAACGGGCGTTTATTTAAATTGTTTTGCGAATATGAACTTTGTACAGTGAAGCTTTTTCTTCTGACAGAGCAACTAAATATCAAATGAATCATTATCTCACTAACAAAGTCTTGACAGACCTTTACTGTCCCAGATAACACCCACATCTCGTCTGATTCATACACTTCTACACATTTCAATCTCACGCTGTATTTGATTGCTTGGATTTGAAGAATGTGAAAAACTTTGACATTTAACAATGAGCCAACATGGGGATTCCTGACAACCACACGTTTGCCCAGCAGGCACATGGCAGGTAAAATAAACATGCTCTGTTTCGCATGAAAATATCCCAATCGGTTGATTTGTGAACGTGCTCGTGATGCACGACTCATGGTGATTGAATTCATTAATTAATGCAGGATGTATCATGAATTTCTCTTCTGCTCTCTGACTTTTCAGTATGTGATTAGTTTACGCTCCATAAAACATCAGTTGAGGACATTTATCTATGTGACCAAATCAGTTACAGAGAAGTCTGACAGTCGGTTTGATTTAAAAACAGATCTTCATATTTCTATGACAACATTTGCTGCTCTGAGTTCAAAGACACTAAGCAAACACATCTAGCTAATTTTGTCGCATATGAACCAAAAAGACAGGCAGCTTTCCAACGACAATCAACACTCTTCCCCCGTTTTGGTGAAAACTACACAAACAAATCCCTTCATCTATCAGTCTCCACTGTGGCATTCAATGGCATCAACTCAAGATATCACAGCTGAAACTCAATAACCTCATGTGGAAACATAAAAGGGTCATGGGTCAGTTCAGATGTTTTTGAACAATGGATCCACAAACGCCTCCTTTACATAACCGTTTGCAGCGTTGGCTAGCTACACGCTAACGTCAGCTCACTGTGGCTCTTTTTTACCTTCAGTGCTTGGAAGAGCCGCCCACAGTAAGAAGTGATTGACCGTCTTGTGAAAGCAAACAGTAAAGCTCTGACCACATTGCCGAATGAGGGATTTAAATCATAAATCAGAGACAAAGGTGATCATTCTTCTATTATGTGTACATGCAGGGCTTTTTAGGATGCCATCGGCTAGCTGAGATGCTGACCTCGCTAGTTAAAAGCACCTACGTGATTATCTTAATGATCAAAAACAAATTAACAATATATACAACGTGAACTGTGAAAAGTGAAGTATTTCAACTAAGTGTAGGATGAAAAAGCAATAAGACAACTACAGACGTATACTGTAGAGCACCATCTTTCTGCATGCATATACTCCTGCTTAAACCCCATAGAGGAGGGAGGTTTTTTCAGTATGGTGAAAGGGCTATGACCACTAACAAGGCTTGTTTAGATATCATCATTGAGGCTTGCCTCCTCTTGACTCCAGTAGATTAACGAATTAAAAAATATGAAAATGTATACATATGATGTGTCTTCATATTGTGCTCACCACATTGCCTACAGAGGTTGGGGGAAAACCACAAGCACCATAATCACTGTAAGAGGTTTTTAAAGTAGTCTACTGGATGTATCTCACCTGTGTGTAATAGCTATTTTGTCGTGTTTGTGGATTTGATGGCTGAAGAAACATTTAGAGTCAATTTGAGACGGAGATCATTGTGTGAAAAACCACATAACACGGCTGTCGGCTCTGATGTAGCTCACCCAGTGGGCAGAAAACACACACTCTGTCCACACTCGAGGTCTTCAGGACCATTTGTGAGTGAGTGAGTGTGTGTGTGTGATTGAGTGAGTGGGGGTGACTCCGCAACACATTTTTTTTAGGATCAAGACAGATCCTTCGAACATGTTGTGTTTGCACCAGTTCAAATGCCAGAGTGCCCGTGATTCAGTTTGACACAGCGGGCTAGTGAGAGAAGGGAGGGGCTCTAGGAGTGGAGACATGTATGTGTCTGTAGTATGTTACATACATACATTACACACACACACACACACACACACACACACACACACACACACAGCCTCCATAAGTCTGACTGCCTCCCCCAGGCGTTATTATTTGTACACACAGACAAATGTGACCTTATCTTTCCCACAGCCCCCCACGGAGATTACTAATGCCTAATTGTTGCCTCCCTAAATCACTACACAACAGCCAAGACACAGTGTGATTCCAGGCACCCAATTAATGCACCGTGGTGCACTCACAGCTTGGGGCTGCAGATGACCTTCCATGGAGCAGGTTTTGGTTAGTGTGTGTTCACTTGGGAACAGATGATGTGCATCATGGTGGACGAGGCCCCGACCTGTGCCATGAAGGGAGGACTCACTAGTGAGTAAAGCTGGCCCACCCGTACCCTGATACTGTTTGTTTCACATGCAGAAGACCTCAGTGTCCCATCCCACGTCCTGCCTACATGCTGCACCGCACCTTCTTCAGCAAACCACTTGAGCTGCAGCCAACATACGATGAGGACGAAGCTGTGACTTACTCAGTCACATAGTGTCCATCAGAGTCGGTTCACTGAGTCGACAGCATCGTCTATCACATCCTCCCTGCAGAGAAATCACATGTTTTCCACAGGTGGAAATTATAAATCCAGCCAATCACATATGAATGTTTGTAAATTACCTGTGAAACTGCAAATTTCTTATGTGAGATTTTCATTCATATGTGGAAAAAGCTCATCGCTTGTGAGATCATTTTATTTTCAAGTTAAAGCTGTGATCAGTAAGATTGTAGAAACCAGCAAGACCAAGCTATCCAACCAAAGAAATCCCACCTCCCTCCAGAGCCACTCATATACGCAAGGGATAATACCCGACGAGGTGTCTGTTATCAGGAATATATGGACGACGTGGAGACCTGAACAGTCCGAATGCAGCAAAGTCCATTAAACCCTGATTATGGACACCTTGAAGGGCATTATCCTGCTTTTACCATGGTCACTTGCCAAAGAAAAAAACAATAAGGCCATTTGCATATATTTTGGTGTGATTCGCGATCAAAGTTTAAAGTTTTTCACAAGCAGTATCTTCGTTTCCCTAGCAACACCTGAGAGTTGGCTCAGCGATTGTGTGCTTTGTGCTAACTTTAGCCGCTAAAGGGGTGTGTAGCTGTCACAGTGACTCTTTAATTGGGTTCAGGGGCTGAGTGCTTTGTGCTAATATTAGCTGTTAAAGGGGTGTGTTGCTGCCACACTGGCTCTTTAATTAGGTTCAGGGGCTTAGTGTTTTGTGCTACTCGGTTAGCCACTGAATGCCAGTCTGCCACTGCCACTTACTCATTATAAAGGTGAGGGGCTGTGTGCTTTGTTTTACTGAGCTAGCAAGCTGCTGGCTCAGTGGCTGTGCACTGTGAGTGCAGCACATTGTTATCATTGCTAACCATATCCAACTGGCTGACATTATCAAAATGACCAATGAACAACAAACACTGTTGTTAAGCTAGTACGTTAGCATTGGGAGATTTCAACTGCACTTTCTCTAATGTTCTTGTGCGACTAGCTCGCTAATAGCTTTAGCAACACACCAGCCGAGCCTTGTGGAAGAGTCTGGGATGAGACCGTTGGATGGACTTATTAGAGGCCTGCAAAAGCCACAGATAATGTATTTTTTAATTTTATTTGTCAGAGCATTTGTGCGTATGTTTTCTATAAATATAACAAAAAACATTTCTAGAAAAACTTACCAACCCTAGTTTTAAAATTCGGGTTCACATGTGAAAATAGATTATTGAATGTGAAACTATGATTCAATGTTTTTTTGATTGAAAAAAACTTTTCAAAAAGATTTCACATGTGACACTGTTTTCTTTCACATGTCAACATTTTACTCCACATGTCAACATTCAGTTCAAATGTGAAATGGTGATTTTGACATGTGGAAATGCAATTTTCACATATTTTTTGTCAGAGTTTTGCCAGTTACGGACATGAACATAGAACCATCAAAAGGAGTGTTTGTTGGTGACATCTGTAACTGGATGAAGTGTGTGTGTGTGTGTGTGTGTGTGTGTGTGTGTGTTGTCCTCGTGAAATTTGTCAGCGGTGTGTCATCTCTCCTCCTGACTCCATATGCTGTGTTAGATCATTTCGCTCCACCGCTGGGTTTCCCTTTCATGTTCATCTGTTGTTCTGAGTTGTGGGCGTCTCTCGGCTTCTTTCCAAACAGGCCTACACTCGAATGAGGCAGATGATTTTTGGTGCTTTTAGTGCCAAATGAGTTTTTCCCACCATCCTGTCCTCCTCCAATGCCCTCGTTAGTGTATCTGCCACGGTGGAGCCACACAAACTCAAACATAGCCGGGAGCCATGCAGGAAATACTCCCATATTTTCCCCAGAAACTGTTCAGTTTGTTGTCACCAGTAACCTCCATCCCACCTCCACTATTCATTATCAGCCAGCTTCCTCCCACACAGCGCATTTAATGATGGAGAGATTTGCTTAGAAGTAAATCAGGTACATCTCTTTAAAGACTAGAAAAATGTAAGACAACTAATGTCCAGAGAGATATTCAGACATTTCTTAGAATATAAGTCTAGTTTTATGGCGCCTGTTGTTCAATTACTTCATCATAATGAGATATAACCAAGTGAGTCTTGGTGTTGACAAGCAGTGATGCGTTACTTTTTAAGGTAACTCCACAGTGAAGTCAAAGCCCGCCCTGCCACTGCCTTTCTTGTCGCTTCCTCCGGTGACTCTCCCTCCTCCTCCCGGGCTGACGTAGTGAGGATCCTCCGCTGCCCACGGTTGTGGGCGACGAGCCGGCCGCGAGTATAAAAAGCTTCCCGGGACTCCAACCCGTCACTGCTTGAAGCAGCAGCGACTCGGTCACCAGAGCTGAACATCAGCAGAGATAGCAGCAAGCAGGCACTCCTCGCAGCGCAGGCTAACTCGCTTTCGGCTTTGGTTCGACATGGAGAGTCGTTGGTCCATGAAGCGCTCCAGCGCCCACAACTTTAAAAGTAAGTACCTCTCTTTGGATGCACTGATGCTTGATTTTGCAAAATGCATTTCTGTGATTTTGTTGTGATTTCAGTGACTTGTTTTAAACTTTGAAATCACATATTTCCAAGTTGTTTTGGGTATCAGCAGCCTTGTATGTACGTGGAAAGCAGCTGAATTTATAGACTTAATTTAGCTTTTACGCACTGTTATTTTGCATATATTTTTAAATATTTACCAAGATTCACACATTATTCACCATCTATTTAAATTTCAATCATCTTTGTCAGTTATGGATGTGTACATTTTAGAATAATGTTGCATGTAGAGGGAGCCAGAGTGCGCGCTTTTTTGGGCATTTTTTGCGCAACGATTTGGCAGCAAAAGCTCCGGAGTAAAACCATAATTTAAATGTGAATTTATATGATTTGAAATGTAATTTACATCATAATCAAAGTTAGTTATATTTTGGCTCTTCTGTTCACTAAACCCTCCTTATACAATATCTCCATGTCTCCTTTACGCATGGAGAGATGCAGATAAGATTTACGCACGCATGATTCTGAACTTTATTCCTCATCTCATAGCGACTTCGGGGTAAATAAGACTTACATAGACTCGGGAAAGGTGTCTCATTCCACTCAAAAGCTCCAGTTCTCCCTCAGCGTCCGGCGCAGCTAATAGTCCAACTTGTTAAGAGGTCAAGAGGTGAGCCGCTGGAAAATCTTGCGCACAGCAGAAGAATGGGAAGTTCATTATTATTTCATGCATGTACTTTTCCCCGCGGTGGCCACTTTTGTGCGCCGTTATCCGAGCTGTGCCAAGAAGCTGTTGCAAGATTGATGAGAACCGAAACTGATCCGGATCTGGTTGCTGGTTTTACGCGTGCCCTCTGCGTGTCAAACCAACGGAAACATCCCTTTATTAGCCTGAGAACTAGGAAAGCAGGTTAATTAAATGCAAAGAGGCACGTGTTAGTCACGTTTTTTGTCTTTTAAAGGTCTTTGTGGTAGATTTCTGGCGAGTTTTCTGTTCTAAACCTCTGAAATCCAGAGTTATGTAACCTTGTCACAACAGCTATAGAGACCTATGTAAAGTGATCGGGTGGCTATGAATGGGTGAATGATTTCTGTAATGTAATCTGGTGAATTATAGATGAGCCCCAAAGCACTGGGAGCCATCAACAAGTCACGGGTGAGAGCACAGCAGTGCTAAAAAGAATCACTGACAACAGCAGCAGGTTTGACAGACAGACGGCAAAGAAAGACTGGTGCCAAAAGCTGAAATCAACCTCTCTGTCTTTGTCTGTCTCTGTCTCCCGCACACCGTTTTGCACCTTCCCCAAACCAGGACTAATTTATGCAGGGGCCATTCTCTTTGCTGCTAACCTGACCTTCAGTTTTGTTCCTTTCTTTCTCCTGAGAATTAACCTCCTTTGTCTCTCTGCAGGTGGACTGTGTCTGTGGCTGGTTCTGTGGCTGGTGGTGGTGAAGCCAGGCGGGGTGGGCGCATGCCCCAGGCTGTGTGTGTGTTACCCTACGCCCATGACGGTCAGCTGCCAGTCTCAGAACCTCACCATAGTGCCGGCTGGTGTGCCATATGACTCGCAACGTGTTTTCCTGCAGAACAACCGCATCACAGAGCTTCGCGCAGACTCTTTTGGCTTCGAGACACAGGTGAAGATGGTCCTCCAGCAACATTTGCACACATTCTTAAAAGTCTGTCTTTTCTCCTCTCTCATCCAATTATTTTCTCTTCATTCTCTGCAGGTGCTTTGGCTATACGGCAACAACATCACGTGGATCGAAGCTGGAGCCTTCAGTAACCTCAGGGTGCTGGAGGAGCTCGATCTGGGTGATAACCCGCTGCAGCGCCTGGAAGGTGGAGCCTTCAGGGGTTTGGAGAAGCTGCAGAGCCTGCACATGCATCGCTGCAAGCTGGCCGCTCTCCCCCATGATCTCTTCCACAAGCTGTACAGCCTGCAGTTCCTCTACCTGCAGGTATATCCAGCATGCACAAAAGCTAAAACACACACATGCAGAGATACGTATTTGACAGTCGTGCAAGAGTATGTACTCCTGATACTTGCAGGAATACACACTTTGGAGAAATGCTTTACGGGCACATCATCACCATACAGTTGCTGAAGTGCAACCACTGCTCCACACCCACACACACGTTGAAAGATTGATTTAAGTAGGTTCAGTGAGTTGCACACAGTCACATAAATGCAAACTAAGAATACAAAAAAGTAAATCTTAAAACAATCAAATGATCCAAAACCAAGGCAACACACCTCAGCAGGAACAATTAACACTGATAAACAGTATAATAACAATACTTTAATTTCTGTTACAATCACATTATTAATCCAGCTCAACTGATGACTCTCATACTGATTACAGCGAAGAAATGACAGAGAATGAGCAAAGTGAGCGTCTGCCAAATCCTCCATGCATATAAATGAGTGTACAATACACGAAAGGGAGCATGTGCCCACACATTTGCTCTCTGTAGCAGTTCTAGCTGCAAGTCAAATGAAAGAGGATCAAACATTACTCAAGGTAGAGGCCAATCTTAACCAGTGGATGGAATAAAAGAAGACCACAACATACTCGCTTCTTTAAGTAACAGCAAAAATACAGCCAACTGACTGGAAGAGATTAAAACACAGGCAGTGCAACATTTCACCTAAACGTCAGGATGTGAGTTTACCTTAGAGCGTCCATCTGAAATCAGTAATAAAAAATAAGGGCTGAGAAATCATGTTGACAGGATTTTAAAAAAAAATACTCAAATATACACCGTCAAATAAGACGTCATCTGGGTCTTTTTCCAGATTTGGCGTCAGTGTGTTGGCAGCCTACAGTTAGAGCTCAGCTGTTGGAGTGCCCTTTGATTTAATCAGACAGTAAATCGCTGCCAACATGGCCTTTAGGGGAATGAAAAAACCTCATTCAAGCAGTTCAAATATTACGTTCCCCTTTTGTGGCCAACATACTACCTACTTTTTTTTAGACTAATCACAATTGTCTTCAGAGGTGCAAAAGGGCAGGAGACAGTCAGGAGGCGAGCCATGATAAAAGACGTATGTTGATTATGTGATATGACTGGTACTCATAAAAAGATAGATATGCAGCTGGCCTAATATTTCACACTGGAAGATCTCACTACACTTGCTAAAACCACTAATAGTTCGGAGGTTGTTGTTGTGGTTGTTGTTGTTGTTTCACGTTGCGTCAGGGAATTTGAAAACGGTAACATGCAGCTAGAGTCCCAATGATGAAATAGTCAGCCAATGACGGGCTTACCATTTACCTAAAGCCTACTTCCTGTGAGTCAGACTACTCGAGAGGAAGTGACCTTGTTCCTCCTATCGACAGCTGATAGTAAACACTGGCTGAAATAGAAATGTTGGACTCGACTTCAGCTATTTGTAATCAATGCTAGATTCTTGTTTCGATTACCATGCATCTTCACACAGAACTAAATCCTCCTTATATTTTTGACTTTGCTCCAGGAGAATCAGCTCCACTTTCTTCAGGACGACCTGTTCTCAGATCTGGTCAACCTCACTCACCTGTTCCTGCATGGAAACCGCATCCGTGCCCTCTCTGAGAATGTGTTCAGAGGCCTGGTCAACCTGGACCGACTCCTCATCCACGACAACCGCATCAGGCAGGTCAACCGTCGGGCTTTCCGTGACCTGGGTCGTCTGACCATCCTCTACCTGTTCAACAACTCCCTGGCCGAGCTGCCCGGCCAGGCCATGAGAGACACCCAAGGCATCCAGTTCCTCCGCCTCAACGGTAACCCCTGGTCCTGCGGCTGCGAGGCCCGCCCTCTCTGGGAGTGGTTCCGCAAGGCCCGCCTCTCCTCCTCTGAGCTCATGTGCGCCTCCCCGTCCCAACGTCGCGGCCAGGACCTCCGCTTTCTCCGGGAGTTGGACTTCGCCCTCTGCCCTCTGCCCGACCCTGGCTCTCTTGCTGGAAGCACCACAACCACCTTCAGCACCAAGACCCGCTGGTGGTTCTCCAAGCACAAGCCCGCGTCTTCATCCAAGGCCTCGTACCAGAAGAGCACAGAGACGGTGAAGGCCTTCCCCTTCTCCGCTATCAAACCTCAGTACCTCCCAAAAGCCCCCTCTGAAACCATCTCCTCCAAGTATGAACTCTCGGAGCATGAGGTGGCACTCCCAAAACTGGACCAAGAAGAATACTGGGCCAACTACGGCAACGAAGACTCCTCCATCCGCTGCTTTGACCTGGAGTGCCCCCCAGGCTATGACAACTCAGCCTTCCCCTCATCCTCCTCCTTACCCAGCACCTTCTCTCTCCTCCACCTCCTCTCACTCTCAATACTCTTGTTCTCTCTCCATTTCCTCTTTGGCTGAACTCCTCTCTCCTCCACACCCTTTTTTCTCCTTCGATTTCCCCTCCTGCTCTTTCCAACTCTAACAAAACCCTGGATCTTGATTCCTTTCAGTTACCTCCTCGACTTTCAGGGGGTGCTACACTGATGCAGGAGACAGGCGAGGCAGCAGAGAGCTGTTTAGAAGAGCAGATATCAGTTGAGTTGAGCAGGAAAGTTTTCAGTGTTGAAGTAGCTGCTGCTTACTAGTACAGGCTTTAAAAAGCAGGGATCGCACCGTGATAGTGAGAGTACAGAGGCAGAAACCTACGACAACATGATGAAATGATAGAGACACAACTCGCAGACAGCTGGTGGCGTCTCCAGATGTCTTTTTTGATATCACAGCTGTAAACAACGCAGGCGTTGTGACTCGTCGACAGCTATTTTCTATATTAACTATAGCGCTCACCATCCAATCATCGCGAGCATTATCCTTTACTAGTTTATTTATTTCACATGATTACAAGTGGTGATTAACGGCAGGCTATTTGGCACTCCCAGAAGTTAGAGAAAGAGCACAGATAATGAGAAGCTTGAACTTCAGGGAGAAATGAAAAGAAAACGTGAGCGCGGTGAACTTCAGATATTCATCAGCCAAGGCAGAGATGGATCACAGGATCATTAGATCTGCATCCAAGAGCGACTCTCCTTCCTCCTTCAGATTCAGAACCTTGATGCCAGCAAACCACCACCCACACTTGTACATACCACTCATCATCACTGTACAGTACCGCTCGTCGCAACACTGCTCTGTATTTTAGATTAGCTGGATTTTTACTTACCATTTGGTAAAAAAGAGCCTGTGGTAATAGAAAAGATACTTAGATTGTAAACGGAAGGCAAACAGAAGAAACTCGCTTTTGTGTTTTCCAGTCTTGTCTCTTCCTCGCTCAGACAACCTCAACAGTTGTTTCCAGAGAAACATTTTCTTAACACAAAAACCGGAAAGGTTTGTGCTCCGGATTCAGATTTGTTTTTGGTTTGTGTGATTCAGTTTTTGTTGTGTGAGTGTGAGACTACCGACCAAAGTCCTGAGAAGACCAGTTTAAATTGGCCTCTTCTTCAAATGAGTGCCTGTCTGTATGTGCCAGTTTTTCTTTTAAAATCATGGCCCCTGTCCATCTATCTTTTAGTCTAGAAATCCAAACTGATCCAGAACAAGGTAAAAACAACACCTGGGCCGGATCTTACACAGCTCTTCGTGTGGTTTGACTCCTCAGGTCTCTTTCCTGCCGGCTCCTGTTACATTACACTTTGACCTGCAATTTGTCTCCATCAGTGTGACTGCACGTGTGTGTATTTCTTGTGTAAGTCTTTTATGCAAGGCTGTTAGCAAGACTTTTTCAAAACTGTGTATTTTTCAGAGATGCATGAGAATCTGTGCATTTTATTTTACTTTTTTTCAGAAGAGATTTCATAAATCTGACGGTTTCATCTGATTTCAGTGATGTAAGTGTATTTTAGGGGTATCAGAAAATGTCACACATACATAATAAAACTGTGGTTTTTTTTGGAAAAGGGGACGGGTATTAACTTGGCAGTCTGTTCATCACAATGCCAATCCAACCTGTCTGTGATCCACATTATTCATGGGGGCCATATGGTCCTTGTCAACCTCATATGTTAATAACCTGAACTATGACTGTGAGTTTCTGCATAGATCTTGAGAGATACTGTGATGATGTCAGATTATTTTAAATGGAAAAACTTCTGTGAAAGTGTTTTTGCTTTATAGAAAAAATAAACAATGAAACAAAAATGTTCTTTGTTGTTTCGCTGTTGTCTTTGCTTGTGAAGGAATACAACAATGGCACAAAAGATAAAAAAATAAGCACAAACATAAAGAACACAGATAACAATAGATAGTAGAGACATTAACACAGTGAATTTAGTAGATGGAGTTTGAGTATCGAGGCATACAGGCGGCGATACCGCTGCAACAATTCATTCATCTTGATTAAATAGAGCCAATATTTTACACTCACACTAAAAGCATAACAAAATAAGAGAATTAAAGGCGCGAATGTGGTCAGTATCATCAGTCTTTTATTTTGAAAGCTCTGGCAAATATAGTTGGGGGGGAAAAGTTTTAGGAGAATCACGTCATAGTGCTTCTGTAAAACCTTGTAAAAAAGGGAGGAGGTGGTTTTTGTTGTGTTGTATACAAGTGTGTGAAGTGTGAGAAGTCCATGTGACAGTGGGAGTGTGCTAGCTGAAGGTCACCGCTCTCAACTGTGTTCACTCCTCGCCCTAATCACTTTTTTTTTCTCACCACATGCAGAGGGCAGCTATATTGGGCCAGAGAGATGGGTGAATGAGCTGTCGAGTTGCGGTGTGTGTGTGTGTGTGTGTGTGTGTGTGTGTGTGTGTGTGTGTGTGTGTGTGTGTGTGTGTGCGTGGGTTCAGGGGGATGATTCAGGGAAGGGGCTGAATGGGGAAAACGCCAGGATGAAAATGTGACGATGTGTCCCGGAATCAGCACACCCCCTCAACAGATTAACTCTCACCATGATGATGATGATGATGATGGTGTGCATACACTCATGCATGTGTTGTGTGAGTGCAAGGACACATGCATCTGCAAACGCACCCTTACGCACACACACAAATTATAAAACTTCAGAGGCGAACGGTTGGGCGGCCTTCTAATCTTCTTTGTCTTCCAGCTCATAAATTATTCATCACTTTCACACCTTTTCTTTTCTTCCACCTTTCCTTCTTCTTCTTTTTTCTCCCCTCTTTGACATAAGCCCCCCCCACTCCTCACAGTTAACAAGAGATACATCATCGTCATCAACCCACATACATGATTGTACATAACAGCGTCTTTCTTTCAGAACTTTTTTTCAGACCACAAAGGATTTCTATTTAAATCTGAGGATGCACTGCTCTGACACAACACGCTGCTGTGATACATACAAAGTTGGCTGAATCTCTATTGTTAATAAACCAATAGGAGTTTGTTTAAATGTGACAATGATGATGTTATGAACCAGTGTCATAGAAGTTCGGTTGGGTAATTGTCCTGTGATTGGCTGCTGAAACAACAAGGTTTGTTATCCCCCAAATCGCTGGAAAACGTGTTTAATCTCCACGTCTTGCGTGTTCTTTACTAGCATCCTCGTAGTCTGCACAGGTTTCTCCATGCCATCTCACCATGCAAACGCTAAGATCTGTGCTACTACCGTACGCTGCTCTACAGAGCCCTGCTTTTTGTCCCACCTAACATCCTTCTTATAAAATCCAAATCTCTTCCAAACTTTTACTTTTAGATTTGATGGTGCATTGTAAATCTTTTCGGCGTTGTCGGACATGGTGCTTTTGTTTTTACCTGGCAGGCAATGATAACGTTACTGTGACGCATCTTGCAAGAGTCTCGCACTGACCTTTGAACTTTAATGAGAGTTTGAAGACGCTGTGAGGAAGTAGCAGCATAGCAGCTTCATTCAACGGATTAGAAACTTTAAAATTAACTTTAAAACCCATTTCCCATTCCTATCGGTGAATTGTTACACCCCTAATGATTGGGCTTATTATTTTCTACAAAAAGTCTATTTAAAGCTTTTGCACAGAGAGTTCTTCCTGTTGAGACTTCCCTGAGTGCTGATTTGGAGAAAGATAACTCCAAGAACAAGGCTCATAATGAACCTTACATTTATGGCTCCATTTTGTTTTGTAAATGTGTCTTTTTATTGTTCCTGCAGATATGAACAAGTTACCATAGGGCACAGTTAGGGTGGATGTGGCAACCACAAATGTTTGCAGCTGAAACATCTCCAGGAAACCAACAATTGTCTGAGGTATTAGGCAAAATATAGCAAAATTTAAACCGAGAGACAAGAATGTGACATCACCACAAACCACGCTGTGTTGTGAGAAACAAGTGCAGCTTTTTATTCTCAACTTTTCTTTTAGGCCCAACATGCTACTGCTACTATTCACATGCATCTCACTTTACAACCAAACATACAGTCTGGAGCAAGTTTACAGATTACATTTTTTTAGGGGCAACGTCACCACATCCTGGGATTTGCGCTGCCAAGATGATTGTGATTGAAATACAAACGTATTATACAAGCGTGTTTTCCCCCTAGCAGAGTGCTGTCAGACCTTTCTCCAGGGCTGACATGGTGCTCAGAGATAGATCTGGAAATTCAAGACTAATTTCAGGGTGTTTGTGTTTTAAATAAATAAATAAATACCTTTTAAGCAAAGAGTGAGATGGTAATATTGATACCACTCCAGGGGCCAGTTAGCTTAGCTTAACACAAAGAATGGAAAATCCATTTACGGAGCCAGGCTTTCCAGTGTTCATGCTAAGCTAAGCTAACCGGATGCTCGCTGTATGAAGTGGTATCAAAATTCTCATCCACACCATCCAAAACATAAAACTTTTGCTCTGAGGATATTTTAAAACAAGCCTGATTTCAGACCATCAGTGCTTCCGTTAAAAACATCAGTGGGCTTTAACAAGACTTTACACGGACGTTATGTGGGCTCGGAAGCAAGCAAAAGATCTCTGCTGTACTATTTAACCATTGACAAGTTACAAGCCATCTGACCACAAAGAAACAATATTAACATGATGGTGAAATTTTATTGTAAAACAGCTTTGGAAGCAGCTTTAAATGTATAATATTTAAAAAGACATTGACTGTGGGACATAATTTCACAGCATCATCCAGATGGCAGTCACGGATGACCGTGGACATCCTCTCTCAGTTTTTCCTGCCAATGTTAACGACCTCAAGAAATATACATCAAAAACTTAAATCGTGACCAATATGATTACTCTTCCCACATTTCCAAGATGCTTTTTCATGGCAGAACTGTAGGCTTGAAAGCATCTGCCTGGGTGGTCATGGGACACATTTACCCTTCTTCCGGTGCAGGAACAGAACCAGGCCATTAGCAGAGAGAATCTCTCTGAAGTCGTCTGTCTTTGATGATGTGCACTTATCACACTCTGCGCCCACTCAATCCCCCCAAACTCTCTATGTATTTTTCTTGTCTTTGCCTTTCTTTCTCTCCCCTGTATGTTTGCCTGCCTTTCTGTCACTTAGTCTTTGTCTGCACCCTGATCACTCCAGCACTTCTCTCTCTCTCTGCCTGTCACACACTCTCCCCCACAACGTTATGCTCTTCTTGGCCAAAGCTGAGTGTTGGCTCATGCGAGTTGGCGTGTTTGTCCGCGTGTCATTGGCGTGCTCGCTGACGCTCACCATCACACATGTCTTATTTGCAGAAGATGAACCGAGAGCACCCTGACGTCAGAGGGCCCGGGACAGAGACAAAGAAGGGAACAGGTTGATAACCACAGTATGACAATGCTGTGCTGCCGTCAACGTGACATCCATAATTGATGATCATCATTTGCAGCACTGTTGCGCTGACAGGCTCCTATTGTTCAGCATGTGGGAACATGAGCCTCCGGGGCAGTGAACCTCTGCTCCTAATAACTCCCCAAATGGAAGAGGAAGGAAAAACGAGCAAGGCAACACAGAGAGATGAGGAGATCTTCTGACTTTCTGAATAAATCATTTTGAGTGGAAACACTAATTATTCTCACAGAAACAGTGAGACTTTGGTATCAGCTCACCCGCTGAGCAATAATGAGCCCATTGCTTGTTTGTGTGTGTCACTGGATAAAGTTCTATCAAAAGGGCACCAGTGGGAAACCTCCAAAATATTTTCAAGACGCTGAAAATTTGAGGAGAAGAAAAAAGATTGGTTCTGACTCTTAGTTTTACGTCATGCAACTGGTTTTGAAATGGTTTTCATAACCCTGAAAGCTGGAGCTACATTCATACACAGAGAACTGAATATAGAATAATATATATCAGCTCAAAATACACTGTAAAACATCCAAAGAAAAGCCGGAGCGGGTCCAGACTTTCAAAGCTTTCAGGCTTTTCCACCATTATCCCACCGCCATGTTAGTTCATTTCCATTTACATTAACCTCCTTTATTTGATAAATGGCAACACACAGGCTGCTGAGTCAAATTGTCTGGGGGAATCTGTTTAGAGCGCCACGTGTTAAAATAAAAATATTGATATTTGGCACCAGTGTAGCCATAATCTTATCTGAAGAGGAAGTAGAACGATATACTGCCGTTTCAATATTTTGTTGCACTGCTAGTATGGTTTGAGTTCCACAACTCTACAGAGTTCAGTTTAAAGAAAAGAGGCATGATGGAAACCTGCGTGTCTCCTACTGCAGCCTTTCGTATTGTGTTTGGTACGAAAGTTAACAGGGTTAACAAACCTCAAGTGAAGGCCTGTTGGCAAAGAACTGATTCTTCAAAGTAAAGGAATTTAACTGCAAAGCAAATCAGACTGCAACATGTGAGATAGCAGCTGAGAACAGCAAACATACAAAAAATTAAAAAAAGACCAGAATCTATGAATGAACGAACCGCCTTCTGTGCTTGTTGTTGTGTGTTCACACAGAAATATCTGCGGTGCATTCATGAGGGTGTGAACATGAATGTGTGCATGTGATCACAGGAGTACAGATTGTGAAGCGTGGAGGAGTTCTGTACATCCGGTCTTGAGTCAGTTAGAGGTAAAAGAGGACGGTGGGGTGAGGACTGAGTACATCTGCCTGATGGTCTGTCCGCTCCTCTGAGGGTTTACCCCCGTGGCTAAAAATACTCTGCAACAGACTGTAAAGACAGGCTGGGATGCAAAGAAAGAGTAGACTTGATGTGACTTTGTGTTTTTATTAGAGAACAAAAGGACAGTGATTAGATGAGCGCTTGTGAGTCAGTCGCACCGCCTCGCTCTGGGAGATTGTATAGTGTTTGTTGGCACAGACGCAGCTTGTGACGTCCTTTAGACAATTTGTGGCCAAAAATGTGACTGCCACGTCCACTGTGAGAGACACAAGGATTTGGTATTTCTATTCCGGTAACGCCATATTTGCTCTTGTCTTTGGCGTCTTCAAACACATCCGTCTGCTGCTCTGCAGGGTTTTCTCGCACTTTCTTCTTGTTTGTTTTGGATGCTGTCTTTCATCTGTCCCTTCCAAGTCAGTGCTTGGGGATTATGCAAACAAGTTAAAGTATAGGGGGGGCAACACACGGGACCTGCATTCATCTGCCCCACTGTTTGCAGAGGACATTACACAGATCTTCAGTTGGAGTAACCAGAAGGGGCGATTGATCGCAAAGTGTACCTAAGGTTTAGATCTGAATGGGATGACGCAAATAGTCGACCAAAAAAAAGTCTGACTCCCATGATTCGTTCAGAGGTCAAAACACACCATCTGTGTATCAAGTGATTTCTTCTGTTGCTGTAATGTGTTACAAAACATACATTATTTTACAGTATCGTCAAATAAATGGTGTTAAACCTACAACTGCTGGAAACAAAAGAAAAGACACAAACAAGTCTGCTTTCTCAAGCATCTTTGTCACATTCTTTTAAAACCTAAACCAGAGCAGCAGTTGGGATGACTGACCATGAAAGAGAAGAGGCTGTGGTGGCTTGCCAAATCAATCCTGGCTCGAGGTAGTGGCAGTCAGAAGCGAATTCTCTGGTAAAGCACACAAAAGTTCAGACAGGGTACAAACACTTTGTAGCAGCCTGTAGAGTTGACACAAATTAATGCTCTGTGTGAATACCATTGATACATTAGCTTTTTATAGATAAATATGCAATGAAAACTGTTGAGGATAAAAACACAATAAGCTCAAAGCAACAAACAAACACAAAAACAATCAATTTATGATTGACTACTTAAAGGGGCACTATATACTTTGGGAGAGGAAATTCAAACTTAATATTTACAATATTGATGAGGTAACAAACTCAGAAATATTTATTTTTTCCATAGCTGAATTAACAAGCTGTTCTCAGAGGGAATGAAGCTCCCCAGAACACTGTTTGAAGCTAGAAAGGTGGCAGGGTCCGCCAAATATAAACAAAGTAAAACAGCATGAAACTGTGCTGTCCTCTAAGGTCAGTTTGTTTACTCGGTTTATTTAGTCATGAAAACAAAGACAGTTTGTTTATTTAGTTTGTTTAGGCACAATAAATCAGTCAGTGAAGATGTTATGCTTCTGATTAAAAATGTTCCCCCAAAACTACATACTGCACCTTTAACAACCATTTCCTTATCCAAGGGGTTTTAAAAATGGCGGCAAGGAAGGCCTACTGATTCTTCAACAAAAGCTACATTACGGTCTGTATAATGTATATTCTGTACGGTCAAATACATAAATGTCTTTGAAATGTATATTTGTACATATATACATATATTGGTGTTGTCTATCATTGAGAAAACCTTAAGTTTGATGATAGAAATGTTCCCCGGTAATGGTTTCGTCCGGCTTCCGGAAAACCCCTTCAGCGACACTTTGGTACAGTCGACATGCGCGCGAAAGATTTGTAACAGCAATGGCGTCTAAAGCAGCAGGTGGGTGTGTTGTGTCGTATGTGTTGTCCAGGCCCACTGAAAGTCATAACAACTGAGTCATTCAGTGACAATTTAGAGATGTGACATGTCTTGTTTAGTTGACACACAGGTGAAGGTTGTTTTACGGCTGTCGTCATCTCATGTTTGTGTTAAACTTGCTCGTGCCTCCTGCTAACTAGTCAACAGTAGCTATCGTCATGGCTAACAGTGGAACAAATCACTCAAGCTTTATTTACATGACAGTTAGCTACATCAACATTTCAGTTTTCAGTCGCAGGAGTGTTAAACAGCTGTCAGTTATCCAATGTCAAATCCTACAACAGTCCCTTTTAAGTAGTCGGGGTCGAAAGCTGCAGCCTGTGTGATGAAAACAAACCTGTAGCATCACCTGTGTTCAGGTCGTCGAGGGACGAAGCGCAAAGCGGAGGTTCAGGTAGAGGAGGAGAAACCATCCGTGGAGGAGGAGGACAGAGGAGAGGAGGAGGACGGCCAGGAAGGCCAAAAGGTGGTCATTGAACACTGGTGAGCAACTTCATGAAATCACACTGTTGCCTGTATGTCATTACTCACTTTCATGAAGCAGTTGAGTAGTGGTATAAAATGGTATTACTAATGTAGTGTACCATAGACTTGTACTCAAGTACAGTACTTGTGAATGTACTTAACTGTTGAATCACATGCAGCAGAAGGACGGATAGATTTAGTAACCTTCACAGATGTCCATCTGATGGTTGATGTGTTATTTCAGTAAGAGCTGACGAGTGTATGGGCGTAATGCTGAGGAGGTGAAATCTGCCCTCCTGGCTGCCCGCCCTGAACTGACTGTGGCGCTCAACCCTGAGAAACCCCGCAGGAACAGCTTCGAAATCACTCTGCTGGATGGAGGCAAAGGTAAAGAGGGCGGAGAGGGAAAATCCAAGAATAACTCAACCATTTGGTGCTCCCAAGGGTCTTTTTCAGCCAAGTCGCTTTGTCTCAGTTTTTGGGCTTTTACCCGTTTGTAGCAGCTATTAAAGGTTCGGTTCACTAAATCTACAAACAGAAACATACCTCTCTGCATGCTATGCACCTAGTTTGGTTTCACCTCTGAGATGGATACTGGTGGCGGGACAATCACAGGCCTTCTTTTGGACAGTTTTACCTTCACTTTTTAAGAATTTTCCATTTTAAAACAGTTGGTAGCAGAACCTGAGGAGTTGTTTGCAGAAAGACCAATACGGGCAGGAAAGGCATATACAGGAATATGATATAAACATAATCTTCAGGGTGATTCCAATTAAATCAAACACATTTTTAACCATCCAGGAAATTGACACCACAAAATTACTGTCATTTAATCTTCACAGATTTCACATCAGCTGTAAATCTGAGGTGTTAACAAAGGAAGTGAATAAAGTAAAATCCTGCCAACACTTGTTCCCTGACTGAATGTCTCATTAAACCCGGCTAGAACAGTCAACAGGGCTGTGTTTACCAGGGGTGCAGAATAGCCGCCAGAGGGGATAAAGTTAGCAAAAGAATGAGACGTGTGAAAACATAATACTCCCATGTCTAATTACACACAATGTGTGCTCCGTTTATTGTGGTAAATGATTATTTGTGCTCCAAATTTAAGTGGTTTGTACACCTATTGCTGTTCACATTTTTAATTAGACGACTTAAATTGTCTTGAAAGCATTTGATTTTACTGCTCTCCTCTAGAGGCTTTGATAACACATGGATATTACTGCCCATCTCCTGTATTGTCCTCATAAATGACTGTTTCTGTTACTTCTGATCCATAAAGAAACATCTCTGTGGACTGGAATCAAAAAGGGTCCGCCACGTAAGCTGAAGTTTCCTCAACCTGATGTTGTAGTTGCTGCTCTACAGGAGGCTCTGAAGGCTGAGTAGACGCCCACTGAAGGTTTGTCATTTCAACGCCGTCAGATGGAATAATTTAACAGGGAAAACACAAAATATAACAAATATATCAAGGATTTTGAAGGCCACTTTAAATAAGTACTTTGAGTCAACTGTGAAATGAAACTTAAGGGCTTGGTACGTTACTTTGTATTAGTGGTAAAAGGGTTCTGCAATCATTGTCTTTAAAACATACATGTTTATTATTTGTGATAAACCAAGGCTTTGCAGAGCTCATTTTATAATGTCTCTTTTCTTTAGGTTGTTTTTAAAGTAAGTTAAAATGTGATTCATTACAAGGGATGTTTGATATCACCAACCTAGTTTGTGGACAAGAAAGAAGTTAGGTTTTTAAAATATTGAAAACTAAAAAATTAAACTGAGTATTTTCTGTAGCCCTTTGAAATGTTCTCCACTAATTCACAAAAGTAAAAAAAAAAAAAAAAAAAAAAAGTTGGCTTTGTCAATTTACACTACTTATTTTGTCGCATAATTGAAATGCTGAAGTAGAAAAGGTTTCCTTCCAAAATGTATACAGACATTTGTTTGTTCAGCCTTTTTTAAATCATAAAATAAGACTCATCACAATGACTCACTGCTTCCATCCATCCTCTTTCTTCAAAACAAAACTTTTTTTTATAAACAAAAAACAGTTTCCAGCGCACACAAAGAAGCTCACACACACACACACACACACACACACACATGCTCCCCGAAATAGAATGAGGATTATGGACTTGACTCATAGCTTGTTAGTTGGGTTTTTACCAGCATTTCATAAGATGCTTCAATGTGTCTGTCACTGTTCCCTTACATAAATTTGCTTTTTTTTCCCCCCCAGAGCCATGTGTCATAACCCAAACTTGGATTTCTTTCATGTATTATGAGTCACCAGGCTTATGGAGGTGTTCACCGCTTGTTAGTTGGTCTTATGAGACGGTGTCAACCCTCAGCCATTAAGACTAAAACTAACAGAATGCCTACTTTCAGTGGCAGGCTAGATGCCAAGGTGAAATTAGGAGTTCAGAAATTGAAATGAATGCTAATTCATGCTAATGCTTATTCAATTCGGTCAAACTTTCTTTACCCCCACACTTTGCAAGTGTTTCTATTGCTGCTGGTTGAGACTGATTGGGAATTGAGGCTTTAGAGGAGCTAGTAACCCATAGTGTATAAGCAATGTTTATATTTTAGAGTTTAACAAGATAAAATCATGTCTTACATGCAGCCAAGAGTTCAGGAGATGTGGCCCATGGAAGCAGAATGATGAGGAGTGACTAATGGGATGTTCTCAGTCCCTCCTCTGATGATCCCGGCTCCAACAGCTCACATTTCCTGGATACATGCTGACACCTAGTGGAGCGACTCTGAACCTATATATTTCTCAGCTGCATAATCCTGCTGATCTTAAAGTGTTTATTCCCCATTTGACAACGGTTTATTGTGCTTTTATACTTGTTTTTGGTTAAATAAAGTTTTCTTTTGTTTGTTATTGTGAGTGTGTTTTTTTTGTTATTTATTTCTATTGCAGGAATAAACAACGTCAACAACATTTCAGATTTTTTTGCTAAATTGTTTTGGATTGATATCTCATTTGATGTCTCGAGCTCTTTAAGTTCTTCATACATTTAGGGATGATGAAAAAACATTTTCTTCAGTATCTAAAAAACAGTTCATCCACTTTTGATTATCTTTATGACATTAACCCTCAAAAACATTTGTGACCATCTCACAACAAATGTAAGTTTCTGTCTCTTGAATTAAACTGAATTTTCACTTGTGGTTGAAAGTATAATTGAGTAACTGCTAGCTTTAAGCAATGAAAGATCCCAAAATGGCTTTCACAACCAAACATGTTTCACCGACGAGCCTCAACAAAGCTTCAACGTGATTTGTTGCTGAGGATGTGACGTCATCATCACGCGACCAGCCACAGCAGCGGTTGCTCGAGAGTTGGGAACATTTAATCCTACAATAAGGCTTGAAATCTGCCCGTAAGTACTTTACATTAAAAATAATCACCCTTTTGACATTCAGCTTACACTATGGGAGTAGTTTACTGACATTTGGAGCGTCTGAAGGCTTAAATTCCGCCTTTATTGCTGAAATAACCGTGGCTACGTTAGCTACGGCCTGCTAGCTGCTAATAACCAATGAGCTGAGTTGTCCTCACAGTGTGCTCATGTGTAGGTAAACATGCTGTAAAATCTTTCAGATAAACTCTTAGCTACTTTAGCCAAAGTTTATCCCAATACTACAATGTCTCACATGCGAAGGAGCAGATATTTCTGTTCAACGTTAAGCCTCGTTAAGGTTGAGCGGTAACTAGTTGCTATCTAGGATCGAAGGTAACAACATGATGTAAAAATGAAATGCCTTTGGTTGAGTGGGTATGATTAGTAGAAGCATTTCTCTTTATGGTACCGGTATGTGCTTCAAATGTAATATGTTTAACGAATTGCACCACCTGGGGCATCTCTCCTCCATACATTTAGTCTGTAACTATCCTTAAAGCAGTGGTTCACAACCTTTTTCCTCAAGGGAAAACCTTTTCTATCATCGAGTAAAGTGATGGCCCCCGACTAAGTGACATATTTTATGGATATTTCATATTATATGTTTAATGCAAAACTATGACAGCAGAGAACAACCTTAAACCTTGAAATTAATCCATAAAGTGAATGCACTAACTGCAAAAAGTTTGTTTTGCAGATTATTACCTGTGAATATTGCATCAGAGATAACCTTTCATGGGAACCTTTTCCCATGAACAGTCTCTCTTTGAGTGTTTGAACTGCATACTTTCCTAAGGAGCACAAGACTGTGTGCATTTAACTTTTTCATTTTAATATGCCATTATTGCCAGGTATAGACGTTCTCTTGTCAGTCATGGCAACAGAGGGTGAAGTGAAGACGACTGAAGATGCTCCAGCATCCGGGAAGGCCTGCACCAGGTTTGACCTGGAGAAGGAGACTGAACTTCGGTTTGAGGTGGAGGCAGGGGAGACGGCGGATGCGGCAGAGCCAGTTGAGCTGGAGCTCCTCACAGGGATGGCTGAGGTGTTTGGTTCAGAGCTGAACCGCAACAAGAAGTACATATTTGGACCAGGCTCCAAGATCGCAGTTTTCACCTGGCAAGGCTGCAGTGTGAATCTTTTTGGGAAACCAGAGGTGAGCACCTGATCAAGGGTCTATTTGAAAGTTTTTCTATTTTTGCTTACTTGGTGATTAAACTTGCTATGGAACATGGTATCACATTTAACCATGTGTGGCTTCATGAGTTTGACATTTCATGAATGTGAGGCTCAAATAATTTGCATCTCTCCCTCATTGTCACAGGTGGCTTATGTGTCCAAGGATACTCCCATGTTGCTCTACCTGAACACACACGCTGCCCTGGAACAGATGAGAAAACAAGCAGAGCGAGACAATGAGAGGGGGCCGAGGGTAGGTTGTAATCAAGAACTATAGGCAAGCTTGTCAGATTCAATTAAATTAATTTTCCATTGACATTGAATAACTAATCATTCCTCAGGTGATGGTGGTGGGACCTACAGATGTGGGGAAGTCAACAGTGTGCCGACTGCTATTAAGCTACGCTGTGAGGGTGGGCCGCCGGCCAACACTGGTGGAACTGGATGTCGGACAGAGTGGGGTAAGGATGAATTGGAAAATATCGACCCAATCTATGGAAATTAGGGGAACATCAATGGCTGATATTTGTATTATTACAGTCACGTGTACAATAAGTTCTGAAAAACAATATTTTGAGTTTTTTAGGGTATTCCGGTGTAACAACAGTAAAAACAGAGAGAGATATAACATTATAGCTCAGGATTTCTGCACAAAATTGACAACAGTGAGTATGTAAAGTATGTTCTGCTCCTCAGGTGTCTGTACCTGGGACAGTGTCAGCTCTGTGCATTGAGCGTCCAGCAGATGTGGAGGAGGGTTTCTCAGTCCAGGCTCCTTTGGTTTACCACTTTGGCTCTACTACCCCAGGGACCAACATCAAACTTTACAACAAGGTGAGGAAAGAAAGATTCTGGATGTTTTAAGTCTGTGTTGTCAACAGTTATTTTGTTTGTCTCTGCCCAATTTAATCTGTTATTTACTCTTAATGTGCAGCTGACGTCACGCCTGGCCGAGGTGTTTTCCCAGCGCTGTGAGGTGAACAGGAAGGCCAGCGTGGGAGGCTGTATCATCAACACCTGCGGCTGGGTGAAAGGCTCTGGATACCAGGCTCTGGTCCACTGTGCTTCAGCCTTTGAGGTTGATGTGGTGCTGGTGCTGGACCATGAGAGGCTCTACAATGAACTCAAACGAGACCTTCCTCACTTTGTGCGGGTGGTGCTCCTACCCAAGTCAGGAGGAGTGGTGGAGCGATCCAAGGATTGCCGTCGGGATGCTCGGGATGAGAAGATCCGCGAGTACTTCTACGGCTTCCGTGGAGTGTCCTTCTACCCGTTTTCCTTTGAAGTGCGTTTCGCGGACGTCCGCATCTACAAGATTGGGGCACCATCTATTCCGGACTCGTGTTTGCCACTGGGAATGTCTCAGGATGACACACAGCTAAAGCTGGTACCTGTGACACCAGGAAGAGACCTTACGTACCATGTGCTGAGCGTGAGCAGTGCCGAGGACGGAGAGGACGGTGCTCGAAAGAGTCTTGTGGAGAGCCCTGTGTGTGGCTTCATTGTGGTGACTAATGTGGACACGCAGACACAGGTGATGAAAGTGCTGTCCCCGGCGCCCAGACCACTGCCCAGACACACTCTGCTTATCATGGACATCCGCTTTATGGATATGAAATGATGAGGCTCGGTCGCAAAAAAAGAATTTGTGCCAAAGGAGCCGGATTCTGTTTCAAAGTCGTCTAGTTTGTGCTTTATAAGGACTAAAGAGGGCAAAGAGAGAAAGATTTAAGTACTGAAATTGGTAGCTGCTGTAAATTATACCCCATTTTACAGGCCGCACTGTACAGATGTTTGGGCAATTTGTGGAAAAGGATGTTTTATCGGTGAAGGAATTATTTTTGTGATAATCTGTTTTATAAACACTTTTTTTCTCTTTGAGTAATAAATTTTTATATGTGAAAAATTCTGTGTTTTCTGTTAATTACACTAGGTTCTGTTGTCAGCATATTTTCCTATCTAACATATGCACTTCATATCATTTCACATTTATCTGCGTGTCTTGTAGATAATGGACTAATTATGAAAACATTTGTGTGTCTGTGCTTGATTACATTTAATCAAGCCTGTGAAAGCCTTTTTAGTACTAAAATAGAATATATAGAATAATAGTGTTTCCTCAAACCCTCATCCAAAATTGCAATCTTACCATGAATGTGTCTGAAGTGGGAGACATGCCAGACCTTCCCTGCTGTATACATGCAGCAGTGGTCATCATGTCTGTTTGGACATAAGTGGGGCAAAGGACACTAAACTGTAGGCGACATCCTGACTGACAACACAGTACCAGTATGTTAGTAACTGTTTAGGGGCACTACAATATGAGCTCCTTTGAGGTTTACTCTGTAAACACCTGACAGCTCATAACAGCAGTGTCCAATATTCTATAGGCCTACATGCTCATTCACATTATTATGATGTCAATATTTCTCTAAATGTTATGACAGCAATGCAAACAACAATTTAAGTTGGACAGAACATCTTTACTTACATGAACAGTAATCTCAAATTGAAGCAACACACACAGTGTGATGCGCAGCAGCTGCTTCTTTGCTGTACGAAGCCTCTTCAGAGTTGCTGCCAGCCTGTATCCAAAGTAGTCTTCCTCGTCTCGATAGCCGGAACTTAGGCTCATCAGCTCGGCCTTAAAGGGGCAGGGCTAGACTAGGTGTGGGTGTGCACTCAGAGGGCATCGTGGTCCCTGGTATGGGCATGCAGGAGTTCTCCTCTGGGCTCAGAGGGCGCACCGCATGGCTGATGGCTGGACTGCATGAGGGCCCCCCAGCTGCAGGAGGGCTCGGCTCAGATGATGCCCCATGTTGGAGCATTTTGGCTGCCCCTGGACGCAAGGAATACAGGCAGTGTGGCACTAACCTCCACCTCCATATAACGCTTTGCATGAATAAATTCATCCTGAAGCCTATTTCACAAGAAAATAAGCAAAGACTACAGACTAATTATTCTTAGCTTATAATTGTGGCAGTTTTTAGGCATAGAAGTTTAATGAAATCATACGTTTTCGCTATTACGACCCACAACCGAGACACCAGACTCTTTGATTTTCTGAAGTAGAGAGAGATCTCTCCAGAAGTTGGGCTCAGTGGGGACATTTATGAAATTAGTGGACATGCCTGTTCCTCATTTCTGCTGTTGCAAAGTTAGCAATATGAGGAAATGTTCCCTTCAAATGTGTTGCAAGGATAGTATTCGTTTATTGTTTTGAGAGGTATTACTTTAATTGTATTTGGTAATAAAAATATAAAAGGCTCACAACATTTTAATAACAAACAACAAATCACTTTTACATCAGGGCGTTTGAGACGTGTCTTCAGGCCACTCCCCCTCGGGCTCTGATTGGCTGTTCGTCCCACCTGAGGGACGACGGACTAGTTCCGGGTTTCCGAAGTCGGCCTAGCAAGCGAGCTAAGTAGTTTGCTAGCGGCTAACTGAAGGAGGACCGCAACGACCCACACCCTACAGGCAAGACAGCTCGCATGTTCGGTTTTAGGTATATCCTGTTTATTTTTTCTGCTCTTCTCGGTGACTGTTTAGCCGGACGTGGCAACATTTATCTTGCCAGCCGTTAATGAGCGCTACTCCGCGAGTGTAAAGCTCCCATGCTAGCCAGGTAACGTTAGCTAACACTTTTAGCTGTGGGAAAGGACTGGGCAGTGTCGCAAAAAACTTTCGAGGCTCGGCAAGAGCTAGCTGGTTAGTAAGTGTGTGTTGCGTTTAAACGCCTTAATTATCACATCGAACTAAAACATCGAAGTGTTTATTACTTAGTTCAACATAAGAGAAGTGTTTCTGGATTTGGTTCATTGCGGTGTGAGCAGATTGAAGTAGTTGTCTTGACTGATTCGCAGCACTGCCCTGGCCTGTTGTTTAACGCTTGGTCGATTTCAAGGTATGATTCATGGATGAAGTGATTGTCAGTCAAATGGTAAAGATTCAAATAAGACGCCAGCCAGCAGCTGTCTGTGTGTCACTATCGCTCGGAAAATTGATTAAACGAGCCCGACAGGCCACTTATCGATGTAGTTAGCTGGCGAACTGCAGATTGTTGCGGTGACATGATAGACAAGGCTCGACACGGAGATTTTAGGATTAACATCCATTATAGTCGGGGGGGGATTTGTTGTGGGGCAGATGAGATGATTAACAACGGGCACAGAGGCTGTGCCCTGGCCGCAGCTCTGTGTTTGTTAGCTCTGGTGATTGTTGAGGAGAGGGGTGTGTCCAAACTATCAGATTACAGTTACTCCGGATCCGTTTTCACCTCGTTCACACTGCACGGACTCGTTTTCCATCTGGAGATGAGGGCTATCAATCTGATGTGTGTGTCAAAGGCGTCCACCCCCGTCACAGATCGTTGTCTCCTCGGTGTTTTGAATATCCAGCAGTGGGAGGAGTTTCATCTGAGCACCTGAGGGCATGGAGGTGATGGCTGCCTGTTTAACAACAGCAGGCTGTTGAACAACTTTTGTTTATGAGTAACGGTGAGAAAAGAGTGTGCACACAGTGTAACGCAAGCTTTCAAGGACAGTAAGAAGTTGGTTAGTCAGCCTGATTGTTGTGAAATCAGGGTGAAACTCAGTTTCTCTCAGATAAGTCTGCTCTGTAACCTAACAAGGACATTTACCCCTGACAGTGAAGTGTAGACCCAATGAAGCCTTTTCAAACGTTGTGTTATTGTAGGAACTTATGTTCACCACTGCTGGTCACTGTCATATGTTAGTGATTAAATCAGCCAAGTTTTTTATTGATTAATCATCTGGGGTGGGAATCACAAAGTAACTTTCGATACTATTTCAATAAGCCATTGGTCCCCAGACATTTTCTGTTGTTATTGTTATTATTAGCATTGTGTAATAGCATTCATTTCTTAAAAAGAGTTTCGCAAAATTCCCTTTCCGCACAAAATTGCAAATCCTTGGCAGCAAACAAAAACCAGACCATTTTTTATTAACAAGAAATTCACTTTATCGTTGTACTGGTGAAGCTGAGGGCAAGATGTGACTTGTCATAGTTCCTTGACATTGTTTTGATAGTTGTCTGCGTCCTGGCTGTCACAAACTTGTCAATTCTTTGCTAATGGTGCAGAACCACAGCCAATCTTTTAGCCTTGTCTTGCTCCTCCTGTTATAACTCCAGGCACTTCCACTTTGGGAACCACTGCAATAAGTTTACTGCGATAACGAGGGTTATGATACAGTGATTCTGTGATACTTGATAGATAACATTCATCTTGATATATCACGGGTGTTAGTGTAAATGAAGAAGACCCCTAAAAGCGCAGGAATTATGTCTATCCACTGCATTTGGAAACAACAATGTAGAAAAAAGTACCTACAGTCTCACTGTGTATTGCCTTTTTCAAGACACAGTGTAACGAGTTAAGTATATATATCTAAAAAATGTTTATATTTGGTGCCAATGGTTCAATAACATATTGTGAGAGGAATTAATACAATATATTCCTGTATGGATATTTTGAACACTGTAAATTGAAATGCCGATCGCAGTTTCCAAAGCCCACATTTTCAAATTGCTTTTATTGTTACCATCCCATAGGACAAAGATGCATGGCACGTCTTTACAACTGAGAAGTTCGAACTCGGGAATAATCAGCATTTTTGTTTGAAAAAAAAATGATTCTCAGAAAAAGGCTGCCCATAAATCTAATTGACTACTTGTTTCAGCTGTCATTATTTGCAAAACATTTTTTGTTTACTTAGGTTTTGCTCACTGAGTGTAATTTTTTAAAATATTTTTTGTTACAGGGGCATGCAGCAGTTTACCCACGGAGGCAGTGGGTGAAAGAAGACAGGGCAACAGAGAGAAAAAAGGACTAAAATGCATCAGACTGCTGCACATGGCTTTATTTAAGGGATGCAGAATGGGAAAGGAGGTCTATTTGCAGAGAATTTGGAGGTGGGAGAGGTCTCTACACCCAGACCCGGCCAAGTGCGGTGGCACCTCTGTGAAATACGCAGGACTTCTTTTTGGGATGAGTTGATTTTGTCCCCCTATCGACACAAAGACTGAAGGCAGGGGTCTCAAGAGATCCAGGGGACTCTGCTTGGCTATTTGAGCTATTTTAGTTGTAAAGTTGAGGCTAGACATCATTTAAAAAACGTTTTTTTTAGCAGGTTTTTAAAAAGAAAAAAAAAAACAGCTGGACTTTTGTTTTGATGTCAAGCAGCTTCCTGCAACTGGTTTAAAAGTGAATCTGTTTGTTTAGTTGTTTTCTCCTGCTGACTTAGTTTGAAACGCTGGAACTGTCCCTCCTGCCGCCATCCCCAGTTTCTTTTACCCACCCAGTGCCTAAATAAGCCCTCTCGGGACAATCACAGAAGTCATCAGCAGCTGCTGCGCTCAATCCTCTGCCTGTTTTCCTGTATGTGCTTCTGCTCGCGACCTCCACTACCACTACCTCTATAATTTTCTGTCTTTTCTTTTTATATTCATTTTCTCTGAGAGACATTTTCGAAACTCAAGCACAGTGACGAGCATTTATGTAAAACACAGAGTATTCAGGAGTGGAGGGAACCTGGGATTGCTCGCTTTAGTCGTATGTGCGAGTGTCTGCTCTTTTGCATATGTGCACAGCTGTTTTAAGGTTGCTCTGGTGCCAGGGAGCAGCTAAATCTTAGATTTATTTATTTTCTTGCACCAAATACGGTTACTTTAAAGCCATACAAAAATATTTATGAATAATGTACACATATTTTTGTATCACATTGCTCCTGTATAGCTTTGCTTTTATACGCCTCTATTAAGATTATGCACACAAATTAAATATTCACAACAAGCTGTATATTGCTAAGTAGAGAAAAAAATCTGTTTTTGAGTGATTGTTTGTTAGTGTCAGGACACAGAGAATCCCTCATGTTTCCTTTCAGTTGCTGCTTTGCATAGTATTGGTTTTCTTTTTCCAGTCTGTAGTCATGGCCCCTCCTCCCAAACAAACACCATATTTGCCATTTTGACGTGTAGAGCACCCTTTACAGTAGGTAGACAGTAGATATCTATCTCTCTCTCGCTGTCTTCCTCCCCTCTCTCTGTCTCTGATGCCGGGTTTCAGTAGTGGGGGGGTTGGGGGAGGAGTAGGTGTCCCAGCTTCTGCTCCTCCCCGTCCGTTTCGACCCAGCCGATATGTCCCGGTGTCTGCAGCCACCACCTTCCTCGTCGGGTCCACCACCCTCTTCTTCTGCTTCACGTGAGTATCTCCTCGTCAGTCTCCCTCACATGTGCAAACACACGAGCACACAATGCAACCGTGTACAAAGTGCTGACATATATTTACACACACACAGTTGTGTCATTGCGTAACGATTAATGATTGTACATGTTTGTGTTTGTTAACAGCATGTGTAAATATCCCCGTGTTTTTTGTTTTATCTGAAGATGTCCTGCTGTTCTTTTATTTGTTTAACCTTTATTTATTTAGGTTCCCTGAGCAAACTTTCCCCCTTTTCAGCATCATGCGCACTAACACAGTTCCTCACACCTGTGAGCTCCCCATTTACAATCACAGTCTTTTATTTGTGGCCACTGAACAGCTTCACTGAAGCGGTTTGTGGGTAAACTGCCTTGCACAAAGGCTTATCAATAGTCCCTGATGGAGTGTTACTTGCTCTGTGTCTTGCAAACTCTAATTTTGCTTCCATCTTACTTCGTACTGTCCAGGTGCCCGTGGTTGTCAGAGTATATTTCCTCTGTCATTCCCATCTACATTGCCGTGATCTTCCTCTTCACCCTCGCCAACTTCTGCATGGCCACTTTCATGGACCCGGGAGTCTTCCCTAGAGGTAAACACAAATCTTTTCATAATGACATAATGACCATGATCCAATAGAAATTGACTGAATCATTCAGTGAACACAATGCAGAGGAGACCATATTGTCAGGTATTATGATGATGGTGCAGTCTCAGTGTGTGTTTCTGGTGTCTTTAGCGGAGGAGGATGAGGATAAAGAGGATGATTTCCGCGCTCCGCTCTATAAGACAGTGGAAATCAAAGGCATCCAGGTGCGCATGAAGTGGTGTTCAACCTGCCGCTTCTACCGCCCGCCACGCTGCTCTCACTGCTCAGTGTGCGACAACTGTGTCGAGGTACACACACACACACACACACACACACACAATATATTGCTGTATTGTGACTCCAAATGAGAAATTAATTTATTTTACAGTTTATATGACGGTGGAACAGGGTGACGATGTGTGATTATCTAGGCTCATTTTGATTAGCTGGGCTCTCTATATTCTTTATGGCTGTAGACGTTAATCCAAAATGTGCCCAGATGTCCGCTCCTAAATTACTGGGTGTGTGTGTTTTTAGTTTTTTTTTAATCACTTGCTGCTGATCTCTGCCTCCCCCACCATATCTCCCAACATATAAAAGTAGTGTTAGTGTTAATGTACGCCCACAATTTATTGCATGAGAGCGATGTTGCAGCATAACTTTTATTGTTCAGCTGATGCCGGACAACCAGTAATCAACATGAGAAGGTTATAATGTCACGTAGGCTGCAAACACCCAGTAATGCTCTTTCACTACTTCAGTGCAGAATCTTTTCCGTATCAGCATCACAATGCATCTGAGAATCCAGACATTTCAACACCTCTGTACCTCTGTGTTCAATTTGTCTTCGAGCAGGTCCTAATTTCACAGTGAGCTCTCATAAACTCCTGTGTGACTTGACAGCTCAACCCAGATCTGTCCTATTCTTAGTTTAGCATGTGTGAGTGTGGGAGGCAAAAAGTCGTCTACTCGTCTGATCTTGATGTTTTGCAGTGTTTGCGTATCATCATTATATTTTTGTCTTCCTTTGATCCCGTTCTCTCTCAGGATTTCGACCATCACTGTCCATGGGTGAACAACTGCATTGGTCGGAGGAATTATCGCTATTTCTTCCTCTTCCTGCTGTCGCTTACCACCCATATCATGAACGTGTTTGGCTTCGGCCTGGTTTATGTCCTCCACCACCGCCAGCAGCTGGACACACCACACGCTGCTGTTACGTATCCTTTACTTGGCTCCCTGCAGGACAAATTATGAGACTGCCTTTCCCCTTTTTATTTCCATTGTGACTTTTCACTTTGTGCTGCATTTGTTGTAATCTCCTTGACCATCTCCTCTCAGTATGGCTGTAATGTGTGTGGCTGGTCTGTTTTTTGTCCCAGTCGCTGGTCTGACTGGGTTCCACATAGTGTTAGTGGCCCGCGGTAGGACCACAAATGAACAGGTACAGACAGGAGCTGGATGTGTGTGTCACATTCTGAATCATTGAATTCAGTCAGAAAGATTTTAATGTAGAAGTCTGAATGTTTTTCTCTCCTCCACCCTCTCGCTGTAGGTGACAGGGAAGTTTCGAGGAGGCGTTAACCCCTTCACCAATGGCTGCTTGAGGAATATTTCACATGTGCTCTGCAGCTCCCAGGCTCCCAGGTCAGCCTTCCTCTCTCCTCTGCACTCATCTGTTTACTCCTTAAACACAAATTATTTCCACTGCCTCCTTCTTTCCATTGCCTCCTCTCGCCTTCCACTTCTCCACCCTCCTCTTTTATTGTTCTCACTTGTCTGTTTAGTTAATGGAATATACGAGTATAAGACCACAGTGTGAGTGGCCTCTGATTTTAATAGAGCAAAGTTCTGGTGAGCCTGTTGTTAAACGCTTTCGATTTCATTAGGATTAAAATGTACGTGTATGTCCCTCTAACAGATACATGGGACGATGGCGGAGCCCACAGGCAATGGAAGTACAGCCACCGTTTCTCAGACCACCTCTCACTGAGGCCCAGCTAGAGGCCAAGGTCCTGGACAACGGCATCCAGAATGACCGACACAGCACCAGGGTGAGACTAAATCCAACAAAAGACAAAAACAAGCGATCTACATGTAAAAGTTTGGATGTAGGAACTCCAGCGATGTTCACGGCATTTCAATGTTATTAAGAAATAATTGGTATATATTGTGTTCTTGACTGTACCTATTGTGGGATTAAAATGTCCTTTTTTTTAGGAATACAGAAAATTGTTTCCTGTGTTTATAAGAGTTTGTGTTTTGAATCAGTTTAATTGGTCCGCTGGTTAAAAGATCTATTGGAGGGTAATAAGTGTAGTCTCTGAAATGACCCTCCAAAGATGTCAAAATAAAGTTTTTGCCTGAAAGTGTCACAAAATTAAGCTAATTATTAGAGCCGACTGATATCGGCTTGATATATCGGACGTTGGCCTTGACTCGTGACTTTAAAACTGTACATGTACATCTGTACATCACGTGAACTCACTTTATATAACCAACAATTTGGTCCTCAGACCTTCATAAAGAAAAAAACAAAAAGTGAGCTATGCCACAAATGAGCACATGAGCTGAACAGGCAGCTGATGTAGCCTGTAGTGGTGATGCAGCTGCTGGCATGGATACTGGCACCAGTTGTAATTCTGCAAACTATACGGCTAATATAGACAAATAACATCCGTGATTCATCTCCTCCTGTCTATATTTAAGTCATTTATCTAATGGAAACTTTCTTAAACAATCCTTAAATGTTACAACTCAGTTAACAGTTAAATCCCATTGTTGTGTCAGAATATTTAAATAATTAATGGATGTATCCCCACTGTGCCAGCTTTGTGTAATGTTAGCACGGCACTATACCCCACTTCTGTGAGAGAGTATTTCACCCTCTGAATGTGAGTATATAATACCATACCAGAAAGCTCTGCCGCATGTGCTATCAGCAGCTTGAGTGGGTGTTCAGATTAAAAATAGTTTGAGTCTATCAGTATGTTTGAAAGTTTATCAGATGCCAAAACCTTGAGCAATGGTTTATGAAACAGAACTTTACAAGAAGTTACAATTGCAACAACCGCTCTGTCCTCCACTGCAACAGTTGCAAGGCAAACAATCGAACTATAAGCAATCTACCTGCAATGGCCAGAGGATTTTGCATTGTAAAATAAAGTTAGTTGTTTTGCCTGAAAACTGTGTTATCTTTTCCTAGTGTAGCCCTTTTTGCCAGAGACCCTCATCATTTATTTAATTAAATGGGATTTTGATTCAGTTCTGTTGTCACACTGAACACAACCTCTAATGCTGTATGTCTTTTCTGTGTCTTTTTCAGTCCAAGAGCAGTCTAGATCAGATGGAGAGCCAGTCAGCTGATGCAGAGCCTCCACCTCCTCCGAAGCCGGAGCTTCGTTACCCCGGCTTGCCCCGTGCTGACACGGAGGGTAAGACACATGCAAATACACACGTGTACTTGGGTAGTGGCAGATATATCACTAGACGTGTCAACATCTGAGTGTTAGGACATCAGGTAATGCTCAGGTACTTGCCTACTTGCAAACAGCTGAATGTTTTCTAATCACAGACGCACCTCTTTCAAATGTCTCTTTTGGTTTCTTGCCACTCAGAGAGCAGCTTGTTGACTGAAGCTCCTCCTACGCCATCGATGTACAAGTACCGACCAGCCTACAACAGCCCGGGAAGGAACCACACTGCCCTCACACACCCCAACAAGGTACATTTACACTTGCACAGAGCTCAAGGTATTAAGTGTTTAACAATTCACATAACAATATGTAGATGCAGTATATTAAGTATTAACAGCATATTAACATAGTAAGCTTGTTTTAGCATTTGTAAATTTCATGTGTTTTTCCTTATTTCACTAAAAAGAAGTGAAGTGAACAGAACAATATCCCATGGATTACTGTAACAGATGGTCTGGTGGCTGACATGCCCAGCCCCTTCTAATTTACTTTGTGGTTAATACCATGCCCCTCTTTTTGTTTTTTTTACTTTAATTGATCATTCAGTGGCCATCGGTCGATCAGTAAGTCTCAGCTAGTGTCATCTGTGTGTGTGTATCCCTTTGGCACTCTGTGTGTTTGAGTGGACCTATCCTTCCCCCTGAGACTGCATTGACTGGAATGTGTAGTTCATGTACTGTATGTATTTGTATTTCCATTTAAGTGTTGATACACACAGTCTTTGACATGCAGTGTCAGTGCTTGTTCAAGCCAGTCAATGTCTCCAGTCCAGTAGTGTGATGATGGAGTAGAGCACCGGTCAAGCATCTAATTTCTCCCCACACCTCTTTATTTTCCGTTATAATCTGTAGAAAACTGTTGTTTTTAGTGCTATGTTATCTATTCTTTAGGGAACATTGTGATTTTCATCTTTCTTCCCTCATCTTCGCTCCTGCCTTCATCTTCATCACACTTTCCTCCTCTTCTCCTCTGCTCTACCTTTGGTCTGTTGCTCTTCCTCTCTCTTCTCCTCAGATGATCCGTGGGGAGAGTCTTGACTCTCCATCTCCCTCCATTCTCCAGTCCAGCCGTCAGCCTAGCTACCGCTCAGAGCCGAGCAGCCTGGATGGGGCCACAGTGGTGGGAGGAGGTGTAGGGGCGCGCAGAGGGGGAGGGGAGAGGGGTGAGGGCCCCGGAGGCCCTAGCGGGACTGCTGCGGGGTTGACGGGGGGCATGTCGGGTTACTCCCTGACTGGGCGCTCCTACACCTCCTACCCATCCTCTCTGGTTTTGTCCACTGGCGGCTCACGCTCCTCCAGCCTGCGCTCAGCGCACACGGCACATAATCCACTGGCCACGCTCCAATCGGAGGGCACCACAGACACCAGCTACAAAAGCCTGGCCAATCAGACGCCTCGGAATGGCAGCCTGTCCTATGACAGCCTGCTGACGCCATCCGAGAGCCCAGAGTTTGAGTCAGCAGCCCATGAGCTGTCGCCGCAGAAGCCTCATGCTCTGTCTCCCTCAGCGACTATAACAGGCCAGCCTGAGGTGATGTCACCCAGTACCCGGCTGCAGGGCTACACGTCGCCCTTCCTCTCAGCTCAGATCGCCCAGCAGAGGGAGGGGCAGCTGCTCCAGGGCTCTGCCACTTTCTCCTCCCCCCACAGGGCCTACCTGCGTGCTGTCAGCCCGCCCCCTCCCTCCTCTGGGCCTCCTGAGATCCAGCACCTTCTCCATCATAACCAGGACTCTTCTTCCCGAGCCACTCGTAACCCTTCCTCCTCATCCTCTTCCCCTGGGGTTCGCTCACTAGAGCCCCCTGTCTCCCCGCCACCTCGCGGCCTCTCCCTCGGCAAATCCCAGTCTTATACTGGGGAGGCGGGGCCTCAGCACAAACCTCGGCCCGCAGGAGGAAGCACTGTGCTGGGAGGGGGAGGAGCCGGAGGAGGGCAACAGGCTCCACAGTGAGTAGTGATCCGTCGCCAGATCCGTCAGCCTGCTACTCTTCCTCCTCGTTCTCCTTTTCCTCCTAATCCTCTTCTTCTTCCTCCCTGGTTTGTGTCAGCCCTCCTCTTCCTCCCTGATCTGTGTGAGTCTTCCTTTTCCTCCTTTACGGGTTACAGCCAGTATTGCTTGTTTAGTGTTTAACAGTGTGTATGAAGTTGTTGGTTCACCTGGTGGAATGTGTGCGTTAGTGATAAGAGCATGCCAGTACATGTTTAGCTCTGTGACTGCATGTCTAACCATGCTGCTATTTACTTCTGTCCTGTAGCCTTTCTGTCCTTGTCTTTTTCGTACTCACTAAGTTTAGTTACCAAATGCCTTACGAGATCAATGGTAGAGAAACATTTTTATGTTTGTGCTTGTTTGTTGTTATTTTTTAAGTAGAACCACTCACCTCCACATCCATTTATCCTCTGTCCTCATCCCTCACTCCCCTCCCCTTCCTGATGACTGTCCAATCAGATCCACCTCTCGCCCAGTCTTGGCCAATCACACCACATCCAAACCAGGGGGCGGGGTGAAGAAGGTGACAGGCGTTGGAGGGACCACTTACGAGATATCGGTTTGAGTGACAGGCATCCTTCAGGGTCTATCACAAGGAGCTGGAGGGAGACAAGTCACTGGACTACTTCGACCCAAGCTGGATATTATTCATGACTGCAGCCCCCTGAAAAACAGACGGTTCTCCGCTGCAGCAGACTAAAGGAGCAGGCTGTACTTACTTTGTTATCTTTGTAACGCCACTGGCCACTCTTCTCTGTTAGCCTTTCAGATTTGAACAAAGAGTAAAAGGGGGACACTGGTTAATTTTTCACAGGATCAATTTGTCACCATTTAGCCACTTTGTGAGCCATAGGCTGATGTGACTGTATCATCACGGCTGGGTACAGATATGTCTAAAGAACACGCATAGCTATTCAGTGATTTGCTGTTTTACTTTGGTACATTAGCACACAGAGTATTGACCACCGTGTCCAACACTTGAGGAAAGGATGGCCTTTATAGGGAGGATTCAGGACTGTTGACCAATCGAAACGTCATCTTCTCCTCTGTCTGATCGGACCACGCAACCTGTTTATCGATAAAGAGTCACGGAGAGAAGAGTCCAACCTATAAACACAGTATCATTTTAGTTTTATAAATCTTTTTTTTAAATATTGTTTTATATAAATGTGCAGATTATTATTGGGTCAGATTGTCAGGTATTGCAGATGACTATTGATGAGGGTGGCAGATGTGTACTGTGTGTAATTATTCATGAAAGCGATTTCTAATCAGTTGCCTGTTTATATTTAATGGCTGCATCAGCCTCTCATGAGCTCTTGCTGGAGTTGACATCGTCCAAAGAGAATGATGACCCTTTGGTGGACAGCTGAAGTGGCAAAATGATTGAGCTTAATTTTTTTTTTTGAAAGCCACAAAGAAATTCTGAATCACGATTGCAGCACAAGCATCTTTGTGGAATGTACGCTTGTAATGTTTATGCTAGAGACATTATGCAAAATCTGTTTGTAGCTTTAAGATCATTGTGTCCTTTTTTGGTGTTTTTTTTTTTCTTTTCTTCTTTTCTGTAATGTTTTGTCTGTGAGTCAATCAAGATGCTAGCAGAACCTTATACCTTTAACAGATGGCCAGCCAAATAGGGGCAGCGGGGGAAGGGCTTATTTATTTCACCAGACAAGACAACCTTGTAGTTTTGGACACAATTTCAAACCAGTTTCTCCACAAGTGTGTTCTTTCTTTTTATGAGAAAAGAAGTATGAATATTTTTTATGAAAAAAAAAGAGTTACAAATGAAATTGTGAATGCGATATGCCACTGAGTAGATTTTTAAGGAGGGACTGGTTTGCAATTTTTGCCTTGAAACCATTCATAGAGAAGCAAACGCATTTTTATTTTTTTTCTATTGGTTTTTACTTTTACACGTTTCTGAGAAAAAATGTCAGGCAGATTAGATTTTTTTGATTGACTTGTTCGTTTTTTAAATCAATTCTGTAAAGGTACAGTTTTTTTTTTTTTAATCACAGCCATGTTGAGAAAGGAATAATTAGAGGAAGGGACGTGTGTGTTGGAGTTTGCGTCTTTCAGGAACGGGGCATTACAGTAAAGTTTTTATTTATTTTTTTTTCTTCTATCAAGGCCCACAGTAGTATTTGCAGTAGAATGTCAAAGCTGGCTGAATGTAGCACGTCTTTGGGGGAAAGTACACGCTTGAAGCACACAAGTATCATCCCTCAACCCAAACGACTGTGTTACGAGTTTTCAACCCTCCCAGGCTATGTCTTCGGTGTGCATGTGATATTTTGTTTGTCGTGCTGAATGCTTCACTGGCGTGTATACTTGTGAGATAACCAACAGGTTCATGTGTGGGTGGTATCAAGAAAAGAATCATCACTAATGGCACAAGCAGCCGTCGTAAAGAGATAAAGACAACCTGCGTGTTACTTTTCTTCCTGCTCTGGCCGAGGACGATGAACAATTTGAAACTATGTGGGTATAGTCGTATACTTCTGTGTGAGATAAACTATCGCTATTGTGGGCTGTGATGAATGGAACGAGTTTCACAAATATCTGTAACGAGTACATTAAAGACATTTCCAAAATGGCCTTATAAAGAATTTTTAAAAAGATGTCTTCAGAATAAAAAGGTCAAACTGATGAAAAACTGAAAGCATCCAGAATCTTAATTTTGCACCTTTTTTTATTTCAGTTTAGCTGTCATTTTTTTAAAACTTTGTTTTGACATACGAGACATCAGTAAACACTGTAGTTGCAAAATACAGGCAGCAAAGATTACACGCAGTAATGAGATGTTGCTGAAAATAGCCAAAAAACAATCATTACAAAAAAAGGCATTTTCTTAAATAACTTAAGGTCTGTAATAAAATGTCCAAATCAATGCTTATCCGCATCATAACCAGTCACACCAGGAAAACGTGGTCTGTCTTTTTTGGGTATTTAATTGCCACAGTAAAGACTTCACGTAGAGATGACATCTAGTGGTGGTTGAATCTATTTTCCTCTCTCCGTCCCATGGTATTATGGACCTCTTTGATAATGTAAGGCACGGCAATGTTAGAAGAAAACGAAAGACTTCATGCAGCCCCTCTCTGAATCATCCTCACTGGTCTTTCTTGCTCTCTGTGGGCTGCTCGGTACTGAGCTCGTCGCCGCCCTCCTCTGGCTGAGAGTCGTTCTGCTCCTCTTCTTTCAATCCTCGACCTTTGTTCAGCTTCTTGGACTTTTGGAAGAGCTCGTTCAGGTTGAACTCTCGGATGATGTTCTCCTAGGGATGAAAAACACTTCATATTAGCATATATGTGTGCACGTTAGGCCATTTCAAGCAACACCCACTCCGTACATAACACCATGTGTTTGTTAAAGATAGACTTACATCATTGAAGGTCCAAGATACAGCTCTCCCTTTACTGTCCACCATTGGACGTCTCATAAGTTCCCGCCCGCCTTGGAAAAGCACCAGTGAGGGCAGCTGCTTTGACAGAGGAGAGGTACTGACCTTGTACCTGTTCAGAGATAATTAACGGGACAGTCAATATCAAAGAATCTGTCAAAATAAGCATAAACAAGCAAACTTGTGGCATTAAAACTACAGCTAAAGGAGAAAATGACTGACTTCTCTGAAACCTCTCCATAGCGTCCGATGTCCACCTTCCCAAACCTGAGTCCAGCACAGTTGTACCTGCAGAACATGGAGGAAGATGCACAACACATTTAGCCACACATCCAATACGTTTCTATTTTTGGAGAGCATTTGACTTATGCAGAACTGTAACACAGCAGTTTAATCCAACAATGTGATTTAAGACTACTGAATAAAAAAAGTCCAATGCAATTTATTATGATCAAAATCTAGAAACACACTTACGACACCAGTTTCTGCAGCTGCTTTTAATGAAATTAAATAATTTTTTATTTTATATCTACGACCATTAGAAAAACCTAGTAAATCAAGACATATTTTGTTTTTAAACATGGTGTTTAACAAAGTAAACAGACATCATGGTTGCTTATTTATATTAAAGGCGTGACTGATGATTTGCAGGCTTATAATCAAAAATGTGTATTCCTTCAGTAGCTCAGCCGATCACAACTATATCTGTTTTACCAGAAGCAACTACTTAAAATGAGTGAGACAGTGTGTAGACCTCATTATCTTTTTTACTGGAAGGCCTGTATTAACTTTTCTCTTACTTGAGAGAAAGGTCGGCAAAGACGGGAGCAAACGACTGGCACTCAGAGGACCAGTTGGCGTAGAATTCAACGATCCAGGTGACACGGCTGTCTTTCTGCAGCTCCTCCTAATTATTCAATAACACAACATTACATTAGAACAGATGACACAGGTGTAGATCTCCATCACTCACATCCGCTCACCTACAGGACTGGGACAACATCAGTTCAAGAGGTCAAATGTTTAAACAATTAACATAATATCAATTGGATTGTCCATGTTTTAAGGACAAAATGCAACAAAACTTTGGATTTCTTTGAATTGAACTACACAAAAACAATCTAAAGTCACAGTCTGAGGTGTAACACTCACATCTATGGTCGTGTCACTGAAGTACTTGATGTATTCGGGGCCCATGTAGAGAGGTGGCTTACAGGTCATGAGGAATGCTGCCGACAAAGCAGAGAAAAACAGACTAATGAGTTTACATTTTCCAAACCAATACCATGTATCCTCAATTGAAATGTATGTGTCCACTTTTATGGAAGACAGTTTTCCATTAACATCCCTTCCCAGAAATTCACATTAATCAGGAGCGGGGCAGCATTTGCTTTAAGTATATTATATTATTATAACTCCACTGACCGACACACAGTGAGACGTAAAGGATGCCGAGCCGAATGTCCAGCCTGAAGAAGAGGATGACGTTGGCCACTTTGCTGAACATGAACAAGTTGCCTATGTGCTGCTCCAGTGTGACTGAGAAAGAGAGACAGAGAGATAGAGGGGGGGAGAAAGTCCTTCAAACAGTTGATTCAAGGTCAGAAGAAGGCAGGATTTCACTGTAATGTTTACACAACAACGCAAGGTTTTTAGTAAAGCACTTCCTGGGTGTGGCTTGGCGCGGGGCTTCTCACTCGGTAAATTTGAATCTGTTACTTATTAGGTCACAAATACCTTCTTGGTTGAAGTTTAACAGTTACGACGTTCAAGCAGTCACACAACTGTCTATGTTTTAGGTTAGAGAGGAGGTTTAATGAGGAGATACACGTGCCTCGATAAATCCTGGTGGTTCCCGGCTCCAAAATCACTGTTTGTGTTTGCCACTTTTGCTGATGTTGACTGTTTACAGTGTAAACAAATACTTGCCATGTTATGACATCAGTCGTTTTACACATACTGTATGTATATATGTGTGTGTGTGTGTGTGTGTGTGTGTGTGAGTGGGGGTTACTCACTAGCTCTCCTGTTCTTCATCATCACTATTGCACTGAGAAACATGAGAATCTCCACTTCTCTCTGTAAAACAAAGACACAAAAACATAAAAACAACTTTGTGAACTTTGTTTTCTTGATTTTAGGTCGCCATCTTAACACCTGGCCAGGGACTACAGGTGAAAACTGGCCTCTTTAGTAATATATACAATAATGTTCATTAATACGCACTGTCCCTGAGAAATAAAGTGAACAAATTAAACTAATAAAAGTGAAGTAAATTGAGCTAACTCGGCTAACTTAGCCCCACCATATTTAGCAGCACAGTGGACAACACTATCCCCACCATGCACCATGCTCACCCAGTCAAAGTCGCAGGAGTTGCCGTCCTCGCGCTGGGTCGCCAGGTGCTCGCACAGACCGGGAGCCTTTCGGACCAACAGGAAAGCGATGGTCATGAAGAAAGACGTGATATAATACGGCTTCAGCAGCCATTTGTAAATCTGAGGTAAGTGGTAAAAGAAAGTAAAGAGTCCTGTGATTAGACCCATGCTGCCTGGCGGACACGACAGTCAACCCACAAGGAGTTTGAGGAGGAGTGACAGCTGAGGTAACTCCTGGGACTTTGTTTTCGAACTGCGCATGCGCCGCATTAACCGCTTTCGCCTTTTCTGGGTGCGACGACTCGCCGTAGATTTGGCGGGTACTGCAAAAACGTAAACAGAGGAAGCTGCGAAGATGGAGCAAGGCGAAGCAGCGACACAAAAGGAGGCTGTAGGTAACATTTGTGTTAAAGACTCCGGTGAAAACCAGAGTAATGAAGCTACGGGCGAGGTGCCGTCACAGGAGCCGAACCCTGGATCAGTTTGTCGGCCGCCCGCGGAGAAGGAGCCTCGGTTCAAGAGGTTGAAGTTGTTTGAAAAAGCGACGAATATGAGCCTGGAGAAGTTCATCGACCATGCCAGGTAACGTGTCAATGTGTTAACAGTGTAAGTCTGAGTGTTATTTATCATCATTACTGTAAAAGACAGTGTGTTTATCACGAAAAGCACATATTGGGTGAGTTAAATGGGTGTGATCTGAGGGTGCTAACGGTACCAAGCTAACATGAAGAGGACACAGTTAAGATATGTTTGATGGCTGCTCTGTGGTCTCTCACCTGGCGTGAAGGACTGAGATCTCACGAGAATTGGAGGTGATGATCACGTGCAGCATTCACTGACACACCTGTCATAGAAATCACCCAAGGCAGACCTTATTGAAACGACCCAAGCATTTTAAATAAAGTTAAATGTTCAGTGTGGATTATTGAAAAGAAGAAAGATTGTGTTATCTGGACCTGCCTGCTCTGGTCTAAGGTATTATAGTTTTCTTGAGTTGATTAAAATGGTGTGAAAAGGTTCCCAGAGTTGCTTGTTGAAACACTTAATGATCGTTAAGTACTTACTATGGAGGAAGTAAGGAATGAATCAGGAACAACTCGATAATTAATTAATCGTTAATGAATAATTCCTGAATAACTGTGATTTGAAGACTAAATAGGAGATAAAAATGGATGACTAGAGAGCAGACTGGGAGACACTATGTCAATGAATCATTAGGTAATAAATATCTAAATCTACATACTGACCACTTGCTTCATGAATTGTTCTTGATTAACTGTGAACTCCTGTTTAATGGCACAAACTGTAAGTAAACATAATACTGAGTAGTTACAACTAGACTTGTTAATTACTCATTTAGTAATCATTGATTACTTGTTTGTCCCCCTTTAGTAAAGTGATACATCATACTGAGTAGTTACTAAGTAGTCTCTCATCACTTCATGATTTTGCTATCGAGTTTTCCCCTGGGAGCTCACAATTAGTTTCTTAATAACATCAATTTTTGTGTACCTTATTGTAAAGTGTAGCCATTTTTTTTGTCCAACTAACAGTCCAGTTCCCGACTATATTTGATTTAGATAATACAACACAGACAAGCAGCAAGTCCTCACATTTGAGAGGCTGTAACCAGTAAACATTTTGTCTTGATAAATGACTTAACAACCAAATGTTCTCTCTGGAGAATGAAAAAGATCTTATCTTAACAATTACTTGATAATCAAAAGTGTTGTTAAAAATGAATGCTCTGTGAAAGAGCCCAACTGATATATCTGTGGGTTAGGGTTAGATATTGACACATATAGCATATCGGCAAAGAATGTGAGTTAATCAGCCATTTTATCGATAATAGAATTTTTTACTCCCTGATCTCAGCATCAGCCCACAAAATTGAGAATTGATCAGGCTCTCTAATTCAACTCCTCATTTCAGTACTAGATAAGTTGACTTGTTATTCACTCTCAGTTTTGACAGATTCAGCAGCACATTTCTTCCGCTCTACAAGCAGAACCCTCAGAGGATGGAGAGCATTCATAAGCAGTTCATAGAGGAGTTGCGGAGGACTATACAGGTTTGCAGCACATCATGTCAATCTTTGTAAGAAAATAAAAAACAAATAGATAGTCCACTTGCTTGTTGTTTGTATTAAATATAACACTTGTCTACCTGCCTTTATTTTCACCTGTTTATATGAATGCCTGTGTCCGTGTATGAAGGAGGACATCAGTGGGTTGGTCAAAGATGGTGGGTTAGACGTCAAACTGGATGAACTGGACAAATTGGAGTGTGCTGCCAAGAACAATCCAAACCCTGCATGGTCAGTAAGCAGCCTTCGTGCACCTTCTGTTTCCTCTCATGTTAAATTATCTGCTGTTCTCACGTTGAGCCTTTTCATTACATATCCATACTTGCCCTTTCTGCGTTGCACTGTGTATCATCGTTGTAATATCTCTATTGCTATTTTGCAATGTGATTAAAACATCTCACTTTTAATATTAGGCGACCGAGTGGGGTTCCCGAGCAGGACTTTTGCAGCTTTTTGATGCCGTATTATCAGAAGCAGGAGGCCTACATGCGACCGGAGCTGAAAAAGATTAAAGCAGAGAATGCTGCCCTCGCACAGAAAGTTCAGGCTGGAAGAGAGAGCATTGCTCAGACTGAACAACGTATTTCTGCAGCTGTTGATGAGTGGAAGGTAAGAGAGGAACAATGGAAGATAACAAAATATATTCTACAGGTTTATTTTTACAATTGTTGAAGAAGTCTGAGGCACTCAAGAGGCTGAGTTTAAAAGTGTGATTGCTGTTGAATCTTAACAACAGTTAAAACATCCCTACGCATTTCAGTCAAGGAGGAATTCATCAGGGCATGTACAGTTTGGTTGTCTTGGGCCTATTTCATGTATAGGTTAGCAAAAAGTAACATGATCAGTATGGTAATTCTTCTTCGTCTTTAACTGCCTATACTAATCATATGACTACTTACCTGTCCATATTGATCATGTGACTGTTTGCCAACCTGTGTGCTGAACATTGTCGTCATGTGACTTTAAGTGTCTAGAGGTATAGGCAGTTAAAGACTTTTTCAACAAATCTGAACTAGTAATATCCCCAAACTGAAAAACACCATGGCAACAACATTTTCCACACCACAGCATCACTCCTTGCATAGTATTTTGACTAATGTTTATTTTGACACTCACAAAGGGGATGCATACGAGTACACTAACCAAAATTAGCCAGGGCATATGCATGATAACATAAGTAGAAATGTAAAATACAAGTTTGCCTTGAGTGCTAACAGTTATGTGTGTTTTTCTTTTCTCTTTCAGGCTTCGGTCACAGAGTTTGAAAGGCTGGCATCTTCTCTCTGCCCTGCTGATGTCTTTGATGTGTGATGTTCAAATGACTTGACCTGCAGATATATCCAGTAACTTAACTGTACATATTAGCTTTGTTTACATAACCTGTATGTCTGAAAATAAACTTGAAAACAAAAATTTGGCTTGCAGTGGTCATTATGGTAATGTGCGTGTTTATGTCTGGCATTACGGTACGTGGGCCGTGAAAACGATGCCACAAAGAAGAAGTGGCGAGCTGCGGAGCTGACACTCGGATGGGTTCGTGGTGAGCTCCATCCTAACTAGTAGCAGGCCATAAGCTTGAACAAACCCGTCTTTTTCTATCTATATAAATGTATTCTTCGCGATAGATATGACGGAAATGTTTTCAACTCTGTTCGGGCAAAATGAAGCCCAGGGACCTCCCGGCTCGTCGGCTCTGGGGTTCGGACCAGGGAAGCCTCCGCCGCCGCTACCCCAAAATCAAGTCTCTATGTCGGGGCAGATGCCACCGCAGCTCGGGGATGAAGGGCCTGCGCTGCGGAAGCCCGGAGCCATGAATGAACCTTTCTATTTACTGCGGGAGCTTCCTGGTATTGTTACACTATTATACCTACTGTCCGCTTCGTGTGATGTTTGTTTGTTAATTTAGAGAAAGAGTTGAGTTTAGCTGCTATCAAGGGTTGCTAAGTAGTTTGTAAACAATGCTAGCTAAGCTAACGTTGGCCAACAGGACAACGCTAACTGCTAAGTGTTGAGTAAGCTAATAACCGGTGTTAGCCTACCTGTTTTTCATAAGGTGGGCTATTTTTTTAATGTTATATATGACACTAAAACATTTCTGACCAAGTTTCATGTGTATTAACTTCACTCTTGTGGTAAAGTTAGCTGATAGTTATGTAAAGCTAATTACTGAAAACAACTACCACAACAGAAATAACAGTTGTTGTTGGATAGAGGTATTTTTGCTGGGATAAGTAACGTGGCAGATGTCCAAATTAGTTACATGGGACAAGGCAAAACGGGTGATTTTTGCATGAGTTACAGTGATTATAAATATGTGTGTTTAGTTGGAAACGAGTTAACGGGAAACACCAACCTCATCACGCACTACAACCTGGAGCACGCCTACAACAAATTCTGCGGAAAGAAGGTGAAGGAGAAGCTCAGCAACTTCCTGCCAGAGTTACCAGGTGGGCTTCACACACTTCATGAGAAAAGTACATTTAGATTCTGTTATAATTTTACATTGGGTGCTCATTGACAGTTGACAATTATCTTAAAGGGTCCAAACTCCAGCAACACTTGAAGTTTTAGGAATAACTTCATTTTGAGACTGAAACATTTTGGCTTGTGACAATCATCTGGATATCAAAACCATGTTTTCTCTTCATAAATTGTATTTCACTGCATTTGCATCAAGCTTTGAGACCTTAAAGGACAAAAGAGCGTCATACTGTGCACGCTGATAGCAGCAGAGTTACCATGCAAGGTTCTGGCCTGCTCATCTGGAGCAACTTGGGTTTCAGGGTCCTGCTTGAGCATATTTTGATATATGGACGACCTCTTGAGCCTCATTCACCTTCAGATCCACCGATCCATGATGATTGGGACAAAGGCAACAAGCCAAAATGCGTTTGTCTCACAATACAATTGTTGCTGTAGTCTTGCCCTTTTTAAACACTGCTCTGTGAGGAAATCTTGCTGTTATTCCAAGACCCACACTACCTCTATGTTCTGTAGATGTTGAGGTGTACATAGACAAAACGTTTAATTGTAATACTGGTCTGTGAGTCCATCATTGTGGTTCAGATCTGTTCTGTAAATTGTCCAAAGTAGTATATACAGCCTAATGAAACCCCTTACATGCCACTGCCTTAGTTTTTGACATTAACATCCAAATTCCTCCTGTTTGATTATTTATTCATTTGAAAAAAGAGCTGTATATGATTACATCTCTTTCGCTGTGTGTTCAGTGCTCATCATCTTGCGCTTTCATTGCTTATATTTTAATCTTGTCTGATCCCTTCTGTGCTGCAGGTATGATTGACTGTCCGGGCACTCAAGACGGCAGCTCGTTGCGCTCTCTGATCGATAAGCCCCCAGTGTGTGGGAATTCATTCAGCCCTTTGACCGGCGCTCTGCTCACAGGCTTCAGACTACATACAGGACCGGTACTGACTGAATCCAACACACAAGCTCTAAAGTCACACACATTTTTAGCATGCTGACAGGTATCCTTCCTTTCTTAATTATATTGTCCCTTATTTACACACATGCATGTTGTTGTTTTTTCTCCCAGCTCCCAGAACAGTACAGACTGATGCACATACAGCCTCCAAAGAAGAAGAGCAAACACAAGCACAAACACCATCGACCACAGGACCCATTACCACAAGGTATGACATAAAGTACACATATATATGAATGTAATTAATGTACAGGGTTCCCACGTGTCCTCGAAAACCTGGAAAATAGTTTTCCAGTCATGGAAAACACATGGAAAATGAGATAAAAAGCAAAATGTCCTGGAAAACCTTGTGTTGTCCTGGAAATGTATTTAAACATTTTCCTATTTTTCTATCAGTGCTCCCTAAAACGGATGACATTGTCATCTGAAAGGGTTAAGTTAAGGAACATATAGGTTAACGTTGCTTTTTTCCCCTTTTGTTGAATAATATTAAATTGATAAGCATCTTTGGTTCAGTTGCTAAAGTTGTCTTTCTTGCTAGCTTGTTTTGCCTGCAAAGGTTTAAGGTTTGTGATTCAACTCTGGCTAGGAGCATTGGTTTCAAATATGTGTTGGGCATCGTTCAGAAAGTCTGATGATAATGGATGGGATGCTGGGGTTAAAATTATGAATGGCAGCCTAACTGAATGTCAAACACAGGCAAAATACTGGCTAAGGGTATTTTTTCACTTTGCTAGTATTGCCTCTTCAAACACAATGCTGCACTGTTATGGTAACATGATATGAAATGTTAAACTTCAGTAGCGGATGCATAACTGGGAAACCAGCCATGCTTTCAATCAAAGAAGTAGAGATGTGAGATTGTGATGTTTATTGTTAGTTCAGCGATGCTCTTCACTGATCGGAGCCGCCTTCCTGTCTGTGACACAGCCTTCAGTGTTGCTATTACTCGTGAAGTGTAACCAGTTAGTGCTGTGGGCGGGACTTAGAGGGAAACTACAAAGTGTATAGGTGTAAAATCATTGCTTGTATGTATTATATATACTACAGTATAGTATTTGTAATATACTAAGTATAATAAAACCGTACATTTTTCTTTAAAGGAAACCAGTTAGTAGTTGGTTTTAATTACCAATTTTAATCTTTTAAATCAGACTTTGACAGGGAGGAACATAATAGTATGTGGGCGCGATCCCTATCTGTCATACGAGCTAGATCGTCACTGAAAAGTCCTTGAAAATCATCTCAAGAAAAGAGTGGGAACCCCGATGTACCGTGTGTTCAGGCCACTGACCTGCTTCTTTTTGATGTCACAGAGACTCCATCAGACTCGGATCCCAAGAAGAAGAAGAAAAAGAGGGACGACGATCCCGACCGCAAGAAAAAGAAGAAAGACAAGAAAAAGAAGAAGGTAAGAAAATCTGTCATCACCCCAGTCGTTTTTATTAGATGTTATTATGGATCCTGATGTAGTTATGGGCAGAGTTGAAAGGTCATTTGAGACCCTAACCACCACAAACCCATTCATATACAAAAGGCAGACTTACTACTGCTTTATAAGGTTATGGCAGGTATGTAGTAACATTATTATGAGAAAACTGTCTGGATAGCTCGATCAACTTTATTCACTGGCAAGTCTCTGTCCCTTTGGTGCTCGGTTTTTTTATTGGATTGTGCAGCTGAAGAGTGACAGGGAATGGGATGAGAGAGATGGCGAACGACATGTAGCGCAGATCCACAAGGTCGGATTCAAACCCTGGGCCTCTGCAATCAGAACACAGCCTCTGCACATGGTGTGCACGCTCCACCAACTGAGCTTCTGAGCGCCCCCTTTTGCTGAAAAATGATTTCTAATGTACACTCATTTGAGATTCCCTACACGTTGAATATAAACCAGTGTGTTTCTGCTCTCTGTCCCTCTTCAGAACCGCCACAGTCCCGACCATCCCGGCCTCGCTGGATCACAACCCAACAGCAACAGCCTCAGATAGACAGCAGCCCACTGTGTGCACGCCTGTGTTTGAATGTGTGTGTGGCTGTGCATTTTGTAAGAGGATGCATGTGTGTATTTTACAGATAATTGTATTATCGGGAGTATGTTTGATGAGAAAGGGGATGAATCAAATAATGCAAATGGTTGTAAGATTTATGATGTGTGTGTGTGTGTGTGTGTGTGAGATTGTGGAAAGAGATGTTACAGAACAGTGTAAAAGGCCGCTGATGGGCTGAGTGGCGTTATGAATGACTGAGCAGGCACTGTATGTATGTCCCTCTTTTATTTTGTTGTGAGATCTTTTGACCAGAATGCCAAAATCAAATAAACTTTGATTATTATCTTTGCTTGTGTGTCCTTTTAAGACCTCCTACAGGACTATTGGATTTGATGAAGCACATGAAACACAGCAGATGCTGAGGCACTGTGAGAGGACTGTTCAAATGAATGAGACAAAATGTTCATATTCATACATTTATTTGTTTATCAAATGCACAAGCTGGATATATTGATTGAAGGCAGGAAAGGAAGGCATACATTTAGCAAGACATACGGACACTTCAACCCCAGAGAAGGTTTGATAAGCCACTGTAGGTGATCGTCTTAAAGTACAGGTAAAGCAAAGCATGTTGTATTTTGTTATAGAGACTGTAAGAGGTGTTGATTAAACTTAATTCATAGCAATTCAGGCAGCAGCTAATCTAAATGCCAATCACAAAGGCATAAGCACACATGAACTTGAATCATTTGGCAGTATTTGTCAACTTTCATAGAGGTCTGACAACCACCTACAGAGGTGCCGAGAGGTCTGATAGTTGCCGCTTTCATTGCTGGTCCAGTGGTTTTTCAAACATTACAAAACACTAGTGAAAAGTAATGACACGCTGATTGAAATGGACTACTCGATACAAGAAACAACACAAAGCACAGCCTCAAAAATGACCATCAAGCTTAATCAACACCTGCGACAGTCAACAATAACAAACTGGTAAGTACGGCAGGACAACACTGTTGTCAGGCTTTCCTGTACATTCTCCTGAGGAAAGGTGCGGTACTATCGACTAACTTACAGTCCCTACACATGGCTTTGGTTTACAGAGAAAGACATTTGGCAGAGGCATTGATCTTAACATTCACGTCTATTGCAATAAAGCTAAAGTGGCAGCAAAGGCACAAGAGTCGAAACAAAGTTATCTCTTTCAGCGCAGGTGAGCAAAGATTCAAAAAGCTGAAGTAGAAAGCAGGAAGGAAATGCAACAGACAAGCAAGGAAAGTTTGGCTAAAGCTGGCTGGACACTGAAGTGGATTGAGTCAAAAAAAAATAAAATTACACATTTACAATTGATTTCATGTGTGCAGAATAGACACATTTTGTTGTCACTTTGGATGAATGTACATGATCTCTACATTGATCTGCAGCTGGCTGAAACAAAAGGATCTTTTTAACGTGCATCAAAGCAGAAAACACACTACTGTCCTATACTGCACACACCCATATTTAGTAAAGCAAGCAGGATATGTCATAAAATACAACACACACCTCAGTCCTATTTACAAAAAACAATTTTGATGGAGGTTTTATTGCTCCAAAATCAATACATGACTAAAAAAAACAGCAAAAAGGGCAAAAGCAGAATACACAGTAAATCATTTGAGCTTCATTTATAATTTGCACACTACAAAATAACATCTGCAGATACTGAAACAAACGCTTCCCTTTTTAATGCTACTGCAGCTAGAGTATAAAAAAAGACACTTAAATACATAGTTTATACACACACTAGTTCATTTCTGTGCATAAAGCAGTACAAAGTGTTTCATAACATCGACACACACTGTGTGTCAGAATTTTAAAAGTCAGTCATAGTTTTCCTTGTGAAATTTCCCTAAAAATGTTTTTCCTACATATAAAAAAATCCGGAAATGCAAGGCCTGACTCGGCTACGCCTCTAAAACACGTGAACGCACAAGGAGAAATTCTGTACTGATTAAATTTGTCGGTTATTTTACAATCAACGGTTTAATATCTCCTAATGTAAAAAAAAAAAAAAAGAAATGGACAGACGGAGGAGTCGGTTGCAGAGAGACAGTACAAAAAAAGGAAACAGTGGAGGTAGATTTGGTGTCTCTACAACCAGCCTTATGTTCGTGTACATGTGTGAATAACTGGGCTCTGAAAAATGCCCTAAAAGCTTTATATGTACCAGAAATCTGGTACTGATGTTCTAATGCTTTACATTTTATTTGATAGCTTGTATGATTTTAATAGTGTTTTATAGATTTATATTTATAGCTTTTGTTGAAGGGAGTACAGTAGACATGGCACAGTATACTACTGACACAATACTGAAGTAGAAAGTGTATCTTTCCTATTATCTTTAAGCTGTTCTTTGGTGTTAGCAAGGATTGTGATTATCTTTGAAAACTATATATAACAGTATTTCAAGTACCGTGATACCCTCAGTCTGACACGCAGGCCATACCAGGACGTGTGCATGTGTCTTTGCATGTGCTCGTGAGTGAAATCTATGGCTTTACATCACACTAATTTGGCTCTTTGACTAAAGCCAAAATAAATACACAGCAACAAACGATGATGACACTTGCTTTCTCCCAAAATCACAAGGAACTTAAAGTCAACCTCTGAGTCGTAACAAACTACAGGGAATCTATCTGCTCGGCGATACACTAATCTGTGGTGAGCAAAATGTGCTCCAGCAATGACCAAAAATGAAAAAAGACAACAAAAAAAAAGCACTGAACACATCTAAACAAAACACATATGGATGAGTAGATTGCTGGTGCTCATTTTGAAGGCATGTACAAAAATAAATCCTACATTTCCCCCGAAGCCTCGGCTCTATCGCGTCGCTCTAAGCCTCCACAGCGGCAAGGCCGTTGCTGTGAGGTTTGTGGCCGTTCGCTTCGGTGTGGTTCAGTGCCTGCAGCTCCTGTCCGGCGGCCCGCTTGTCTCTGGCCGCCTTTTCCCTAATTAGGTGTCTGCGGTGGTAGTACAGGTAAGCTGGCAACAGGAAGCCAGCCAATGAGAGGATCAGCAGGCTGAGGTTGATCTGAAGGAAGACAGAGGTGAAAAGTTACGGTTACAGCTACATGCTACAGTTCCTGCTGGATGCAAGTTTATTTTGTCAGTGAAAATAATGATAAATATATACACCACACCAAGAGTCTACAGTCATGCTAGCTGCTAACTAATTAGCAAAAATGATGTAGTTTGGGACAGTGGTGCTTGGAGCTAAATACTAATACTATCAGCACGCTAACATGCTGATGTAGCATATATAATGTTTACTATGTCCATGTCTTAGCTGCTAGTTTGCCAACAATAATGTCCACCATCTTTATTTGGTAAATATGAAAGTATATACAGTAGAAAGTATCAGGAGTTAAAGATAAGCGTGCATCCTCACCCAATAGGGATCTCCTTGCAGTGGTCCGACCATGGCGATGAAGAGCGGCTGCTGCAGGAGAGCGATCACAGCGCTGATCATGGACTGGAGGCCTGTCAGGGTGCCGAAGTGGTTGGACGGGTAGCTGTGGGAGAGACACGGATGGTTAAAGAGAGTATAAAACACCAAGTGAAAAGACACTGAGGGCAGGACTAATAAGGGAAATGTAATAAAACAAATGAGCTGTTGCTTTCTGTGGTATAAATGTAAAGATGGGAAACCGTAATTATTGCCAGAGTCCAAAAGCACGAATCCTACATGCCAACAGCATCATAGGTCAAATATTACATCGTTTCATATGGTATCATACTGCGTCTTTGAAGAGACTGGATTTAATAAAGTCAATATTGACTCGAAACGGTTCATGAATATCGTTCGCACACATGGTTTAAATGTTTTAACACACATAATACAGCTTTCCCTACTTTTGTCACCACATCTGGTTGCCTTTATCACACTGTAAAGTTCTGCTTCATGTTTGGTGTTTATGTGGTGCTGGAAACAACTCTAAATGGGTCAGGAAAGTGTCGACTGTTTTTCGCTGTAGGTCTCCAAACCTACAGTTAATGAACCGGAAAATAAAAGCGCATTGTTCCCCGTTTTTTCAGCTTTGTTGGAAATATGCTCAATTATCACACCTCTTTAACAATTGCTCTGTGAAACATCACACCCCCGAGGTTGTTTTCTCATTTCCTCTGAGATGTGGACGTGTTACACGGAGCTTCAGGTGACGCAGTACTCACACGGCAGCATAAAGGCCTCCGCAGCAGGAGTGGATGAAGCCTCGGACCATCGTGTGGAGGATGAAGGTCATGATCTGAGGAAGGAAGACAATGAATGGATCTTGTTTCTTTATTTTCTGACTGCCATATCATGTGTGTTTATGTGTGTGTGTGTGTGTACCTGCAGAGGCAGGCTGTCTATGAGGCAGCAGCATCCAAATGCGAGCAGCAGCAGGTTGGTGAGAATGAAGGCTCTCATGGCGTTGGTCACTTTCTGGATCTTACTGTCCCTCGTTGGTCCACTGGTGTTTCTAATGAGGACACAGACACAAAGGTGTTTTAGCATCATGTTGTAAAAATATTGTGATTTTATATTAAGGGAATGTCGCCCAGCAGCCCTAAGAAGAACGTACTTCTGCTCTGCGCCTGGGACGATCTTTTCCACTTCGCACTCCTTCATCTTCCAGTCCATGATGTACCCGATCAGAGGACATGTGACCAGACACAGCAGCTGCAGCGTGCCGAAGATGGACGAGTAGAAACTCACTGAAGGAGAAGAGATTCAATAAAATTAAGAAGAAGAAATCAAAACATATGCCAGACAAGTTACTTTACGTTTCCAAACACCGCTCACCTTTCTCTTCTGCCTTTCTCTCCAGCTCCTCAGATGCTGAAATATAAAAAAACAACTCTGTCAGTAACTCTTAGATTCTTAGACCGTTGGCTGGAAATGAAATGCGGTCGAGGGGTTTGACACTCACGATGCGTTTCACCGTGTGTGACCATAAACTCCAGCATCTTGTTCATCGCCCCCATGAAGAAGATGATCCTCAGCTGGGACATCCCCATGGTAACCAGACTCCACAGGAAGATGGGAGAGAACACAGAGCGACGGAAAGGGACAGCATCTGAGAGAGGAGGTGATTTTTACATATGAGGAGCTCGGGGTACGTGATTTAGTAACTTTCTTATTCAAGTTGAAATGTAACGCAGCAGGTATGTCATACAGTATAAATAAGTGGCTCCCAACAAGGTTCCCATCCTGTAAATCATCTTGTGACCCCTCAGATACATCTTATAAAGTCAGAAAAAGGTTATTTCTGCGAAACAAAATGGTTTCTTCTGAGACTTTTCTTCAAAATTGCTAACTTTATTTCTTTAGACCTCTTAACATTTTTAAAAAAACACAATATGAGAAAAAAAGAGTAGCTTTTTGGTTGAATTACTTTGTTTTGAAATAAATGGTTTGTTGACGTACTGGATGTAGCATCAGGTCCATTAGCGAGTTTCTCTGTGGAGTGTCGGATGTCTCCGTTTTTTTGGTTCAGCCTCTCTTCAGCACTCTTCTGCTCTGATGCCGGCAGCTCGAGCAGTTTGAGGATCTTACTGTTATAGAAACGCACACGCAAATACACATTGAGGTTGGGTTGAAGGAGCAATGTTCCGATAAACATTTAGATTTGAGGCCACACTGACCTGTAGTCGACCTCGTCAGGCGTCGGGAAGCCTTCTGTGGGCCAGTTGAGGAAGCAGTTGATGAAGACAAACCCGGCAAGACCCGCCCACATCCACATGATCACCTGGAAGGACACGCCTGCATCGTAGATCAGCTGGGAAGAAGAAGAGGGAGGAAGAGATTTATTATTATTGTTGCATTCATTTATGTTGTTTTGGCCACCTGGGGGCAGCAGAACACTGACACACATTACCTTGTAAAGTTTTTATGGTAAACGTTTTCACAAGCAGTTACAGTTACTTACACCCTGTGGCTTCACTGAAAATCTCCATTTTCTGTAAAACTTGACCATCACAAGATGACGTAGGGGTCAGAAAAACCCAATCATAACAGTGTGCAGTCTACTGTCCTGTTGCACCTCATCCTCATCAGCGAGTGAGCAAAGCAGAGAAATAATCATAATCATTTCGGAGAGTTTTAAAAGAAAAGGGGCATGTGTCATGAAAAATCTGCCACGACGACTTTTCTCTAAAGGTCACCAGAGAGCAGGACACCAAGCCTCAGAAACGTTTTCTGTGGGAGGACTCGCAAACCTCTGCTCTCCAATCATGCCCTCTAATTTTACCCGTAACATTGTTTATATCCTGAGAGTAAAAATACTATAGCACTATGGCGATACATTTTTTACGATTACTTTGAGAAATCCATGCAGAATTTTCTTCTAATATAGATTTTTTTAAATTTACCTTGACTCCGGGGAAGGTGACAGCAGAGGAGGCGTAGGAGCCAATCATCAGAGACATGACGGTGGAGCTCAGAGCACCAAACATGTTGGGGAGCTGCAAGAAACAAGAAATACATTACATACATAGACACAATAGCCAATTCAGCCACGTGAAATACATTAAACTTGCATGTAACCTACATATAAATGTAGTAAAATAAAGGTGCAGTATGTAATGTTGACCAGCAGAGGGCAGACACATGCTTTGTGAACCAGACTGCTCCTCCTCATCAAGACATCGTGACCTGTACCTGCCTTTGGTGTTTGCACCCAGTAACACTTCTCTCTCCCTGCAGAGCAGACTCATTAAAAAAATATTAGTTTCCATGTCATGAGGAAACAAGAAACAGAGTCATGGCCCAGTTTGGGTTTGACCCCATAGTTGAAACGCAGACTAAGCTATACTTAGACACGCATCCACCGTCTTTATTCTTGCAATTTCGACAAATTCTTTGAGGTAGGATTAAAAACGTGGAAGCCGATCTATAGCCAGCTCTCTACGAACTTCACAGGGCTCAGTGGACTCGCTGTGAGGGCACTCACACGTCAAAGGGGACATGGTGGCGGGCACCAGGCACTAACACATCATATATTAGGTCGACCTATTTACAGTAGTAAGAGGCTTAACGAACATAACAATGACCGACTGTGCTGCCAGCTCACTCAGTGTCCTTTGATTAGGGTGTTAAATGGGTCAATCATGATTATAAAATCACATGTGTGGGATTTTAGGTGTGCTGCATGACAAGCTCGCTTTTCTCTCTCAACACTGACTGAGGTTTTCCAAACTTCTGCTGGCGTCAACTAATCTGCCGGCTGGGCCACAGTTCACCGTGTACTGTCTACAGTGTGCGTCCACACCCTTACACCGACCTCCCCGAGGCTCACCAGATGATGGCAAGTCACAGTTGAGAAATTGGGAGCAGTGAGCCAAAAAAAAAAAATAGGACTGGCACTTTTACTTTAAAACATGTTTCCAGTTTTAGCACACAAATGATAAAACTACTCAGTCAACTACCATCTTTAAGATACGGCTTGATTCTGGCTCATCTGCGTCAGCCTCTCTGTTGAAGTACACCTCAGGGCATCACAGTCAGCAGCCCGCTAACTTGTTGCTCTCCTTACAGTGACATCAGCTGCTGTTTCAACGACGTTAGACTGAAATTCAACCATTGTGGAGAAACATCCCTTGTCCTCACCAGCTCCTGAGGGAAATATCTGACTCTTTAGCTGCTCGATACTTGACCATGCACACCAGGCAGCTAGTCACTTGACCATTTGGTGTCGGGCTTCAGAGCTTTTGAGCCTCCTGCAGCGGTAAACGACACTGACGAGAGCAGTAAAGTTGGTATAAAGCTCTTCAGAGTCTGTTGACAATTATCTGTGGACTCGTTACTATGAGCTACCCCTCTCACATCTAATACTTTGTTATTATAAAATACCGATTACAGCAGCTTTAACTGTTTCTGATTACCTTACCTTAACCTTTTTATACTGCCGTTCTTTAAAATGATGCAGTGACTCTCTTTTAAGTCACATTTGCAGGAGACTCCCTGGAGAGTTAGAGCTCATGAACTCCCAACTCCCTCGTAAAAGGTTTCTAAGAACTTCACTAGCCATATGGACATTCCTAGAGAGGCTTTTTGCTGCTCAGTACGGCAAGATTTAAAGTTATAAGGAGGATTTTTCTGTGAAAGGAGATGGTTTTGGCTGTCGCCTGAAGATTAGGCTGTGGCGACTGTTTGTGGCTGGCAGACAAGTGTTTTTTGTTGAGGAAGTTTGAGGTCCCTTCAAGACCTGACACAACAATGAAGCTGGCAGGTAAACAGGAAGAAAAAACCTTTCCTGAGGATGTTCGAGAAGAGAGACTGACTGTCTGAGCGAGACGTGAAAAACAACTCAGAGAGAGAACACCCGTCCTCATTCAGCTCTTCTGAGAATCGAAATACTTCACGGTCGGCCTGTGGCCACGAGACGTACAGCGCTGGACTCTCTGGCTTGCGGAGGTTTGTGGTATGTAGGGCGAGAGGGCCCTCTGAGCACACACGGGGAGTTTGCATCCCTTTCTAATGTTAAAGCAAAGATATTCCAGCCATGTGAGATGTCAGCCAACTGATGTTTGCCTTTCAGAAGTGTGGCGGCGAAGAAAAAGCTCGACATGTGTGAGTGCATGTTCCAGCAGCAGCAGGCGTGATTCCCACCATCGTGTTCTGGCAGTTCCCATAAAATATATATTTCACACCGGGCCCTGCTGCAAATGTCCCGCATGCTAACGCTGCCAGAAACACGTGACTGTTTGGAGGCACACTAGGGTCAACTGGTGTCAGAAAGTCACACACAAATGGAGCTTTGGCTGTCCAATTGTCACAGCTAATCAGTTCAGACTCTATTCCTGCTGTGCCCACTCACTTGGGTGTTGTAAGACCTTGGCACCGGGTTTAATTAAGACCTTAATCGCTGAGAGAACGGGCCAAATAGTAGCTTAATGAGCACTGAAATTTTGATGCAGCTCTGAACATGTGGAAAAGAGACATAGCATAGGAGGAGAAAGTGGGATAAAAGTGAACAGGAGTGGGAGAAAAAGGGAGAGAGGTGTATAAAAATAAACAAGCAGAGAAACGAGGGAAGAGAGAGGTAGTGGGAGTAACATTTTTTGGTTTGACTGATCTCTCCACGCCACAGCTGCAGCCCCCTCTGTCTCTGCAGAGATCCCAGCAGGAAACACTAAACCACAGCTGATTAGCACCGGCTTCTTCTCTCCACCCCAACTCTCTGCCTCCCTTTCTCCTTGTTTCGAAGACTGGTTCAAACCCTTATCCCTCACAGCGTTGGCACAGCGCTCTTGTCCAGCTGCACCAGACTTATATAACACATAAAAAAGATGTAAAGACACACCGTCTTTACTTCAGCTGCCTTCTCAAGAAAGCCTCAAAACACAACGTCTGTCTCTCGCCTTTTGAGGCTTCTTCCCCAAAGCATCCTCGTTTCCCTGAAGTGACCTCTGTTTGTTGAGGAGGCTCAACCTCTCTGTTAGCTGAGACTAAAGTTAGCACGTGAACATATGACAGTTCTCATAACTGCAGCGTGAAACAACCAAAAGCACTGACAGACAGGCCCCTGCACGCAGCCAATACTGTTGAAGGGCAGTTCCACCTCTCTTACAGGGGAGTCGACCGTCCTCATTCCTTCAATGCCGACGCGACGCACACCCCTTTACTGGCATACGGAGCATAGCTAACACGAATCATTAATGGTAGTAAAGTTTACGGGAACCAGGGCGTTCTGAAGGTTACGCACTCCTGCACATGTGGCAGCAGAGAAAGTAAGTCAGGTGTGAATCACCTCTGTGTCCTTTAAGCTTCTGTTCTGGTTTCTCATGTGAACTTTAAAGCCAAAAGAACGAGTTTACACGGATGAATGAGGCTTGTGATCAGTCTGAAGTGATCGTTAGCTAATAAATAACGAACTGCGAGATGTGGACATTTTTTGAGGCTATGTTTTTCCAGATCAGTTTTACTATTGTAGGGGAAAAAAGACACATTGAGCTACAGGGCAAACCTCAAACCTTTGCCGAGTTACACAACAACCCTTTATAATTACAAAAACTACAGGCTTGATCTTCATTAAACTTGGTGGAGGGGTGTAGCACGGAGCCACCCGGTGAATGTTAGCGCAGATACACAAATTACTTTTTTTATTTTTTGTCAAAAACTGCATGACAGGTTTGAGCTGTCTTCAAAATGTTACTTTGTCCACAAAAAGAATAATAATTTCTGCTGAACTGTTGCTGAGTGGATTACTCTTTTCCAATTTTCGTCACTGCTCCTTGAATTAATCTCCATAATCTTTTGGCCTCTCGCTGCAATTTATTGGCTCCTCCTAAGGAATTTTTTTGTTGATCTGCCAATTTTATGCTTTTGCTTGCAACATGACTTGATGTATTATTACTATACACATGGTACATGTGCACACAACGCGAGTGCAAGTAGTGTCTGTAAAGTGAGGAGTTAACTCCTTTGATCAAGGTCATGCAGTTATTTTAGTCATTTTAGTTATTTTATCAGCAATGATTAAAATGTCCCTTAAAGTCTAAAGGTTTTATTTTATGATATGTGATCTGCCTTTTTTTCTGGAGAGCAAAATGTTAATCAGACTGTAGTTTTTCCATATTCAACGTATTATAAATCTAATTAAATCATATCAACAACAGAGATTCTTCTTGTTTTATAATCCATTTTGAGCGTTTACTCTAAAGCACATGGTTTAAATCATGGTATCACGTGTGTGTGTGTGTGTGTGTGTGTGTGTGTGTGTGTGTGTGTGTGTGTGTGTGTGTGTCTGTCAGTCCTTGTCCTCTGTCGCTCTTCACAACAACAACAACAACAACAGTGTGGAGGTCAGTCAATGCTGGTACACCCGACCCAATTAGAGAGAGGTCAGAGAGGGACAAAGAGGTGAGGGAGTTGAACATTACTCAAGTGTAGGAGTGTGTGCGTGTGTAATATTAATCTTGTGGTTAATAGAATAGAAAGAGCACAGTACGTTCCTGTGTGGGGGTTATGTGAGTGTGTTAGTGTGTTAGTGGCCAAACACTAAAATGAGTTTCCATGTTGCTGTGACGCTGCAAACATGAGTCACTGAAGACACAAACAATAGATACAGCTTTGTGATTCTGATCATTTTACTAATCCAAACACCAAATGTATGCTTATCTACACGACTTGACGTGTGACATGACGGATCTGGATCCTTCACTGTGTGTCTGTGTGTGTTTGTCAAACAGGAAGGCTGACTCATGTGAAACTGAGCCTCCATGCATGTGTCATGTTTTACCTGAGAAAGTAGAAGAAGAAGAAGAAGAGGACAGCAGTCTGAATCATCTTTAATTCCTCCCTTTGTTTCCCTAAAAGCTTTTAATAAGGTAATTAAAATCATTATATTCAACTATATTATATTGTGTATCCTCTTGTTCCAGTTACACTGAGTGAAGTGCTGGCATTTTCACTCATATATTCTGTGTTTTATTAATTTGCACTGTCCCTTCTTAAATAAACTAAACCAAACTATTTGGAATTTTTGCTTTAAAATGACCTAAATGATAAATCAATTACAAAATATGACTTTTCTCTTTTTTAAGTAATTGATTTATCGACCCTTTCACACTGGATAAAACATCTGGCTTTTGTTTTCAGTGGCAAAGGGTACACTCGATTATTAGTTATCGGCTCCAGCTGTGATCAGCAGTAATGAAAACATACAAACAATAATGCAGATTTTTGCCTCTTTTCCAGCACAATGATACTGAAGTTAAGGATGCCGGTCCATAAACAGTTTTCCATCCATCTCTGTTCTAGCAGCACTTGAACATCGTTCAGTCTGCAGTGAGTTTGAAAGAGAGACTGAAGTAAAAGGTAGAAAAAAGTAACCACCATAACATTATCACCGGCCTCCATCATGGATCCAGTAAGGGAAGTCTGGATACAGTGTCTGACTCAGAGCCCTGGTCATTACTATTAAAGCTGCTGCATGAAGCCAAAAAAGCTCAACTTCCTGGGTATAAAATTACCTGGATCTTCTGCATTTTGGGGCTCATTTGAGATTTCAGTCTATCTTCCCCGTTTAGCCCTCAGCTAACCTGGATGGGGATAAAATGATTTTATCTCTTAAGTTTTACAGCCTCTTCTTTCACAATGTGAAAAAGTCTCCTTGGGCCGGTTTGTATCGCCTGATGTTGTCACTACACGGTTTTGCCACTGTGTCAAATTAGCCTCAAAGCCTTGCGCTCATCCCAGGTGCTCATGACGTCAAACTGAGCAAAAAAATGACAAAACAAAAACAGACTAAATCTCCTGGTACTACAGGTCAATCACCTATTTTTGGTGAGTTTACTCTCGTTCAAAAAACCTGCATATACTCACTAACTCTGGTGTAAAATGAGTCTTGTGCAGTACTGTTGTCGCATTTCCCCAAAATGCAACCCATTTTTAAACCCATTTCTGCTGATTTTAAATTGCTGTCCGTCCTTTAAAAATGAAAAACAATCACCTTTGTCGTCTCAGTTTGGAACTGACTTATCTCCTCCTCCTGTAAAACTGCCATGTCAGCAGTAGTGATGTAAATATATATACGGGTAGAGTTGAATATCTATTTAATTTAATCTGCAGAGAGCCAGAGGCAGAGGCATGTGTCTTAGCTTTTCTTTTCCACAGAGTCAGGCCACAGTCAGCATACAGGGGAAGAGTCAGAGGGTCATCCGTCCACACTCAGCTTGGACCTTCATTATCTAAACATCTGTTTCATGTTCGTCTCCCTGTGTGTACATAAGCATGCACGCACATTCGTACATCCACGTGTGTGCACAGTCATGTAGAGTTGAAAAGGTTCTGTATTGATTTTCTGCTGACTGCTGGGAAGGACGGAGACGCAGGAGAGAGGAGGAAGACGGGAGGACGAGAACAAAGGGAGGAGGAAGGAAGTGAAAGTGTGGCCTTCAGTGTTTTGAGTAGAGGTGAGTGGGCCGAGCTTCGGGGAGGGTGTGTGGTCAACTGGAGGCCGTTATTGGCTGAAACACGAATGGGAGACTTTCCATCTGGGGGAAAATCATGTGCGGCTCAGACGGAAAACACTTTTAACACACACACGTGGTCCTGACGCACTGGACAAACCAAAATACCTGCCAGGTCACAGGAGGCGGTGGCAATAATAAAACCCACTTGATAATGCTGGTACCAGCTGACACATCACACGCAAACACACATGCCTGACGTGAGTGTAAATAAACACAGCTCCCAGTCACAACAGGCACTGTTTCCTCAGCTGAGACAAATACAGGCCCCGACCACGCTGAGAGCGTCAGCTACCACAACCCTTCCTCCTCATTCGTTCCAAGAAACACACCCCAACATGAGCACTTTCTCAGAATATCACTTATGTAACCACCGCGGAGACATTTCTTTTTGTGCTGTTTCAGTGCTATAATATGGGACAGGCTGTACAGAGCTGTCAGAGAGTTTGGTGCCAGATTGTCACTCATGCTATTAAAATGATTCAGACAAGATGCACATTTAACATGATGCTGATGTAAAAGACGGGGAAAGAGAGGATAGAGGCTGTTTTCACAGATTCGCTGGTAACCTTGAACATTTTGTCCTCAGTGTCCCGATCACGCAGCTTCAGTTATACTATAATTTGAGACACGCTGACAGTCATTTCCAGAGGTGACCAGGGACAGACACATACAGTACATAGTGTGAAAGCACAGGCAGCCTCAGAGGCATGAGATGACCATCAAATCCAATTTGTGGTTTGGATGCAACAGGACAAAGCTCTCAAACAGGGTCCGTTCCAGAGGTCAGTGGTCATGTCCTTTATCCCCACGTCATAGCTCAGAACAGGTCTCATGTATAGAAATGGACAGAAACACCCAAACCAAAACAATGAGAACTGGCACAGAGACGATCGATCGTCTCCTTAAAGCATTTATAACAAATAGTGCTGAGCGGTGATTAGGCACGGGACGATAGGTCAGTGAAATAGAGAAAGTTCAATCTTAACTTAAACTGACTTGACATCTACATGAGACACACCCTACACAAGATCTGTTTCCAGCGAGAACCAACCTCTTAATAATTAAAGAGGGACACGATGATCAACTGTTTGCTCTCATGACAGTTTGTGTGACTGATGACCTAATAATCACAATATCCAGGTGAGAGCGAGTGTCGTCAGTCAGAATTGGTGTTTTCATGGTTGTCGTGCGACTCACCGTGAGTGAGGTGAAGGTCAGGCAGATGCCTCCAAAGCCGTTCAGGGAGAGAGCCAAGAAGATGAGGGCCGACAGAACTGCAGAGAAAAACAGAAACACAGGAGAAGAGTTAATGACAAAGTCTCTCGGGACAAGACTGGAGCACACGTCGTCCACAGAAAGCAGCAGAAAGTTTTACATACTGTTTTCAGTGACTACACTCAAAGATGAGGCTGATTCAGTTACCGCATCACCATTATTAATTCATCCACTGTCTGTATACTCACTGACTGTTTACTTTTCTCTTCTTCTCTGTTTCGTGTTTCGTCTGATTTTTGTTTTAATGCTTTTCATTTTGAAAAAAGTTCGCATTGCCCTCAGCCCAGAGAGGAAGTAGAAACATAGACAGAGAGGCTGACGATCGCTCATTGTTCATAACCCGATCCTGATTTTAGTCGCATTCTCCTCTCACATCTTCGTTATGTTCCCATCTAAAACTACGTAGTTTCCATTGTAGCCAGAAACAGGTGGTGAGATTTAAATACTCACATGGACAGGTGTGAAAGAGGAATTGTGAAGAAGAAAGAGTTCCTGACGTCAGTTTTTACGCCTTTGCACACCTGTCCATGTGCACCTGGTGCAACTATTCAACTGTGTGTGCCTAACAGTTTATTACTGGACACCACACCACCCTGTCTCGTCCACTGGTCTGAAAGGAACTTATTAATATTGCGTTATTTCCCAAACGTGTATCTAGTTCATTTTGCTCCTTACGTTCATGCCTTTGACCACCGGACCTATGGAGCCTTTCTATACAGTTTTATTTGCTTTTAGTTAAAATAATATTCCAAACTCTGCCGTCCTTATCTCAGCTGTAGGCAGTGTGTTGTATAACACATCGTTCATTGTACAGACCTCCAGAAATGTGTTAGTGTAGGCATGTTGCTCTTCCAGACAAACCAATCTCGGCGCAGATTGCGTACGTTCAGCTGTCAATCTAAAGTTAAACTGAATGTGCGCAGCCTCTTAGCTGCACCAGCGTTAGCTTTATGCTAATTCACACCTGAAGTCCCTGGTCAGGAGACAGACACAACATGTGTTTGTGTTTGTGTTTGAACTCACCATGAGGGTCGTAGGCAGACGCGGCCATCATGATACAGGACAGGCCGAAACACGAACTGCAAGAAAAGAACGAGGACATTTTGAATTCTTCTGTGCTGAAAGTCACACACAATACATACATCACATCAATCTGCTAAATTGCGATCAACTGATTAATCATTTACTCTATGAAATGTCAGCTCTTCACAACTACTTAGAGCCCAAAGTGACGTCTTTAAATTGCTTCTTTTGTCCGACCAACAGTACAAAACACAAAGACTCTTCATTTACTGTCTAGATGACAAAGGAAGCAGCAAATCTCTCACATTTAAGACGATGAAACACGCAAATATTTAACATTTTTGCTTGAAAAATGACTGAAACGATTATTCAATTATCAAAATAGTTGGTGATTGTGGTGATATCAAAAAACCATGATGCACTACAGATATGGAGACACATACCAAACTACACCAGTGCCATTGTGAAAGCACAGGATAATAAACTGCTGGTGACTCAACAGCCTCTGTGTTTGCAAATGTCTGAGTCATAAAACTGTCAAGATGCTGAGTGAAAGTGTGTCTCAGACTGTGGTCATCCTCGTTAAACAAAACTGTTTATCTGCTAAAGACTTAAATATTTAACATGTGCAGCTCCAGAAACACTTCTCCTTTTTTATTAACTCTGATCTTGATATCAGATCATCTGAAGAGGATTTACTGGTTGTTCGAACTGTGAATGACAAAGAAAGAAAGAAAGAAAGAAAGAAAGAAAGAAAGGGTGTGTGTGTGTATGTGTGTGTTTCCTCATCTGCAGTTCTGTTTTAACACAGTGTAGTTTAATTATACGCGACTGCAGTTATCAAGTTTCCACAACCAACGAGGAAGAATGCCACTACTTACTATACAAACGCTTTCTACGCACACGCAGTGGTGCCACACCTACATTCATTGATTCACATGAGCCACACAATCACCTCCTCCCAATTTGGGAATGTGATCTGTCTGCTTGAGTATGTTTTACTATAACCTCAGTAGTAGCTGAGGAATTGACTTCGCCGCTTTCACTCCAGATTCTCACCATCATGAATAAAGGAAATGTGAAGTCATCAAACCTCCAAATGACAGAACAAATAAGTTTTATAAAACAAACTGATGTATCTCAGAAGTGTTTGTGAATTGCGCTGAATATAAAAAGACCCTGCAGACGTGCACATTCCCTCACAAATGTAAATGCGTGACAATTTTTCACCCATTACCTGCCGACCAGGCGGATCGGGCGTGGTCCAAACTTGTCCATCAGGATACCGAGCGGAAGGGTGGTGGCGCTGAGCAAGAACGAGCCGATGGTGAAGCCGAGGTTCAGCATCTCCTCCTGGTCCACGCAGCTGAGCCACTCATCCACCTCGCCGTCGGAGGAGTTGCCCAAAGACACGGACTCGTTCACTGTGGGGACGAGAGCGAAGTGCTGATTAGAGAGGTGAAGGAAAGGGACCAGAATATTCTGTCTTAGTTTTACATAGTATAAAAACACATAAACACTCATTTTGTGTGCAAAAAAGTCATTAATTGACAAAGAAGTGTACAGTTTGTTATCCTACATAGTGGCTTTTTATCATGTTTGTTGTCAAGTACAGCCCAGAAAACAAACTGATACAAAAAAAAAGAAATTCAAATGAACTAATTTAAGATTTTGGGATCTTTCGTGCTGCTTAAAAATGACTGTCAACCACAATCACCGATACAGAGAGTGTGAAAATCCTCTGTTCAAGAGAAACAAACCGACGAATCATGATGTCGACGTGATGCAGAGCTGCTGTCGTTACCTGAGCACAGGTGGGAGTAGAAGCCTTCCCTCTTCAGCATGATGAGCAGCGAGCCCCAGCCCAGCAGCACAGCCGAACACAGCAGGTTTTCAATCACCGCCGTCACTGCCATCCACCAGCGCCTCCTGTAGGCCTGGAGGAGAGAGGGCGCCATCGCTGCTGCTCTGTGACGGAGGAGGGAGAGAGAGGGAGGAGATGGGAAGGGAGAGGATAGGAGGGAAGAGTTGGTTATTATTATTATTTAAAATGACTGACATGAGGTCTCATTAACGAAACTGCAGGTCGACAAATGTGAAATGATAAAACCGTTTGATCAAACAGGCTGCAGATCGACTAAGCCACCATCAGAAGCTGATCTCCAAACTTCATACATTTTCTTTTTGTTTGAACCTAGAATGCAACGAATGTCTGAGCAAGAGGGTCAAAGTTCAAGCTGCAATGTTATAACGAAGTAGTGTGCATACTGCAAAAGTACGTACTTTGTATGAGCAGCTACAGTACGTACTAGAGGTAAAAAGAAAAGCTATAGTCTTTGTTATGACAGAAAACTGAATATCTTCAGGCTCTGGGGAAAGGTTGATTTGAAAGTCTTTTTCACATTTAGAGACCAAACTGTTACACACCCTTAGCTAGTTTGCAATGTCCGGCCCCAGATCCGCCTTCACAACAAGTAAATATTTACATTTTAGAGGCTGAAACCAGACAAACTTTGCTCTTTGCCAAGGAGGTTATTTTTCATCCACGACCATTTTTTTGTTTGTTGGTTCGTCAGCAGGATTTCACAAAAACTACAGAGCAGATTTCCACGAAACTTGGCTGGAGGATGAGTCTCGGCCCAGAATAGACCCCACTAATGAAAATGTTCATTAATTTCTCAGGGAATAATACACAGATCTTGATGTAAAAAAAACAGGCACATTTAGGGTGGCTGGTCCTATTAAGCGCCATTCTAGTTTAATTATGAAACTTTTTGCAACTCATCAGCTCCGAGCAGCTCCGAGTACAAACAGAAACAAAACATGACAATAAAACTCAACGACAAGCATCAGATCTGTCTTTAAATGCTTAAAAAAAGGATCTCAGTCAGGATAAGTTCCACATTATTGATCCCAGAACAGAGAAAGACTGAAGTGAGACCTGATGCAGTCCCTCCAGACTAGACGTTTTTCTCCCGGATTGCCTAATGAGCGCCCGTGTGACCAGCAGTCATTGTTTTGTAAATCCTAGTTGGGCACCTGACACCTTGCACTTCATTGTCCTCAGGAAACCTCCCGCTGTGCCGTCAACAGGGCTGCTATTTAACTCTTGATTTTGACTGGGGGGGAAACAATGCAGAGCACTCGACCTGTCTGCTTTTGTTCTGGAAATCAGGATGGACTCTTAAAAAATGTGACATTTCCATCTGAAAGCAGCTTCAGGGGAGTCTTTCAACAGCACAGAACAACAGTCTGGCTTTGGGTTTATCTCACTGGGGTCCAAACACACACAAACAAACTGAAACTTATGATGTGATCGACCAAATAAAGTCAGGTTAGTCATGACCACCTGGAGAGTACACAAACACACAAACACACACACACAGGACAGGTCACCGGTCACTATAACCTGTTACATTATGAGTGACCGACGCACTCGGTCATGACGGGCTCACACACACACACATAAACACACACACATCTGGAAAACATCTAAGCAAAATATATAACCAGCTCTTTCATTTGGCGGCGAACCAGAGAAGAAGTGGAAAAGGAGCAGAGGGAGGAAAAGTCTCAGCCACTCGATTTGAGGAGCGGCAGGAGGGAGGGGCGGAGGACGGCGGCGGCAGTCAGGGCCTCAAACAGGAAACACATTCAGAAGCTCCTAATGAATGCACCTCTTCAGCATGTGTGAGTGTGTTGTATGAGAGGAGGACAGAAGATCTAATGGGACAGATTTGTCTCTGCGTATGTGCCCATGAGACGAGCGTGTAATGCGATTATCCAGAGTCCACTGCACTGGCTTTGTGCTGCAAAGAGAGTTTGAAAAGGGGGGATTTCTATGTAACTGACACCCCATGCTGAAAACCCCTTCAGTACACACACACACACACACACACACACACACACACACACACACACACACACACACACACACACTCCCCAACTCTCAATAAGGGTGTGACGGAGCAAGACGACGCTCATTCACTCTGTCTTTTACATGTCTGACCTACGAATTGACCTCTTAATTAGATCACACGAGTACATTGACAATAAAGAGGAAAGCTTTCCGATTGTGTGTGTCTATAATATATCGGAGGTGAAAATAAAGTAAGAAAAATAAGTTACATATGAGCACAAACCCCAGTTTCAAAGGTGAACCACCACAACTCGCTCCCTACAAGGACTTATTTCCTTTTTGGTCAGTTGCAGTGATCTTCCTGAAGCAACATTATTCATGATCAAAGACAACACGGGGATATCAGATAAACCATCATGACGCTATCAGTAACGTGGGTTCGGTTTACACGGGATACATCTGGTGTATCATGAGTTTCACCTCTCAATCATGAATCCTGATCTTTGAGTACGAAGAAGGCACATTTCCCACCAGCTCATACCGTCAAGTGACAAATTATGTATACAAGAATGAAAATCTCAACATACTTGTTTCGTCAGTGAACAAACAATTGTTTTAACAAGTGTTTTATAACTCCAACAAATTTCCAGTCACACCCTCAGGAAGACCCAGTGTGGCTTGAGGGCTGAAACCAGTCTGTGTTTTTCCTTTGTGATGTTTCACTCTGACGTGCCCTCGCCATTGAAGCTCATGTGCTTTGTTTTTTTAAGTGCAAAAGACGCGTAAAGCAGGAAAACATGCCAAAGAAGACGGATCATTGACAGTATAACAAAGGGAGATATGGTCAAAAAATAGCAAAGATGCTGATATAAGAAAACTGAAGTCCTAATTATGCATTTTTAATCTTAACTGTGCATCTCGTCAGCATCAGTGACGAGGACTTTGAAGGCAGGGGGTCACAACAGCACGGTGCTGTTTCTGACTGTGTCACCATTAATCCTTTCTGTGTTCCCTCCGTCTGATCAACAGTCTTTTGTCTTTGTTTCTACATTTATTAACTGCAGAACTAGTCCTTGTTGTAGAAACCAGGACGTTAAAGTTACAAAGCGTTCGTCGACGTGTTAATCCAGCAAAAACGGACACACATAACAGCCTTTCAGACACGAGCAGACGCGGTCCATTAAGGCCCTAAGTATAGAGACGACCATCACATGGATTGGATTTACGGTGCTGTGGCTACAACGCACAACAAACACACATCACATACAGACCGTGGGTAGCTCAGGCGACAATGTTGCACATGCAGCACGGAGTCAAGGCTACTCGCTGTCATGAGAACAGAGAGTAAAGCGTCGGTTGCTCCTCGGCGTGTGTTTGAGCTCAGGTTCTCCCACCACGTGTCGCAAAATTCACAATAAATCGTGGAAGTTCACATCTGCCGCCTCCACTTCTGCTTATCTCACATTCTTCATCTCTGCTTCGCGCCAACGTACCCGGAAATTGGCACGTTGTCAACACAGAGAACAAGCTGATGACAGCTCGCACTACGAGAGGTTGGTGACAGCAAGTAGCGGCCTGGTGGTAGACGCGGGAAAGTCAACACACAACAAACTAAACAACAACAAGCCAAAACATGACAGTAAATGTTTTTCTAGGGTTGGCAGGCAGCTGTGAGCTCCGGTTGCAACACTGTGAAGTATGTGTGTGGTTGTGTGTAGTGTTGTAGTACTTTTCGAAGGCGTAGTCTTGGAACTGACGGCATCTTTCATCTTTCTGATTGCTTTTATCAAGACATTTCTCACGGGGTCTTCTTCTTAAGGGGTCGTCCAACACGGCTTTTTCAAGGCCGCTACCGATTATTAGACACCAACAGACGACGAGTGATGGAATACAAATCAGATGTCGTTGTAGGCGGGACATAGTGTGACAGGATGTTGCATCAGAGCCAAAGAAGCACGTTTTTAAATACGTTTATCGGTCGGAAAAATGCAAAATATCGGCTCCGATAATCAACCAAGGCCAATAATCAGTCTGCCTCTAACATATACTATATATGGCAATAAGGCTCAGTGCCTCTTCATCACAAACACTGACTGCAACTTGTCTGCAACTTGTCTGCGCCTTTACTCCAATGTGCAGCATGATTTGATAAAAACATCAATATTTGGTGCCGGTTTATCGATAATCATAACTCACGAGGAAGTAATACGATATATCGCCGTATCGATACTTTGTCCCACCCCTAATATAAATTTAGCCTATAAGACTTTTACTCAAGTAGGGTTTTAAATGCAGGACTTTTACTTGTAGTGGAGTATTTTCTCACGAGTGAAGGATCTGAATACTTCCTCCACCACTGTGTATGTGTGTGTGTGTGTGTGTGTGTGTGTGTGTGTGTGTATGTGTGCGTAGGGAGAGCAGGTGAAGCCTGTGCTGAGAGCAACACCATATAAGGAAGCTGCATCCTCAAATACCTGAGCTCCAGTAGGATGATGCAATGTTGCCATGACTAACTCCTCTGATATGGCTATGGACAGTTTGGTATTTACAGTGGGAGTGGGGGCGGAGGGGTTTTAAATATGTTTAATGACTGTAATGATAAAAACAAACTGTTTCTGCTGCTTCTGTATTAAAAGTCTGAGTGTAGTTCATCACGTGTCCTGCTTCTTTCAAGTCTCCGTGTTGTTGCTCCCATCCAGCCCTGCTCTCTTTTCCCCGCGGGGATGTTTCTGACCTTGACCAGCCGTGTTTATCAACCTCTGCAGGACATAAAGGGCCGCAGGGCAAACTCTTTATCCTCACAAGTTCCCGAGAAAACAAACCCCGCTCTCTAGGAGCCTCTGTTCCCCGAGGAGTCCAAAAAAAAAAACCGCAATCCCCGAGGCTGCCCGCCCGCCCGGCCGGCCAGCAGCTGTCTCTCCGCGGGCATGACCTCGGCCCGGGGTCCGGTTACTGGCACCGCGGGGCGGCCGCTGAACAAACCCGACCAGGAGAGAGGCTGCTGCCGCGTTCACGTGCTGTCCGAAGTGTGGGAATTGTGAGGTTAAACACACGAACGACCTCAGAAAAAGTGGTGTAGCTTGTGACACCTGTTTCTCAAGATGCCACACCTGCTGGCAGTAGGGTCGCAGCGGTAAATCGGTTCAAAGGTAAACCGCGGTGACGGTACCGTGTAGCATAAAGGCCCATTTTCTTATCTACGGTATTGAATTCTGCTGCATTAGTGCTTTTAGTGTTAGACATCTTCATCTGTGTGAAATTAAGAAAATAAAGCAGAAGTTCAGTTAGCTAATATCTTTCAGGATCAATGTAAGTTAGGCCTATAATAATGATAATAAATGTGTTATATGATACTGTGAAACCTTGATGTTTTCTGAAATGGTTATCTCGTACCGTTGCAACCCAACCAACCCTAGGAAGCATCAATGTCAGAACATAAAAGGTGATTTAGAGTTGTGCTTGAATGATTTATCGATTTGTTTCTAAGCAAATAAAGAGAAAATCAGTTGTCGATTTTAAGAAATTAATCGTTGACGTTGTTTGAGAAGCAAAAAAATACCAAACATTTGCCATGATTTGCTGCTTTTTTGTGTTTTATATCTCTGTCAATTGAATATCTTTGGATTATTTTGAAAAATAAACAATAACTGACAGATGTTGCCTTGGGATCTTTCTAAAGAGATATTTTAACTATAAACTATCAAAATATTGGTTGCAGGCCCAATTTACAAGACAAAAAATGTCCCTACCTCTGAAAATAAAAAGTGATCAAAGCGACTTCATCAAACACACTTAAAACACTAAACAAAAGGTTTCTTCAAACTCTGACTTTATGGGGGCGTCCCTGAAGGCAACAAAGGGCTACATCTTTATCTCACCATCAATAACGTGCCTGCGCCGGCCGCTCCTGACTCACACGGTAATAACATCTGAATAAGACTTTAGTTTAATAAAGACTACGTGCCTGCTGTCGCTGTGTGCTCTCATGGTTAGCCCACAGACATAATGAAGTAAAGTAGTAGTTAACCACTCAATAAAAGCTCAACACAGGCACAACCAGGCTGTTAAAACGTGAGTACTCTCTCTCACTGTGGCTCATTTTTGTGGTTTCTACTGACACTTTCTCCCTCTGTGTGTGTGTTTTCACGCTACACATGCGTTTTCCCGGGCTTTACAATACAAACACACACACACACACACACACACACACACTGTACGTCAGGCCTTTTGTATGAATCAGGTTGTCAAGTAGCCTCATGCCACGTGTGAGTGTGTGAAGCCGGTTTGTCCTGCTGAAGCGCCTCTTCCCCTTATTACACTGAATACTACACGTATTAACGAAGACCTACTGAAGTACAGTGAATATTTAAAAAGGGGGGTTAAAAACACATTTACTTACTTGAGATGTTTGTCTTCTCAGAGAGGGAAGTGCTTCTCTTCAGCTGCTCACTGGGAGTAAATATTAAGGATTAAGATGTCGCAGCTGCGCGCTGTTCTCGGTTATTGAGGCAGTTAGAGGCGGATTTAAAGCTTTTCCTCCCTCTGCTTCCTCTCTGTCTTGTCGAGGTTTCGTTGGACTACCACCACACTTCTTTTCTCGGGTTTCATTACTGACTCCCCCCTCTTTTCCTCCTAATTTGACTTCTAATTCCCTCCCTCTTTCTCTTTGACTTGACTCCGAGTCACCACCCTGCTGCTTCTATTCGCCAGTGGCCACTCCACGGGACAAATGTCTTCACTCCACTCACCCAATGCAAATGTCCCCCATGGGAGCCTCCAGCTGTGGAGCCCACAAGGCTTAAGATGGACAAGATGTGACCTTAAATGAGCTGAAGTTTTAGCTTCAATATGTGATATCATTATTAAATAAAAAGATCGTCATGGCAGCATGAGTGTCACTTAAACATCACTTATACATCATCCATCTATAGATCCTGCAGCTATATACTGTACACAACCCTCCACTTCATGTATATAACGTAATCTATTACATTACCAATTCAATATATAGTCCCTTTCAAACAACACTCGACTTGTACCTGGGTCATTTTACAGAAACGTCCACTTTTGGAAGAGCAAAATGAAACTTGACTTCCTTTTCCTTTTTCCTTTTCCACATTATTCCATAACTCATTGACTGAATACACATGAATGAAAGCTTAACAACTTTTTGGTGTTACCCATAGGGAAGGTAACACCAGTGCGACAATGTATTTTACAAAATGGCTGCTACAGGACGTCAAACCACATGTTGTCGATCATGTGAAGCTCACTAAATGTAATTCAATCCATTTGTCTTCTACTTTTTTCTTTCTTTCTTTCTTTCTTTTTCTTTTTCTTTTTTACAGTTTTAATAAGTTAATCATTTCAATCTTTCAGGAAGCAAAAACATTTGTGACTTTTTGCTTCTGAAATCCTTTTTATGTTTTACATCTCTGTAAATTGAATATGTTTGATTGTGTGGCTGATGGTCAAGAAAAAAGACAGTAATTAGAAGATGTCACTTTGAGATCTGAGAACGTAAAACTATTTTTCACTATTTTCTGAGAAGATATTTTAACAATGAACAAAAAAAAAAATGGCTGCAGCCCCAATTTACAAGACAAAAAGTTTACTTTCTGTCTTGTAAATGTCCCTATCTCTGGACAAAGTTTATCTAAGTGACACCATCAAACACTTCACAACAGCTGTCTACTGATAAAGCAGATCACACCAGTGACGTCAACTAAAAGCTTCACATGAAATCTGGAGATAAAAAAAGTTCTTAGAACTGAAAAGAAAGACAGTTGACATCAATTCAGATGAATCCAGTCAACTAAAGACACAAACGATTGAAGCTATTTGCAATAAATTAAAAAACATCTGTCACGCTCTTCAAAGAGGAGCTACGAGCGGAGAAGTCAGTCATCTTGAACACTGTGTAGATCATCAGCTTATATCAGCTTAACGTTCAGTTTCCATCTTTATTACTTTCTGGCAGCTGAGCTCCAGTAATTCTCTCATAATTCTGGTTTCCATACAAAAGAATTAGTCCTGCTTATTCACTGCGCTCACTGCACAAAGAAAATCTGCACCCTGCTGGGCTCTACAGGGAACTGTCCAGTTTTCAATTTCAGACATATAGCAATTTGCCGTGGTCGGCTCCTGACAGTCACGGCCTTACAGTCGGTCACGAAACATTTGTTCCAGCTGCAGGAGCAAATCTGAGAACTGCGGGCCCCAATTTCTTAATTAAATAATCCCGTAGGAATTTCAGTGAGCTCTCTCCAGCTGCGGACACCTGGAAATGTCACCTTTGACCCCACCTGCAAACCGCAAATGTCCTCGAGACGAAGTTTAAGTCAGGTCAGTTTATACTCAGGTAGACGATGTCCTACTGAACTGACCTCACAGCGGAGGGAGGCTTGACTGAAAGATGTAGCCGTGTGATTACACGCGAGGTGGACACGATGCAGAGACAGCTCCTTGGTGTTTCACAGCTCTTGATTAATTAATGCAGCATGTTTTTGAGCTCTGAATGTCCAGTTTGTGTCGGGACTGTTTCTGAAACAAGTGTCTGCCACAGTGGATGAAAGCAAAAAGACAATAAAAGACATACCAGTGGCTGAGGGTTGTTACAAGTGCATAGACAAGTGAAAAATAACATAAATTCACATACATAACAACTTTATTTAGCTGTTTTCATTGATCTAAAACATGTAAAAGAGACGTGACAATCACACAAGTGACAAATGAAACTATCTGAATTAAACAAACTCTAGCAGTTATAATAATTAACAACAGCAATAATAAAAATGAGAGGAGGCCATGTACAAGTAAAAATAAAGAGGCAGGAATTAAAACAATTAAAAGGAAAAATGCACTTTGAAAATGTTACATTCAAATTTCTAGACCATGTTTGAGTTAATACAGAAGTGCTGTTAATTCATGACCATGACATGCTTTCTATTGGCTCAGAAACATCTTATAATAAATTTGCGCTTGAAATAACAAGTCAGTACTTTCCCCCCCACTAGATATCGCCTCACTTACATACTTTATACTTCTTCTAATGTGCTTCTTGAGAGGCAGCCTGGCTGCTCCACTGACAGGACTCTCAGTCTGACACACTGAGCAGTGAAGGTTGCAGGTTTATTTTTGCCAGCTTCAAACAGGCTTGTCAGCTTTTACCCAAATTTGGTTTGTCAGACGTCTGTGATTGCAAAGATGGAGCAGTAAGCCCAAAATCCAGGCTTCAAAACACCCCTTTATAAAAGAGTTTCTGAGGCCTTACTGCGATGTGTAGTATTAGATGATATTATACAGGAGTTGTGGTGTCCTTTGGGCTGTAAATGCCAAAACTTATGTCTCCAGACTACATTTGGCAGGTTTTTTCATTACTTTGTTTATGTGATTACATTATTTGTGTTTATTTAAAGGTGCTATTTGTGAGAAAAGTTGATTTTTGAGTCTCATTCCCAACTCATCAAATAATGACACTCTGGGATGAGCTGGAAATCAGAATCAAAAATCAGCTTTTCTTACAAATAGCACCTTTAAACATGTATAATGCAATTTAATTTATGCTTCTTAGACATGACAAACGCAAACATAACCCGCCCTTCCACACTGTCGGTAAGCCTGTATCTATTGTGAGACAGTGGACAGAACAAAAAGTGCTTTTCAAAACACTCAAACTCAAAATTGGTTTATTAAAAAACCTCCACTGACCATTTCTGTTTGTAATTTTATAATATTATTGTTTGAATGTGACTAACACTAAAACACAATTTATTTCTCTCTCTCTATGTATAGGAGACCTGCCTTACCAAAATTATTAGAGAAATCTCAGTCTGTATGTATATTATATATGTATATTTGATTATTGGACGAGTAGTGACACCTGTATTGATGTTTTTAACTGTGGTTTCTGTTTAGATTTTGAATGTTTTGTTCTGTGTGGCGTCAGACCCTTATTTTAGTTTTCATCAACTTGCTATAGAAACACATTTGGGACTCTTGATGGATGGCTCCACCTGCTGGACAGGCAGCAGTAACAGCGAGGTGAGTCGGGAAACAACCACAGAGGAGGAGGATATTCGACAACAGAACAAGTGTCTGATACGTGTAAACGAAGCACATATGTCCAGTTTTAAACAGGTATTTTCTCTGCAAGTCATGGAAAAGCTCATCGATCCAAACAACCTTTTATTTTCACCTTGCAGTGATGTTTCTGTGACCATGATTTTCATTTTCTGCATCATAAGAAGGTCAAAGGTCGGGTCAGCTTCAAAACAGCACCTGAGTGGATTCAGTGTGTTTCTCATGGAGGTTTCAGTCAGGTGGATGCTGCATTAAACAACAGTCAACAACAACAACAACAACAACAACAACAATAATAATAATAATAATACATTTGTATAACGCTTTTCAAGACACTCAAATACACTTTACATGCAACATGATAAGCAATACACTAGAAACAAATATTTTAAACGCAACACACTACAAGCAGAGCTCAAAACATACATCACACAACATGACATCTCTCAATCTAGCAGCTAATGTGCAGCACTTTGAATGATGCATTTAATGACAGGTGACACATGGGGACCAGACACGAGGAAAACTGCAAACTGTATGAAAGAAGCTTCCTCACGCAATGTTATTAACTTTGTTAAATGTTCACGTCAAACAGCTGACCAATGGCGTATAATGTGGCCGTCAATCACAAGCTGCCTCTACATCCAGTCACGCTGACAGTGCACTCTTATAATAACACATTAAAGTGGGGTATCAAAGACACTCATAGACTGATCGTCTAGTCTGCATGCACAAACAAGCAAAACACCCTTTGCTTCTCCTCCACAGACATCTGAGAGATTGAATAACTTGTTTTATCACCATGCGCGACGGACAAACTTTGGACAAACAAAACAGAGACTGTGTGCCATCTGCTAATGCCTGTTTTTTTGTTTTGTTTGTTTTCTTTAAACAATACTTCAATATGAAGGATAAAACCCCTGGATGAAACGTATGTAATGATAAAGTTAAAAAAAGAAACATTTGGTATGTACTTCTACAGAAATTGCAGTTTTTATTAATAATAACTTGCTTCTTTAATTAAATTAATTAAATATGTAAAACAAAAACCCAGGATCAAAATCCTTGTCAACATACCTTGTTATTAATGCTGAACAATACACACACTGTAACTAAAACAATGACTCCCTTTTTGTCAAGAATAACTATTTTTAAGGTGTGTGTGTGTGTGTTTGACGTTGCCGTGCAGAAAAAAAGTGCATGAACATCTTTTTTCTGTTAGACAGAGGCCAAAAAAAAACCCCATATATTTTTTTTTAAAAACCCTCCAAATCCCCTTAAACTCAAAAAGCACTTATCACATTTATAAAGACCCTTTGCAGCCAAACGCTGAGAAACTGATCCTTCTCACATACATTCCTCTGAGTTTGACCCTAAAGTCAGAACTGATTCAACCCAAGAGACGTTTGTGGTTTTGGAGCATAAAGTTTCAGTTTCCAACATTTCAGTGAATGTAGTGGGCCATTTTTCACAGCAGATATTCTTACTTGTCAATGCAGGAAACGCAAAGGTGAAACACATTTAGTCAACAATGACTCAGATCTATCAAGTCTGACAGTAACACATGAGCTCACTCACATGTCAAACAGTTGGTGTTATTAATATCAACGACGCCGCTGCTTTGAGTCGGTCATTAAAATAATATTGTGCACTGATAATGTGACATCATATCTATTATTTTTGGGTTTAATTACATTTAACAAAGCTCTCTGTCTGTTGTTAGGCCTCCATATTTGTTTGGTTTTCAGGCCATATCCAGAAAACTCTATATGACGTGAACGAGGCATCTTTCTACTATCTCTCATGTGAAAAAGGCGAGGAGGGATCCCTGAGACGCAAATACCAAGGAGAGCAGCCTTCCAAGGAACCAAAAAAAGAAGGAAGGGTCATCAGGTCACCGAATCTTGCTTTGGTGCCAGACTGTGCTGTCAGTTGTATTGAAGTCGATGGGAGATGCATGAACATATCTACACACTTCTTGTGTGAGGAGGTTAGCGACTGATGTTTGTATCAACACGTTTGTCCCTTGATTTCGTTTGGGGAAGTCTCCTGATCGCAGGAGTCTCGCACCGGCCCCATTTGGGGAAACAAATCTATCATTAAGCTACTCTCTGAAGTGTCTTCTTTCATTCCCTGGAGGCATTTCTTCATCAGAAGTCATGCGACGTAGATGTGTTGGGATTAATGTTTCTTCATGCCTCTCCCATTGACTTCAGTGCAGCTGTCGCCACAGTCCGGCATCAAAGTGAGATTCAGTGACGTTCGTTTTTAGGTTCCTCGCGGTCTTCAATTCTTTTATTGGCCTACATGCCCCCTTTTGGACATCAGTTATTAATTGGATGCTGCAGCTGATGTCTTTGATGTGATACATTAAAACATCACTGGAGCTTCAAACCAGAGTGAAGACAGATACAAAACTAAACTCAAGTGTATCACTCCCAAGTTTTTTATATATATATTTTATTTTCTTTATTTTTTACTCACCATCTCGTGAAACATCTGTGTAAACTGAACAACAGAAAGACCACAAAGCACTTTCTAAGCTTATAAGAAAGCTTTTTCCTCTCATGATCTGCTATTTCCCTCATTAACTTTTATTATGGATGCAATTAAAGTCAGAGAGAGGAGAGCCTGACTGTCACACCAAACACTTTTTGTATAATTTACTGTCATTTCCATTCAGTCGCATGTGAGGCTGATCATTCCTGAGCGTGGAAAAAGGTCCATTACCCCAGGAACTGTGGTAATTTTCTACTTTGGCAAGCCAACCGATTGATTTCGCTTTTCTAATTGCTTAAATGAGAAACATCAGTCCTGATGACGAGGAACAGAAATAACTGAGCTAATCAAGTATCACATCCAGTCCAAAACCTCTGGCTTTGATCACGTCGTTTGCAGACTTTCTGATTGGCTTAATAAAATCCTGATGAATCCAGATGAGCTGACAATGCAGCAACAACAGCAGCTGTACTTATTCTGTGTTCGACTGTGAAAATACGTCTCAATATGAATCCATTTGTCTTCCTGCCATAAACAGCAGGGATTCGGTCATGACGCCTACTGTACGTCTGTTTGCCAGAATGTGTTCACTCTTAAGGATCACCTAGATGCTTTTTGGCAAACTTAAGACGAGCATTCATTTTTCTTCCCAGTGAGCAGCGAGTGGTTTCTGTCTTCTTGCCACGAATCTCATTTTTCTCCGGACTGAAGCCAAGCACAAGGGGAGCCTGCAAAACAGGGTTCTTCTTGACTTCCTCTGTGATTTTAATGCTTTTGCTCTTGGTGAGATTTTGGCAGGACGATGACATCTTGGAAGATTCACTACTGTCCCAGAGTTTCTCCACTTGTACGGTATGTAGCTGGCGGGGATTCAGTGGAGTCCTGGAGCTTTTGAAATGACTCTGGAAGAGTTTCCAGACTGACAGGCGTCAACATCATCCCTTTGGAGATGTTGAAGGATTGCGTTTGATTGTGACGTGACATGGTTGTCAAAACTGCGTGCTCATGGCTTTTCTCTCATGGTGAAGGCCAAACTTTCTCAGATATGTAACAGATCAGACAGGAGAGCCGCCACATTGTGAAAGAGTTGAAGAACAAGAATATGCATTCAAAAAAGAGGCACCAAATAATACAATAGTCCCACTGATCTGACCAAAGTCAATGTGAGGAAATGGGAATTATAAGTTAACATTTAGTTCAACATTTTGGCAAATACGTTTATTGGTGTTCTTACTGAGAGTTAGAGAGAATCAATATAACTTTCATATCTCTCCAATGAACCTATAGCAGGCAGACCGGTAGCTTAGCTCAACACCTTAGCATAAAAACTGGAAAAAAGCTAGCCGGGCTCTGTCTGCACAACGCTAAAACTCACAAATGAAAACGTTATGAGAGTAAGGACTAAAAATGACAATCTGCTATTGTAGGATAATTTCCTGACTTGGTATGGTCACTGTTATATTGATGCATTTCAAGATTCCCTGTTTCAAAACAGTGTTTCATGCTGCCGTACCCTGCAGAGTCAAACATTAATAGAGTGATGTAGTGATGAGTCCCAAAACCCGGAAATTAGTTAACATTTAACTTTTTAACATCTAACTTTCAGTCAGAATGTGTCTAACTATTGCTCTAAATTGAGGCTAAGGCCACAGCCAGCACCCTGCTAACTTAGCTTAGCATAAAGACTGGAAACAAGGGGAAACTGCTAGCCTGGCTCTGTCAGAAGGTCACAAAACCCACCTAACAGCACCTCTAAAGCTCATTAATTACAACATTTGATCTTGTTTGTTCTGTAAAAACCCTTTTTCAGTCTTTTTTGCAAAAGCTAAACCACCTAGCTGCCGGCATTAGCGTCATATTTACAGAATAAGCATGACAGTGGTATCGATCACCTCATTCAAACTCTTGAAAAAAAAGCCAATAAGAATATTTCCCAAAATGTCCAACTAGTACGCATGAAATGTGTTGCAGAAGCCTCATTATTTGTACGTTTAAAAAAATTTCTACGGCGAACATGACAGCAGAAAGAGACGTTACAGGCCTTATATGACTGTTTGTATGAGTGTGTGTGTGTGGTTTCAATTGACCTAAAGCCCCTTTAAAAGCAGCTCTGTGATGCGGCTGCTGTTTGACATAGTTAGGGAAATTCCATCTTATTAGGCCTAATTATCATTCTTCAATCTGTTTCTACTTAAATAAGGTCCAGACAGCAATCAGTGTATGCACACACACACACTCTAGCTCTCTCACATACACACACACACTCTCTCAAACTCAATGTGGTCTTAATTTTCATTAATGCGGGGACGGTTGGTGGGTTGGCAGGGGAGCGGGCGAGTCTCACGGTACCTGAAACATTAAACATATCTAATCCTGTGATTCCATTAGCACAAGGACATAACACATCATTCCTCTCAGCTCAAAACTACATACAGGTGGTCAAACACACTCACGGCTCCTGAGACGTCATGAGGCGCTAATAGTAACGCTCACTGGCCGCCACAGGAGGGCAACAGAGGCCTATAAAAACAGCATGGTGCTACTTTTTACAAGAGAAGTCTATTTAACCTCTTTAACTACTGGCCAATCATTTAGGAAACAGTGCTGTGGGCTGAAACTAAACAGTTTCCAGTGGGCTTATTCACCCCCTGGCAAGAGTTGGAGCACAAGCTCTCTCCTTAATGTGATCCAGCGCTCTCCTCGAACACAGAAAACAAAGCATGAATACATCTTTTTGACACATTGGTTCCAGCCTCTTGTTCTGGAGGCTCCTCTGCTGCTTCTCAGTCCCAAAGCCTTATAACTCTTGACTTGTCCAACTTGGAACGTCTTCTTCCCATTATTCTTCAGTACACCGGTTCTGCCCAGTATCTCGGTATCAGTATGCTTCACTGCAGAGCTTCATACATCTTCCAATGAGGGTGCGGCCCGTCAGATCTGTTAGATAAATGGACTTAACAAAAATCGAGCCCAAAAGCACGCCTGCACATTGTATCGTTTATTGAGAAGATAATGGTAACAACAAAACTGTATGAGGAACAGATGACTTGAAAATGTTTTTTTGGGGGGGGGTTGGAAAATGTCTTTTACAAAGTCGGGACAGGTTATTTGACCAGGTTGGCACTAGATGTATAAATTAATCTCCAACAGCCACACAGCCGAGTTGCTGGGTGGGAAAAACTTTAATTTCTGAATGACGCTACAAAAATATGTATGTAAGTGTCATCGAACAACAGGCAACATGGCTACAAAGCTGCGATTGATGCAGAAAATAAAATAAAATTTTAGCGCTGAAGGTGAGGTTCAAAGTAGAGCTCATAGGTGGGGTTTAAAGGATGAAAGAAACAAAATAACAAGTATAATATGACAGCAAATTTAATTCTCCGAGAACAACACTTTTATATTCATTCATTCATTTTTTTGGCCCCTGACCAGTAGATTGTCTATGCACGATACTGACACAGTGTGACCCCCCGTGATTGACAGAAAAATCAACGTGGTAGATTTTTAGTCTCTTTCCTGACTGGAATGACGGGAATCCTTCTCCTCAAGGAGTCTGAAATGAGTTTAAATATTCATTTCTCTGTCTGTCTCTCACTCACTGAGTAGGACGAGGTTCAACAGCACATTTCTGAATTGTGACCCCAGAATGAAACCAGGAGAAGGCAATGAGAAAGTTAACATAATGAGTGCAGAGGTTACAGAGCTACCTGGTGCCGTGAACTTTGCCATTACCACATGAAAGACAGACCGTTAAGGGCCGACGGTCATCTGTCAGTGAGCATTTGTGGCTCTAGGTTTGGCACTACATGGCCCTTGTTGGTGGCTTTTTGGCTGATTGCGAGTAGTATCGGTAGTAGTAGCAGCTGTTCAGCCGAACATGTCAATGCATGAGAGGAGAAATGGAAAAATAAAGGGAAAGGCGCTTGAGCCTGGCACTTTAATATACATTATTTCACCCACTGAATCCAACATTTCCTTATTTTTCACCTCCTCCTCTTTGCCGGTGCCATTTGTATTTTTTTATTTAGGCATATTTTCGATCAGAAGTGGCTATGTTCGCAAGAGTGGAGTGGAAAAACTGTGTTTTATTATAAATGACAACAGTTTGTATATCTGTCAAGAGTTCTGGCTACCGCCTCCTCCTTGCGTCACCACCGGTTCTTCGATGGGGGTTTGGTGAGACTCGGCCTTTAGACCCCCTGCTCTGAATTAAATGGGATGAACGTAACACTTGCAGGTTTGCAGGAACTTGAAAACAGCATTCAGGAAGTGATGCAATAACAGTTGCGTCAAGTGTGAATCACACTAACACGGGTGGTGATAGAAGCTAGTTAACTGAGCTTGGTAGCCTCCAGTTTCCAGGCGAACTTAAAACTTGGTATAAAACTTGCATAATCAATGCCTTGTGGCTTTGTCGGCTACAAAGGACAGTCAGTATCCAGGCAGTAGTGCACCACAGAGTTGCTGGCTGTAAGATGTCAGACAGCTGCTGCACAGAAAAACTCCAGCCAGTCTCCAAAAATAGTTTTATTTTCTTTTGAAAAATGGAAAAACGGCCTCAATACGTTCATTATAGTTTATATTTCAGTACACAAAAAAAGAGCAAAATTGGACTTTCTGTTTGACTTTAAACCTTTGTGCATTATCCATCATTACACATCAAGCAGGCCCCAGGAGCCTCTGAGGCTGTTTTTCGGAGCGTGGAGCCAGGCATGTTGGCAAGAAAGATGTACAGAGATTTATTATAACCAAATAAGACTTTGGTCAGAATTGAAAGAAGATGTGAAAATGGAGTCCAGGTTGAACGCGGCCTGAGTTATACTTTCAAGGGTCAGTTGGACCTTCAGGGCATTGAGTGTAGGCCTTGATTACCCTCCCTGCTGTTTCTCTGCACGCTCCTGCTCTGAAGCTCAATGGGCAGAGCATGGGCACCAGCCGCACAGTGGTTAAGGGTTAGACTCCCACTGTGGCTCCTCAAATTGAAACTGTATGTTTGCTCAGCATCGAAAGACCGGTAATAAAATGTATCCTCCAAATTGCTTATGGTGCATTTGTACCCTGTGAGGCGAGTAGGTGCCTAGAAGTCATTAGCACATGCATTGTTCGCCTCCCCTGTTGTCTGAAAACAACAGCCACCACTGAGAGCGTACTGAAATCAAAGACATCCCGCTGCGCCGCTGGGCTTGTGGGCAAATCAAACGTCTCCCTCTGGCTTGAATTATGACATGAAGCTTTTTAAGCCAGGGGCATGGAGTCAAAGGAACCATGAGTGTGCATAAAACCAGAGCAGCACTCATACGGGACAAGCATATTCGCATAAATATGAGATAATTACATGACAGCGTCACGACCGCCGGCGACAGCACATGATGGATGAGCCAGGGAAAGAAAACATGAACGAGGCGAGCGGAGAAAGAGACAGGGCTACCGGTGTAACACAAACTGAGGACGGAGGGATGGGAGTGAAAGGCAAAACAAAAGATGGATTGAAGGAGGAGGAGGAGAGCGTGGTGGAGGTCTTAAGAGTCTCAGGCCTCAAGAATTACCCCTCTCCTCTTGCCCTTCTTCTATTTCTGCCTTTTAAGGAACTCCATAACTTCAAGTAGATAATGAGTGCCTTGAAGCAGGCCGAGTAAATCAGGCAGGGAACATCGGACGGGGAGAGCACAAGGTGTGTGTGCGAGGGAGGGGGCGAGGGTGGATTGAGTGAGGCAGTGGGAAACAGTGGAAGGAAGAAGAAGATTAGACGTGATAACAAATGAAGCGAGGCAGAGAGAGGATCTGAGCTGAGTGGAGATGTGTGATAAGATCTTGCATTAACTTAAAAGCATACTTTAATGAAACTCCACCGAGAGCTTTGAGAGAGGGAGAAGCAGAGATGGGTCCCATGCAGGTTAAGAAAATACATGTTCGCGGTGGAGGGTTTTTTGAGTTATGATTTTGTGCTTCTCACCATTCTCAACACTCGCCACGTTTCTCTACTTCTAGTTTGATCAGACGCACTCAGATTGCTGTGTTTCGTCACCCTTCTTTTCAAAGTCTGCAATACATTACAAAAAAAAAGTTAAACATATTTTTCTTTCTGTTTCGAAGGAGATGAGTGAGGGCGCAGAAAAGTCAGAATTTAGGGAGACCACGACCTCATCAGCGGGTTCAAATCAACAGTGACTGAGTCAACTTTGACCTTTATTGGAATCATATGTGTCAGAGCGAGGGCCTCGGCGTGCTTCAAAGTCCAGCTGCCTTTTCCCTTCTTTAGACAACTACTTCGTAAGTCAAGTAAAGTCAGTTTTACGCAGTTTTAAATCACAATTAACAGATTTTCCTCAAAGGAACATGAACAACACAACAATCTAATGTTGCTGCCTCACAAAAAAAAACTTTAAAAGGAAAAAAAGGAAGAAACCTTCCAGTGCGAACAGACATGGAGAATGACAGCGTGGATGTCGTGTCTGTCTTCACACGACTTTAAACTCGCAGTACGCCAAAGTCCAATTTCCATCCGAATACCATGAATAAAAAATGAGAGCGAGCGCACCGAAGTCCAAACAGTGGAGTTTGGTGTTTGAGATGAATTGGGTCAAACAAGCAGACGTTTTAACTTACGTCTATATGTTAACACACGCAACAAATTTAACTAACGTCATCTTTTCCTTAACATAACCGAGTAGTTTTGGTACCTAAACCTAACCAAAGTGTTCCCCAACGTTAACCACATGTTTATCTTTGTTACCACCACCACGAAGGCCACCTGACTATGAACCTGCTCTGTTCAGACATTAACGGCAAGTGTAAAGTTGTGTTATTTGTATGCTGCTTGATGAGACCGAGCAGTTTTATGTGTATAACTGAGTGCAACACAATGAAGGCCTTCAAGGAAAGAAAGACTTTTATCTGTAGATGAGATTCAACAGCACATTTTCTATGGTCCATCTATCTATCTATCTATCTATATATTAAGCCCTGTTAACAGAGATATTTTCCCTAAGGTGCTGGTAGAGACCAAAAACAGAGCTGAGAGAAGAGAACTATAATTGGGACCAGAAACACGTGTAAGGTTTGCTGTATGTTGGCCAAATAAACTTTATCAGGTGATAATACCTCTATAATGTGTTTACAGTTTGTCGCCCTGCCACAAGAGGCTAAAAATCAATGTGTGTGTGTGAAACTGAAGTTGAAGCGCTCCACCCACGCTCCTGCTCCTAGGATCCGAAACTGATCCAAAACACGACTTACCACACTTTTATGTGAAATAATGAGAAAATCGGCACCATAATAAAAAAAAGGCCAGCTTGGCTATCTGTAGCTGCAGACCATAAAAATACTTTGTCTGAGCATCTCTGTGGTACAATTTCCTACTTTTCAGCCACCCTTCCCAGTCAAAAACGACAACAGTCAGCCTAATAGAAAACAAATAGTACCAGAGCACCAAACAATAACCTCATGTGACGTCGAGAGAAAAAGAAGTCCCATTCTTTACCCTTATTTCAAGCTCTGTCTCTGTTTTTCTACGTTTCTCTGTATTTTGCTTTCCCATTCGTTCGGTTTTTCTGTCCCTAAACCGCAACAGTTGTGGGAAATCAGTCCCAGCTGTCAGCACTTTGATTTGATTGTAGAATGTGTCAATCAAGCCGGGGCACGTTGCGCAAAATCTAATTCTAGTCACTCGTTATTTCAGCCCCCACCGAGCTCTTTGCTGGGGGAGTTACTTTGACTGTCACACAGAACGAAGGAACCCAGGGCGATGCTGACCAGCTCATCTGATCTTTGTTCCGTCTACTGAGCAGACCGAACATAAAAGCACAAACTTATTCAAAACAACTTGCTCTGGATCGCTTTGAATGTTCTTGCTCCTAGCTGTAAATACTTGCATGGCAGCTGTCGGATTATTAGTTTCCTTTCAGCGTTCAAGATGGACTCGAGCAGCCAGCACTGAGAGAAACAGAGACTCGGCCTCGTTGCACACTGTGGGAATCTCTCCTCTGGAGGTTCTGCAGGTTTGAGAAGACGAGTTCACATCTCTGTCAAACATCAAACTGCTGTCACAAATGGGATGTGAATCAAAACCACTCAAGACTCATTCATCTGTCTGGTCAGAAAGAGGGGGGAAGCAGAATCCAGACTCCCTCTGTCTCTAAACTCTCCTTACGTGCTCATCCTTGTCCGTCCTTCCAGGCAGACATAGGCATGCCTCGCTTGAGTTTGTTTTGGTCCAGTCTTGTCCTATTGTGCTCAAATGTTGAAAGACCAGAAAGGAATTAAAGAAAAGAAATCTCAGACAGCGTGACGGAATGAAGAAATAGCATCATATTACCATGGGGTATTTAAGAGGACCGTAAAAAGATCTGCCCTGTGTGCTTTCCACGCCTGGAACGGGAAAATATTTGGTTCTGCCTTTTCTATTGAAATGGTCCCACACTGTGGGAGAGGAAAAGAAAATGGTCCGGTGTGTGTGTGTGTGACTCGAGGAAAGCAAAATGGGAAGCTGTGAACAAATGGGTGTCTGAGGAAATGTGTGTTGTGTCCTTGCAGGTGTGCAAAACACACTGCATGGAGTATGACAATAAAGTACTGGGCCCATGAAAGTTTGTGTGTTGTTTTCGCGTTGAGGAGAAAATATACAGTTTTATGTATCGTCATGTTGTTGTTGTTCCCCGCGTGATGTCGCCAATCCCAACCGAGTTGCCAAGATGTAATTTTGGCAGTTAACGTTTCTGCAAACCACAGATACATCCCAGGTTGACGTGTAGCAAACGTGGCATATCATGGTCTCAATAAATGCTCATTAGTGAAGAGGATGGTGGTGGCGTTGTGACAGCAGGGCTGCCAAACGGCCGACCGCAGTTCATGTCACACAGTAGATATTTTTACGGGAACCTGCGTACGTTTCCATCAGTTTCTGTGGTGAACAAGACCGGCTATTTTTCACAGGAAGTCAGACTGCCACCGACTGTGATCATAGCGACCAAAACAGGTATGTTAACCCACACCATGATGCTTTCCTAACCCTAACCAAGTGGTTTTTGTGCCTAAACCTAACCAGAGCATAAACACAGCGTTGTGATGACAGAGAGATAGAAATTTAAACCTAAACAGATGTAAAGTTTCAACATAAAGAAATAGTTTTGCAGAAATTTACTCAGCTAAAATGTATTCTGGTGATCAGGTTGCTAATCCAGCTGCCTCAAAAGGTAAACAAACCCCTTAAATATACCAAAAGCAACCATGATTCATTTATTCAAACTGGGCACTGTAGTTTTTCAGCAAGTTTTTCCTGAAACAATGGTAAACAGTGGATTTGTTGAGGTCTATTTTCAGCCGTTGACTATTTTAAATTTGGTGATGAGTACGGCAGCAGGATGGTTTCTGTGGGTTTAACTCAAAAACAAACTGCTGTGCCCATGTTCATCACAGTGAAGTAAGAATATGGCTCATCGGTCTGTTTCCTATAGAGGTCTATGAAACAGAGGAAGAAGCTTTATCAGACTTACCTTGAGTCTGTAAGTAGTGAATTTACGGCATTATAATCCTTTTTTTTTTAATTGGCTGCCGGGGGTCTGTTCAAGATCACATAGTTATTAGAGAGTTAAATGTTTGTTTAATAGACTTACTATTTAAGGTTAAGGTGGGGTTGTGGTGTCCTCAAGATGTTAGGGTTAGGGTCGGCCTCCAGGAAATGATTGTAAGTCAACGTAACGTCTCGTCCTCGGTGACAAAAACAAGTGTGTGCCTCTGTGTGTGTGTGTGTGTGTGTGTGTGTGTCTGTGTGAGGGCGTCTGTAGTTCTTCCATAATCTCCTGTCTTTTTGTGTCCCGCAGACAGTTTAAAAGCTTTCTATTTACCTTTCGCACCATTCACCCATTTTCAGGTCGCGGAGGTGTGTGTGTGTGTGTGTGTGTGTGTGTATGAGAGAGAGAGAGCACTGTAAGTCTTCCTAGTGTGGGTGGACAGCTGGTCCAAAACAGGCGTTTTAGTTTCTAACAAACCGTGACACGTCAAACATGTAATGTAGACCGCGACACGGCAACGCGTAAAACGCCTCATTGACTCCCACCCAAGGCCTTGGGGAAAAGAAAAGAGAAAAAAAAACAAAAAAAACCTTTTCACTCACACACCACTGGAGCTATTAATCATAAATGAAATTTTACGAGGGATGAGAAGGAATATGATTGTCATAAAATGAGCAAAACAAATGCGCGGAGGGAAGTTCCTGGCTATAACTGCTGGAATCACCTCAGGATAGCTTGGCTCGGGGAACAAAGGTGCTGAGATAAACCCGGTGTTTGGATGCGTGTTTACCTCGCTCTGCTCTGCATCCCCCTACCTGCCCCCGCTGCTTCCCCCTCTGTTTTGAGTTTGAGCGTCTGTGCTTTTGCCAGGATGCATGTCAGTTATCGGACTTATTAGATGCCATCAAACGTCTCCTCTATCATCTGTCTGTCATCTGGCTCTGCTTTCTCTCTCCTTAAAAGTGGCTCTTTTCATCACTCTCTCACCACATACACGTACAAACATACATTAAAATGCAAACCTTGGCAAGATAGACGAGCAGAAAAGACAAACAGAGAGAGAGTGTGTGCAGCCGATAGACCAAACTGCATGGAGAGACTCACAATTCTCACAAGTCTGTGGTTGAAACGCTTGATTTTTAAAAGATTACACCGGACTGTTTTTCTTTTAATATGCAGGATTAAGATTTCAGTCTCCCCTCAGATCAATCTGAGCCATCAAACATGTTTAGTTTTTACTGGATTTATCGGAGCTTGCAGCACAAAACTCAAATCTGAAGTGATTAAAGATTGAAATCTGCCCTGAGTGTAACAGCCCCCGACTGTAATCTGCAAAAAAATCAGCTGTTAAAGATCAGAAGTGATTTTGCAGAATTAAAATACTTGTTTCTGATTGGCTGTCAGGTGTCTGTTTAAATCATGTCATAGGACACCTCAGACGTTGCTTTGGTTAACATTTAAACCACTCGTCTACATCAGCGTGCGGTTCTTTGTTCTAGACCAGGAAATCGTTGGTGCCGCTCTGGAACCAGTTTTCCTGACCCGGTGCCAGTTCTTGCACTGGCTCCAAAACCAGCACCCGAACCGCCTTGGTTGGAAAAGGGTATGCTAGGCTTCGCCTCAGCTGATTCGAGCCTCTGAACTTGACCTCTCAGCTGTGTTTGTGTGTGTTGGTGCCTTTGTGAGAATTTTAATGGAAATATGGAACAAATCATATGGCCGCTTTGAGGTTAATTGGACGAACAGACCGGAGGGGAGGGTCAGATGCTGGCGTTTTGGATAGTGACCCTGTTATCTGGCAGACAGCTGCTGGAGTGGTGAGCGCTGAAGGAGACAGCCGTGGGAAGAGCCCGGAGCTTCTGGAGGAGCAATCACCCACAGTTTATCTTCTAAACTTTTGGGATTCAAAAGTGGATTTATCTTCCCTTTCTTTAGTCCCTCTCTCTGCCTCCCTAACATATTGTAATTCTCTCTTGTTTGATTGTTGAAAGGAGGGGAAACGTACTTTACTTTATGAACGTACAGCGAGGGAGAGGAAAAAAGAAAAGACACTGGAGGGCAATAGAAACATCCGGAGTCTCTGGTGAGTGCTGGTTTCAGTCAGAGTTCAAACTGAACACAAACACCCTCTGTGCCTGCTGTTGCCTCGCTAGCTTACGGCAAATGTAGAGTAAGGTATCGTGTCTGTTTGGGACAAATAAACTCTACGTAACCAGTGTGAAATAGCGGAGAGATGATGTAAAGGAGTGGTTGCCACTCCTTTACGTGAGATGGTTTCGGAGGACAAAATGTACCTTTTGCACATGCGCGAGTTCACTGCTTTTCACGGTCAGGTGAGACTTCTGTAACACCTCGACACCCACACAAGAACCTCCACACATACAAGCCATTCAACCATCAGGTGAATGAACACCCAGCCCCGTTTTCTTCCTAATTGCTTTTGAAAACATGTCGAGGAGCTGAGAAACATGGGGAATGACAGCTCCCGGTGTTTTCCTAAGGGACTAAGTCAACAAGCACAGACAGTGACATGAAAGCGCTCGCACACCTCTGCGGTTTTGCTCACTCACACGGACGACCAATTGATTAACTCATAAATCAAACTCATTGCAGGCTCCCGGGCCCTGAAGCGCCCCTCCACCTCCACCAACCCCCAAAACGGCAGCAGAAGCCGAAGCCCAACCCTGCGCCCTCCAGCTAAGTAAGCGGAGGCGGGATCTTCCAGCTCATGGCAGAAACCCAGCAGGAGGGAGAGGCCAGGTAGGGCAGGTACAGTGGGTACTCTATGAAGTAAAAAAAAAAAAAAATTTAAGGTGGGGTCATGGAAAACGACAGGTACAGGATTAGTATGTGTTTTTATGACAACAGGGAGGGATGGAGAAAGAAAACACAGAGGGGCTTTAGAGGGATACAAATGTGTTAAAAAGACAAAGGAGAAGATACTCTGAATCAAACGCTGTGTAGTGCTGCCAAAATGGAGAGAAACAAGGGGGGGGGGACAGATACGGAGAGAAAGAGGGAGAGAAAACATAGAGGAATGCAGTAAATCCCTAAGCGACCGAACAATCCTCTGGAGAAAGAAAAGAGGAATTTTTATGTGCTGCAGGTGAGCAGAACAGAGAGGGAGGGAGAGGGAAGAGGAGCCGCGGAGAAGAAGAGAGGAAGGAGACGGACAGATGGAAAAAGAGGGAGAGAACGCGGGGGTGGCCGAGGGAATTTGAGGAGAGCGTGAAAGGGTTTGATTGTAGCAGAGAAGACGGGACACGTGGGGAGAAAATGAAGCAAAAGTGACACCAAATGACACCAAATGGCTCCTCGCGCAGTTAGAGAGGATGGCGTATACGGAGGACTCGGTAAAGGAAGACACATATGGAAAAAAGATTGGGAGGCAGAGTGGGGTGACACAAAAAAAAAAAGGGATAAAGAGGGAGAGACAGACGGGGAGGAAGAGGAGGTCCGAAAATGGCTCGTCGAGCGCATCTGTGTATCTTAAAGGCACACGACAGGTTTTTGAGAGTTCGGTCTTATTGGTCAACTTCGCTGATGAGATCACACGCACCGAAATCATCATGTGGCACAAAAATCATGCTGAAAGTCATCTGGGTACAAGAACGTTGACCTTTTATAGACCATACAGTTGTCTTTTGTATGGCCTATTGACTCATATGTCATTACTTCAGAATTTAATTTGTATTTTTAGGTGTTTTGGAGGAAAAATGTGTATTCTGGTGCAATTTGCTGCATTGAAACCAGGAAACACTCAGGTAGTTTTCTAACCTTTTTGACTGGAGCTGGCAGACAATTTTAGATCAAGATCGATCTTGAAGATGTCCACAACCTGCTTTTCAGGCAAATCATAGCGATCGTGGTATTTTAAGTGATGGTTCGGGTCTTTTGATGTGGGGTTGTATAAGATACTGCTGATACCGTAACAGCAGCAAGATGTATTTTAGCCACCTAAAATAAGTCCTATTCCATGTTTTTAACATTTTTGGCGCTTTACATTGCCGATAAAAAGCCTTTTCCTTGTTAACCAGCAGATCTGCACTACTCGATCATCGCAGTAGAGTCACGTAGCCGACTATAGAAGGACAAATTACTTCAGGTGGCTCTTTCTTGGGTGGCGTATTGTAAATAATGCAATGTGACTTATAGCTGGCGGCACAGCAGATGATGAGCTTGTGCCAAAAAATAACTCATCATGTGTTGTTTGGGAATGGTTTGATTGCAATCCTGATTTTATTTTCTGGCCAGATTGCCCATCCCTACGTTGTGATATGTTATGATTTTGTAACAATTGAACTACATAAATATTTTGTTCTGTAATTCCCTTTATTACATTAGCTCTGATCCAATATAAGACTTACATGTTTTCCTCTACTTCTACATCGAGGCACACAGACGTGGGAGATTTTAAAATTATTTTTTGATATTTGATCGTTCCTCACCATAATAACAAGTCTCAATTAAACATAAACACCAGTACAGGTTTACGTTATGGCGATCAGTCTTAGGCCTAATTGTTTTCGACTTTGTTTCTCAGAAACCTTTTGTTTCTGTCAGTTTGGTTTGGAGGATGGCTAAAAATACTGTGATATATTTAGACACCACTATGGAGATGAATCAGAGCTGTGACAAATTCAAAATGCTTCATTGTGGCAATTTGGAATAAACCGCTGCACCACAGTCACTGAAGTCAGCCACAAGTGATTCAGTGGACTGAATTTATTTCCATCTGTCCACAAAGGACAGTCTGTAGCTTCCGCTCATTGTTAGCTGTGCATGCATAAGAAGTAGCTAATGATCTGTTGTTTCTTGTCGAAATACTTGGACTTTTCTTGGACTTTGACATTTTGACAAACCGCTCCTTGGAAGTGCCTTGACTTCAGTCACCTAACAGTGTCTGTAAGTGATGCAGACTTTTACTGAAACGATACAAGTCTTGGACAGAATAAATAGTCCTCAGGGAGGAACACATCAAAGTCTGCTCACAGGTCTCGGGGAGTACTACTCTATATGTAAAAACATTTGAATAAAGACTTTTGTGGCCTCAGAGGGAGCTGCGTGAAGTCTCATAAACTGCCTCAAGTGATGTCCCGAGTCTCCGGCCAAACTGTGAGCGTCGAGTTGCATTGTGGGTGACGTAGACGCCAGGTTTTCGACTAAGACAAGGAATGCGTGGAATAAAATAATTCTCAGTTCTGCTGCATCGATTTTGATGGTTGTGTCTCTCATGAGTACAATGCTTAATCGGCGCGCTGTCCAAAAGATTCACACATTTTGAGAAGATGCCAGTATCAGACTGTCATTCAACATGATGTATGTGCATGTGATAAAATGAGGCACCGTAGCACTTGACCTCCATAAGGACAGGAATTTCCCCAAATCTTGGCGTTTAACTACCTTCAGATTGAAAGAAGGTGAGGTGCGGAGAAACAGATGAGCTTCTCTCCAGGAGAAAATAAAAGCTCTTTAACAAGATGGCCGGCACATCAGCTCCACCGTAGGTCGTAAGACTTAGATCACAACCTGCCAAGTAGACAGCCAGGCCTGTCTAAGCAGCGCAGGCCAATAACGTCGATGCCTTGTCACTCACAGTATCTGCTCCGAACGAAGGAGTTGCCGGCTGAGTCATACTAAACATGGCTCAGCTATCCTGTTACGTATTAGTTACAGCAATTTGTCTCTGCTTCGCTGACAGACTGAGAGACGGAAAGAGAAAGAGAAAGACCAACGGTGAGTGATGGCTGTTAGATCGCTATGCATGACAAGCCTCATTCCAACAAAATTCTGACACATAGAGATAATGATTCACACACGTGCTGCGCGTACAAGCCCACACATGGCAAACAATACGCACACACATAGATAAACGCACACACACACACACGGACCAGACAAAGCGGCCTTTGTTGACTACTGGCGGCCTCTGTCATTGCTTACTAAATGTAAAAAACACACAGCGTCTCGAGTGTGTGTGTATGTGTGTGTATACATATGTGTAACGTCTCTGTCAGCGTTAACCCTTTACCCCACTTAGCGAGAGTCATGATTGTGCGCGATGGTGCGTCAGCGTTGACACAATCGACCTCTATAAGTCACTTCCTGCCCCGCTAATGGTGCTCTTTAAGGTTCGTGCACATTTGTGTGTTTGAGACCGTTCGTGTGTGTCAGGGCGGGTGTGTGCAGGTGCGTGCAGGTGTGTACCTCGGAGGTGATGGAAGGGAGATACTCATTGATCCTTTAATATCTGGCCTGGGGCGAAGAGAGGGAGCCAGAGAGCTGCAGAGCACGTGGGAAAAAAGCGTAGTCGAGAGCAATAAAGACAAACAAGAAAGAGAGAGAAGATAACAGGTGAGGAAGCGATAAAAGAGTGGGCGCACGAGGACAAGGGACGTGCAAAAAAACGATAAGAGGCAGAGGCGGCATTGAAACAGACACAACAAGAGAGCCGGGCGGTTGGTGGGATTATGAGGGGTGTGTTTGTACCTGTGTGTTTGTGCTCATGTAAATCCCTCAATGCAACAGGTCAGAGGGATGTTTTTTTCGGGGGGGAAGAGGAGCTCCGTGAGATAGTGTGATGAGAAAAGAAAAGCAAAGTGGGAGGAGGGATGATGCAGTGGGAGGTGGGAAGAGGAGAGATGAAAGGAAAAAAGAGAGATCGTAAATTTTCACCAGGACAGACAAATAAAAACTCTCTCATACCCCCGCCTCGCTCGCTCTATTTTCTGTCATGAATGTGAGCCGGCCTTTGTTTTCCAGAAAACGCCCCGACCCCAAACTCCTCTCCCCTTGTGCCAATCACCCGAAACCATCCCTATAAAACTGAAACCATTGCAAACAAAAATCCCATATGCATTTCTTTTCTGTCTCTCCTCCCAGCGGGCTCCCAAATGACCAATAACACCACGCTCTGTACAAAAAGCCAGTATTTATTCTCTCTCGAGTTACCATACAGTATTTTCACACAGGAGAAAAATAAATAAACATCTTGTTCAATAAATATTATCGAGATATGATCCGTAACCTTTAGCCACATCATCCGAGGCACATTGCAAAGACATAACAATATGTTTATTTTGAAGAAGAAATGAAGCCATCTGTAAGTTGCCATGGGAAACGTCTTGATCTCATGTTATACAAGGCACAGAAAAATATAACTTAAGAGGAACAATTTGACATTTTGGAATGAATGTTTACTTGTTTTCTTTCTGAGAGTTGGATGCAGTCTGTTAAACATGAAACTGGAGCCAGAAGACAGTTAAGTTAGCTTAGTATAGAGACTGGAAACTGGATAAAGAGAGGCGTTAAATGAAGTCCAGCTGTAGATACTGTTACAGACACAAGTTGTCATTTGTGATGTTTGATTTGTTGCTAAAGCTCAAGAGGGCAAGTTTTATCCAATATGAGCCTTCCCCAAAAAGAGAGCTTAAAGTTACGATGTGTAGCAGACTGGGATGGACAGTAAATGACAAATCCTCACCCCTGAAGAATTTGGGTTTAATTTCTCTCTGCTCTCTCTCTCTTGTTATTAACCTAAATGAACTGAAACCAGCGCTGAGCTCAGTGCATAGTTGGCGACAAGAAAAGAGGATCAGAAGAGGCCAGAACACCCAGTCGAGTGAACAACACTTTGGGGGAACGACGGCGGCGGAGAGTGAGTTGAGCTCATTGTAGTTCAGGGCCAGCATCCTTCTCTGGTCTCTTGTTGTTGCCAATCAACACATTCAGTCGTATGTTGCGGCCTATTTGTGGCTGCAGCCCCGTCGACAATAGCGGATATTTTTGAAGGGAAGTCGGGTCATCTCCAGCCTTGTTTGTGGCCACCGAAAGAGGTATTTTAATCCAAACCATGATGTTTACCTAACCCTAACCAAGTGGTTTTCGTGTCTAAACCTAAGCTGAGCATAAGCACAGAGAGAGAAATAGAAATTGTAGAAAGAAAGTTGGAAGTGATCTGTGGTTTGGCACATAACAAATTTATTCTGCCGATTGGGGTCGTGGCTGAACCAGCCAGAAGGCTTAGTGGTAATTAAAAAGGTAGGCGTGTTTCCTTCGGAAAATGTCATGGTTTGGCTTAAAATACCTGTTTTGGTCGCCAAAAAAGCACCTGGAGATGGTTTGACGCCCATTTGGTAGCCTTGTAGCTTGTAATAACTGAAGCTAAATGTTTCCCCCTGTATCCAGTCTTTATGCTATAGTAAGCTAACTGTCTGCTAGCTCTTCATATTTAGTGTACAAACATTTGAGAGGTACAGATGTTCTCGTGTGACTCTCAGCAAGAAAGCAAATAAGCTTATTTCCCAAAATGCTGAACTATGATTTTACTCACAGATCACACGGCTGTCGTTTTGTGAAGGAAAATTATTCTATTCTAAATAAGACTGTGTTAAATATTTCTCGATATGGAGTGAAATCATTAAAAAGTGGTACAAATGAATGAGCACTGAATGAAAAGCAGCATAGAAGTGATGTTAAGGCACTGAATACCACAATAAGTGTGTGTGTGTGTGTGTGTGGACCGTATGTGAAGCGCTGTTGTAGGGTTACTGTAACTGACCGACCGACTTCTGATTACTCAGCAATACCCCGTCTGCCCGTTATTTCCAGTGCTCATCGCCCTGACTCACGCCTCCTCCCCTCTTCCTCTCCTTTCTGCCTCTTCCTCTCCTCCTCCTCACCCCTCTGGTCATTTCCTCCTCTCCTTTTGTCTTTTTCCCTTCTTCCTTTTCGAGAAAATGTGAATGTTTGCTGATTCACGCATCTGGGGTCACTGAATCAGCTTTGTCTCTCAATGGCTGCTCTGTCCGTCTCTCTGCCTGTCAGTCAGTCTACCCCCATGTGTGTGTGTGTGTCTTTGGTGTGTGTGTCTAACCACCTACAGTGAGTGGTATTTCTGTGTGTCTATGAGCCGTGAAGTCCGGTAACTCAGCCCAGCCTCAGTGTGTCTCGCTGAATGAGCTGCTATGTGCATTAGGCGGGTGACAGTGCTGGTAATGTGTTGGCTTTGTGTGTGTTATATTCCATTAGCACTTCTGGTGACCTGCCAAGCACTCCTTCATTCAGTTATTCCAGTACGGTATGAATGAACGATCTACGCATGAATGTGTTTTTTGTGCTTTTATCTTGTTCCCACTCAGATTTTGTGCAAATAATAGATTTCCGATACATGGCGTTCGTGTGTGTGCCGTCTCAGCCTCGGAGTCTCTTCTTCAGGCGGTTAAAGTCCTTCGCCGACCGCCATAGCCAACTCTGCAGCTCTCGCAATATCCAAAAGCCCTCCACCTTCCTGGCGAAGTCGTTCATCGTCGGCCGCACCGACAGAAGGGAAGAGGATGAGGAGGAGGTGGAGGACAGGAGCGGCGTTAAAGGAGGGGAAAGGAGGGAGGTGCCCCTTTGTAAAGACAGAGGCACGCGCTGGGAGAGGAGGGTGTGCTCCTCACCTGCTCCGAACTGGTAGAGGAGGGAGAGGGTGGACAGGGGAGGTTGGAGGGTGGGGGGGAGGAGGGAGCGAGGAGGTCGGCGTTGATGGTGGGAGGCGGAGGAGGAGGAGCTTGTCTCTACGATAAACCCGTCTTCTTTTCTGAGTGTGTCCGGGTGGTACGAGTTCAGGTTGTAGCTGTACTCGTTGGTTTGGAGGGTCGGTTGTCGAAGGGAGATGGAGCCATCTGTGGCCGGGTACGACACCTCCACCCTGGTTTCAGGCTGCCTCTCCTTCTCCTCTACATCCTCGTCGATACTCAACAACTTTCTCCTTGTCCCCCATGTCTCCACCCCTCCGTCTTGCTCTAGTTCCTCCTCTCCATCCAGATCTTCAGTCCATTTCCCGCTCTCGGGCTCTGCCCTCCTCGCTCTTCTTCCTCTTTCTCCTCTTCCCTTCTCCCTCGATCTGCCGATCCTTCCTCCAGCTGCGGTCGCCTCCGTTCTCCTCCTCTCTTTCCCTCTCCTTTTTTCCACCAGGTCTACGTTGACACCGTCCTCACTTTCTCCTCTGACTAACCTCGTCTCACTTCTTCTTTGGCCGTTGCGCTGACCGCTGACTCTGGACCTGTAAAGGCTCTGACTCATCAGTGGAGCTGGTCTATTGGCCCCTGCCCCCCTCTGAGGGTACTGCAGCTCTCCAGCGCTGCCTATCATGTCTGCAGATTGAGGAGGAAGTGGGTAACCGAGGGTGGTCATCAGGGCGGATATGGAGCCCAGCAGCCCATCCAGGCCTGTGCAGAAGTGCAGCAGGGAGGTCTTGAGGGAGGGGCAGAGAGTGGAGCGGGCCAACTCCCTGACAGCTGCCAGCAGGACGGAGTAGGCTTTCTGGTTCTGGGCGAGCCGAGCCTGGTTCTCCAGACCGTGCCACAGCTCCAGGCGGGTGGCGGCGCTGGGCAGGGACAGAGCCGTACTGTTGGGTCGTGGAGGTGAGAAGTCTTTCTCGTTGAATGGAGGGCCGAGGTAGGTCAGCTGGAGGAGAAGAAAGGATGAGAAGGTTTTATCAGAATCTGGTTTATTACTTATTCTTCAGTAGAGTTTGTGCCATCGTTCATCATTACAGAGCTTCACTGCTACAGTGAGGGTCAGGCCAAGAAACAGTGAACAGATAATCAGATTTCAGTTGAGAAAGTTTATCTAAACCATTTTATTTGGAAGTTAACCTGAAAGTCATGTCATGTCCCGTCATGTCATATCTGTAGTAAACCGTCAGTACACAGGAAAACAATCTGAGTACAACAGGTACATCAGGTCAAAGTTACCAGGAACCAGGAAGTCAACCTCTGAAACGTGACGGATGATCACAAGAAAGACTTTGCAGCTTGGCTTTGTTTTCTCTTACGAGTTAGTCTGATCTCTTTCTTTTGGCCACCAACGTAGATCAAGTCGTAAACACAACATTGACATATTCATATTAGAGTTCGGCTCGGGTTGCATTTATCAGTCTGAACCCGACCAAGTCCAAGAGAGCTTTAACCAAGCCTGAAGAACTAATACTGATGTGACTGAACCCGACCTGAACCTGTATCCAGTTACAGGGCAACACTGTTTTTTTGTTTGGAGTTGTGTTATTCAGTCTGTTTTAGCTCTGTTTTTGGTCTCCACCATCTCCTGAGGGAAATATCCGTCTCTTCAGCGGCTACAAGCTCCACTATGTGTCTGTCTACTATGTAGTGTGGAGCAGGTTGTACACTGTGGGGTTCTCTATGTTATTTTCCACCTGCTGTGGAAGAAAACTGACATTATGAGAGCTGTGAGAGAGAACAAAAGCAGTAAAGTTGTGGACCGGACAGCTAAACAACGAGCTGAAACTCACTATAAAGCTCTGTAAAGCCACAAATCAATTCATTCATTGTGCCTTAATAGGAACATTTGGAGCAGTGTTTCAAACTTTGATTAACTTCCCTCAAAGGTAGGCTTTTCTTTCTTTTCAATAAAAGATCGTATAACACAAAAAGGACTCACATATATGTCTTTGATTTCCTTGAGCTGGTACTCCAGGTATTTGGTCAGCTCGTACGTGCTTTCTATCGAGCTCCTCTCACTGGCCAGGCTGTGTGAGGTATCCAGTGCCGTTGCCATGGCAGCAGCCAATAGCAAGAAGAGCTGGTGCTGATGGACTGTGGAGAAATTGGAAAAAAATGAAAGAGCGATTAATATCCAGGCAGACACAGTGAGATGTTACTTTAATGACACTCACATCACGGGTGTCCGAGTGATAATTAACACGCTCAGCAGAGGTATTTGTAATCATAACAGCGAGGTGTAATTTATCTCAGGCCGCTATTTTCACAGACATTTTGTGATTATTTAACTTGGATTGCTGGGTTTTTAATGAATTTGATGATTTGAGAGCTCAACGGACAAAAATCACCTCGGGGCAACAGTTTCCAGTCGCAGCACCGTCACACTGTTTATAGGATTTTTACAATATTCTGGTTTATTTCTTTGTCTCTATGGCGATGGCCTTGTGTGTTTACATATTGCCAGGTCGGAGTCATCTGACACTGCCAATAAAGCTTTTTCCGTTTCCAATCTAATTTTAGAGGTTTCTGACTGTCGGAGGTTTACGCTGGCTTCAAATAAAACCTCTCTTAATAGCTTCAGACAGTCAGACAAATGGCCCCTATGTTCAATGCACCAGCCTCACACACACACTCGCACACCGACAGGCGCACACACACGTTCATTCCTGACTGATATCCGCAAAAAACAAAGACATGTGGCTTTCTTTACAATCACCAACATTAATGTGTTTGTATCAGTTGTATGTTTGCGGCGGACTTCTTGTTTACGTCTCCGAGTGTTTGTGTGGGTGTTTCATGTCGCTTGTGTGAGTGTTTGTGAGACTGTTTGTAGCCGTAATTCTATACGTGGATTAAATTCACATCCCCGTGAGTGTATACAATGATTTTGAGTTTGTGTGTGTTTGTGTGTTAGTGTGTGTGAGAGGGAGAGAGGGGACGTTGTAAGATTGGAAACCTTTTAGTGCCCCTGTTTCTGGTTTCAAACAGAGAAAATTGGAGCTGAAAGGTGGCTTTCAACATTAAGGGACTTGATGTAAGTCCACCTCTCTTTGTCCCGTTCACTTCCAAGCTCTCTCCCTTTGCTTTCTAACTCTCCCTCAACACTTCCGCTGCCCTTTCGCTCGAGCATGACACACATTTCTTTTCGCCGTCTCTGCTCTCCGTCATCCTTTTCCATCCGCTCCCATCATCCTGACGCTCGGACGGTAGGCGGTGATTCATGCTTGCAATTATGGGTAAAACGTGCTGCCGTTCAAAAGGTGTGAAATATAGGTTGCGCAATGTGTGTGACCCCATCAGGAGTCGCTCACTCTGTCTTTCTCTGACTCACCTCCTGGGCCTCCTGTTGCTTCAACAATTTAAAGCCTTTCTCCTCCGAAACTAGTCACCCTGCCCTCAAACTTTCCTTTCTTCCTAATTTCTCCTCCCACTTTTCCTCCTCTTCTTCTCTCGGCGCTCTTATCTCTTTTCTGCCTCGGGTCAAAATAACAGCAGCCAATTAACCCCGATTAGCTCTCCTGCTCTCCCTCCATTGCCCCTGTTTTTCTTCCTTTTCTTTCATCTATCCATCACGACGGGCCCCACAGGAGGAAAAAGAGGTTTTAAGTGAATGGCTTCAACACTTGCTAAACATTTACCCTCGACACGTTTTCAGCGGTTCTAAGAAAACAAGTTCTGACCTAAAACAGTCAACACCTTTTTCCTCTGACTCAACCGCTTACAACTGACGTATTGGTATGCACTCCCAAAAGGGTTGGGTAGAAACGTAATGATGTTAATGCATTGTCTGCTGTGTTACGCAAATGTAAGTGTAGTAATTACAGCAGGCAAGAAATTCTGTGCTCATTTACTCAAGTAATGTATTTAAGTACAATTTTAAGGTTTCTTTCTTTCTTTCTAAGGTATTTTTCTTGAGTATTTCCATTTCCTGCTACTTTATACTTTCACTTTGCATTGTGGAGGCAAATATTATACTTTTTACTCCATTAAATTTATTTGATAACTTTATTTTTCAACAGATGAATTTATTAATTGTGGGATTTAAACTGAACTCAGTCCCCCACAATCCTCCAGGTCTCCTCACCTCCGTGTGAAGACTGCCCAGAGACCAAGCTTTGAGCTACCAGTGGTTATTGGGACAAAACCCCAGCTCCCTCTTTGCTCTCACTCTTTCTGCCGGTCTGTCACCGGGGCTGTCCTCCCTCTCTCTTCTCTTTTCTGTCTCCTTGGACCCTCCTGGGCTCAACGGCCCACAGAACTTATAGCAGCAACGCATGGACCTGCCCAGTACCCGAGGTCAGTTAGCACCAGCAGCTGTGACACAAAAGCTTGCCAGCTATCTTCACCAAACTAATGTATTTTTTAAAAAATGATGATTGGACCAGATCGCCGAGCGATCCAACGTGTAACTATACGAATAATTTACTTGTACTTCCACTAATGATACACTTAATATCAGATACTATCAGTGACCTAATATTTTTACACTTTTGCTCTAGTATGACTTCTGGGGTACTTTTTACAACTCTTATTTTGCATCCAGTAGAGAAATGAAGAAAAAATCGTTATAATTGATAGTTTTTTTGTCTTCTGTACCTTTACCAAAGCATGTGACGTAATCAGAAAGAAAAACAAATCATCAGAATACCCTGACAAGTAGGGTTAATCTCTATGATTATATTACACATTGTAATGATGACTTGGTAACAACGAGCAACCGTGATGACATGTATTTTGAAAGTATACCTATTGCGCTACCAAACCAGCTGAACGAGCTCAAGCTCACTGAAAAAGTTGAGTTTAAATCCCCTGGTTTGATTTCTAGTCAAACCATCGTATTATACCTTTAGTATAAGACACAACCACGTAGACGGGAGCATTTTAGTGAGATAAATTAACTTGTTTATAGACAATATTCCCTTTTATTTATTACAAGCAATAAACTCCTTGTATTCAGTGTTTCCTATTACTTATTATTGAGGGTTGTTTTGAACGTTTGCCAGTTACATGGACAAAACCTGAGCAAACAACCCTCGAGCTGCTTGATTTAAAAGCCGCCTCCTTCATAGCTCGTAACTCTTCCACTACCTGTTGACCCCGAGTAGTCGGCTACATCAAAGCCTCCTCCCAGACTATTATCTAAAACACTGCGGTCGGGCCGGGCCAACTCCCACATGCTCACACACACACACCTTGAAATCAGTCAACTAGGACAGCCCCCGTCAGCCAAGCCTCCTTCGATCTCCTCAACCGCAAAAGCCTCATCACCTGTCAGAAGCAATAAGCATCTTTCAGCGACGACTGAACATTTGGAGCCCATCAAGCCATGGGCTCCTCCCTCCAAGCATCCTCCATTAGCATCAAAACACCCCGAAATCAACACGACGTCCTTTACTCTCAGAGTAAACAGCCCTGAAGGGAAAGGACACACAGCGTGCATAAAGAGGTCGCGTTCGGAGGGAATAAACAGGTACTAAAACAAAAGAGAAAGAAAATTCTCCTCTGCAAAAATCAGCCCAAACTGATCCAAACCGTTTCCTTTTGTCTGCAGCCACATGCTCAGAGATGACTGCCAGACGTGAAAGTCTCTTGTTGTTTTGATTGAGGGCTGACATGTCTTAAAGCATCCTGCGCTGCGGCTTAAAACAACCGCTCTTTTGTACGAGTAAACTGAGATAACTGAAACCCGGAGCTGTGTTGTTGTTATATAATATTATATTGAGTAACTGCACTGTAGTCGGCATATAGCCTGACTTCAAGGAGAGCCCCTGCAGGCTTGGGGCTGTGTACCTGGCAGTGGAAGCACACTCCTCGGGGCAGGGTTGAAACCAGAACATTCTCCGTGGGAGGATTGCATTACGGCAACACAGGGGTTCCCTACAACGGCCGACCGTGACCTGCCTCTGTGCACTTGTGTGTGCGACTCTCTACACATACCTATTAGGTTTACACACATGCACGCATAGGGGAGCTCCATTATTCTCAACAGATCATATTTTTATCTATGGTGTGTTCGCTGTTAAGTCAAATCTGGCACTCTGGGGTCTGGCTGCCATCTGCATTACAGAGAGCAGCGTGAGGATCAGGCGCCAGAGCTCCTGAGCTCCACACAGGTCCGAATTAAACATCGGGGTCAGGGTTCAGGGTTCAGAGTTGAATTTCAGGGCGCGAGGTTGTGTCTAGAGGCCTTGTAACACACTTGACATTTTACACTCCAGACGGTGTTTTGGTAAACCAGTGACCCAGCGTTTGTGGGTGTCGTACTAGTATTTCATCTTTCCCAACATGCACCACCATTTGAGGTTTTAAACAAGCACTTAAACAGAATTTGGTATTGTGGGAAAACCATGTGCAAGTTAATCTCTCCAGTCTGGTCCAGGAAAAACTCGCTCCAGTGCCAAGAGAGGTTGCCCTCCATCACTCTAACCACTTGAAAGAGGTCTTCAACAGAGAGGAAACATCAGTATGTAGAAGATGTTATGAATCTGGCCCGAATCAGATGTTTACCGTTTCCAGCGTAGCTTTGATTGGGATGACTGCAGTGTACTGTCGAGGCATATTTTTGGGGAGCAAAAGTCGTAAAACTTTACCAAGATCTAGCGTTAATCAAAGCTTGCAGTCAGATTTGGGGAAAAAGCTTAAAACATCCGCGGTGGGTTTTCCAGAACCAAATTAACCAGCTGCAAGCCCACAGCACAATATTAAATGACATTAGGGACAGAGGGACTGAAGTATCCTGCCATGATTCATGCTGTGGTCCCTCGGGTGGAGTCTGGCATTATATATGTGCTGTGAGTGACGAGAGGATGTTGAGTGTCATCCACAGGCCATCAAATATTAACGCTTTTGATTGGCATCCAACCTGAAATGCCAACCTAATGCGTCAGTATTTGACCATCAGCAGACAACTATCTTTCTCCAGGAAGTTAGTTTGTTGCTTTAAGAGCTAACCGTTCCCATCAACCTCCTACAAAGTCAGACATCAGGAATTTCTGACAGCTGTAAAGAACAACAGACGTCATCAAACGGTTGGAAAAACTGCCGCAAATCAGTTATATCTAAATAAAATCTTATATTATTAACAATAAATGAATTGATTGGCTAATTTAGAATAAATGTGTTTGCAAACTAATTTAGTTAGTTAATTTAGGCTCATTAAATGCTGTGACATGACGGCTATCAGTGTGAAACAAGTCAGAAAAATGGGACGTCTTTCTTTCCTCCCTGTTCTGCAGAACTCAAGGTCCACTCAATAGCTTTTTACAGCATTTTTAATCACATCCCTGTGTTAGTGTAATTAAAAATACACATTTTTCTTAAGTTTATATCAGGATTTATTTCTTCTAGGACATAATATTTTGTGAAATTATAATAAGTGTTGGTTCAACCAAAAAGCCTTGTGTTTTCTTCCTATTAAATCATTATAATGGATAATAACAGCAGTAATTGTGTAATACTGTGATATCGTGAAACCATGATATTTTGCAGCCCTATTGTGCCCTTATAACTCGTGCCGACAACTTCCAATTGATGAAGAAAATCGTAGGATATGCTTGTAAAATAAATTCCAACTCAGAAATTTAACATTTACAATATTAATGAGGTCATAATAATACACACTAAGAAATAATTCTTTCAAAACCTGGTGCCTACATTACCCACAATGCAATTTAGCCACTGATTGACATGCCTGAAGGCAATTTATCAGATTTCACGCAGCTTCCTCTGGAGCCACAAAAGGCTTAATACTACTTTTTTTTCACGTGCTCCCCAAGACCTGTAAACACACTTTAATGTGTACAATTGGTGGACTTACCCTTTAAGTCAGTTCATCATTCATTATGACTAACATCCTGAAGCCAGTAAATGTGATGACGTTGATTAGCCATGACACCGAGTTACTTTTAACAGTCAAATTCCTCTTGAGCTTTGTTTACTGTGTGTTTTGTCTCTTTTAGTCAAAATAAATTACCCTTAAAACAAGAGTTTAGCGATGTGGTGAGAGAGGCTGTAACCATATCTGTGAAAAAATAAAGTTCAAGAAATTACACTTAATGAATTGTGAAAAGGCAACCAGATGAGCTGAAAAACAACAGATACACGTGGCCTAACATCTGCGCCGGATGATTAATAACACATTATCGATATTTAATTTTTTAATATCATGCTTATTGTCAATATGTTTATATCGGGACACTCTGACTTCTCAACTGTCACTGTTCTCTCTCAGGATGTGCTTTCGATCCTCTGACTCATCGTGCATTTTTGTTGTCATCTCACTAATGTGTCAGAGACAGGGCTGCAGGCTCATTGTGGCTTTGTTGACAGAAAAGACCTATCGGAGCCAAACTCAGAGGAGATGTTTGTATCTCGCATAGTTTTTTAATTATTCCGCTGTGCTGTACCTGCTGGCAATTTCGCCTTCTGTCATAACACTTAAGCATAAACACACCTGTGCAGGATGCCTGGGGGGCGAATAAACACACATTTACAGACCAATGTGAGAGGATAGATCCGCGGTGGAGGTGGACGGAGGCGACGGGCGTTGAGCTGCCGGCGAGGTGAGTTTGGGGGGGGGGGTTTGACAGTCTGGGGGTCAGGGTCGGTGTTGTGTGTCTGTGTACAGTTAAAGGCCAGATTTATGTACAATCTGCACTCAATCAAATGCACATTCCTTCCCTAACTCAGCACACACAAAAACACAAACGTGCACACACATGAATCCAGATTGTGCACTGGAGCGTAGACCCATGTATGCACTGACTTTATACTGAATAAATACATATAAACAAACCATTGTGTACTCAAGCGCGTGCACACACACACACACACACACTTTTCCCCCATCACTTGTCCCATGAGATTCTTCCCTCTGGAGTTTGTTCAGACTGGATTTCAAATTGATCCTCTTGGCACTGGACACACACACACTGGGGTTGCCAAACAACATCAATGACCCCAAAACAAAGGCGAAAGAAAACACACATTTAAAAAAAAAAAAAAAAACTCCAATAAAAATTATGTTTATGCCCAGAAAGTCTCCGTGCAACTCGTAAACTCTGCGTCCTCTGTCTCCCTCTTCACCTTATAAGCCAGTCTATCCACATCTTTTTTTAAAATCTGTGGATTCCAGTCGCTCCATGCTTTATCGCCATGTTTGGTTTCAATTTCTGTCGCTTCATCTGTCCCCCCGCTCTCCCTAAATCTTCCTGAAACATCAAACTTCCATTTTAAAGCCTCCTTCCTTTCTCTCCCTAATTACGGCTCCCCTCTCTTCCTTTCGTTAATTGGCTCCACTCTTTCCCTCCATCGACGTCTTTCATTCCCCTCCTTCATCTTTTTTCAGACCTTCGGTTTTTAATTTACGTCTTAACACCACCCCCCTGCCCTCGTCCTCCCCCGTTGCCCTCACTCGGCTACTCCCCATCTCCACCTCCTCGTTTTGTCTTAAAAACTACCTAAAAGGAGAACCGGACGAGAGCGCGCCGCTGAATTTCAGTCACCGCTTTAAGAAAAAGGAGGAAAACAGTAGTGAAAAGTAACTTATACAGCTCTGACAGTTCGGAAGTTGTACTTTTCAGCAGCCGAAACAATTAATCAGCTAATAGTTCAACCATTCTGATACTGAATCAATTGTTTAAGCCGTTTTTACCGAGCAAAAATGGAAAATATTCTCTAGTTCAAACGTGAGGATCTGCTTCTGCTTCTTTGTCCTAATATATAACCTTCATTTCACTAGGAAGTCACGTTGAGATTAAAAGTGAGACCTAGCCGAGACAAAACAGCAGCATGAAGGGAAAATCAAATCACAACAGCAGCAGCAAGTACAAAAAATACACTTCATAATACACTGAATAGACAAAGCAACAATATTTGGGGCATGTGTAAAGCAGCTGCAGCTGGCAGTGACCACTTCCATAATTATGCAATTAAATGTATTTAAAGATACAAGTGTCTCGAGTTTAAGCCTGGCCCGCAGATCATCCCAGGACCAGTGGAACCGGCTGGTTTTACCAGCCTCAGATCTGACAGAAGGTTTGTGCGACCTGAGATTATGACTGCGAGTTTTAAGTAAGTAGGAAATTTACCAAACATAATCCCGTAGATTAAGATGTAACAGTGTTGCAGCCTACGCAACGTAAGGGGTGACCTACATACATTTTGATAGTAAACCAAATATATTTTGGGTTTTGGACTTTTCACTACTTTCTGATGCTCTCGACTAAAGAACTTTGAAGAAAGTTGCAGCCTTAAATTTTTTATTCTAAATCTCAAGTAAATGATTTAGTTAAATGCTTTATACCTAGTTTATCTACTTTAGGTGCATTACTTATGGTCAGATCTTTATTTATTGATTGATTTCATGTATTTTCTATTAATTTAGTGGCTAAGTGAGCTCCTGAGCTCCACTAATGTCCGGTTCGAGTGTGTGTCGTTTTGTGTGTTGGTGCTGCAATCGTTGACAATCGTTGAATCGGGACCGTGAGTTTAACACACGTTGTCTGCTGTGAGCTGTCCGACTTGAGTCTCTGTTGTTATTTGTAACTCGGCGTGACTGACTAATGTAAATTATTGTACACATAATGCATTGCTATACAGCTATTTAAATATCTAATAACCACCACAACACAAAGATGCTTTAAAGGAATTTAGCTGATGATATTTCCTTAAACCTTCCTGTCGTCTTCCCATCAACCGTGCAACTTTTGTCCTGCCAGGTCAAAATTGACCCGGTTGGGTTTGACTGTTTGTAAAACACAAGTGATAAATTATCCCTCAATTCTCTGTCACATCTTTTTTTAGCCAAGCTCGCTCATTAATTTACACTTCTTCATGGAAACATCCATGTTAATTTTACGATAATCAGACGAAAGAAAGCCATATTTCTGATGTGAAAAATCTGAAAACGGGTCAAACTTGACCCGAGGACGACGGGAGGGTAAAGTTTCGATTGCAGGACGTTCGCAGGAGCATTGGTACGACTACGATAATGTCTCTGAATCTGGTGTCTGCGAGTGAGGAAAGATATTTCGGGGTCTTGAAGGATAGAGACAGAGGGGAGGAGGAAGAGAGGATTCGAAAGGAAGGAGGGAGAGGAAAAGGAGAGAGCGAGGAGGGAGCCGGTGAGGGAGAGTTTTCTGAAGCGAGGGGCCATGTTAATTTGGGAAAAATGTAAACAGCATGTGTAACTGTTCAAAGCGTGACCGACTCATTTTATATCATTCCCCCCCTTCCTTCTCTCTCTCTCCCTCTCTTCCCCTCTGGGTGCTGCTAACTTCTGTCAATCGGGAATCTGCACTGCATTAACCCCTCTACCGCCAGTTCCTCTCCCCTTCTCCCTCCCTCTATTTACTTTTATCTGTCCCTACCTCTCTTTGCTCCCCTCTCACCCCCACAACCTCCTCACCCCTCCACACATCCTCCTGACATCCATATATATACCGTGAAGAATCGAGGATGGCGCTGAGCGAATCAAAAGATGTGAATGGTTCACTTTTTCTCCTCTCTTTTCTCTCTCTTCCGTTGTTTCCTCCTGTCGGCCGGTCGGCGTGTTTGAGCTCACTGGTCCAACACACACACACACACACGCTTTTATCTGAAACACACCGACACTAATTCAACCCTCGCAGCAATAACAGGCCTCATCTGTGTGTGTGTGTGTGTGTGTTAGAAAGACAGAAAGGAAGGGAGATGGGTATTTCAAAGGGAGGAAAAACATGTTTCTGTGCATCTATGTGTGTGTGTCTACCTGTGGAGGTGTGTGTGTGTGTGTGTGTGTGTGTGTGTGTGTGTGTGTGCGTGTGTGTCATCAACAGCTGAGCTTTGTTCTTATTAATTTGAGTATCAGAGGGAACCATCTGAACTCAGCTCCCTGTTTATTGCCCCTCTAAAGTTACACCAAATTTGCTGATGGCCGGATGGTTCACATGATGTGACCACCTAGACAGGCTGAGGAGGAGGAGGAGGACAAGGAAGGATGGCAGGAGGAGGAAGAGGAGGAGGAGGAGGAGGGAGAGGAAGTTTTTTGCTCATCATTTCACCCCTCAGTACTGTCTTTCCCTCGTTCTTTCACCTCCTTCTTCCTTGCTCTCGTAGACACGGAGCAGCAGCCGCACCAGTCGTCCCAGGGGGAAAAGTGTGTGTGTGTGTGTGTGTGTGTTTCTTTGTGTGTGTGTGTGTGTGTGTGTGTGTGTGTCCTCTCACACCCTGACTAACGTGAATCATGTACTTTCTCATATCGGTGACAGCTAACTAGACAGGGGCTTTAGCTGTCTCTGACCCCCAAAACCCCCTGTCATTTTTTACTGTGAATAAGAGCCCATTCTCTGTCTCTCTAACACACACACACACTCACACACACACACACACACACACATTTTCTTCCAGTCTTTTTTTTTTTACTCCTTCTCTCTCTCTCTTTTCGTGGTCAGTTAATCTCAAATCCCTCTCACATCGCCTTCACATTTCTTCGACTATCATAAAAAACACATAAAAAATCTCTAAAAGTTTGTGTTACGTGTAATTTGTCTTCTGCGTCTACTATCTCCTCGAATCCTTTGACGTTTGCCGAGAGCATCTGCTCTGTCTTCATAAATTTTCTAACGTGAAGAAAGGATTTACAACTTTCCTTTCGACTAATTTTGCAAATCCTAAATTAAAGAATTTTAAAAGGTTTTAATTAAGTTATGACAACAATTGAATGTAATAAAGAGTAATAAAGTTTGTTATTAAATTCTCCTGTTTCAGGCCTATGCATTATTAAACCAAAAGACAGGGTGATATTTAGAAAGTGGGCAAAAACATTAAACATCCTTCTAAATTGCATTTTCCCAACTTATTAACGGATTTACAAGAAAAAAAATGCATCTAAATAAAGTGGTGTTTTTTTTTACCTCCATAAAAAGTTTTAGATGAATTGCAGGCGACTTACCTCCGCAACACTTTCTCATTTTCTCCAACTCCTTTTATTCCGTTCAGAAGTTGCTCCACTGACACATTTGAGAGGTGAAATAAACCCGATAATAATGATGTCTTCTCTCTCTCTCGCTCTTTTATATATATATATATATAAACAAAAACTTTTCATCAAGTGTCGGCTCAGGTTAATGTGCCCTCCTGCGTCAGGAGATGATGAAGGAGTAAAAAAAAATGCAGGTGATGTCGATCTGATCGTCCGACTTGGAGGTACTGACTGCGGGCAATCACATGTCAGAGGAGATGGAGCTGAAATATTGACGGTCCGCTGACTTGTGTGGTCTGTGTGACAGACTGAATGACGGCGGAGCCTTTTTGTACCTCCTCCTCCTCCTCCTCCTTCACTTCTTCTCCTTCTCCTCCCCTCCCTGACTCTCCTGCTGTCGTTATCCTCCTCCTCGGTTGCTGGTGATTCACCGGGTTGACGCATCGCAGCTCGACTTGACAGAGCCGCTGAACCACGGGACTTGTCGCAACTCATTTCTGTCTCTCTCCCCTCGTCATCCTCCTGAACGTAATCTGACCGCAGCCGTTTGATCTTTAATCTGCTTCCCCCTCTAACAAGGTGCGAGTCCGGCCGGATCAGCGGAGAGCGGGCCGGGACGATCCGGCAAACCATCCGGAGAAACAAGGAATTAAATGATCTCTCGACTACTTTATCTCCAACTCTCTTTTTCTTTTCATGTTGGCTATTTAATCAATATTTTTCATTCCTACGCCTCCAATTAAATAATTGAATTTAAATTGGGGTTTTTTTTACGCAGAAAAAGGCCAAAAATAATCTTAAAATGATTTAAAATTTAAAAAATTAAAAATGATGGAAGAAAAAAAACAATAAAAGAAAAGAAAAAGCAGCTTAACAATATCAGAAAAGATTCAGAAACGAAGTGAGATGAATGTGCGGAATATTTTTAGTTAGAGGCCTCCAGTAAACTTGTAACACGAGTTATAAACAGAGTCCCTATAAGGTCATATTCCGTCTGTTTTCGTGGATGAAGACAAGTGTTTGCCTGCTCCTCGCCGGGTCTTTCTTCTCCTTTCATTCAACCTGGTCTTAGTTTTTATTAACAATGGGATTACAGTGATCTTCTTCTTTCACCTCCAGCTGTCACTCAGCATACCAACAGCAGCGCGCACACACTTACGCACAGAGGCGCGCTCATGTCGGTCTCGCGCGCACAAGGTGGAGGTGTAATAACTGCTGATACTCAATTTGTTCTGGGTCCGACCCACAAATAAATCCTCTGGAGTCGGCGCCTCTTGTTGAAATTCTTCCATAATCGCTCAGATACTCTGACGCGTTTGTACGAAACTCTCCTGAGGCCCAAAAAACTCCAAGTTCACTTTGTTTCAACTGGTTTTGTCCGATTTAAATTGATAATTTATCTGACACAAATGGGTCCTGTTTTAATATATTAAGGCTCAATTCTGCTTGTTTTACTTTTGCGCTTTTACTGTTTATTGCATTTTCTTATTTATATTTATTTGTTAAATCAAATGACTAAATTCAGTTGAAAACCTGTGCGCAGAGACTGAGAGCAACTGTTTATGTTTGCCCCAATGTTAGGAGGTTAATCTGGTTATGAGCATCCTATTTGACCCAAAGTGTTTCTTGCTCTGAACTATGCTAAATCTATAGTTAAATAAACAGCCTGCATAGACTGCAAGTTGGTAAAACAAATTATATCAACTTTTTACTGTCACTAGAGATGGACTACCTCTACACTGATGCACTACAGGCGCTATTATATTACAATATTTGGGATTAATATTTATTTTTTAATCAACTGAATAAAATTGATAATATAATATAATATAATATAATATAATATAATATAATATAATATAATAGAAACATACCTGGCCCATTTCACCAGATGTGTCGCGTGCCATCTAGTGGTGACACGTCGCCACTGCAGTGTGCTCTGCCTCGCGGACTCTGTAACAACGGTCTGTGTTTAAACATTAAAGTTACCATTAGCAACACCATAGTTAAAAAACTAGACAAACACGTGCGCCTTAAATGCAGTGGAGGCTGTACACTTTCCCCTGAAGGCTTTAATAATAAATGATTAACAGAAAAACACCCTTTGCCAAACCGGAAGTAAATACAAACAGCCCCTGATTCTTTCCTGTGACGTAGGGCTAGCTCCCGATGCTACACGCGGGAAACAGGCGAAGCCGCTCATCACATTGACAGTAAGACATGAAGTTTTCAAATTGCATCGTTTCGCTTGTTTAGAAACTACTTCAGGGATCTTTGTGAGTAACACGGGAGTGTCGGATACATACGTGCGTTTCTTTGGAGCTTCTTCGTCCGCAGAATTAACTCTGAACATCACTTCGTTTCTTCACGCCGGCCTAGCTCTGCTGAATCGCTCGATTTGATGTGCGCTGCCTCTCTCCGGGGCGGTGCTGTAGCGCGCGTCGCCTTCTATTATGACTCAGTCGGAACTCAGTGCAGCGATGTTGAATAAAAGAAGCGCACCTGGTGCAGTTCAAGTTAGCCTAGCTTTGTTTTAGTGGCGCAGCATGGATGTAAGTTACCGTTTCTGACTAAAAAATAGTGGCACCTGATTGTTACTGACTGATTTATGTCGGAGGAAAATAATATTTGCAATTGTTTAACTCCGCGGTGTGGATTTTAACAGCTAACGGTCAGCAACGTGAACTGTTAGCTAGCTCTGCTCGGTGCTTTAAACTGTGTGAGCGCGGTGGCTAGCTTCAGTCAGAAATGCGAATATGACAAATAAAACCAAAGGTAAACAGGAAAATACTGCTTTTAGTGTTTAACTTACACCAACACAGGACGGTTTCTCCCTCTATCCCGAGTCTGACTCAATGTTTGGTTTAGCTACCTTAGTCACTGCGTGTCTGACCACCATGTTGTCATCAACATCCAGCTATGTCAGGGATAAATGGGACCTTTTATATCCAAAACTCAAAATGCAGCTTAAAACCCAGTGGAAATTTTTTTTTATGCTTGATATATGAATGTTCGGCTCTATCTAATGGATTTTTCCTCCTGTGCAGCGCATCAGTAGCTGAGATGGGAGACACACTGGAGTTCAACGAGATTTACCAGGAGGTGAAAGGCTCCTGGGTCAGTATCCTCATCAAACTCCTCTGCTGTCTAAACTGATGTGTAGAGAGGACCCATACAGGAAAACAGTTCAAAATAATACAGAAGCACAGGCTGATATCAACTTTAAAAAGACATAATACTAGCCAAGCAATGATGTGACTCTGTGAATAAAGTTAAACACACAAACAAGTCAAAAACAACATAGAGTATAGAACAATAGCCAGAATCTGAAATGAGTGACCTTCTTTGCATGTGCATGAGATTTGTACAAGATTATGTATCAATTAAAAAATACATCAGTGAAGTTTTAAATTAAACCTCTTAAAATACAATTTATCTTTTTCACAAATTTGTTTCTTTATTGTAAGTTGTGTAAAAAAAAAAAAAAAAAAAGATTACATTTTTTCCCCCTGCATGATCATTATTGTTAAGAAGTTATCCCTGTGGACTAGGGCAGCAACTAACCCTTATTATTAATTTTGAGTCATATTTTGGTCTATAAAATAGGGGAAAGGGGAAAATGACCATTGCATCTTCCCAGAAGCAAAGCAGACGACTTGATATTGCATTTATGTCTTCAGAGAAATTAGATATAATATGAATTGTGACTTTTTGTAATTCTGGTTTTAAAAACTGCTTAAACAGTTTATACATTTTTGTCGGACAAATCTTTTAGCCAACTTACCTTCAAACATGCAATTTAACACAAGTTCCTGTGTCTGACTGTCTCTGTGTGTCTTTCCTTTGTCGCTGCAGAATGACGGGCGGCTGCGTTTCAGCAAACAGAATGTGGTTTATAAGAGCAGCAAGACGGGGAGGGTGGACAGCATCCCGGCTAGTGAGCTCAACCTGGCTCAGTGGAGACGAGTATGTTTAGGTCACGGCATCAAGCTGGGCACCAGCACAGGACATATCTACAAATATGACGGCTTCAGGGACACGGTGAGTTAAAAAAGGAAATGATGTGCATGTCATACCTGCAGGCTTCATTTTTGCAGTATATCAGTTGTTTTACAGTTTTTTAGGTTTACAATGTTGACCAGGCTCTCATGTAGTGTACATTCGGTTGACAAAAACTATGACTAGTTATGAAGGACAGTGACTGTTTTTTTCCGTGACTACGACGAGAAAATGATCTTAACTATAATCTAATTTACTACATAAAATGCCGTCTTTATTTGTCCTTCACATTGCCATCAAAATGGATTTATTTGAATATATTATTTAAAAAAATAACTTGCCCAAAAATACACAGTTTAATAAAGGTGTTTGCAGTAATATGCTTGCATAACCTGAATGAAATAGGCCCACTTACTTTGTGAGTATGATAACAGACAAATAAGCCTGACTAAAATGACTAAATTGTTTAATATAATCTGATGACTAACGAGACTAAAATGTCAACATTTTTGATCAACTAAAACTATATGAAAATAATCATGGTTTTATTTGATTAGGCCTTAAATACGCTGACTATTAGCCAACTTAAACTTGACAAAAACAGGATGAGGTTGACTAAATAAAATAAACACCAATAAGGACGTCATTTAAAGACTAAAACTAAATTAAACAAAAATAACATTAAAAATATAACGTTAGTCTGATGCCGTCCTTCTTTTTTCCTGTTGCGATTACTCAACAGACTCCAAATCTTTCTCTCTGGTTGTATTTTTCTGTTCCTGGGAAATAATTGTTACCTTACTTGGAGGAGAACAAGGCAACAGTGGAATATTACAGACTGACACACACTGCTGGTTAGCTCAGCGCCGTGTTTATGACGAAGGATGTAACGCAAGCAGGGGGACCGCCGATAAACAACTTCCCTTGTCTGACATTTCCACGGAAAAAAAACGCTACCATCCTGCAGAAAAGGCCACTGCTTGTGCGTGTTTGTATGTGCGTTGCTATCAAAAGTATGTGAATGAGTCGGCTCTTCTCTCCGACGCTCCTAATGGGATTAATGAGGGAAACCAGTGCTAGCATGTGTGTTCCATAAACAGTGTAATCATCGGCTCATGTGAGTCAGTGTTTATATCAATCCACTGAAACAATTTGGCTCAGAAGACAGACAAGGAAAAAAATTGCGGTCATGTTTGTTTTTTATCACCATAATTTCTTTCCCTCCGCTGCTCGGAGTGTATGGGGAATGTCAGCACGCAAGTAAAAACTGGGATGGAGGGATAGAGGAGTGGGTATAACCTGCAGTCTGCGTCTCCTGGGGTTAATCAGCGTATTTTTTTTTAAGATGGATCCTCTCGTCCCGGAGCGCAGGGCGTGATGTCATTGTTTATTATCCCACAGCCAGTGTCGGTAATCGGGAGTTGGCTTGAGGTTTAGCCGCTGGCGAGCTGTACAGAAGCTGTGATGCATCTGTCCGCCTGTAGTGTCCTCGAGCAACACATTGAATCTCTGCCAGAGACGATATTACGTAGCTGACCTGTAAATGACTGCTGGTGGGGCTGTGATTGTAGAGGCTGCTCATGTTCATTTCACGTGTAGTTTGTCGCTGGCCCAGCCCATCATTAATATTATAAGATAATAAGAGTGCTGTGTTTCTGCAGCACCAAGTATCGAACTGTCGAGCGCTAAAATCTGATATCGAATGTAGAACGGAAAGAATTAGACGATTAGTCACGTGTCAGAAAATGAAGCAGCATCTATTTTGATGATTTTGATTAACAATTAATTGTTTAAGTCGGTAATCATTTAAAAAAAGCCAAATCTGGCATGTTAAACATGAGCATCTGCCGTTTTTCTCTGGTTTCTATCAGTGAAAATTGTAGGGATGCACAATATATAGTATCTGCCTAATCAATTATTCGACCGATGTTGGGAAATTTATATTATTGGCAATTTATTGGTATCTGAAATGTATAGTTGATAAATAATGCAGAAAATATTTTGCAAATTGGCTTTATTGACTTAACCAAGCTCAGCTACATGCTCTGATGCAGTAGGTGGCAGTATGCAACTGTAAAGATGGTTTGTGGTTCGCCAATTAACAGAGTTATAATAAGAAGAAGACAACGCAATAGCAATTAGAAATTCATGTTCCACAAGGGTTCAGAGAGGAGGGAGAAAGTCCACATTGTTAACACGACAAATGTTCTCAGAGCTACAACATTTTAAATTGTCTTTGCTCGCGACTTTTTAGTGTTTTTACCTTCAGCTGTGCTGCAACTGCAGCTTAGAAACTTCTTTTTAAAAATATTTAAATGTGAAATTGTCAGCTATCTTATCGGTTTCGTCCATGAAAAGCAGGTGAAAAAAAATCCATATCGTACATCTCTAGAAAATTGATTATCGTTTTCGTTTATACACATTGATAGAAAATAGAAATGTAGAAAATTGTTTTGTGTGTTTTTTTGTTGCTATCTAGGATTTCATAGACCAAACAATGGATCTAAATGAAACCTAATAACAATCTAGATTGAGTGGTCATGTTCAGGGCATGAAAAGCAGCATGTGTGTTTCTATTTAATATGTGCTGCATGCAGCCAAGTGCAAAAGGACAAAACACAATAATTAGAAAAGGAAAAAGAAACAATGAAGACATTTTCTTGACTTTAGAAAGAGCCAACTAGTTTTTCTTGGTACAGCGACAGTTTTCACAAATGAGAGGTTGAAAGTTGTCGGGAGAACATGGTTGAAAAATGTTGTAATAAAAGACAGACGGGGTGGTTATTGTGTGTGTGTGTGTGTGTGTGTGTGTGTGTGTGTGTGTGTGTGTGTGTGTGTGTGTGTGTGTGTGTGTGTGTGTGTGTGTGTGTGTGTGTGTGTGTGTGTGTGTGTGTGTGTGTGTGGTCGTGGGGGGGTTTGTGTTTATTATGATTAAATGAGCTGAGCAACAACAAATCTGCCAAAACTGTAATGAGGAGTAGAGAAACACTCAACAGCAGGCCTGATGAGGACAGTGGGAATGAACACACACTCTCACTCACACACACGCATGCACACGCACACACACACATTCACACATCAACACAGACGGGCCACTTCTACACAAACTCTTTGATTTTGATGCATTTACACATCTGCTCACACATGCTCTCCTATCTAAACAACGCCTTAATCCAGGCTAACAAACACGCTGATGAGCCCTAGCACACGCACGCATTCAAGCACACACATACACACACTGACTCTCTGGGATCTAATTGGCTGTAATAACCTTATGGACAGGCAGATATCCAGGTGCGTAAACTCTGTTTCCCACAGAGTCTCATTCTCTACCCTGCACACACTCGCACACCACAATCACTTCCACATGTGTGTGTACTACTCGGACAGTGCCTGTGTGTATGTGTGATTGACCATGTGTTTGTCGCTGTGTGTGAGTGTGGGTCCTCTCCAGTTGTAAGCAGGCCTGGAGGATAAATAAACAGGCTGATTGTCAGCGGTGGTTTGGAGGGGAGGAGGACAAAGAGGGCGGATGGATTACGTTCACCTCCACAGTTCCCAAGAGGCCTCAGCGGCAGGCACGGTTATAATTGCGTTGTGATTAATTAGCCCTCCATCCCTCACCCTTGTTGGAGCTTGTTTTTCTAATCTTTGACCCATGCAGTGCCAGTGTGTTACTGACTTGTTAACCTGAAGTCTTCTTCTTTTTACTCCCTCCTCATCCTTTCATCACTTTCTCTCCCGTCAACTTTTTTTCTCTCCTCTATTCGTGACTCTCCACCTCTCTGTTCTCCCCTCTCACCTTTTGTCAATCAGGACTTAGAGAAGATCTCTGAGTTTTTCAAGACTAACTACAAATTGGAGCTGGCAGAGAAGGACATGTGTGTGAAGGGGTGGAACTGGGGAACAGCCAAGTTCTCAGGTAATGAATACACAACAAAAATGTTCTCACCAGATTCAAAGCAAAATCATTATAGATTAGCAGCTACGACATCAAAGGATCAGTTTTTCTCAGTGATTCAAGTGTCGTTTACCCAAATGATCCATAAAGATCTCGGTTCATAGCTTTTTACTTAGAGAATTTGGAAAGTCAACTTGTAGCAGCAAACAACAAAAAGTCCTATAATAATAGCATCTCACTGAAAAACATAAATGGATTGTTAAAGATTTGAAAAAATAAGCTGCTGCTGACAATAGGTTTTCTTGTTTCTCCCTCTCCCACCACAGGGCCGCTGTTATCATTTGATGTAAATGACAACACAGCGTTCGAGGTCCCACTGTCCAACGTGTCCCAGTGCGCCACGGGAAAGAACGAAGTCACCCTGGAGTTTCACCAGAATGACGACACCGAGGTCTCGCTCATGGAGGTCCGATTCTACGTCCCGCCCAGCCAGTCTGATGAACGACAAGACCCTGTTGAGGTGAGGACAGATGGGCCACTTCCTTTTCTATGACTAGTTCTTCCTCTATTTTTGTTTGTTTGTTTTTTAATCTCCATTAATAATAGTCCTAAAAGTGTGTGTTTTCCCTACAGGCGTTTGCTCAGAGCGTGTTGTCTAAGGCTGATGTGATCCAGGCCACAGGAGACGCTGTCTGTATCTTCAAAGAGCTGCAGTGTCTTACGCCCAGAGGAAGGTATGATCAACAAAACAGTCACTCAATATTTCCTTATTTGTGTTCTCTGAAATTGATATAACATGGGAAGGAGGTTAGTGATTAAATCCCTCAACTACAGGGCTGGTAATGGAGCTAATTTCCGTGCTACGAGTCAATGTAAACATGCTGAGTTGAGCCATAGTGAGACTTTGTTAATCTAAACTGCTCTATCATTTCTCTCTTTTTCCTCACTCAGATACGACATCCGTATCTACCCGACATTCCTTCACCTCCATGGTAAGACCTTCGATTACAAGATTCCCTACACCACCGTGCTACGTCTGTTCCTGCTGCCACACAAGGATCAGAGGCAGATGTTTTTTGTTGTAAGTGGACTCTTGTTCATACTTTTTTTTTTTTACTTTGTACCCCAACTGACCTTTTTATTTCTGTCGTTCCTTCTCACAGTTTCTTTTTGTTTTTGTTTCAATAGATCAGTCTGGATCCTCCGATCAAGCAGGGTCAGACACGTTATCACTTCCTCATTCTGCTCTTCTCCAAGGAGGAGGACATCAGCCTCACTCTCAACATGAGCGAGTGAGTATCTTACATCATGGTTTTATAGGATCAGTGTTCAGTACACACTTCTTATCCACAAGGGGGAAGCAGATATCTGGAGGAGTCATTTTTATGTGTTTACAGTGGCTCCGAGACTTCTTCTGCTCCTTGTATTGTTTCTTGTCGTGTTTTATTTAAGATATTAAACCTGTTCTTCCTCTGTGTGTCTAACAGGGAGGATGTGGAGCGCCGCTTTGAGGGCAAGCTCAGTAAAAACATGTCAGGCTCTCTGTATGAGATGGTCAGCAGGGTGATGAAGGCGCTGGTAAACCGAAAGATCACTGTACCTGGAAACTTCCAGGGGTAAGCAACAAATAAACGCATTCAGAACACATTTTATTTCATATTTAAGTAAATCCTGTTAAACGTGCCTCATTCCTCTACAGTCACTCCGGGGCTCAGTGCATCACCTGCTCCTACAAGGCGTCCTCAGGCCTCCTCTACCCCCTGGAGAGGGGCTTCATTTATGTCCACAAGCCCCCCGTACACCTGCGCTTCGAGGAGATCTCCTGTGTGAACTTCGCCCGAGGCACCACCACAACCCGGTCCTTCGACTTTGAGATCGAGACCAAGCAGGGAAATCAGTACACCTTCAGCAGCATTGAGAGGTGAGGACGCAGAAATTCACTGTCTCAGGGGCGCCAGAGGAACATGGTTATTAATACTCCCATAAATTATTCTGACATTATCCAGGTTTCTGATCCTTTGTGTCAATATGGGCGTGTTTTTGATTCCTTTTTTCCATCATTATCTTCCTGAAGATATCAATAAACTAAGATAATGAGAGTGAAAAATTGTGACAGTGTAGGACAGTGCACTTAAACAATAACTAAAAGAAGATACATTTAAATGAGCACATTTTACATATTTATGAACACATTTTTTTTTTCTTCATTTTTGTACCCTGTGAATTTCTTCAGCGGATGAAGAAGTAATCACTTTGGTTTCTGGATGCCTGAGCTCCGCCGCATTTGCCACATTGCTGATTTTGCTTCTCCATCTTATCACCGTAATTAAACATTAGAGCAGTAAGCAGTGAAAATCACCCTCTGCATTAGTGTTAACAGACGTTCACTTTCATTTCATATTTAACTGGAGCCTGACCAGTATTGGTAGGATAGTAGGATTGTAAGATGTCTTACTGTAATTAAACCATACAAACATTGAAAAAGTCAGCCAGCATGAGACCAGTAATATCACGTACTGATGTATTTAAAAAACGCTAAAAGTCGCATCCATTGTTATTGAGATAGTGAGAACATATAATATAGATGTTAGGTCATATTCACACTCTGACCTTGTCCACCCTTTTTTTTCTCCTTTCCTGTAGAGAAGAGTATGGCAAACTGTTTGACTTTGTTAATGCCAAGAAGCTCAACATCAAGAACAGAGGGTTCAAAGAGGTAACTTTAATAATTATTCGAACATCTCATCCCAGTGTGTAAACAAACATATTACGTGTGTTTTGTCAGACTTCATCCCAGATATTGATGCTTGTTGCCCTTCTCCTGTATGTCTGTCCTTGTACCCCTGTAGAAGAAGGTGGGTATGGTCATGGGCGTCACGTGTGAATTAGACTCTTGATTTTATCGGTGTGGAGTGATCTCTGCTTGCATGGCGTGCTCCTGTGTGTATGCGTGGGTGTGTGTGTGTTACAGAGGATTGTGTCTTATAATCTTGATTTTGTTTGGACATTACCAACACGATTGGGGTCGAACCTGATAAATCCTCATCGATTTATGACTAATCATGGGACATCGGGGGGGGGGTGGAGTGTGACTGATAATTGTTTGCATCGTGCTGACTAATGTGTGGCCCGGGGGCTTTTGGTGTGCTTTAACACTCGACACAGCTGTCATCATGACCGCTGCCTCACACAGACGGAGCTGATTGCATTAATGCTGTATGTTGAAATGTATGAGGTCCCGGTCTGTCTGACAATGCAGTCCAATCACCAACTCAGGTTTGCTGTTAACATGGCCATCTGTTGCCATGGTGACAGGGTCAGCAGCGTGGGTCAGTGAAAATGAATGGGCCTGTTATCCATTTCCTGTTGTTTTTTGTTAATTTGACTTGACTTTGTCGCCTGTTAGTCTGCTAGCAGGCGTTGTCATAGATACATGGTGATGAGAGACCACGTGGAAGGAGAAGAAGATAGCTTGGTTTTATCGACAACTACTGTTTACGCAGTTTTTGTGTAATGCTAAACTAAACTGCAAAAAGCTGAAGATGAAGAAACTTAAGTTCTGTGAAATTTGCTTTTTTTTGTGTTTTCTTGCATTTTACTGACTAAATAATCAACTATGGAAGTTTTGCTAATTTGCAGCCCTCTGCATGACTGTCAGGTCATGAAAAGCTATGCTGTATTGTTGGTCTTGTTGGTTTGGGATTTTTTTTTACCGTTCAGTTTACTTTCAGGGCATGAAAGGTAAAATTGACGAGTACAGCGACTCAGACGAAGACCAGCACGATGCCTACCTGGAGAGGATGAAGGCAGAGGGCAAGATCAGAGAGGAGGGCAACGACAGCGACGAATCGGATGCCGAAAGCGGTGAGTAACAGTCTTAGTATGATAGAAGTAGGAAATACATGTTGAGTTCAGGAGATCAGTGGGTTTGATCAGAGGCTGTTATGTCCCATTTCACCCTTCAGATGAGTCGTTTAATCCCGGAGAAGAAGATGACGACATTGCAGAAGAGTGAGTGACTTTTTGTTAATTTTTCTTTCTGTCACCCTGACTTTGTTTCAACCAGCTGAAGTAACTCCTGGTTGCCTGTCCTGTTTTGACCATATCTGTCACTCAGGTACGACAGCAATGCCTCTGCAAGCGACAGTAGTGACGACGGGGACGATAGTGACGATGAGAGCGCGAAGAAGAAGAAGGCAAAGAAAGCCAAACCGGTTAAGGAGAAAAAAGAAAGGAAACCACGGAAAGAGGTAAGTCAACAGGAAGCAGACGAGAGAAATATCAGGCTGTAAGGAAGATTCAATCAGAAATGTTTGTGTTTTTCTTGAAAGGATGCCCCTAGTATTGAAAGTAGCTGTACAGTATATATTAACTTGTATCACTGCACATATTTACCCGTTGATTTCCTTCCTTTTCTACCATAGAAGAAGAAGAAGCAGAAAGACACCGGCGGCCCCAAGAGGCCCATGAGTGCCTACATGCTGTGGCTCAACTCTAGCCGCGAGCGGATTAAGTCTGAGAACCCTGGCATCTCCATCACAGAGATATCCAAGAAGGCCGGAGAGATGTGGAGACAACTGGGCAAAGACGAGAAGGAGGTGAGGAGATAGAACAAGGAGGACGAGAGAGAGAATAAGATTTATTCCTCTGCCCTCACAACACGAGAGAGTATGTGTGCAAAGAGTTTGGCTGTGACCACAGAACAATATATGTAAAAGCTGTATGTCGGATCAGTTCAATTAAAATAGATTTGATTTGCTAAACTTTCTGTTTATTTATTAAACTTTAATTTTTAACTGTATTCTTTGTATCTTCAGGAGTGGGACGTGAAGGCTGGAGAGGCCAAGAGGGACTATGACAAAGCAAAGAAGGAGTACAAAGAGAGCGGTGGAGGATCAACCTCGGTTTCCAAGAAGTAAGGCTCGCAACACAAAACAACACAGCTTTTTTTTCCCCCTTGTTGCAAACTGTCTCAATTATATGCACCTTTTTTTTCTCCCAACTCTTCACCCGTTAGGGAGAGTAAAAAATCTGCTGGTAAAAAGGATGACAAAAAGAGGAAGTCTGCAGGAGGAGATAAGGACAAGGAGCGAGGTGGCAACGACAGCTTCAAGAGTCGAGAGTTCATCGAGACGAGCGAGAGTTCATCGGACTCGGACCACAAGAGCAAGTCCAAGAGGAAGAAGGTAAAGGCAGTAATGGTTAATGTGATTATCTGCAGCAAACTCCATTAACATATCCATCCTGTCCATCTCTGTGACAGCACTTGCCGCAGCGAGTCAGGTTTTTTGTAATAATACACGCATCAGGGAGCTGCATTGTTCTCCACCACTTCTAAGTTTGGGGACATAAAGAACGTATTCATTAGCTGTTACAAAATGTCCTATAATTGTTTCTGACGAGCAGGTTTCCATTATATTCTAGTGCTGGACAGTATAGCCAACAAAGTAAACACCCACAGTGTGGTTCAGGTGGTTGTTTGCGTGCAGTTTTGACATAAGTGCACAATGTGTGGTAGTATTAAACTCAAGCTGAGGACAACAACAGTACGATCTACTGTTGCTGAAAAAAAGCTGAAGAGCTTTTTTGTGTCATTTGGACAAAAATATATATAAAAGCTTTTTAGTGAGCAGCAGGTGATTTTATTTTCAGGAAGAGAGAGGACTGTTGAAAGAAGCTGACAGCCTGCAGGTCTGACTGAGGGACAGCTGCAGGGGAACCAAACCTAGACTCAAAATAGAAAGCACTATATAAAAGGTGCCTGCAGGTCCTTTTTAAAAGATGTTTGACAAACTGAGAATGAGACTCAAAAATCAAACTTGTGTGGCCGTATTTGAGAGCTAAATAATCCAGTATATACTGTATGTCAACCCTAATGTTATCATGTGAAATGTGGAATAAAAACCATCTTGTTTTTTCGTATTACACTCGCACATTGTACTGATCTGTTTTTTTAAATATCTTTTCACCAGGAATCAGACGAGGAGGAGGAAGAGGCCATGTCCACACCTGCCAGCTCCGAGGAAGAGTCTGACTAAACACACACACTTTAACCCGGCATACACACAAACCAAGGACCAAGCATTTATTATCTCCATGTTGAGATCTCACAAATGGGCTGACAGAGTACAAACACAGTCTTGTGAGGGCCTCTGAAAGCTCATGTACTATTTGATACGACAGCTCAGTGAAATGGTGGTATACTGGTGTACCGCTTTTCCCAGAAATCTTGATGGGTTTTTTTTGTTTCATCTCACCCATGGGGATGGTTGATGTAGTTTTTATAGCAATGAGGAGAGTAGGAGTTATTAGTTGATGCGAACAGATTTTGTTCCTCCCGAGTAAAGCATTTACAAACAGGAGTCAAGTGTTTTTTTTGTGTTTTGTCATGTTTTCAGGCTTAAATAAATAAATGCATCATTTTTAATAAATCCTCACTTTGCTGTTTGTTTTTTGTACACTGCTTTTCTACACCAATTCCCCAAAAAGTTAAGACACTGTAAAACCTCATAAAAACAGAATCATTTGCAAGTGACTGTTCTCCGCACACACATTAATACATTTTACTGTTATTTCCCACCACATGAGAGGGGGCACCTACTGTACCCACTGTAGTAATGATGCTGCAGCTCAGGGAGATTCCTTCTACATTACCAACAGACAACAGAAAGAGCCCCAAAACTGTCACTGTAGTCATCATACTGTAGTCATGTAGTCGTCATACACTGTTGTACATCAGATCCATTAAACAGGCGGGTGGTTTGGGAGTGTGTTATCAGGAAGAAGTTACATGGAGACCCTGGTGAATGTTTGAGAGGTTTCACACGGGGCCGAGGTCTAAGTACGCAGCGGTTTGTAAAAGGTCTGCTTTACTGGGGTCAAACAGGGTGGCTTTTAAGAGCCATCGGATGTGTGGTTCACCTCAACTTTGACCGTGTTGATGATAAGATACTCTTCCTGCTGCAGTTAGACTGACTGGCTGTCCTGAGAGGCCCCCCCAGATTTACTGTCAGTTGCACGTTATATTTTTGACATTAATTCCTGTCTCATGGAGCCATGTGAATTGATTTTTGCATTAAGATCCCCCTGTGACCTCGGTTCCCTTAGTACAGTATGGCTGCACATTAAAGTGTGTTTGCAAGACTTGAGTACGACTGCGTAGTTTAAGAAAGTAGTGACGCCTTTTGTGGCTCCAGAAGAAGCTGCGTTCAACCTCATAAGTTGCATCAAGTGAGCTGACTCAGTGGCCAAGTTGCATTGTGGGTAACATAGGCCGTGTCCTTTATCGATCTATTCAATTGCGACCACTATCCGTAGCCTAAAATCCGATGTAGACCAAAGCCATGTTTCTGAATCTCTCCATTTGCACTGTTAAATCACAATAATGCAGTAAATCTCAATTCTGATACCTGAACTTTTTGTATTGGCCAATACTTAGTACCAATCCGACACCAGTGTGTTACAAAACATGCACTTTAGTTGTATTATCAGCGGGCCTCCATGTTGTGGATGTGCTTGAAGCTTCACAGCTTGGTTGCTTGTACTGTAAAAACAAATCTGTTAAGTTGCGTAAATGTGTAAAGGACGCCTCTGAGAAGGGCCAGTTTCTAATTACATTGAATTTTGATTAAATTAGGTGGTGTTTGGTTGGTGCTTAGACTCGTGTACTCACCGATGCCACTAGCATTGTAGGCAGCATCGGAGGCCTTTCTGATACCGGTATCATTATTGAAACAACCCTACCTGAGACCAAAGTGGCTGAGCGACCATCGTTCTCATCCCTAGCGCCAAAGTCCAGTCAATGTTTAGTAAATACAAATGTAGCTGTAGCAGAACTGACAGAGGGAGGCTGCGTAGGTGCTTCATGTGGTGTGCGCATGTATGCGGTTGCATGCCGTCATGTCCTTAATGTTGCGGTTAAAGACGTATTGAGTGTGGATGTGTTTACATCGAACCCTTCCGGTTGTATGATGATCACTTTCACGCTGGTTTCACCTTTCACAAAGAAAATCCATGCGACGATCTTCCACTCCCTCTTGTATTGTTCGTGTATAGGTTTCACAGTATCATTGTCCATTACAGAAATGCTGTGATAACCGTTACAGTCACATGCAGCCTGAGAGCTTGTTTGTACGTCCAAAACGTGCATGTGTGTTTATGTGTTTCTTGTCTTGTCTTAGGTTACCATTAATTGACCACGAACATAATGGACCCACTTAAGAAATGACATAGTCTCCAGGCACATACATCTACACACACGCACTCACGCACGCACACTGTCATTGCTTCATTACATTATCTCCCTGATGTGAGAGACCGTAATGCTGTCGGTGCTTGTGAGTGTATTGAGAAGTGGTCGTATCATATGTCACAGTTATTGCAGTTGTCAATAACGCCACAGTTTGTAATCTATTACAGTGCATTCATACTCGAGCCTCTTATAGGGGCTTGAATTAGATGTATTTTCTCTATACTGTTAATGTACAGAAGTGAACATAATGTTGTTTAATGGAGACATTTATAATGCTTGGATTTGCACCATAATTAAAGTCATGACAGCTTCTTCCAAGAAACCTTAAAGGGACCTCAGATGAACTTTATCCTGGCTGACCTCGAGTCTGTCCTGTCAGTTTTAACGTAAAATGTTCCTGGATGTTAGTGTAATAATAATCATAATAATAACTAGATTGGGATCATACCAGCCGTGACATCAGTGTCTGAACGTTTAAACCAACGAGTACTACATGAGTACTCAGTAGTCATTGGAAGGACCGGGCTTGTCTTTGAACTCGGCCTTCATTTTAATCTCAGCTACACACCTGTCAAGTTTTGTGACTGTATCTTGCACAGTTGTGATGCTATCGTGCTGACAAAATTGACCTCAGACAGACCAACAAAGTGAAAACAATACCAGCTGCGTCAGAGTGGACGGGAATGATTTGAACTTGTTACAGTCGTCTGCAACTCAAAATAGATGTGGGCCAGAGCTGTAAAAGTGGGGGGCCAATAGTTTTTGACTGTATCAGTTGTGATGCTATCGTGCTGAAAGAGATCTGTCGCAAAGTGAACTGATACATTTAGTGAATACTCTTTTAACAAGACCTTTATTCACATGTATGTGTATGTATAAAATGTGGCACATTCTGGATCATAAACAAAAACACATTAATATGCAATAAAAAAAAAGTGGGTCCTGGTCCAAAATATATAGAATGTTTTCTACATATTGACATTTTTACATAAATGCAAAACACACGCAAACATTTTTGACAAGAATCCCCTGAAGCTGCATCAGCTGGGTCCTCTGTGAAGATCCCGTCACGATCAGTTCCTACGTTGTACTGCTCACAACAAGGTCTGTGGGTTATCCAGAGTCACTGGTTCATGATTTCTGAAAAGAGACGTTACTGTAGAGTTTTACAAATGTGTTTTTTTGGTGCTTTGAGCCTCACAAGCTGAGTGGCAACTACTTCCATTTTAATCAAGAGAGGGCTGACATCTCTGCGGCCAATATCTCCAAAACTCTGCCACTCGCACCGAAACCAATAATAATTTCACTTAATGAAAGAATATGTTAAAAGCTAAGCAGGTTCTTAGAAATGTTCATAACTGATGAGTGAATCTTTGATGAAAACCTCACAAAGTACCAGCTGATGCAGCAGTAATGTACTTGTATCTTATTCAAGTAACAATCTTTAGGAAGTGTGTGCTGTGTGCTGTGAAGAGCCTCGCTGTGAAATGAACCAAAAAAGACAAACCGTAACCTAAACTAAGCATCCAGGAAGTGTTAAAAACCCACTGAAAGGATGTCAAAAACAGTATCTGGAGCAAATCAAAACGGATTCATGTCATATTGATTAGTGTTCCTGAATAACTGCATGTTTTCAAAGGTACACAGCTGGAATTAGCCAGAGATGGTGAGAGAAAAGAGGCATGGGAGGTGGGGATTTGTGGTTAAGAAGGCGGGAGAAAGAGGGAGGGACAGAGGGACACTTCACATCCTCCTCTCGCTCATTAGAGTAAAGTAAGGGGAGGTCCAGTTTGTGTTATAAACCAATGAAACAAAGACAGTGAGCTGGAGGAGAGAGACAGTGAGGTTTCACCATCACACATCTAATGAAGAGGGTGAACGCAGGTCATTCCAAGGAGCGAAGACCAGTGTGAAGATTAAGACCACATTTACTGTCATTAGAGTCACGAGTGAGTCTTCACACTCAGACGCTGCACCTGTTGAGGCTGGACTCTCTCACTCTCTGACTTGCACTGACGAGCAGCCATGGGCTCCTGGGCGCTGGGCTGCGTCACCGACTTCTTCACCTACGAGACGACCAAGTCTGTGGTGGTCAAGAGCTGGTCAGTGGGCATCATCAACCGGATCGTACAGCTGCTCATCATCACATATTTTGTCGGGTCAGTGGCTCATGTTTGCATGTTTCTGTGGGTGATTGTGATTTCTGATTATCTGTCTTCTTCTCTTGTGAAACCATTGATTTTCCCCAAATGTTTTCATTCACCTCTAATGACATCCTCTACTGAGATTTCTGCAGCCACACAAACACAACGGAAGTGGTTGGATTTAATTTATGGGGCTAAACGCTTTGAAATATCATCATCAAAACTCAACAGCAGCGTGCATTTTCAGAAGCGTTTCCCCTGGGACGACTTTCAGATGACGCTGTTTTGTGAAACTGTCTTCAATTTCCAAATGGCCAGACAGTTATTGTTAGAATGTGTTTCTATGTATCTCTTTAATTTTTAGACAAAAGAAAAGTGAAGTGAAACCAAACACTGCACCTCACACACTCAACGTCACCTTTATTAAACTGTCCAAAAATAGATCCTTGCATAAAAATCTAGAGCAAAGGGGTAAAATGTGACAAAGGTGTCCAGTCACAATCCAATTGGGATTTTTTTTTAAGTGGAGAAAATCTGCAGGTAGAGTCAGATTTAGTTTGGACTTGTTTACAATGCAACTACATTTTCAATTGATAGTTTTCTGTCTTTGTCTTTAGGCACTGTGGTGACTCTCCTGTCCAGCATCCAATTTAAAACCGGTCCAATTTAAAAAACAAGAAACTGACATCCTTGAAAAATCCAGATGGTTGTTTACTATTACTAACACTTACTGCAGATCCAAAAGCATTTCCAATATACTTAAATATTTTCTCAACCGTCTGGATGTAACAACTTTTTTCTGTTTTCTAATCCAAACAAAGATGATAGTCTGAAATAATAACGTAAACCAAACATTTTTGACTTTCCATTATTTTATATTTCCAAACAAAATGATGCTTTAAGATTTTACTGAATGGTCTGTACCGAACGAACAAGGACATGTAACTTCCAGCCTCCTGGATCTGAAATACAGTTTCAACTTGGGAAACTGGCTAAAACACTTCTTTTTTGTTTTGGGCACAACAAACTGAATATTTTCTCATCCAGATGGTTAAAAAAAGTCTTTCCGGGATCTGGAAATGCGTTAAGGACAGCAGAAAGTGTTGTTGAACAACGGTGAAACTGAAATTATTATTTTTTAATTATTTTTATATGAAAGTATATTTTAAAGGTACAGTACACCCCCAAATTTAGAAAAAATACATAGTGGAGTCTCCTCCACTTCAACTCTTGAACTTCTGTCAGATCTTTTCTGTTGTGTCCTTTCCTCCTGCAGGTGGGTCTTCATCCACGAGAAAGCTTATCAGACGATCGACACCGGCATCGAGTCCTCGGTGATGACCAAAGTAAAAGGCTTCGGTTACCATCACAACAGCGTGATGGATGTGGCCGACTACGTCTTCCCCCAGCAGGTGTGTGACCCTGTTAACACACGGTTAATAAGTGTGACCTTTGACCTTTGGTGCAACCACTGCTTTTCAGATTACTATCGTCTTTCATTGTGAAATGCACATTTTGAACATCATGTAGCATCACATCAACATACATTACTCTCTGCTGTGCTTCAGGGTGCCGGCGTGTTCTGCATCATGACCAAACTCATCATCACCGAAAATCAGTTCCAAGGCAGATGTGCAGAGGTGAGGAGACACACCGACATCACCGGTTAACATCAGCTTCACTGGATCTTACTGTCACACCAATTATATTTCATGGGCTTGCTCTGAGCTGTAGTACTGAGTTTTTGGTCCACTCTCACATTTCTCAGGCAGCGTTCTCCTGATTGTTTCTGCGTTCATGGCCAAGTGTAACTGGGATTTTGCAGTCAGAGCCACCTGCAAGCCCTTCGATCCATCCTTTAGACTCAGGACCATCTTTAAAAAGCTGCTTTGAAAAAATGTCATTAATGTAAATAACTATATTTATTGTATTGTATTTCATTTGTGTGCCTGATATTACTTATGGGGAAAAAACTGAAGGAAAGCACACACCTATTCAAGGCAGGTGAGGAAAGATGGTGAACATTTATGCTGAACAGGACCGGTGTCTGTCCAGTGTGTTGACCAGCTTTGTCTCACTACAGCCCAGTCTAATGCAAGAACCATCGTTCCAGCTGTAAAATGCTTCTTCAAGTTCCTGTACACTCTCACATTTGAGTTTATGTGTGTGTGTGTTTCAGACTGGTGGGAGGTTCAGTTGTTTCACAGATAAAGACTGCCACAAGCATTATGGCACCATCCTTGCCAACGGTGAGTCTACTGTAACTTACTTAGCAAACTATTTTCAAGCGCGCGAGTTATTAATCTCCTCCAAACTCAAAAAGACTGCAGAGGCTGAGCACTCAATCCGTTTAACATTCAGTAAATCCAGCTCTTGAATATCCAGTATCAGGTGATGCACCAGTCGCCAAAAAAGTCTCTGTCATCCCTGGTGGAAGTTTCACCAGAGTCTAGTCCACATGTACACTGGTATATCTCAAGCAAAAACGGTGTCCGTCCAGATGGCCATTCCCGTACACTGGGCATACACTAGAGTTGTCAACAGCCAGCAGATCAGTGTACGTGTGGACAGGGCCTAATCCGAAAAGCAGGAACAGCTCAGGCACAACCAACTTCAGTGCTTCAGTGTGTATCGGTTGTTTTATCTTTAAAGTCAGATACAAGACCCGCTGGGTAAACACACAAAGTTACTTTTGACTGTTGGAGCATTTCAGAGATGAACACACAGGCCGCTCACTCTCCTCACCTTTTGTCTCACACACCAGGCGTAATAACAGGTGTTTGCCTCGACGCCTCGAATGACACCAAGGGTCAGTGTGAGATTGCAGGATGGTGTCCGGCTGAGAACGATTCTGTAACGATGTAAGATTTACACACACACACACACACACACACATAGGCATGCCTGTGCACCAGATCAAATAATCAAACACTGGAAGCCTCAATTGTCATCCTCACCCCTTCTTCCCTGTCAACATCCTCCCTAGCGAACCGATGCTGGATGTGAACAACTTCACCATCTTCATCAAAAACAGTATTCGTTTTCCGCTCTTCAGTGTCACCAGGTAGGTCACACACAGGCACACACACACACACACACACACACACACACACACACACACACACACACACACACGCATTCTCTAATTTAAGGAGTTGAAAACGTAACCTTCATACATTTTTTTTTTTTGTCACTCTCTCTCAGAGGGAACTTTCCCAGTTCAATGACTTCGTCAGAGATCAAGAGATGCACCTACCACCCGAAGAACAACCCCTTCTGCCCCATCTTTCGTGTGGGGGACGTGCTGAACTACACCGGGCTGAACGTGCAGGACCTGGCGGTCAAGGTGATCTGTCCTCTGTCTCCTCCTTCTTCTTCTTTCTTCTTAAAATCCCCTGCACCCTTCATGCTCAAGGTTTAAAAGTTGTAGCTGCACAAGAAACTACACACAACGCGACAGTTTTGTTGACATGCAGGGGGAAAGGAGGAGGGTTGCTCTGTCATGAAAGATAAGCTCGATGGCAATAAGAGAATATTGGACTATAAAAAAGAAAAATTCAGTTCGACTTGGCAAATTTGTGCACGCTGCCTTGACAGTGCTGATCTTTTAGGGGACAGAGAGCTGAAGGGTCTAAATTATAGGAAGCTACGGTAGCTTATTAGCTAGTTTGAACCAATAATGTGTATTTATCCTCCTCTGCATGCTAACCAGCTAGCCCTTTTCATAATACCACTCAGAGCTCCCAGTGTGGACCACTAGCTGCACGGCTTACTGTTATACTGTAACTACAGCTACAGTGAGCAACAGTGAGCGGTTCCTCTATTTGTTTGAGTAGTACGAATTTGAGAGGTGGCCAATTCTTACATATCGCACCTTTAATTGCGCCAATACGTCTTGTTAAAAGAAATGTTTTCCCATGTGAACCTGTTGTCCCGTAAGAGACAGAACAAAACATACAGGGCTTGTTAGCTTCGAGTTGTTTATTTCCTTACTTCAATAACTTTTTTATTCGAACAAAATGGCGTACAATAGTGCACAAAATGACAAGGGTCTGTCTTCATCCCTCTCTTTCAGGGCGGAGAAATAGGAATAAACATCCAGTGGAAGTGTAACCTGGACTGGAACGTTGAAGACTGCGTACCTCGCTACTCTTTCACACGACTCGACAAACCGTTTGAAAAGAACGCCGTCTCCAAAGGCTACAACTTCAGGTAGTGAGTCTGATTCCTCCTCTCGATGTGTCCTCATCCTTTGTGTTGCTTCTCAAACCTTTTTTTTTTTTTTTCATCTGTCTTTGAATGCAGATTTGCCAAATATTTCAAGACAGAGAATGGGACTGAATTTCGGACACTTCACAAAGCATACGCAATCCGCTTCGATGTTATGGTCACTGGAAATGTGAGTGCGCCTGCATGTGTCTGTTTGTGTACATTTAAAACACATTTTTAGACGTCTTACTTGACATTTATTGCAACACTGTTCACCGAACATGTGTCTAAATGTGTCTTTAAAAGTTTTAGTATCATACAAGTTGTTTCCAGCAGCAACTTAGGGGATTGCCACAAATGTACAGTGTTATTTAATTTAATTTAAATGTTTATTTCATTTTATTTGCACACACAGATTAAATAAAATCGGATATTTAAAAGATAAGATAGGTGTCAGGAGAGGTCAAAAAGCCATCGGGCTTATACAACAGACCTCCCCAATAAAAATGTATATTTCTCTACATCTCTGCCTGTCTCGCTCTTCCAGGCAGGAAAGTTTGACACAATCCCAACACTGATCAACTTGGTGGCTGCCTTCACCTCCGTCGGACTGGTAGGAAGTTCTGCTCTGGCTGAAGATGATTAAGAAATGTGTTGGTTTTTTTTTCTTCTCGCTGTCAGCTTTCATCACACTTCTTCTGTCTGTGTCGGCAGGGTGCGGTTCTCTGCGACATTATCTTACTGAACTTCTTGAAAGGGGCAGACCAGTACAAAGCCAAGAAGTTTGAGGAGGTGATGAGTTTTGTTTTTTTACATAATACAGTTGCATGCATTTTATAGACACTAACATCAGCCTGACTTTGACCAAGAAATTGAGTCTAAATGAACATATTTTCATTGTTTTGTCCATCCAGGTGTCAGAGGCTCAGATAGAAGCATCTATTGCTCAGAGCCCAGGCAGCCAGCTTTCACTGAAACCAGGTATCAAGAGCTCGTACGACTCCGGAGCCCTGTCCCTCGACACCACCGACCAAACTATGTGACTGGACACCATCTGAAGAAGTGGACATCCCTCTGTCTCTGTCTCTCTCTTTCCTTTATTGCCCTGCAAGATATTGATTATTCCTCTTCAGCTTCTCAAGATCCTGCTGTCAGTTTTAGTTTGACAAGCCTATGAAATTAGGGAGAAGGAGGACAACGATTTTGCAACTAGAAGTGGGTGTCGGAGGAAAGGAAATAACAACAACTGGCACACTGGAGCCTCCTGCATACTCCCCCTAGAAAAAAGATTTAAATCGTCACCATTTAGATGAAGCTTAATTAAAGCTACACTCATTAAAATCAGAGGGAAACGTCAAGCAGTGAAACTGTTATTTTATTGTCAGCAGTTTCACTTTACGAGACATTTCACGTCGTCTTGACGCCAATAAAAATGCAACCTCCTGTTTGTCAGCCAAAATATTAAAGCTGAACAAAAACCCCCTCTCGTTTCCAGTTAGCTTCGCTTCAACCAAACCAGAATTTGAAAAACATGTTCAGTACGAAAAAATAAAGTTGTTTGCGTAATAAATTTTGGAGTATTTCTCTTTCTTGTCCTTCACAAATAAAAGCACAGAAGAGTCATCGAACTGTGTAAAGACAGGGTTAATACTGACGTGTGTGTGTGTGTGTTATGAGAGGGGGGCAGCAGTGTGGGGGAAATGTGTGTGTGGTTTGAGGTTTACAAATGGGCCATTATTAGTCTACTTCTGGGTAATGGCGCACAGTGCAGACTAATGGACTAATGTGGGTCCTCTCCTTTATTCTCGTCAGTCCAAACTGAATCCAAAATGATCAGCTTTTTTCTCAGGTTTCCTCCCACATGTTCATGTCAGACATTTATGTAATTCTCTCTGTCACACACATAATCAAATCAAATCAAATCAAATTTTATTTGTATAGCCCAAATTCACAAATCACAGTTTGCCTCAGAGGGCTTTACAATCTGTACAGAGACGACACCCTCTGTCCTTCGACCCTCGATTCGAGTGAGGAAAAACTTGCCCCAAAAAAGGCCCTTTTAACAGGGAAAAAATGTGGAAGAAACCTCAGGGAGAGCCACAGAGGAGGGATCCCTCTCCCAGGACGGACAGACGTGCAATAGATGTCGCATGTACAGAGCAGATCAACGAGATCACAATGTATTCAATTATAAGCGATGGTTGACAGGAGTGAAAGTACACAAAGATGTATTACAGCAATAATGATGAAATGCACATGGAAATGTGATTACTAGTGATAACAGTAGTAATGATCAATGGCAAGGATGGTATGTAGCAATGCAGTACGATAATAGTAGTGGAACGTATGTAACAGAGATGTGACTAATATTAGCGACAGTAGTGGTGGGTGTCAGGCAGGGTCATGGCAGTAGGTGCATCCACGATCAGGCAGGGCCATAGCAGTAGGCGCATCCACGATCAGGCAGGGCCATAGCAGTGGGCGCATCCACGATCAGGCAGGGCCATAGCAGTGGGCGCATCCACGATCCACGACCCGGGCGCGGCCAGGATCCAAGGGAGCCTGTAGGACTAGAAAGCACAAGGACTCCGGGGAAGAAGCAAGTCAGTGACATGCAGAGATGGGGCATATATACAGGCATAATGTATACAGATGGAGAGGAGAGGAGAGGGGAGGAGAGAGAAGCTCAGTGTGTCATTGTCCCCCGGACTAGGCCTATAGCAGCATAACTAAGAGCTGGTCCAGGACAGGCCTGGGCCTGTCCTGGACCAGCCCTAACTATAAGCTCTATCGAAGAGGAAGGTCTTAAGTCTACTCTTAAAGGTAGAGAGGGTGTCCGCCTCCCGGACCAAAACAGGAAGATGGTTCCACAGAAGAGGAGCTTGATAACTGAAGGCTCTGGCTCCCATTCTACTTTTGGAGACTTTAGGAACTACAAGTAATCCTGCGTTCTGGGAGCGTAATGCTCTAGTTGGGTGATAGGGTAATATGAGCTCCTGGAGATATGATGGTGCCTGACCATTAACAGCTTTGTAAGTGAGGAGAAGGATTTTAAACTCTATTCTTGATTTTACAGGGAGCCAGTGCAGAGAGGCCAGTACAGGAGTAATATGATCTCTTTTCTTAGTTCCTGTCAGTACACGTGCTGCAGCATTCTGGACCAGCTGGAGACTCTTTAGAGACTTGTTAGGGCAGCCTGATAATAGAGAATTACAATAGTCCAGTCTGGAAGTAACAAATGCATGGACTAGCTTTTCTGCGTCTTTTTGAGACAGGATGGGCCTGATTTTTGCAATGTTACGTAGATGAAAAAATGCAGACCTTGAAATTTGTTTTATGTGGGAGTTGAAGGACATATCTTGATCAAAGATAACTCCCAGATTCCTGACGGTGGTGCTGGAGGCCAAGTTAGTGCCATCCAAACTCGCTATATCATTAGATAATGCATCTCTAAGGTGTTTAGGACCAAGTACTATAACTTCGGTTTTATCTGAGTTTAACAGCAGAAAATTGCAGGTCATCCAGGTCTTGATGTCCTTGAGACATGCATGGAGTTTAGTAAGCTGATTAGTTTCATTTGGCTTTATTGATAGGTATAACTGTGTATCATCTGCATAACAATGAAAGTTTATGGAGTGTTTCCGAATTATATTTCCTAGAGGGAGCATATATAAGGTGAATAGTATGGGTCCAAGCACGGAGCCTTGAGGAACACCATGACTAACCTTGGTATACAGGGATGACTCATCATTAACATGTACAAACTGAAATCGATCCGATAAATAGGACTTAAACCAGTTTAATGCGGGTCCTTTAATGCCAATTAAGTGTTCCAGTCTCTGTAGTAGAATGTGATGATCAATGGTATCAAATGCAGCACTAAGATCTAGTAAGACCAGGACAGAGACAAGTCCTTTGTCAGAAGCGATTAGGAGGTCATTTGTAACTTTCACCAGCGCCGTCTCTGTGCTATGATGTGCTCTAAAACCTGATTGAAAATCCTCATATAAACTATTTTTATGAAGAAAGTCACATAGCTGGTTGGCGACTGCTTTCTCAAGGATCTTGGAGAGGAAAGGGAGGTTGGATATAGGTCTATAGTTGGCTAAAGTTTCTGGATCAAGATTAGGCTTTTTAAGGAGCGGTCTAATTACAGCTAGTTTAAAGGATTGTGGTACGTATCCTGTTAATAGAGACAGGTTGATCATTTCTAGTAAAGATGTGCTAATTAAAGGTAAAGTTTCTTTCAGCAGCCTAGTTGGGATGGGGTCTAGGAGACAAGTTGTTGGTCTAGATGAAGAAACCATCGAAGTTAGTTGGTGGAGGTCAATGGGAGAGAAGCAGTCTAAATATAAGTCAGAATTTAGAACTGTTTCTGAGGTTCCTGTGTTTAAAGATACAATAGTGCCAGTTGAGGGCAAGCGATGATGGATTTTGTCTCTAATAGTTAAAATTTTATCATTGAAGAAGCTCATGAAGTCATTACCACTGAGCGTTGTAGGAATACATGGTTCAGTAGAGCTGTGACTTTCTGTCAGCCTGGCTACAGTGCTGAAAAGAAACCTGGTGTTGTTTTTGTTTTCCTCTATTAATGACGAGTAATAGCTTGCTCTGGCATTGCGGAGGGCCTTCCTATATGTTTTAAGGCTATCTTTCCAGGCTAAGCGGGATTCTTCCAAGTTGGTGGAACGCCATTTCCTTTCAAATTTCCGTGATGTTTGCTTCAATTTGCGGGTATCCGAGTTATACCAGGGTGCTAACCTCCTGTGCTTTATAGGTTTCCTTTTCAGGGGGGCAATAGAGTCCAGTGTTGTTCGCAATGAGCCTGCAGTGCTATCAACAAGATGATCGATTTGTGAGGAACTGAGGTTAGTGGAGGAGTCCTCTATTATATTGAGACATGGCATTGAGTTTAGTGCCAGCGGTGTAATTTCCTTAAATTTAGCTACAGCACTATCAGATAGACATCTAGTGAAGGAGTTTTTGCCTAATGGTGTGTAGTCCAGTAATAGAACTTCAAAAGTTATTAAGTGATGGTCTGATAAAAGAGGATTCTGTGGAGAAACTGTTAGATTTTCAATCTCGATACCATAAGCTAGAACAAGGTCAAGGGTGTGGTCAAAACAGTGAGTTGGTTTATGTACACACTGAGAGAAGCCAATAGATTCTAATAATGAGATAAATGCAGTACTAAGGCTATCATTAACGACATCCACATGAATATTAAAATCACCTACAATAATTACTTTATCTGATTTGAGGACTAGACTTGATAAAAACTCAGAGAATTCAGATAAAAATTCTGAGTAAGGACCAGGTGCTCGATACACTACAACAAATAGAACTGGCTGTAAAGTTTTCCACGTTGGATGTGAAAGACTCAGAACAAGGCTTTCAAATGAGTTATAATTTAATTTAGGTTTAGGAATGATTGACAGACTTAAGTCATAAATAGCTGCAACACCACCTCCTCGGCCGGAGCCTCGAGGAATGTGAGTATTAATGTGACTGGGTGGAGTGGATTCATTCAGGCTGACATATTCTTCAGGATGCAGCCAAGTTTCAGTAAGACAGAATAAATCAATATTACAATCTGAAATTAAGTCATTTACTAGTACAGCTTTCGATGACAGGGATCTGATATTTAGGAGTCCGCATTTAATTCTCTTGTCTTGTTTTGAGATTGCAGAGTTGCTGTTAATTTTTATTAGATTTTCATGCACAACTCCTCTTCTGTGGACTTTTGATTTGATTAATTTAATTAATTTAGGTGGTCGGGGGGCAGACACAGTCTCAATGAAGTTTTGGGTGTGCAACTGATCTAATGGAAGCTCAGAGAAGCGTGTAAGACTGCAGCTCTGCCTCCTGGTCTCAACTCTGGGTTGTCAGGCTGGTTGTTGGCTAATGAAATGGGTTAAATTTCTAGAGATGAGAGCCGCTCCGTCCAAAGTGGGATGGATGCCGTCTCTCCTAATGAGACCAGGTTTTCCCCAGAAAGTCCGCCAATTATCAACAAAGCCCACATCGTTTGCTGGACACCACCTCGACAGCCAGCGGTTGAATGATGACATGCGGCTGAACATGTCATCACTGGTTAGGTTTGGCAGGGGCCCAGAGAAAACTACGGAGTCCGACATTGTTTTGGCGTAGTTACACACCGACTCAACATTAATCTTAGTGACTTCCGACTGGCGTCGCCGGCAGTCATTACCGCCGACATGTATTATGATCTTACTATATTTACGTTTAGCTTTAGCCAGCAGTTTCAAATTTGATTCGATGTCGCCCGCTCTGGCCCCTGGGATGCATTTCACTATGGTCGCTGGTGCCGCTAACTTCACGTTTCGTACTATGGAGCTGCCAATAACCAGAGTTTGTTTCTCAGCGGGTGTGTCGCTGAGTGGGGAAAATTTGTTTGAAACGTGATACTGTACAGTTCACGTTTTTTTCTCTCCGTCCCCCCTCCGTCTCATCAAAACTGTGACCTGGGCACTAATAGATGAGCTAAAGAGCCTCTTAATGGGTCTGACAGTGATTTACGGGAGAAGATAGCTGCGAAGGGAGGCCACAGAGGAACTGACAGCAGTTAGCCGCCAAGTATGATGTACTAATATAATCACACGAATCCATATAATGCATGTAAGGGAAATGACTCTAAAGTACTCTATCTCGTGCTGGTCACTTTGTAGTTTTTTTCCAAGTTTTCTAGACAGCATTTGAAGGCAAAGCAAGACTGGATGTGTGCGCCACTGTGAGACATAAAAAGAAGATAATATTATTTATTCAGATGATCCTCATTAGGAATAATAAATATATGTGGTTGGGATAATGAGGCTGGAGGATGTGTGTTTCTAAAGTCCCCCTCCAGTCAAAAATATTTCCCTTCTTGTTCCTACAGTTGAATGTTTGAGCTTCGACGTGTGAAATGATGTATGTGGAGAGTCTGTTTTTTGTTTTTTTTATAATTTACAAGGGTTGTCATATTGAAATGTGGGTGTTTTTCAGGATATCAAGAAGTTAAGATGGTAACTTTATGATAGAAGAGAAGAAGGATACCACTCGCTCTCGTATCTGAGCTGTGAATATGAATCTACTGTACTGCTTATGGACGCTTAGCTTAGCACAAAGACTGGGAACAGAAGGAAACTGCTAGCCTGGTCCTATCCAAAGGGAACAAAATTCACCCACAAGCAGATCTGAAGTGCACTAATTAACATATAATGAGTTAATAAGTGCATTTTATTTTTATATCCTCAATATCTTGGGTTTGTTTGTCTTTTTTCACCTTCATTTCCCACATTTGTATATCTGCTTATTTAGTTTAACACACACAAAATATTTGCTTAAGACATTGATTTTAAAGACATATACAATTACACAAGTTCTACATAAAATATACCATTAAATGCAAAGTACTTCCATCATGTTGAGTCGACGTGAATACATTCTGCTTGCAATTCTTCAAGCATTATACATAAAAATAATACTTATTATTTAGTATTACTGTTATGTAGAATACTTAATTAATTAACTTGATTTGAGAAGATTGCGTTTTTTAAGTTATTCACATCAACTTAACATGACGGAAGTACTTGGATTAAATGAGATACTTTATGTAGAATTTATGAAGTAGAATTACATGGAAATTTTATTTTATATGTCATTGACAGAACTGATGGAACAAGAGACTAAAGATTCTTAATTTATTTTTCACAGAAACACGTAATCTTCGTCTCATGTGTTGATCAGAGTTCTGATTAAATTTGGGCTGGGGCCCAGAAGATTTTCTGAGTTAGAATTATAAATATTTTATAAATATTTCTTATCACATGACTATATTGTGTTTTTATGTGCGGGACCCCAGGACGACTAGAGGCACATCCATGTGCTTCTAATGGGGAAACAAAACATAAACTAAACATAAACATATCTCATTTGTTTAATCGATACAAAACCAAAGTGTAAAAATGATACAGTGAAGATTAAATACACACAAGTGGTACTAGTCTTCTCATCCAGCTCACAGAAAGACAGTGGATATGCATATTTCACAAACTGTTGAACTGTTCCTTTAATGTTTAGTCCCCACATGGAAGCGTCGATGTAGCTATAGGGTATACCATCCTATTAGACGACGTTCGGAGTATAAACTCAGTGCTCGGCGCTCCTCTACAGCAAACAAATGGGTTCAAAGTGTGTTTTCAACATTTCAAGAGTTGAATGGAGAGCTGCAGACGAACAGAAACCACTGATGGTCTGCAACCGCCACGGCTTCAGCTCTAAATTTGTATCTCTTTCCTCCTCTGGGGTTAATTTCCAGGATGGCCGGACAGGGGCCATTACCAAGAGACAGAGTGATACAGACAGCAGACCAGACAGTCAAGTAGGAGGAAGACACAATATTTCTGATAAAAGCGGTAAAAGCTGGTGAAGGAATATTTACTCCAGTAATCAAATCGGCTAAACGCTCGTGCAGCTGATGACACGTTGGCAGCAATCCAGCCGAGATGGATGGACAAAGAGGAGAGGATCTCTTCAACTAAAACTGACAGTTGATGCTCAAAGAGCTCAGTCCTCGTGAGAGGAAAAGGTCGACTTGTAGCCAGTTTGAACCTCTGTTGCAGCTGGAGAAGTCTGATATGACAGTTTTCCCTTCGAGAACTGCTGCTGAAGTGCTGCTAAGCAAAGCAGTGTCGCTGATGAGTAGATGGTTGTTGTTGCAGATGCTTCTAAATAAAAACATGACTGGTCTGGAGAGGGACGTGCACTCATCTTAATTCACCATTTTGTTGTCTTTTAAGTCTTAAAATCACGTCCTTCACAAGACAAGTGTGAGAGAATCCCAGAGAGGTGAGCTAATGATGCAATAACCACATTTCAGGGTTTTCAGAGACAAATCTGTGTGCTCTTCTTTTGCAGTGTCACTATCTGGGCTTCCTCCCCGTGTTCCTCCTCTTCAGAGCCCGTATCCAGGCAGGGAGAACGGGCCGGCGTGCAGGCGCCAACTCTTCCATCACCGCCCGCTCCGACTCCAGCTCCTGATCTATCAAAGAGTCCTCGTCTGCTGCTGATGCTGAGTCCTCCTCTGAATCTGTAGCAACCTCGTCCATCTCTGGAGGCTCTATGGTCATCACCTCCTCTGAGAAATGGACCCGCCGGTTCTCCTCAACTCGCCTCTGATCCAGAGAAAGATGATTGGAATAAAAAAAAGGAAAGACGAACAGAAAAAGGCAGAGAAAGAAGAGGTTAGATGTTTATCAAATGTCATATTAGAGAGCATTTTTTCATTTTCTATCACAAGGAGGCAGTGTGACACACTCGATCTTACCCTTTTTGTCACTACTTCCATTGAAGACAGTGAATCCTGGGACATGGAGTGTTTGAGGACCCCCTTGGGAACATGAGAAAAAGGACTAAAAGAGGATGGAGACAGAGGTGGAGGAGATTTGAGGGTGTACAAAGGCATGACGGTGTCGTGTTGCGAGCCTCCCGTCTTCTCCATCAGAGGGCTACTTGTTAGGCTCAGTGGAGATCTTGACCCCTCTGTGGGGCGAGAGACAAGATAATTAAGTATCTAAAGTAAGAAGTATGTGATTAGTATCTGATTATGTAAGGTGTACAGCTGTTCTGACCTTTGTTTGCCTCGTTTGCATCACTTATCGTGCCGGTTTGAGGCCTCTCAGCTGACTGATGCTGTCTCTTTCTGTTGAGGCCTCTGCTCTTCAGCGCTGAGCTGTTCAAAATATCTGCAGGCTGCATTCACAAACCGATAACAAGGTTACCAACATACAAGAGAAAGCACAGATTTTGGGTAAGTGCTTGTGATTGCTTCCAGCATGTTGATGGTACAGTAAAGTCATCAGAGAATCTCTATTAAAATGCATCATAAATCATTTCTAACCCGTGTAAAGGAGTGAGGTGTAAGTTGTTGTCCTGGTCCATTGTCTCCAGGCCGCACACCTGATTGGGTGTGTCCATGCTCCATTGGTTCTGATTGGTCGGCCCCTCTGTGAACATGCTGCTGTTGTCTTCCCTCTGAAACGTCCATGCTGACAGGTTGGAAAGCATCAGGCGATATTTGTGCCCTGCTGAAGTTTGTAACTGGAGACGCCTCAGTGCCTCTGAAGCTCCACTGTTTGTCCACACCTCCCTGGTGGTTCATGATCGCAGATGTTTGGCTGCTGTTATAAGGATTTGGTGGGATTTTTGGTTCTTCTGACGGTCTCTGAATGGCCGAGGCGGCTGAGAGGTTTGGGTTGAGGAACTTGGCCCACTCTTGACCCGTGACGATCTCATCCAGCAAGCTAAAGGAGCCCAGGCCGAACTCAAAGTCACCAGCAGACCTGCCACAAGAGAAAAGACCCTGTAAACTCAATGCAGTGTGTTTATGTGATCACCTGGGCACCAAAACCAGGCCTTCAGTTGTACTTATATCAAACAAAATCAAAAATTTGTCTCTGAAGATTTCACTAGCTATGCAACTTAGGACGCCCTTGATGCTTTTACCAATGATTCAGACGATAAGTCAACACAAAAGATCAAAACAAACGATGAATTGATCTTTCTAACAAGTGCTGTCTGATTTACCTTATGCCTCTGTGCCATAGAGCTCTATCGTTGTCCAAAATACATATCAGACACTATGTTATTTTGAGTCAGTCACATACACTGAATACTCACCAGTGCAGTGGTTTCCAGCAGTTGTTGTCTGAAATATTGTGTGTTATTGTAACACTATGTTTTATTAGACAATACACAGTGATCCTGTCCACGTTAAGGCTTGGTTTCTCTGTTTTCAGTGGTCAAGTCTGCATCTTTCTATCTATTTCATCCTCTCTACTCACTTATAAACTAGTCCTTATGCTTTCTCAATCGCAGTATGTGGTGTTCAGGTGTTACAGCTGACTGGGTTTGGTTTCCTGTGTTATAATCTGATTTGTGTGATGATTTATTTTTTTGCTTCAGAGGGTGAAGAAGTTGAAAGCATTGGTTCTGGTCTTTTAATGGGATTTGTTGACTACAAAGAAGAAAGAATATATAAATCGAGCCTCATCAAGCATTATAGGTGATTCAGTCTGTGTGTTTTCTCTTTTACGGGTGGTACATCTGAGAACATTGACTCAGATACTGAACCATGTTATGCCACATTATTCTCCTGCTGCACACAACATCTCAGAGGGAAATATTGTACTTTTTACTCCACAACATTTATTTGGCAGCATTTTTCCCATTACCGGTATCTGTGATTCTATAAAACTAATTTTAAAAATGTGCTACTTTGCAACATCCTCTCACACAAAGCCCCGCCCACGACAGTATCTGAGTGGTAACACGTCACAATTAACAGCCTACAAAAAATAAAATAATCTAAATCTGCAAAGTAACTGCTAATTAAATTTATCAAATAAATGTAGAGGAGAGGAAGTATGAAGGAGCAAAAAATGGAAATACTCAAGTACCTCAAAATCGTCCTTAGGAACAGTAAATTGTACTTTCATTTCACAATACCGATATTCATTTTTACTGCAAATGAATATCGGTCCCAAATATCAGTTTTCAGTCTCATTGATTTCTAATAATCGGTATCATATCATATCATATAACACGGACCAGTCTGTAACCAGCTGATAGTTACATGTAATACAGTATTTTTACATTATGGAATCACTTTTACTTAATTAAAACATCTGAAACTTCTTCAATCAATGGTCTCATTGATAATACTGATGAGGAATGCTATCAAAACTTAATGAGGATTTCGTAATGTGAGAGTGTGACGTGAAGACGTCTGATGACAGACGCTGTCAGTGGCGGGGTGTGTTTGGCACATCAGACCAGCGAGGGAACAAATATCAGACCAAAATAATGTGACAGCTGTGGTTGGAAACATCTCAGAAATACCTCACATATCTTCCCTGTGTTGCTTTAGAGCTGAGCCATAAATCAACAAAACCTGGCTGTGAGTACTTTGAGCCAGTTTCATTCTGACTTCAGCGCGGCCTTGTGAGCATCTTTACATATTAAGGATGTATTTGTTGGTTGATTACCTCGTATACCCTTCACTGGTGCCGTCATCTGTGTGCGTCAGGGGGGTTTTACCAAGATCGCTGCCGTCTGGTGAAGGGAGGGTCCTTTCTTCCTCCTTGTTGGTGGCGTTGATAAGAGATTCTGCTGTTGACGGCTGGTTTTGAGGTGAAATCTGTCAAGTAATGGAGCTTCAGTTTTACGCCAAGGTGTCAAACAACAAGAGAGATCATCAATCAAAATGCACTACTCACTTGATTTCCCTGCTCACTCTTCTGCTCTTCTTTGTCCTTTTTGCCAAAACTCCCCTGCCTGTCCCTCCACCTCTCCTTGATCTTCTGAGTCCATCTTCTGGTTTTATTCTCTGATGATCGCTGTTTTCTTCTGAAGCTGCTGTTTGCCGGGACGATCTGCATGTCTTTACTTTGTGCCGAAGCTCCAAATCCTCCGTTCCCCGCATGAAACACTTGATTCTCTTGACTTGTGTCAAGATTTGCTTCTGAGGTCTTCATGGACCACACATAGGATTTAGGTGCAAAACTCTGGTTCTGGTGCTGATTCTGTCCCACGCTTGTTACGGCATTTTTGTGCGTTGTCACTGCAGAGCTGCCAAAACTCACTCTCTCCCCATCAGACCTCTCAAAGGAAGTGATATCAGCATCCTTGAGTGATTTAGCAGGAAACAGCTGCTCTGTACCAGTTGGGGTGATCCCAGGCTGTGTGGACTGTCCCACCACCCTGTTCTCACCCGTGTCACCATCAGTGTTGTCTTTCTGGGTTGGGGAGGAAATAAGACCCCTGTCCACTTCTCCGCCAGGACCTGATTGTTGTATTTCCACACCTTTGAGGGCAAAGTTACTGTCTGCAGCAGCGATCCCCAACTCATTTGAGGGGACACCATGAGATCCAAAGCCATTAACACGACTGTCATTTACATTCTGGAGGTTGGAGGCTCCTCTCTCTCCATCTTGTCCCCATGTAGGAGCAGGTGTGTTGGGAACAGGTGTGTGCAAGGATGCCTGGCCCTCTCTACCCGGCTGGAGCTTTAGTCTCTGCAGCATGGACTGCAGCAAGGCCTGACTGTCTGTTGGATTACGTGGCTGAGACATCTAGGAACTGAACTGTATCAACTCCCGAAGACACAGAAAAGCATGACAACAATTGAGTGCACGTAAGTACTATAATATAGTCCGCTGAACAGGGATGGATTCCCACACAGTCTTATATAATGTGTTGCTTTCAAAAGAAACTAGAGACCATGACAGAAGAAATCAGCTGTGAATCACGTCACCGCTTTGTCCAGTTGTTGTTCTTTTGACATCTGCGGTGGTTGTTTCCTTCATTTTTCATACTCCAATCTGTTTTCATTATCCTCATCACAGTTTCTCAACACAAATTTTAAGGCAGGTCCATCTCTTGAAGTTTAGTTCCTCAGCTTGGATAGAAACTCTCCTCTTTCTCTGTGTAGGCTGCTTCTTTTCATGGATGTTTCTCTGCCATTCTGCCTCCACTCTTCCATAATCCTCAAAAGTCTCAGCAGCAGTCTGACTCTTGCCTTCTCGTGTCTTTTCTCTTTCACCAAATGTCCGTGGTTTCAGTATACGGGGGTTGTTTTAGTCACACCTCTCGTTTATCACCGGTGAAGGGAGGAGAGACGGCGCACAGGAGCGTTCCTCAGGTCCTACAAACTGAAGCAGACCAACGAGAAAGACCAGTGAGGTGAGATAATTGTGCATTGACAGTGACTCTCCCTCTCTCTCTTTCTCTCTCTCTGCCCATCTTTCTACTCGCCCTTCCTTCCTTCCTATTTCTCTCCCTAGCTCTCTCGCTCACACATGTGCACACACACCCAGTTTCTTACCACCGTGACCGTTGAGTGGTAATTACAGGGCATATTTCAGTGAGCAGCTGCTATTAATACGTCTTCAGAATGAAGGGAATATAGAAATGTCAGCAATGACCTTTGGAATAACCTGTTTTAAAAGAAACTATATTTACACTATTGTCTTTTTTGTGAACTAAAAATGAGGTCTTTACTGTTGTTGTAGGAATAATATATGAGTTTTAGCAGAATCCCCCAACATGACACTATACTAGAGACTAGAAAGTAATGAATTTTTTGTCAACATTTCTTTATGTAAGCCACCAGTTAATTACCCCTGCCACTGAGGTCATGTTTTCAGCCATTCCCATTTGTTTGTTTATTGGTTGGTTGGGTGGTTGGTTTGTCAGCAGGATTACACACACACTACTTAACGGATTTCAACCACACCTTCATGGAGGATCGGTCTCTGCCCAGAATAGACCTCATCAACTTTTGATACGGATGCGGATAAAGAGATTCATTTCTTAGGGAATAATACATGGATCTCAATGAGAATATCAGCTGTATTAAGGTGGCTGGTGTCTATGACTGCACCGTTGGAACTTTGCAAAGGTATGCACTCTATTGTGTGTCATTCTAGCTGTCATATATTATATTACCTACCCACCCTTTATATTCCCCACTATACTTTTGAACATTTTCTATTTTAAGTTCAATGTTTTGTTCATTCAAAAAACAATAATAATAATAATAATAATTATATTAAAGAAAATGAGATTAATATCCTTTACATCAGTGTCTTTTTCAAATCACTTCATTTTTTGGCTCTAAAAAACAACAATAAAGCCACAAAGATGTACATACCTGCAAAAATACTAAGTTTTTGATCTTGAATGTTTTTTATGGTGCATGAAAAAAGCGATTGAAATAATAATACAAAGATAGTATTGCTCATTCAATTTAATAACTTATAGTTTGTTTTATTTAGCGTATAAACATTAATTCGGCATGAAAGTGATTAGAAAACAATAACTTAATTTCTTTTTCCTCTAAAATAATCTCATGTCAAACATTTCTAAATACTCCACGTCCTTGTATTTCAAACGAAGCTGATCGTGAAGACCTGACCACATTTTTATTGATAAACATGCAGCTGTAAAAGATGTCAGTTTAGAATCCCATTGCGCATGCGTGTAGTCTTGACAACGTCCCTTTGACTTCCTGCCCCTCTGATTGGTCGGCAGTGCGGAAGCGGCTAATGGCGGCGTAAACAACGCAAAGATCGGAGAAAGACGCCGCTGAGTCGAAACGCTGTAGACAAAAATACAAAGTAAAAACCGAGCTGTAACTGGACGGAGTATGTTTTCAGCACTAGGAGGATTTCTGCTCGGTGCGCAAGCTATTCAAACCACACAGGTTCATTATTCGGTGATGTTTAGCTGCTAGTTTCGGCTAACTTTTAGCAAAGTTGGCTAACTTAACCAAAAAGTAACATTTAGTGAATTTATAGAAATGGACTGCATCGTGACGGGAGGAAACGTTAAAGGTAGCAAACACTTCCTGCTTTCTTCAACCATATTTTTAACCACTACATAAGCATTTGATAACGATTAGCTGTCAATCTTAATTATGTGTGTGTGTGTGTGTGTGTGTGTGTTTGTGTGTGTGTACCGTCCAGTGCTGGCCAAAGCCATCCATTCTCTGTCCAGGATCGGTGACGAGCTCTATGTTGAGCCTCAGGATGATGGGGTGAGCTGCTCTGATGCTGTCATATAGACCAACACTTCCTCCTGCCATGCATGTAGTCATATAGTCTTGTTGCTTCCTGTTGAGTGCTGATTTGGGTTTTTCTCTCTCTCTCTTGTAGCTGGCCCTGCGGTCTGTGAACTCCTCTCGGTCGGCATACGCTTGTTTCCTGTTCGCACCACTCTTCTTCAGCAGGTGCATACTGTTTATAAACGGCAATGTGTGTGTTTATAAGAGTGTGAGGCACTGAACATCACAATTTTTTTGTGAGATTTAATCCTACTTCCTCTCCCATTTCTTGTGCAGGTACACTGTCCCCAGTGGGCACGCTTTTCGCTGCAAGATGGCAATAAAGGTGTGCTGAGATGAAGAGATGAGCCATGTTTTTCTAATGCTTTGCACAGTTTGTGTCTCACATTCAATACATTTACTTTGAGTGTAATCAACTATGTCAGAGCCTTCATTCGTATGATATACACCTTCAACATCCCATCAGATGAGCTCAGTATTACTTCATCAACACAGACCAACAGTAGTTTGTCATCACGTTAGCTGAGCTACTCCACAGCCTTTCAATGAGCCCATTGTTGGAAATAACCGATTCCATTTGCATGATTCAGAGTCTGATTAATGTGAACGTTGGAGTTTCTTTTCTGTACTCAACTTCAAACGCTGTCTTTCCTGTCCTGATGCTACTGTGGTGTGGTTTAGATGTTATCTTTGTGCAGATTCTTTGCAAACCCTCTTCCTTGTTTTAACAGCTGTAGATGACAGTTATTTCAGAGGCCAAGCATGTTAAATTTTCAAACATTGTGCAAGAGGAGGCTAATAATTTTAGAGAGCAAAGTAAGGTGAATATATATCTAAAATATCCTCAAATGTGATTAAGATAATTGCATGGCATCTTCAGTGTAGAGTATTATCTGGATGAGGTTATTATTAGTTCATGTCACAATTATCATGTCGCAATGTGCTTAAAACTCTTCAAAAGGGCCACTAGGTAAATGCTTGAATCACTTGACCTTGCAGTTTGTGTAGTAACAAATATTTTTTATTGCATCACAGACAGGACAAACATCCTTTTTAGTTAAAAACAATCGATAGAATTACTATTAATACCAGACTATTTCATTGCATATTTACATAGTTGTGCTCCTGTCCCTTTAGATGTATTTATTTTTAATCTTTCTTTTGTTCCTCTACCTGTGGCTCAGAGTGTGCAGGCTGTGTTTAGGTCTCTAGCGTCTCTGGAGAAGACAGTGGAAAAGTGTCACATCGGGCTGGATGAGAAGAAGAACCGCCTCACCTTTACCCTACACTGCAAACACGGTATCAGCACTTCACCTCCTTCTTACTTTGCTTTACATGGATGATTTCAAAAGGATTACATCACGTTTACATAGTGACACATGTTTTATTTATTGTAGCACATCATGCATTCGTTGCATTGTGGTCTACGTGCTTGTGTATTTAATTTAGTTTGGTATTTCCCCTGCAGGCCTCCTGAAGACACATAACCTGTCTTTCCAGGACAGTGAAAGTTTACAGGCAGTGTTTGATAAAGACAGCTATGCCAACGTATTCAGATCCCAGCCCAGGTGTGTAAAATATTTCTTTCTGATCTGATAGTGTGTCCTTTTCTTTCAATGTTTGTATTCAGTTTCTTACCTTGTAATTGTTGTTGAATACATTGTTAGACTAGAGTTGGTTGATTGAATTGATGAATACTAATAGAAGGATATTATGTAGCTGTTGTTCGAATGTTAGCTCACCACATCCGCAAACTGTAACACTTGTCCAACCCCACGAGTAGTAGTTTTTTTTTTTTGTCCTTTCTCACAGCTCAAATTTTATTTCCCCTCGCCCTCAGGCTGCTGGTGGACACAGTCGTGCACTTCCCTCCTTCTCTGGAGGAAGTTACTGTGTCAGTGAGTGATGAGCGGATGTGGGTCAGGAACCATGTGGAGGAAGAAGGTGACTTGGTATTCTGTTTTTTTCACCAACATACTCCACTTAACTCACTGTTTATTTATACAAATCGCACTAATCTTACATTCACTATTAAAGTAATTTTGAATCAGGAAGATCAACATTTTATTGTGACTTATAAACTTATTTATTATCAAGGTCACTTTTTTGACAAACAGCTCTTGCTGTTAATGACATAGAGAAAAAATGGCAACACAGGAAACAGGCGAGATATGAACCCAGTGGTGCCCTCTTGTGGTAGACAAGCAGAACAAGAGAATTGCGAACAGAATTGAGTGGTCTAAGCTGTCTTTAGCCAATAGAGGTAGTTTTACTAACTCTGCAAGTTTACAGCAATGAAATAAAAGAATATACAGTTGATGATACAAAATGTGTCTCTGCTTTTGTCCTCTGTTCACTCTTACTTTTCTCTCTGTTTCTCTCGCTGCCTGTTTCCCTCTCAGATCGGTCCAAGTCCATGCTGACAGAGCTGTGTTTGGCTTCAGACGAGTTCGACCATTTTGCCGTCACAACTCAGAACAGCGTCACCTTCTGTCTGAAGGAGTTACGGGTGAGAAGGAGGACAAAGGGAGGGATGACAGGGCAAAAGAATGGGCGGATTAGTCAGGAGGGAGAGGACTGGGAAAATGGCCAGAGGGAGGGAAGTCCTTTGTGGGAAAGGTTACTGAGTGCAATATGACAGTTACAATTTTTGGTGGGTTGATCTTCTTTTTTTGACTTTTTAATAAAGATTTGTGCATTGATTTACTCATTAAAGAAGATCTGCTAAGTGACTTTTCATCATCTCTCCTCCAGGGTATGTTAGTGTTTGCAGAGTCCACTGGTCTCCCTATTTCTATGTACTTTGATGAACCGGGCAGGTGAGCATACTCGCTTACAGATGTTAGATGACCATGTATGTTGCCACAATGCACTGACATTTAGGTTTGTGTTTGTTTGTGTGTGCGTGCCAGTCCTGTAGTGCTTTCAGTAACAGACAGCGTCCTGGAAGGGAACTTCGTGCTGGCCACGCTTTCTGACGACTCCAACCACCGGAAAAACAACTCTAGACGGTAACAATGAAACAAAACTCAATGTGTAAAATGATTTGGAGAAAGCATTGTTATAGGGTGAAATGTATTGTCAGCTACTGGCAGAAGAAAGTTAATATAAAACAGTTTGTAATGACAGGCAGGAAATTGTATGCATTCACAGTGCAGAGACGCTGCCTGATTGACAAGAACATAAATGAGGACGACTGTTTGAAAGATTTTTGACGTCCTCTGAGTGGAGAGTTAGTTTACTGGCAGAGCCTCTTTAAAGCCTCATCAAAATTGGCACATACAGCAACATAGTCCTCGAAAATGTATCCTGTGATGAAATCTTACGATGTACAGATGTCATAAAAGTAGCCGTGTAAGTGTGTGTGTGGCTAAGTTTTCAACACTTCCTCAATGTTCAGCTGTCATAAATGCCGCACAAAATTAGGTAATAGACATGAGCAGGGGTGGATCCTCAAGTCTGCCTTCCTTTTGAGTGTTAAAGCCTCTTTTAAATCATTTGTGATCTCTGTTGCAACTGTGAACAAAGAGTAGGGATTTCTGGCTGATTTCAACTTAGAAGTTTATAAACATCAAAAACTTGAGAACTATGAAGAAGACGTTATTGGTAGAGTTTCAGCTTGTGGCCTTCATCAGTGTCATTCCTGTACAAATGTTAACAACACATTTCTCCAACTTGCCAGTTAGCCACTTTGGGTGAGAGGGACCTCAATTGTCGAAAGTTAAATGACACTTTTGTACAAGTTTCTCTCTGTACTTGTGTTTTCATTCACCTGTTGATGCGGCTAGACTACACGATAAATGCTGAAGGTTTCTTGCCTGACATCAGAACTAATAAGACTGTTTGGCTAAACACTAAAACCTCCTTTTCTTCACAATACAGGAACAAGTTTAGTAGATAAACTCTATTCAGACATAACTACCAGTGTGCTTCATTTTTTAATTTATCAATCAGAGGCGATACCTTGGATGCTACTTGTGTCAGTGATGTTCAGTCTGGAGCCACTGAAAGACTTTTTTTTACCTTCCTCTTTCTCATGTCACATTTGCCTTCCAGAGCGCACACACCTCCGCCCCCTCCCGATGATGACTTCATGAATGACGACATGGACTCCTACCTCATCGCTATGGATACCAGTATTGCGCCAGGTCCCTCTGCTACACGTCCGCCCACACCCCCATTAGCAGTTTCCACATGTTCAAAACAGCCTGCTGCAGCCAATCACAGGTCACGGCTAATCGCGGAGGAGGAGGAAGAGGAAGAAGCTGAAATTGCGGATTCAGCTGGACCGCCTAATAAGAAGGTATGGTTTAGTTTTCACTTTAATTAATGAAGTAATTAAAAGGCTCAGACAAACATGGAAAAAAGTAGTAAGTAAATATATCACAGAAGGAGAAGCCGCCAGTTTAAATACGTCTTTTTTGTTGGCTCATTTAATCTTTGTTTACTGAAAACAACTCCACAGAAATTTCAATCTCATTTTCAAAGACATTTTGCAGACTGTATGTACTACTTGTTGTCATATTGACGAGGAAGTTCACTCGGTGAACAACAAATCTTATTCAGTACAACAGACACGAGAAGGCAGCGAGATGGATCACTCCTTAGCTGATTTCCTCTTCAGCTCCAGAAACAATTATGTGTTTAATTATTTTTTACCACTTGGGAAAGTGAATTGCTTAATTTGCAACTCGACGTGGCGTTTTACTAGCCCCAATCCATATTGTTGAGCCCTTTTGTGTATGCGACAATAAACTTGATCGAAACTGAATGACTGCAATATTCATTCAGCGTTTTCCCTGTGGAAGGCTTTGGTGCACATATTTGGTGGAGGGTTCGTGCATTCGCCCCCAACAAAAAAAAAAAAATTTTTTAATACACAAAAATGCAATTTCACATAATTTTGGACCATTATTGCATCTGTTTATTTGGCGTAGATAGTGCACAAAACAGCTTGGGTGCTGCAGACTAACAATGATAGGGGAAAACCTGTCATCAAGATGTGTCTCCTAACTGCTTCAGGTCAAAGGTTTTGTGTCTTAAAATGTGTCTCGTATTGGCAAATCATGTCAACTCTAGGCTTTAGGTGACAGTTTGATATAACCTGCAGAAATGACTTGTGTTTTAAAACATATTATCCTAATTTTTCTCCTGTGTTTCCCCTCACAGTTCTGCTCCCTGTTCTTTGGATCGGTTCTTCCTCCGTCTTCTCAGATGAGCACTCAACCACTGACAAATCAGGAAGTGCTGGCCAGCGACAGTGAGGATGACGAACAATGAAAAAACAGTGGACTGATGGACAGAGGAGAGAGAGATAGACTGGCTTGAACGTTTGTGTGTGTGTTGTGTTACTGTTACACACATGCCAGCTGCAGCACTAAAAAATTATTGACACCTGAACCTTTATTTTACATCTTCACTGGCCTGTACAAGTGTTTGTACAGGGTTTTCTTCTTTTTTTTACACACGCAAAATATGCAAAGACTGTACCGTACAGAACAGGATGGTTACTGCGAGTGTATTCAAACTTTATACTGAACTATAATGTGAATGGTGGAGTTGAAAATATGGAATTATGTGAAACTGGGCATTGAAGCACTTCCTGTATATTTCCGATCGGTTTGTGATTAAGGTGCAACAAAACACAGCTCCTCAAATAAAAGAAACATATTTTTCAAAAGTATGTAAACATTATGTATTTATTTACATGTCAAAAAGTTCAAGTAGGACAAAGATTTAGGATCCGCTTAAACCAGTAAGCCTGAAGCAATCAGTAAAACCCCTCCTCATCCCTCCAGATCCAATAACAAAGATTTGTTTTGTCAAAAGTAAGATTCAGAAAGAGAAGCTGAATATCTGAGTGTCTGTGATCCAGACTTGACAGCGTGAGGCTCGTCACTGCTCCCTTTCTCTTTTTGCACCTGGAAACTTTTCCCCCTCGTCTGCGGTTTCCTCCTTTCCTTTTCCAGCTCCTTCTCTCTCTTCTTCCTCAACCTCTCCTCCTCTTTCTCCCTTCGCTCTTGCTCCCGCCGCCTCCTCCTCCGTTCCCTGGAGCTCAGTTTCTCCTCTGCTGCCACCACCTCTTCCTCAACCGTCCCTGTGACATCACTGAAGTCCTGAATCAGGATTTTGGGGACTTGCATTTTGCCCTTCGCCTTCGTCTTCTTGGGCTGCTCTCCTCCTCTCAGTCTGCGGAAGAGACCGAAACGTTTAGGCGGCTCCTGCTGCACCTCTGTCCTCTCTTCAGACGGCGATGAGGTGACTTCTGAAGGTGGAGCTTGGGTTGGGTTTACTTCAGTGAGTTTAACTTCTGGCTGATCAGGAATAGATTCTGACTGGCTTGTTTTCTCTGGCATGGTAAAGAGGTCTTCAGAGAGCCTACGTCCTAACCCACGAGAGCTGGACGACTTGCGGATGCAGACATCTCCGGAGGAGCGGCTGCTGCGAGGCCCAGAGGCCTGTGTCGGGCCGCTGTCACCCAGCTCAGTCTGGTCTTTTACAAGTGGAGGCTCTTTTTCCTGGAGTTGGGGGTTACTGTCAGTATTGTTTGAGTCCGTCGGTTCAGTAGAAATGAAGACGTCGTCGTCTATTTCTGTGTTTTCTTGAACATTTTCTGTGCGTTCTTCCTCCTCCACAGCACCCTCAGCTGCCTGGACCTTTGGTTGTTCAGGTGGGGGTTCTTCAGTCGTGCTCACTTCCCCTGAACTCCCATCAGGCTCAGCGTTGAGATTCACTTCTTCAGTCTCGGCTGAAGACGCCTCTTTCTGTGGAGGTGCTATGGAGTCGGTAGTTTCTGTTGGTGCTTCCTCTGCTTGTGTCTGATCATCCTCAACGTCTGAGTGTGTTTCTTTTTCCTGTGAAGGCTCAGATGCTACTGCTTCACACTCTTCCTCTGAACATTGAGCAAGTGCCTCACCTGACTCCGTCACTGTGTCGTTTGAAATTGGTGTTTCTGTCCCAGTCTCTGCATCTGCTACTAAATCTTCCTTGGGTTGGATGCATTCAGGTGAACACAGTATTAATGTCTCTGCTTCTTTCTGTGAATCTATGTGCTGTTCTGACTCTATTTCTACTATTTCAGCCTCCAAATGTGCGGCCTCACCTTCCTCCACCTTCTCTTGAGTCTGCGCCAGTTCGTCAGTTTCTGTCTCTGTTTGGGTGTGGGGTTCTTCTTTCACGTCTGTTTTCTGGCTCTGTGAATCTATGTGCTGTTCTGACTCTATTTCTACTATTTCAGCCTCCGAATGTGCGGCCTCGCCTTCCTCCACCTTCTCTTGAGTCTGTGCCAGTTCTTCTTTCATGTCTGTTTCTGCTAATGACTCATTGCTGTGGTATTTTCCATCAAATACGTCTCCCTTTGAGCTATTGTCTGTCTCTGTGATCACTTCCTGCTGCTGCTGCTGGTGCGTCTCTGTCTTTGCTGAAGGATCTTTGACAGTTTGAGCTTTGCTTTCGCCATCTGTGTCTGTGTCTGAGCCTGGACTTGTCTCAGTTGTTGCTGAGACTTCTTCGACTGTGTCCACCTGTTGCACAGTTTCAGTTTCTGTGCTCTCAGCCTGAATCATCTGTTCCTCACTTGCGTCTACACTTTCCTCCGTCTCCGCCTCTGTGTTTGCATCGGCATCTTTCTGTATCTCCATCTGATTTTCGTCCACAGCAGCTGTATGGTCACTCTCTACCTCATGTTCTGGCTCTTTATTTGCATCTTTGACTTCAGTTTCCTGGTCAGCGTTTTCTTGACTCTGCTGTTCCAGAATTTGTGAGTGATTACAGGAGTCCAGCTCCTCTTCCTGCCGGGGAATATTTTCTAAAGTCTGATCTTCAGCTTGACTTTTAGTTTGTTCTGTCTCCATGTTTATTTCTTTGCTTTCCTCTGTCTCTTTGAGTTCACCCTCCTTGTCTTCTTCAGTGACTCTTGATTCCACTTGTTCAGTCTGTTCTTCCTGCCGAGGAATATTTTCTAAAGTCTGATCTTCGGCTTGACTTGTTTGTTCTGTCTCCACGTTTATTTCTTTGCTTTCCTCTGTCTCTTTGAGTTCACCCTCCTTGTCTTCAGTGACTCTTGATTCAACTTGTTCAATCTGTTCTTCCTGCCGAGGAATATTTTCTAACGTCTGATCTTCGGCTTGACTTTTGGTTTGTTCTGTCTCCACGTTTATTTCTTTGCTTTCCTCTTTGAGTTCGCCCTCCTTTTCTTCTTCAGTGACTCTTGATTCCACTCGTTCAATCTGTTCTGTCACTATGACGGTTTCTTCGACCTGCTCTGTCGGTACCTTTTGGATGTCGTCCATCTTTTTAGATTCCTTTCGTTCAGTTTGTCCCGTCAGTTTCGGCTCGCTCTGTGTTTTCTGTTCCTCTGAAACGATGTCCTCCTCCTCCTGAACGCCCTGCACCTTCTTAAAATTTGCCCCAGTCCAGCTCCTGAAGTCTTCCTTCGCTCCCATTGAGACATGCCTCACAACTCTGCTGCTGCTGCCGCCTTCCCCTTCGCCTGCGTTGGCCTTTCCCCCTTTCTTCCACCTCTTGTGAAGCATGGAGGGAGACAGCGAGAGAGTGGAGGCTGAGCGAGCGAGAGGGACGGACAAGTTCCCTTTCTCTCTCTCTTTCTTGTCCCGTTCTTCCTCGTGCTGCCGAGCCCTCGCCCATGCCATCCGATATCCAAGGCAACGACCTCTAGGGTCAAAAGTGGATGAGGGTCTGTCTTTCCTCCACTTTTCTAACTCCTTCTCCGTCTGCTTCTCCAGATCTCTGGCCGACAGCTGCACTGAGCACACCTAAGAAAGAAGGAGGGACATTTATCTCATTTTTGTTTGACCATCTTTTTTTTAAATTAAGACAATTAAAGTATTAAAATTGTTATTACATTAAGATTCATGAAGCACCAAACCAAACAAAGAAATGTGATGACTCGACAGCTCAATATAGTGATAGCACAATTACAACAAAGTAGGCTGTTGTTTGTATAGACGGGTGATGAAATGAAAGGTAAAACATCATATAGTGTCTTAGTAAATTGTTGGGCCACCATGAGATGTTTGAGTGCGCTTGAGCATAGATTTTTGACAAGTGTCTGCAACTCTACTGGAGGGAAGAAACCATTTTGCTTCCCTTGAAGGGGACCCCAAATATTTCAGCAAAAATGCCTTCCACTTGAACAGATGCATCTACATTTATTATGTTTCCTAGACTCATGTGTCCGAGTTAAAGAACTGAAATTGTGCTGTTTGATTTGAAATTATATCTAAATATCGTTAGTTTCTGGCAGGTTGGTGCCTTCAATGAAAATTAAAATAAAGTTAAGCTGAAAAAATGAGTCAATATATGATCGAGATCGCAGCATCCATTTTTTCATACAGGTAAAATGTGTTGCAACATACTATAATAGCACTGTGGTGCCACAGAGATTTCCTGGCCTACACATCATATTCACCACATGTATGTGAACATGCTTGTTTAGTACAAACCCCAGCATAAAATAACTATCATTTTTTATATTTTTTCCAGTGAAAATGAACTGCAAAATTTACCGTAATGCTATATAATTTTTTTTGTTTTTGTTTTTTTAAGTTCAGGAACTTATTTTTTCCATCTTTTTGAAATGTTATTTCTTTTGCATCAGTGCTCTGATATTGAAAATGTAGAAAATGTGGTAATTTCACGCTTAAAGTTGAAGATAGCATGCGTGAAATCCTAAAAGTGCATTGGAGGAAACTGTTACACCTACTGAGCTCACATATAAACAGATGTGTGTCTGTGGTTCAGTCAAAGGTGCAATATGTGAGAATTTTATTAATTAGCATTAACTACATTTATTAACAGAATGCCAAGAAATAGCACTGACACGACTCAAATTCTTACATATTGCACCTTTAAAGCTCCAGAAAAAAAATAGTAAGTGAACCTTGAGCTGTTTTGATAAACTGCTGTACAAGTTGTCATGTGTACAACACCGTTCATTCGTTTTCTTCTTGAGATGAGCAAGAAAAAACTGTTCATCTTGAAGTAACTGGTAGCTAGTAAACCACATTGTCACATTGTCGCTCTCATCAACACCAGCCATGTCTTTCATTCTTACTTCTGCGATGAAGGCGTCGTCTTCATCTTGGACCTGCTCCCTGACGCCCCTCAGCTTCTCCAGAGTCTCCATCTGACCCTGACACTGCTTCCTCTGCTCAGCCCGGCCAAGCACCCGACGCACCAGCACCACCGCCACCTGGAGCAGCACCCGCACCCCTGCAGAGCAGTGGACATAATGAAGGTATAAGTACCGAAATCAATGTCATATAATTACATAATATCTAAGAAATTAAATATTTTCTTGTCTCCCTTTAAGGTAATAGTTGAACTTGCAGGACCCAAAAGCAGACTATATGGAGGACGTACCATAGCAGAAGAAGAGGTCCCAGACCCGCAGCAGTGTGTTGAAGGGCAGGTGACGTGTGAAGAGACACATCAGCCAGTCAGTGGCGAACATGAGGGGCTCCACCCCGTGGTGCTGCAGGTGTTTGTGTGCAGCTGGACACGTCCTTTTCAGGACCCAGGTCAGCATGGCAGCGTCGAACAGGACTCCTTCCTACAGGAGTACACTTAATTAGACAGGTCAAGAAAACACAGATCTGAGTAATAATTTGTTTTATGGGTCTTGTGCTTAAGTGCTGATTATAGGGGAAATAGGGTTTTCCTTGAAAGAAGCACTGTATACTTTCCCATTTTTTTATGTTCTGCTGAGCTGACTGATTAAAAGACACTCTAGGTTGCACTAGAAATAACTGGAAGATGTGATTTTCTTGATCATAAGTAGCAAATTAAATTAAAGAAAGGTCTTGGAAATGAGCCTTTAGAATAAAGGATAACTGAGATCCACACTGTGCACAAAGTTTCTGTGAGTAGGTGATTCATCGTGGCCTCAATGATGTTAATGTTTGTAAATTCATAGCGTAAATAAACAGAAATCTGCCGCCTATCATGTAAATTATCTTTGTATGACAGGGTTAATAAGTACATAATAAGTGCAGTGTCAGGTGCATTTTGCAGGTCCTCACCAGCAGAGGGCTGTAGTATCCAGGCAGGTACTGCTCACTGATCTGCACCAGACACCAGAAGGCCTCCTGCCAACGGCACATAGAAAGACAATACGACAACATCGGATGCCACAATGGCTCATTTAATGTTGGATGATTGCGAGTATGCAGAATTTTCTTAGTTATCCCTATTATTGTCAGACAGAGTTATGACTCTGTAGCAGTTTTTGTGCCATGGGACACAAGGCCAAAAGCCAGTATCGTCACAAAAAGATGAAACAGGAATCAGCAAAACTTCAATGTTTGAAAGTGAACAGAAGGGTAAACGCTGTTATTGATCGCTACCTCAGCCGGCATGTTCATCAGCAGCACTGCAGCCACTGGCCCCTGCGCCTGGCAGTAACCCTCTTCTGGTTGGTACTGTGTGTAGGCTTTCAACACCCGGAACAAACCACGCTGCCTACACGCAGACACACACACCGGCCACAAACCACAAGTTTAACAACTTCTCATTATCATCATCTTTATAACAGAAGGACAGAGAAAGCAGGATAATAAAGATGTGGAGGTAGCAGCCGAGATAAACTGTAAAATTGTCCTGTAGCCGTCCAGCTGGTCAAGAGAAACGATCAGAAGCAGAAATGTTTCTTACCCATGTCCATCCTTGGAAAGGAACATTTCATGGAAAGGGAACTGTCGGTCCAGGTCTCTCTCGATCACATCCACCCAGCTCTGCAGAGCCGGCTGCGAGTCCAGAGACTAACAGAGACAAAAGATATTTCGAGTCAGCCACCTACAAACACTACATGTTATTTTTAGATTTAAAAAAAAGGGGGAGGCTTTGCTGCATTATCTACTGTACCAAGCAGTGAAATAGTTCATATATTGCACCATGATGAGCCTAATTTATGATTAGTGCTGCAACTAGCAACCGTTTTGATGAATTTATAATTTAATTAATGGAAAGTTTAGATTAAAAATAGCAATATCTTCCTATTTTAAGATCCCACAGCCTTAGACAATTTGCTCAGACAATCCAAGACCCACACAATTCTTCAGTAACAATGATAAAAACAGAGAATAGCATCTAAAAACAATTTGTTTTTTACCATTAGCTAGCTGGGAGTCAGAAAATAGTTCACGCAGCCCAAGGTGATTACAGCGATAATCGATATAAAACTATTCACTCTGAGAATAGTAGAAACTCCTCACTTTGAGAGGCTGGAACTAGTTTTTTTGTCAAAAAAATGTGTTTGTTTGATAAATGACACAGATAATGAACTGGTGATGTCAAAGTTGTGCCAATACATCTTCTAATAGAGGAATCAAGTAATTCCTTCTCCAGTAGTCACACTGTATCCTTTGCAACGAGGCCGTTGCACGTTCAGATATGTGTTGAAGCCCTCCGTCCGAGGTTGTTGCAGCTGATTTGAAAAGCATTTACAACAGTGGGTGAGGTGAGTATTTCGTTGTCTTGCCTGGTAGAGGTTCACATTTTGCTTCATCCTGTCAGTCGCTCCGCACAGCAGAGGCCAGCACTTTGCTCTGAGCGAGGCCGGGATGCCTTTCTGACACTGAACTTTAACCTGAAGGGACGTTGGTAACAGAGACACAGGATCAGCTCAGAGAACGGGGTGTCAGTATGAATGCTGACAAGCCTTTTCTTACAGCAGACATTTTGAGACAAGCACAGGTGTTGTGACATTAATAGTGGCTTTGTTCTATTTGAGTGTCACTGGAAGCCACAAGTGTTACAATGAGCCAACATGTACAATACAAGCACCATGAAACTGAAGCAGATAAAAGGAGCCGTAATTATTTTTATTATCTACTCCACTTTTTCTTTTCTTAACATTTAATGGTGCCTAAGATGGTACGCACCTTACTGCTCTTCTTCAACAAGATGCGATCCCATTGGACCATGATGTTTATCCATTTAGCCTCCCTCTGCCTGACCATCTCAGGGGGTGGGCCCACACTCCTGACACAAAACAGCACATCAAACACCAGGTAAGTATTTTAGCCTTTAATGTGTCTCATTCATTAACTGTACAGTCTAAAACAGTCATTTGACTGGAGACTCTTTATGTGTGCAGAGTTTCTGCATGCACTTTTTTGTGTTGTCATTATAGAGAGACAGCGCTCTGAAAATCAAGACAGGAAACAGGAAAACCACACGGTTGCAGTTTAAAGTCTCTATGGCAACAGGTCAGGATGTTATCAATGGGGCGAACACGGCAGCAGGTAACAGTTTGTTCAGCGGGTCTTATCCTGAGTTGACACCGCTTCATCAAGTCCAGAATCTTTTCTTTCATTGTTGGTTAAATATAATGTGAATATGTAGTCAACTGATCCTGTGCCTGAAAGTGAAAATGCTCCACTCTGTCATGTACACTTTCTAAGCTTGCACGCTTCCTGCCGTGGAGTTCTGCAGAATTATAAAAATCCACATTGACACAGCGCCACCAGATGGTCTGTCCTGCTTCAACATGAATCCCTCGCCACACACCTTAAAGCCAACACGAATGGCACGCTTCTGAAAAACAGAGCAGTACTTTTGGAGTGACCCTATGAGAAATGACCACTAATGAATATTTCTGCCAACATGGCTAACTGCAGGTTTTATGCACTGTTTTATTGACCCTTTATGTTTCCCCCCCTTTCAGCTGTCCCACTGCAGCTGTAAAGTCCAAACTTGACTTTCTGTGAAAACAAGGCTTCTCTCGCTCATTAGCAGAAACATTTTGCTCTTGTTTGGCCCACGCTTTATATTAAGATTTTTTATTATCAAATAAATGGTTTGGAATTTGCAGCTTTCTCATTAAGACCTGTTTACTAATTGTATTCAGACTTCATTTTACTAATTGCAGTAGTGTATTATGTGTCCATTTGGCTCTGTGTTTTGGATGCAAACACACAATACGTGGTCTCTTTAGCAATATGTGCCTTTTCTTAAATACTGTATGTTTTATCATGTTGCATCACTAAACTAGACTAATCAGTGTGTCTGTGTGCAGGACAAAGTAGAGGGAGACTTCTGTGTGTTATGTCAAGAGCTGTGGTCAACTAGGAGATTTCTCGCCTTTTATCTTATTTTTAATGTTCTTATCTTATTTTGTTCATTTTTGTATCTGTGCACTATTACAGTACAGAGTAGTGGAGCAGATACTGTGGTTTAGATTTTTCTCATTTTTTTTGTTCAGCTTTTTTTCTTGTAAATTCCTGAGAATGTTCACCTCTAAAAGTCCTTCAAATGACACAACTCAAATTTAAAATCCCTCTCAGCCATAAACATTGAGATAGACGTGAAAGACCTTGAAGCAATTTAGCATTAATTGATAAATCATCTGATCAGAGTGGTGGAAACATGCATGCATACATCTATTTATATACCATTTAATAAAAATGTATGAAAACCTCATCGAGCAGCTATGTTTCAATTTAATCACAAACATTAACACATTTTTTCTTAAATGAATAAATCTTGGTAACAGACTGGATGTTATGGGTGTCATGGTATCATGATATTCACAATAACCGTGATATTAAAAAAAAGGAATATTGATATTGTGTAATTGATACACGTATGATAATATCATGTGAATAATCCAGCGAAGACGTGAGGCCTTTTGCACCTCTGGTCTATAAATTCATCTGGATGGCTTTTCGCTAGTCATTGAGCGTAATTGTTCTTTTTGTGTGCTTCCTGTACAGTTATGGTTACAGGCGCTCTCTCTCCACCTCTCTGAACTCTTTTCTTTGCCAAAATAAGGACACAAAACGCACAGTAAATGAAATTAAAGATAGATTTGATCGCTTGCATTTTATTTTTTCTAATTTCTATAGATTTTAATTGTAAATTTGTTTGCCCATGATAAGCGTGGAGTGAAATCCTGACAGCACTACCTGAGGTAGCCATTTCTTGTACTGTATTTGGTGTTTAAATTGTCTATATTTGTCTGGATAGGGCAAATATTTCTAGTCTTATAACCACCTGAGCCTTCATTTGTCTTTCTACCATTTGACCTTGTTAGATAAAAATGTCAGAGAACAAAGAAGCAGTACAGCTGGTGGTTACCGATACTGCAACAGTACCAACCTCATTGTCAATATTTAACAGTACACATGTATAAAAGTGGAACTGCTCACCCAGCTGTGGATCCATTGGTCACAATGAAGCCAAACCGGTCTGTCTCAGGTTCCAGACCAGCCTCCGATCCTGCATCAGATCCAGAGCTGCAGTCCTCTTCACAGAGGCTCTTCTGGGCTGGACTCGATGGACTCAACATCTTACTGAAAGACAAGAGGAGGCTGCTTATCATTCAGTGTGTGACTGTGTGTACTGTCATCATGGTTATGTAAAGCTGATGCATCTGAGACGTATTCTTAACATTACCTCCTACATGTAGATATATCAACGTTCAGTACCTTAACCCCACCCAAAGACACTACTCTGACTTGATTGTGTTAAGACTTGTATTGTTAATATCCAATGTAAGAGGAAGAATGTCTTGCTACACTTCATAACATTTTGAAAGTACATGCTTTACTATGACATCTGCTGGCTCAGAGGTTTTTTAAACTTTTTTTTTTGCATTTTTGTGAAGGTTTACATTAACTTTCTTCCCTCCCTACAACCATAAACATAATCACAACAAGAGGACAGTTTTTGAAGCGCTAGAAATATGCTTTTAAATAAAATTACCTTTCACATTTCCGTCATGTTTGATCACTCGGTCTGAAGAGCTGAAGTGTGAGATCCTCCACTGATGAGAGAGGAAGACAAACTTCCTCTCTGTCTCTCTCTCTCTTGCTCATTTGCTGTCTCTCTCTCAGTGCCTCCCTCCCTCAGTACTATGAATGTATCATGCCCTTTAAATAAACTTCCCTTATGTCAGTAAAATTAACTTTTCTTGGAATATTTAGTTGTAGCTGTCATGGAAGTGATACTCTGCTCAAATGTGATTCATCAAACATGACATCAGAATGAATGATACATATATATATGTGTGTGTGTGTGTGTCCTCTTCCTCTTGTCTTGTCAACCTGTATGCTGCTTTCGCTTGCTGTTGGAAACACTGCATTTACACGTGCCCTGAAAGTTATTTAATCCGAGAATGGGAAGCAACGAGGAGTACTTGAACGCAACATAAATACAATTGCGCAGTTCAGGGACCGACGTCTGTCAGCGTGTTGTTGCTCATCGAAAACTTGTGACAGAGGTAAGTCCAGTAAAAGGTCATTATAAACGGGAACTTCTTACTGTGGATGATTATTTTAGGCTCCGGGAAAATGGACAGTATTCACTGAGCTGTAACTCGTATTCTGTTAAATGACCTTAAATTAACTAGCTATTATGACATTAAACTTGGTCAGCAACGTATTTATAGTAAATTATGAAGGCAGAACTTACAATTTGGTATTACGAACATATAAATAACCAAGTAAACATGTTTAAGGAAACGCTGTGGGCATTTAAGTAGTTAGCTTGCTGTTACGTTAACTAGTGCCGAGTTTTGCTAGCGGTTATTTATTTGTAATGAGGCGTTCAGGTAATATCGTACAGACAATAATTTGCTCTGCTAAATTGCCCATTTAGCGGATAGGACGAGCAAAAAAACACAGCAAAATGTCGAAACTCAAGCTATCGTCGGCAGTGTATAGTTTGAAAAGATAGTACTAATATTTTTACACTCAAGCCAGCTAATTAAAGGGAGTTAGACATGCTTTAGTTATAGTTAGTCTCTCTTGTGAACAATAGATAAAACACACGTTAAAAAAATATAAAATTTAGGCCACTTTTTCGTTTATATGGCCGGACTGAGCTTCTAACAATAAATGGAGCAGTCTTAGAATAATAGGCATCATTGATTACATCCAAATTGCACAACCGTGACGTGTTTCCGTTCTTCCCACTCTGCCGGCATGCCGTGAACGTGTCAGCTGCTGATGTAACAGCAGGGATTTGGGGCGCCAGATTACAGGACGCTTGTGCTCAGCTGCTGTCAGTCTCCATCCCTCACAGTCCAGCAGGAGGATGGGCTGAAGAGTACTAAAGCATGGAAAACATTAGACATTTGTAAAGCTCTGGGTATTTATCTTTAATGCATGATACCCCTGTGTAGTTTTGTTTGTGCTTTTTTCCCCAGTCTATAATCTTGGATCAGATAATTGTACTCAATGCTCAAACATGATCCAATAAAAAGGGAAAATAAAAAGTCTCCATCCCTCACTCGCTCTTCTGTTGTTTCCAGCAAAGAGCTTTGTTTTTTTTCTGTGTTGAAACACATGAGGTTTCCTGTTTTCTTCGGTGTAGATTTTAGTTCCTCCAGTGAGTCTCAACTATTTCAATGTGCTTTCTCCATGTAGATGTCTGCTGCACTGAGTCTGCGTCTTCTCCACTGTTACTCAAAGCCAGGTACAACTGAAGCAGATGTCATTAAAGTTGAATGTACAAAGCCAGTCATCTTCACATCACTTTTGTATGTATCCACAGGTACATTCGGATATGGTCCTGGTATCATGCGCCCATTCAGCCTCACTGCACAGAGGGATGGCTATAGTACGTACAAACCAAGAGCTATTCATATGTGGGACTAACAGTGTAGTGACCACATGGTTTAAAAGACTTATTTCGCTCTTTTCTTCTTGCAGAGTATGTAAATGCTCTCGAGCAGCCAACAGACCTGAGGTCCATCACTGACCGGGCTGCTACAACTCTTCTTTGGACGGAGCTCTTCAGAGGTCACACATTATAATGTCCATTCAGATAGCCTTTGTCATCCATTGGGTTTAAGGCCTGACGATATTCTATATCTTTGATTAATCTATCCTACTATAAAATGTGTTTATTAGTCTGTGCCATAGATCTCCAAAAACCATCAAAAATACATACATGAGTTACAGTAACACATACTCTTATGCCATACGTAATTGCTAACATCTGACTAGGTATCAACACATTACCAACGAGCCAACAGAATGAATAATATGAAATCCTCTTTGGTTCCTTGTCATCACCTTCCTTCAGGTTTGGGGATGACCATGAGTTACCTTTTCCGTGAACCTGCCACCATCAACTACCCGTTTGAGAAGGGCCCTCTGTCGCCCCGCTTCCGTGGAGAGCACGCCCTCCGCCGCTACCCTAACGGAGAGGAGCGCTGCATCGCCTGTAAGCTGTGTGAGGCCATCTGCCCCGCTCAGGTGAAAACAACACACTCTGTTCCTGTAGTAAAGATAGAGTAATATTACTGTAAAGGTTATTTTATGTTGGATCTTTCTCAATCAGGAGTATTTGTTTACTAAAAAAGTGTCCTGTCTGACTTTGTTGAACCCAGGCCATCACCATTGAAGCTGAGACTCGAGCTGATGGCAGCAGGAGAACTACACGCTACGACATCGATATGACCAAATGTATCTACTGTGGATTCTGCCAGGAAGCCTGTCCGGTTGATGCCATTGTTGAGGTAAGAATGACTGTATCCTGTACACGGAAAGATTGCCAACTTAAAAGCCAATTGTCAAAAGTCACGTATTTCTCCCTCAATCCCTCCCTCAGGGTCCAAACTTTGAGTTCTCTACAGAGACCCACGAGGAGCTGCTGTACAACAAAGAGAAGCTGCTCAACAACGGGGACAGATGGGAGGCTGAGATAGCAGCCAACATAAAGGCAGACTACTTGTATAGATAAACTCACTGTTGTATCTGCGCTCTGCCTGCGAAGATGTGTTATACATGAAAATGATATATCTTATCTCCTCCCTATGCATTAAAGAGATTATTTGTAGCTTCACAGACGTTCCAGTGAAATGAGCAGTCAAACCTCTGAGCCTCAGATTCTGTCGTCAGGAAAAATATAAACACGCACAAATCGCATGTCTTGTGTTGTCAAGATGGATAAGATTGCACTTTTACGATGTTGACCATGTATCCTATGCACAGTCTGTGATAGACTACTTTTCTGCTGCACTTTATCTGATGTAATAGTCCAAAAAAGTTTAATTATGTAATGTTGCCTATGCTGAAATAAATCAACTAAGATTTCTTGTGCCTGTTGCATCGAAATTGAATTGTCTAGAATAGCGATTGCAAATAATTTTGCTATTCAATTAATAAATATTGTCATTGATGAAGCTAAAACCCCAAATCTCTGGACCCAGCTGTAAAGATACAGCTCTCTGGAGATGACCAGACATGCTGAATCATGGTCAGACGCTGTGGTGCATTCACTGAACTCAAATGCGTTTTTTTACCGCTGCGCTGGTCACGTGATAAGGGCGGAAACTGACTCATACTCCACGCTGAATCTCCCGCGAACGCAGCCATTTACCCCTTTTCTCTCTCAGTGGCGACACCGGTAAGTCTATTTTCTCCTCTCATTGCGGGCCATCCTGTATTTTTAAGTTTGTGTTTGTCGGGAAAGTCAGCTTAAACACCTGGAAACTCAAAGGTACGCATTGGGTTCATGTGGCGTTGCGAGTTTAACCATGTGACGGTTGAGCAACTAGATTAGGCCATATAATTTCACTCCGTGCTAAGTTAGCCGTTAGCTCGGAGAAAAGAATGGCTTCCATGCCATGCAAGCTAACGGGCTAGCAAGCATAGCGTTCCCTCATTTTACTGCTTTGTTCTTGGGACCCGCTCATATTCACCATAAGTATATTTACTACTCTTGACAACGCCACTCTTGATTCAGTCTGTGCGTGAAGCTGCGGTTATGTTGAAGTTGACGATGAACCGCAGCATGGAACGCATTGGACGGCCTAGTCCGATTGTTCCAGTCGAACAAGAAAAAGTGCGGTCGCGCGTCGTATGGCGCACTCCGACCGTACTAGCTTGTTAGCTAGCTAGCTAACAACCGCTTGCGGTGAATTGCGGGTTACGAGGCGATTTGTCGCGTTTGCGTTTACATTTAATATGCGGCGTTTTGTGTATTTGTTTGACAAACACCGATTTGAACATACGCAGACGCTAACTTGACGACAATAAGCGTCAAGATGATTAACTAACTCAAGCCGCTGCGACGTCAAATCAGTTGATTGCCAGTTGATTGTCTCAACGTTGCTGATGACGGAGAACGTGCTAACCATCCCGCCTTGTTGTGTTTAACTTAGATACAACGAAACCATGGCGGACTCAATGGCACAGCAGTGTGTACCAGTGGCGGTTTTCAAGGTAATTGTTTTCTTTTACCCTTACTTGCATCATCATTAATCGTGTGCTATTTATCCATCTTGTAAGTGCTGAGAACGGGACGTGTGGTATTGAGGCTAACGTTAGCCGTGCTAGCGCTCAGTTAGTTGAACCAGACCCAACCAGTTCTAAGCTAACTGCTCTGTGTCCTACAGCTCGTCTTGGTAGGAGATGGAGGCACCGGAAAAACGACTTTCGTCAAGAGGCACATTACAGGAGAGTTCGAGAAGAAATATGTTGGTGAGTATCCTCCTGTTGTGAACACATCAGCATATCCCAAATGAGTTTAGGACTTTAAATCGCAACTCTGATGCAGTGTAAATGCAGTATACTATGGCGAAATTGGCAGGGATAGCTTGGATATGGTAGTTGGCACTAGGCCATAATGAGATGTGGGGCCCCTTTAAAGCCCTCTGGCTCCTGATGTACTGGAAGGAGTTTACACATCAGACCATAAGTAATAAGAAGTTGCTATATGCTAATGCAAAAGTAGGTGTGATGTTATTTAGAAGCAATATCATCACTAGTTTCTTTTACCCTGTTCTGTTACTCTTAAGCAGCACTATCTAATGATGCCTTGGGGCTAAAATTGTTATTTCAACCTTTGAACCTCTTTTTGTGCATATCTAGCAAGGTACTTTCATTGCACTTCATTTTTGTTTTTAATTGATGTGGTGCAGCACATTGTCAGGCAAGGAAATCTAACCTGGAGAGGCAATATTGTAAATTGACTGCATATGTACTTATTAATGTTGTAGCCACCCTGTCCACACTTCTATCAGTGTGTGCTTTCCGACCCCAGAACAGTTATTCTCATCACATTTTCCACCTGCCTCGCTCTCATACGTCTTTTGTCTTTTCCTGTTTTCTAGCCACCCTGGGAGTAGAGGTTCACCCGCTGATATTCCACACCAACAGAGGAGCTATCAGATACAATGTGTGGGACACAGCTGGTCAGGAGAAATTTGGAGGCCTGAGAGATGGCTACTACATTCAAGGTATTTTTTAGCAATCCTTAACATGCTGTTCTGTTTTCTACAACTTTGAACCCAATCTCTATATTTAAATGTTACTCCATTGAGGAGGGTGTTAAACTTCCCTGCTACTTCCACAGCTCAGTGTGCCATCATCATGTTTGACGTCACCTCTCGAGTCACCTATAAGAACGTACCCAACTGGCATCGTGACTTGGTCCGTGTCTGTGAGAACATTCCCATCGTCCTCTGCGGCAACAAGGTGGACATCAAAGACCGGAAAGTCAAAGCCAAGAGCATCGTGTTTCACCGCAAGAAGAACCTGCAGGTAATGACTATTAACAATATTACTGATGTGTTCATCCTGATGTACATATCAGTCGTGTGTGATTTATAGAGCATTGGTTTGGTCTGAGCGGTCCTTTCTAACTGCTGTATACTTGCTCTGTCCTCAGTACTATGACATTTCTGCCAAGAGTAACTACAACTTCGAGAAGCCCTTCCTGTGGCTAGCAAGGAAATTGATCGGCGATCCCAACCTGGAGTTTGTGGCCATGCCCGCCCTCGCTCCCCCAGAGGTCCAAATGGATCCATCTCTTGCTGCGAAGTATGAGGAAGAGCTTCATGTAAGTATGACCATGCAGGTCTAATGTCTGTTTAGGTGACTATATGTAGTATATATGAATCTGGCAGCTTCCTTACCCGAGTCGAGTAAACAAATCTTCTCTCCCACTGTCTAGGTTGCATCACAAACAGCACTCCCAGATGAAGAAGATGACCTCTAACCTGTTTGTTCCCCGAAGTCCCACCCCCGCCCTCCCCCCGACCATGGACAGGAAGTTGATGGAGTTTTGCCCCTTTACTGTAAAATCCCTTAAGATTTTTTATTTTTTAATTTTTTCGTTTGTTTTGAAACTAAAAAAAACTTTGTGGAAAAGTTGTGGTTCTAATGTCACTGGTTAAGACACACCCACCCTAGTGTTGTCGTTGGCATGGCAACATGCTACTCTTCATCGTCGAGCAACCTCCACTGCACTTACCCAGCTCACATAATGCTGTTGTATGGTGTATTGGAACACTAAGGGGAGTAAACTTTGAATAAAAACATTCTCAATATAACATGTCTGATTTTTTATTTTTCCTCAACAGCAGGGACGCTTTGTAGTTGAGTCGGCCTTTTTAATGGGAGGCATTTGAGTTGTCATATAAAACAAAGGTGAAATGGATGCAGCTCACCTGAATTCATTTATAATTATTTTTACCTGTGTCTTTTCTGCTTTGACATGTTATCTCCTATGTGAAAAAAGCCTGCTGCCTTTATAAAACTGGCAATATTGCCTGCAGTGGGCCTTAATACAAGTGTATATGGAAGTTGTGTGAACATGTTGGCACCTAACCCCCAGGCAACCTTTATTCTCTTCCATTGTGTTGGGCCATGTCTATTTTACATGTCAACACCTGGATGAATTAAAGCTATCTGCATGGACAATGTGTTTCTGTAATCTGGGTGAACTCATCCCATCTACCAAAACAGTTGGTTATAGTATGGAGTAGTATGCATTCAGAATAGATGAAAGCAGGTGTAGTAAGTACAATAACAAAAAACAGGTCTTGCATTATTAAACTTGAGGCATTATCTTTCAGAGGTGTGGTGTGCTCACAAATGTAGTTTTGAGAGCTTTATTATGCTCATAGTGCCTATTCTAGCATCAAATTAAAAAACAATGAATCACAAATTAACTGAAAGGGAAAAGTTATTCCAGAATAGCAGCACTGATTGGGCCTGTAGACCTACAATAAAGCTTCTGTATAGTCTGCTGTGTGCAACTTGCTTTGAATGAATATATGAGATACACAACACACAGTAGGTGGTTGGTGGGAGTGTAATTAGGGGCCCCTAACTGGTAACTGTTGCCATGTAATATGGCATAATGATGGAGCTTGAATAGATCAACAGAGGGGAAACCAGACAAAGCTGTTTCAACCAAGAAGGGTTATTATTTGAGCCTGTTCAACACACTGATGGCCACCAGATGTCACTCATGTTCTTCCATTCAGAGCCCAGAAGGATTACGTAATAGTTTAACTCTGCACGTCTGTAGTGACGTGTGCCCTCTACTGCATGGACCAGGGTGCAGCCTCACCATCCTCCAGATGCATCTAATAGTCCACAGATGTAGGCATAATCTTTTCAAACCTATTAGACCTAGTGTCAAGTGATTTTGAATGTGTGCACCACCTTATAGGTCTTTCAGAGTGACCTCACAAGAGTGAACAAAAGCCAGTTTAACTCAGAACAAGGGCAACTGATCATGACATATAGGCAATATCTGTGAGGATGAGAGGGACATTGATGGATAGTGAGGAGAGTGTTTTGATGTCAAACTGTAAGCCTATGGATGCTAGTGTAGTGTAGCCTATCATTTTAATTTACTCAACATGGCGACACAGCATTCAGGAATTTAACAGGATATCTTTGGCTCAAACAAAAAGCAAGTGTGTCTCAAAGTTTAATCATGCATTAAAAAAATTAAATCCATTATTTCTCCTAAATGACATAATAAGCCTTCCAAACTTCATGAAAACAGGTAGCTGCTCTCCTCTGATTGGTTAACACTTTGGTTTTGTTAATGTTGTTTCTTCACATTAATGATTAAAATCTACTCAATTATCTATTGCTGGTTCTACATTGCGTTAAAAAGTGAAAAAGCACGGCCTGTCCTGGCATATTGCCCGTCACCACATCCCTGCTAATATGATAACCCTATGTGCTGCTTTCAAGTTACATTACAAAAACGGAAATACGACTATTCTAACCTTTCATAAGGCATACTTGAGCCTTTGGATAACTGAGAGCTCTAGGTGGGATAGAACTGACAACATGTATGATGAGCACCTCTTTGAAGAAACAAAACAACTCTGGGTAGTTTTATTTTGAAATCTTTGGTTGACATAGCTGACTCTTTACCGTCAGTCCTGTTAACGCACCTAATTTGCTTTTCTTTGTGTAAACTGACATCAAGAAAAGACAATGTGCAATGTGCAGATTTACTTGAGATTGTGTTGTATTTTGTGGTTTGTGGGGTGGAGTAAAAATTTAATATGCGTTTCAGTTCATTCTGGGTGTTTTCACATCCACATATATGAATGACTGGCTTCAAACCCTGCTTTCATTATTAGCCTTGACTGAGGAAGTTGGCGTGTGAAAAATCAAAAGCTCCACGGTTACAGAGTCGACCTTGAGGTGAGATTGTTATCAACCTGCCTCCATCATTTTGTTCAGCTGTGTGGTACCTCAATTATATATGAAGAACAATCATATACTCAATTATATACTCTTTGTACAAGAAAGGGGGGGAAAAACCATCACCATCATAAAAGTGACACTTCACCTTCACACAATGATGACACAATAGTGCAATGAGACGTTATTTAAAAAGTAAATACATTTAATTGATGCATAATAGTTTTATATTAACAATAATATTGCATTTAATTTCCTTGCATAGATACTTTATTTGAAAATGAAAAATATTTAATTGATATATATAGCACTTTTACATCAAAAGCTACATTACTTAAAACGTATTTAATTGATCACCATTAGTTTTCAATTTGAGCAGTTAGTTTCCTACAACCCCTGAATGCATCATGCTGCAGGTGGCTCAGGGCGTGGCTTCCTTCATCTCACTTGACGGCCTCTCGTCTGCGCATGCGTGAGCCAGAGAAGTGCGTTTTAGAATGATTACTGGCCGGCGGAGGGGCAGATTATACGCCTCTACACAACTGTTGTTTTAATCCCCTGAGCGAGGAGATTTAGCAAAGAAAAAACACTGGTTTTAAACCCAGCAGCCATATTGTATGGAAAAACGACGGAAAGACTCCTCTTTTCTGAAAAAGTGTTTTCCTCAGACACCTCTGTCAAGACTTCTGGGGAGTTTGAGTTTCTTTCTCACTGGCGGTTGGTTTGTGTCGGACAGCTAGCTTGCCAGCTGGCTGAGGAATTCAGAGATCGGGACTTGTTTTTGAGCCGTTTTTACACAATATTGTGCTCATCTTTTTTGGTGTAAAGGTGTGAAATTAACCGTCTGAAAGATGAAGGACCGATTGGAGCAACTTAAAGCGGTAAGAAGTGTTCAGGAAATGTTCAATTTTCTTACACTGTCTCTTTTTCTCTTCAGTTTTGTCTGTGTGTACACTTTAAATAGCCTTTCTTACAGGAAGAAATGAGAGTTAAGTAATGAAAATTACATTATTTCCATTTTAACTTGAACACTTGATACAACACACTGATCATTTGAACCAATAGTGTACCATGAGATGACCCCTGTGATAGATGTAGTAACACTGTAGGATGGGAAGTGATTTTGAAATGGGGATTTCAGGTAGAAGTCACTCAGTCATTCATCATTTTCTGTTGCTTTACAAGCAGCCATGTTGCACAGTATTGTCTGACAATTTAGTGTCTGTTAATGGAATAAATAGTAATTTTTATTGGTTGGTCTGGTTTATCACCAGCTGTCAAGTTTCATGTTTAAGTTGGTGCCCTTGATTCCTACAGTATGATTCAGATCTGTGAATAAACAATCATTAATCAATTTACTTAATCTTAGCATTAGGCAGTTTCAGATTAAAATTGCAACAACAGCATTATTTTGGTGGGATTTTCACAGATTAACTGTTGTCACTTGAGCTGAGAGCGGACAATTAATCGGCAAACATTTTTAATGACTGATTAATTGTTATTTTTCCAGCAAAATCATGCCAACATCTTTGGTGCCAGCCTCTTAAATGTGAGGATTTTGCTGCCTATCTCTGTCTCATATCAATGTTTAGTGGACATATTTGGGTGTTGGACTGTTTACCAGACAAAAACAAGCAATGTGGAGATGTCACCATGAACACATCGATAAAGAAAATATTGGTTACTGTAGTCATAGTCACCACCACTACACGTTAAGCTATTCAGATTATGTTAATTATGGTTAGAGCCTGACAGGTACTCAATTTTTGGGGCTGATGCCGATAAAAAAAATTGTGATATTGATATATCGGCTGATATACAAACACTTATTGCAATGATCCCTCAAATTTGGTTATCAAACACTTGTATCAAAGCTATGTAACAAAGGGAAAGCGACACCTGTGCAATGAAACCACAAACTTTACCGGTATTTTAATTATTAATTACTTCTGCTTTTCACACAATAAGGTTTTATATCAGCGCACATCGGACAGCACACATGCCAACAACGATAAATCTGTGATAGGCCAATATTTGCCGATGACATCGGCTATTCGATATATCGGTCGGGTTAATCGTGGTCAAGGTTGAGAGTTTTAAAAATTGACACAAGATCAACAGTTGAAATGGAGTGAAGCAGTCAGACTGCATGTCTTATACAGCAGCAACACAGAAGTAATTAGCAAACACAAACTTCCTTCCTTATGACAGTGAATACACTAGCTGCCCGCGGGGGTGAGGCTTTAATCCAATTGTAACTCAAGTCGGGATGTGTTGCCATAGCTACCTCAAACTGCTGGCCAAATATTTGCTGTGTTTAAGTTGTCCCCCCCTCCACCCCTCCAGACGTCTTTATCTCACACAGCTGGTTTCTTTTCAGGGCAAGGAAGTACGGATAGCAAGTGAAGTGGGTCAGTCAGTTGTTGGGAAGTTGACTGTATTTATGTTAAGACCTGTAAAATGATCTACTGTCCTTTTCCCCTCCGCTTTTTTCCAGTGTTTACACCTCCCTTTCTTTATCTTCCCTCTTTGTCCACACTCACCCACCGCCACAGTTTTCCTCCGTGAGTTTTCTATCTAATGTTTAACTTCCCGGCAGTAATCTAGGCTGTATATTGGTTCCTGTGTGTGTTGGGGGTGGGGGAGTCATATGTTCATGTGAATATGGGCTAACGCCAACACCGGCGTGATCACCTGATGTATGCTGTAGATTTAAGCAAAGAGGAGCAACAAGAAACGCTGACTTATTGTTTAACCTGGAGCTAAAGTCATATGTGATCGTTTATATTGCTTTGTATGCTTTGAATACAGTTTCTTGCTCAGACAGCTCAGACAAAAAAATACCAAGAAGAACATCAGCTGACACTGTTGTACTGTTCACCATATTTAATTTCCATGACCCAGACTGAAGGCTGGAGATAATATGACAGCAGTTTTCTTCCAAAACCCATGTCCTCTACAGTTCTGTGTGCACAGTGTTTCCCATTATTACCTCTCTGCTCCCCCACCTGGCTCAGATATCAGCACAGTGAATGGGGCAAATTGTACCAGAGCTAACACGGCTTCTTCTGCGGCACATGGAGTTTTTAAATCCCTTGTCAGATTTTAGCATTGCATTAACACAAGTCCTGATGGGAGTAGTTTGGCTTCTGTCACCACGCTGCTGTAAATCTGACCCCAGGTCCTTGTCCTGCTGCTGCGATCGCTACCGGCTCATTTTCTAAATCATCCCGTGGGAAAATCTATTGCAGAGGGCTGCAACTAACAGTTGTTTTTATGAAATGATGAATCTGCCTAAAAAACTGTGGAAAATAATCATCACAATTTCCTTCGGCCCAGGATGTTATTACATTGCTGGTTTTGTCTGACAAATTCTCCAAAGATGATACATTTACTCAAATCATGACATATGAATTAATAAAGCAGCTAATTCTCCCAAGTGATTGGCTGAAACTCTGTAAAGTTTGGCATTTTTGTTTGGAAAAAATATAAAAATAGCTTTAGATTAGACGTCTGTCGATTACTGTAAAAAACTTAATGATTGATTACCATATATTAGGGTTGGGGGGGATGATTGTAATGCATCCTGATGATCTCTTGAATGCGTGGCATTGTGATCGCCTGTAACAAGTTTGTCAGACCAGGCTGCACGCTCCTTATGACTGGACCAATTTGATGGTGATGGGTCATTACAAACACACTATGTTTTAAAAATAGCAGGTAGTCACATAGTTAGGGTTGATGATGTGTTCATGGTGTGATGACTATTTCTGAAAATGACATCATTATTTCTATCAGTTACATTGAGCCTTAAATGAATCAAAACAGGAGATTTTTTGCCTGAGCAAACACTGTATTTTCACAAAGATTTATGTCCTGACACAAATTAAACTTGATTATAAACTTAAAATCTAGATGCATTTTTAAGCCTCCTCGCTGGTGATATCGTGGTCGTAGGCATTGTGTTTTCGCGTCCCTCCGTCCGTCCGTCTGTCGCATTCTAGTGAACGTAATATCTCAAGAACACCTGGTGAAGTAAAATGGTGAAGTTGTGACATTTTATATGCAAGAGGTCAAAGGTCAACTTCGCTATCACCTTATCATAATCTGGTAAAAATTGTGGCCATTATTCAACGCCAAAGCTCAGGAACAGCAACTTGACCACGAGGCGGTGATTCTAGTTGATGACTAGAAATGTACACAAATGTACACAGTACGATAACCGTCAATTTTCAGACCTCACTATAGCTTGAAACTCGTATACCGCTGCAAGCCTTCATACAGTAAGAAAAAAATCATGCAGGCCTTTAGAAATCAAACACATGGATTCATCAAGATGCATCGTTAATCGTTTGATAATAGCATTGTAGCCCTCTGAACCAAAATCAAACCGTATTACAGGGTTGAGAGATTCCCACTCTTACTCTACAGGACTTCCTTTTCAGCTCAGTTCAGCCTTTGGTCACCCTCTTTCTCAACTGTCTTCTTTCCACACCTCCACAATAAATATGTTATCTGGTACTGTTTCGTCATTTATGATCCTCAGAGACGAAGGTAATCAGCTCCCAGCTTCTTTTAGAGATGACGGAGTCACAGGACAGATAACGAGGGATTGCTGGATTGTGTTTACATAGTTTTAAACATGACAATGAGTCATACGTGTTACAGGTAGTTGTCACGCTTGTTTGAATATATTCTGAATGTACATTTTGTCATGGTAGTGTGGAAGCTGATGGGTGCATGGTGTTGATCAGTCTTCAATGTGCTGAACATTTGATCTGACTTTCCAGAAAGATCAGTACAACACAGTCTTATAAACCAGGATCCATTGAAACTGTGTGTTAAAAGAGGCCGTCAGTTTGTCAATCGAGAGGCAGAAAACCACTGAAACCACTAGTCTAGTTTTCGCCGTGCTGAGGGGAACCGTGCACCCTGACATATGGTGCTCTGAATGCAAAACAAACGTAATTAACTGATTTGAATGAGAGGAACAAGCTGGCATTCAAGCTGACATACCCTTCACTCATGCACTGATGTGCAGCGCGTGCTCTATTTTTCTAATATTGATGTCTAGTTGTTCAAATGTTATCCACTGTATGATTTAAGGTTTTGATGATTACACAATCTTCATGCAACTAAGCATGAGATTATAGCTGTTTTGTCAATTTTGGTTTTAAAAAAGGGGGGGCGGGGGGAATCTTATTTGCTGCTTCACAGTTCACGCTGTCAGTCAACATTTTGGCACAGTTGCACAGAGGCATTAAATCTAGTTTGTTCTCAGGGTATTTATTTATTTTTCGTGGAATAATGATTAGAGGATGGGTGTTATTCTCCCTCTGCTAGACAAGCAGAAATTGCTGAAAAATACTGCTTAATGTGAATCTATTTCTACAGTACACACTTGCCTTTTAAAACATTCAATATCCTATTGGACTGCAACTACAGATTATTTTCATTATCGATTAATCTGTTGATTATTTTCTTGAGTAAATTGTTTAGTTATATGGTATGTAAAATGTCAGAAAACAGTGAAAAATGTCAAGCAGTGTTTCGCAAAACCCAAGATGACATCCTCAAATGTTTTGTTTTGTCCAAAACCCAAAGATGTTCAGTTTACTGTCATAGAGGAGTAGACAAACCAGAAGATATTCACATTTAACAAGCTGGAATCAGATAATTTTGACTTTAGTTTCTTCTTAGTTGACAACTAATCGATTACCTGTTGCAGCTCTATGCGCTGCTAATCATGAAGGGTTGCTCTGTGCATAAACCAACCTCCATCCCCCATGTTGTGGTCAGAAATCATGTCTCTAGTTGAGTCATAAGATGATCAGAGTTTAAAAGGAATGATGTGGGAGATAAAGTCACTCCCTCTGACTGCTCCTGTCAGTATCAAACTGTTGTTACACTAAATCAAAAGCCTCTGTGTGTGTAGCCTTTGTCTGTTTGGTTTGTAAAAGCGTTTGTTGTGCACACCAGTCTCTTTCCTCTTGTATCTGCTGAATGAGAGACACTGGAAGGAAGTGAGTGCTTGTTCTTATCTCGCCGCTGCAGAAATGCCGTGTGAGGGAGCATAATGTGTGAGGGCCAGAGTGTTGCAGCTTCATTGAATAACTCACTGCGAGATCTAAAAAACAAGCAGTTTGTCAGTGTGTGTGTGTGGTGTCCAGGGAGCTCTGTGTTCACAACTGTTGTTAGTTACAGCAGCCTGAACCAAATCGCCAAGGCTACATTTGCAATTCAAATCTCAGATGAGGGGTAGAAAGTTAAAGGCGGTGTAAAACTCAACATTTGAACGGAAAGAAAGACGTTCTGTAGCAGTAAATGTTCCCAGTATGGTTACAAAACTTTGGATTGTTTCCATCATTGATTAAACTTCTGCTTATTGATTGGTTGACTTGTTTATAAAATGTCTAAAAATAGTTTTAAAAAACAAAACAAAAGAAAACAATAAACAAAATGGATTACCACCTCACATCCCTGACGTCCATTACGTGGTATGTATTCCATACATCCGATTTAACTTTTATAGGAAGGATAAAGTGGGTAAGCCTGGCCTTCAGCCATGGTGTAGGATTTTAGAGTGCCTGGAAACATGCAGGCTTTCCTTTGTGTATAATCTGAATAAATCAGGAAAACGTTGGACTGTATGTAAGGGAGAACTCACACTTGGCCCGGTTGCTCCGTACTGTGCCGAAGCACGATTGTCCGTCCTCACCAGTCCCCCCGCTGGGCTGCACTCACATTGCTTCTGCTGCAACCGGGCCTAAACACGGTTACCTCTTGTGCATACGTCATCATGTCGTAGCACGGTCGCAGCACAATGGAGAACAACAATAGAGAACATGACTTTACTGACTTTTTTGTGGCTTATTTTGTGTCGTTTTGGTCATAGACGGCCCTCTCACATTCCTGGATTTCTTGATTATGCAAGGCGGTGTCACACGCACCATTATACTTCATGTCCCCGTTGCCCACCCGTGCTTGTGCTCATGCATGAGCAACAGTACTGTGCAGAAGCACACCTCTTCCGACCGTGCCAGGGCCAAGAAAGTGTAGAAACAACCTGTGATCTGCTGGATTAATTTTTTAGGGATCTGTTAATAAACATGACAGCTGCGATAGGTTTTTTTTTGTTTCGGACGACCAAGAATTGAGAGAGTGAGACAAAACACAAACTACAAACAATTTGTTTTGATTACTGTAGTAAAGCTTTGAAACATTATTTTACTTTACATTTTCATTATTAACCTGATGCAAACCTGCATAGTATATCGATCACTCAAAACACAAGGTGACCAAAAGCTGATGCCTGGTTACCTGGCTGCCCTGTTGTTGCAGCTGTAGCTCTGAGATCTTCTGCATTATTTAACTCAATAAGAAACAATGAACAGCGTGAGTTCATTCAAAAGTTAAAGAATAACTATCGTTAGAGTTGTTCTACTGCGGCATAATAAAGTGTAATATTGATATTTATTGAGATTACTGGTTTACAGACTGAAGCCGAGTCAGGTGATATGAGAGAGCAGTGAAGTCGACGGGTGTGTTGGCTACTTTTTCCATGCTTTGACTTTGATCCAGGCTGACATTCTCCAGGAAAGTCAAGTGTCCAGACTTTAGACTCTGTCACCTGATACAAAACAGAAACACAAGCTAAGTTGTGTGGAGGGTTTAGTGGGCCAGCAACACTCTTTGGGTGCGCAGTGAAAACACATTTGTCTGTAAAATGCAGAAGTAATGAAAAGAGAGGAAACAAAGTGCGCCAACTCTCCCTTTTTTAATTAATTGTTTGACCCTGGTTCTCCTCCACCTAACACCGTCACAGCTGGGCCCTATGATGTCTGTTTACACTGTACAATGGCTGCTGTGGTTTCTTACAGCCAGTGGAAAACAGGTTGAGTTCCTGGAGCCCGGCCCTCACCATGTAAATACTCAGCAGCACTGCACTGCCCTGTGTTTGCTGACTGTCCCTTGTGACACATTTATGACTTCAGCAGAGTGAAGCTTTGACAGACTTTATTGGGTGGAGGCTGATTAGGGTCAGACCAATATTTCTGGCTGATGCGTCATGCGGAGCTGTTAACCAGGAAGCAATTTCATTAGTAAGTGGTTGTTCATGGTCGAAATGCTGTTCGCAGGAAGAAATAAATCTCTAGACGAGAAGTACTCGGTATATTTGGACAAGATAGAACACACTCCAGAATTCAGTTAAAAATATAACAGTAGTATTGGCCTGTAAAAACTATATTTTATTGTAAGATGATCATTACAATGCTGATTATCTTGAGCACATTATTGACTCAATGAAGACTTGGGTATCATGGGTAGTATTAAGATTTTTGACTCATCTCTGTCAGACTTCTTGCACAGCTGCTTAGTGTTTAGACAAAGTCAATAAGATGGTTCATTTTGGGAAATACGATTATTTGTTTTCTTGTTGCAAGTGACATACGGAGATTGATGCCACTCTCGTTTCTGTATGCTAAATATGAAGTCACACCCAGCAGCGGGTTAGCTTAGCTTAGCAAAGAGTGAAAACGACAGGTTGTTGTTTTATGGGCACTTACAGTATATGGTGGACTATTTCTTCGCTGTCCCCTGACAGTAACAACAAGACTCCAGGAAATAGTCCTGATGCATTCGAGAAGTTTGGCTTATTTTGTTGAATATCACCTCAAACGCGAACATCAACCAAATCTTGTGTAAGCTACCTTTCTGTTTGTGACTGATTACGGTGACATATTGGCATGCAGCCTTTATTCAGTGCCGATACCTCGGACAGGTCTCTCTTGGAAAACTCTGCTCTCCGCGTTTATGAGCAAACAGAGCCACCTTTTTAAGGAGTTCTCGGACCAGATTGGATAAAGTGTGCAGGGATACCAGAATAGTTATTTTCTCATTTACTGCATGAGCAGGAGGAGGAGAGACGTATGTTACTGACCAAACACTATCAAAGTGTTTACTCTTGTAATATTGAGCTATACAGGCACACAGAGGTTGTTTTTTACCCTTATCAACACAACAAAGACCTGAATAAATCTTTAATCTGGATGTGATGACGACATACTTTACACGCTGAGCTTTAGAAAAACATGTTCTTCACTTCACACGTTCTCTCTGGAGCTACTCTGATCCAGCCTTTACTTTTATCCTTTCAGACGTGTGATCAAGATGACGAAGAGGTGGAGATTGCTGTGGACAACGCAGCCTTCATGGACGAGTTCTTCTGTCAGGTCAGTGTGACTGTCGGTGCACGAGTGTGTGGGAACTGTACTTCTTCACTCGTATTTATGAGGCTGTACGTGAATGAATGTTTTTGCGGATTGCCTTCATTCTTTTGTCGTCTACATACATTTGAGATTCATGGCGCGTGGTGTGCTTGTTTCAGATCGAGGACATCCGGAACAGCATTGATAAAATTGACGAGAATGTGGCTGAAGTCAAAAAGCTTTACTCGGTCATCCTGTCTGCACCCACGTCAGATCAGAGTAAGATGCTCTACCACGACCAGCTTCTCCTCCTGTTCACCTGACTTGACTCACTTAGGGTCATATTGAGGAGGGTTTTCTTACCTAATCCTACTGTTTATCCTTTACAAGCTGCTTTCTGTCCCAATTTGAGTTATATCAGACGTTTGCTAAGAGGAACTGACTCAAAACTCAGACCTAAAAGCATGATTTTCTTAAAGCAACATTAGAGTATGTGAGTGCAGCTTCACTGGTTTGTAAACAAGTGATAGCGTTTGAAAGAGACGGCAGATCTTAACCTGGCGTCATTTAAATGTCGACGAGATAACAGTTTATTTGTAGTCGCAATAAGTGTGTGGTTGTCTCAACAGTCTTGGCTGTTTATTGCCACATGTCTCTTCCTTCCCAGAAACACAAGATGACTTGGAGGCAATCACCAATGAAATAAAGAAGATGGCCAACAATGCAAGAAACAAACTCAAGAGTGAGTCTGCCAACCGCTAGCACACACACACACAACTTGTCAGTGAAATTAAAGGGGATATTTAATAATTGATTTAATGTTAAATATTGCTGAAGAATTCAACTGAATCATAAATCAATTGTTTGGTTTGCTTTCCAGCCATCGAGAGGAATCTGGAGTCAGAAGAGCAGGAGAGGGTGTCGGCTGACATGCGGATACGTAAATCACAGGTAAATAATGTCCGCCTGAAGTCTCAGGTCGCCTCTGCTTTTAGTCTTACTGTTTTTCTTCTTCTTTACTGCCTCTTCTTCTATTCTTCTTATGTTATTCCTCTGATTATTGTAAAAGAAAAAGAAAAAGATACTCTTTCACAATGGGCCGTGACAAAATTGAGAATGTAGAACCATGAATCCAGAAAAGGTAACATGTAAAACATAAACATATATATAATTAATTGTTTTCAACTTAGTATATGTCAAAAAAGATTGTCTGTTGACATTTGTGAGATGTGATTTCAGATGTGTCTTGGTCCTTAAGTTTAGGGCCTTGAGGCAGATTTTTAGTACGTACACCAAGACAACATATGTGCTAATTCATTCTTTCCTGTTGTCCCCCAGCATGCAGTACTGTCCAGGAAATTTGTGGAGGTAATGACGAAGTATAATGAAGCCCAAGTGGACTTCAGGGAGAGGAGTAAAGGACGGATTCAAAGACAGCTAGAGATCAGTGAGTGGCAGTCACAGAAATGGTGATAAAGTCACGTGATGGTGCCACGGTCTTCACTCAATAACACTTTTATTTTCCATTCCAGCTGGAAAAGCAACGACAGATGACGAACTGGAGGAGATGTTGGAGAGTGGCAATGCTGCCGTGTTTACCGCAGGGGTAAGAGTGTGTGCGCATGCATTTCCACCACTTTTATCAGTACTAAAACATTCACTTTGCCTTGACACTGATGATCATGTGGTTGAACTGAGAGAAGGCCAAGTTGTCATTGGTTCAGTAAAACGCCTCGTATCAACTTGTTAAAGATTAGCTGTGCGTGTGATTTGGACTCAAAGTCAGTTTGCTCTCTTGTGACTTCTTGAGTGCCCCAATCGTCCCAATCAGCCTTTCTTAAAAGGAATAAATGAGAGACTGAGAAAAGATGCAAGAATGACAGCTCATGACAGAGAGTGCTGAGTTGTGTTGTTTGATAAAATGAGCGCCAGTGTATCTCAACTGAACAGACAACAGCATGTGTGCTATATATTGTTGAGAAAGCCTCTCTATTGTGCTGAGGAGATGGTTGTGTCGAGTCATACTAATACAACATTTGGTGCATGTAGTGGACAGCTTAGTTTGGTTAATGACAGTATGAAGTATATACATCATAGCGGTTTTTGAATATTGATTTAGTGTTAATAAAATATCACCTCTTAAATCGTTTCCTCTTCTTTCCGTACTCGCTTTGTTATAGCAAGTGGCGGTAATGAACCTCAAAGCTGGTCGCCATCCGCCATTAAACAGTAAAATGTATTAAGTGTAATGGTTCTCTTTGTAAGCTTCTGTACAGTTATTGCTACAGACAGTTGGTTTACTCCTGTTAAGTATGATAAATGGAGTGCAGTCACGTAGCGCTTTTAGCATAAGTGCTTTACAATTTGCTCTCATTCACCTCTTGTGGCACACTATATGCTGCTGTACACCTGCCTGACCATTGGGATCAACTGGAGTTCAGTGTCTTGCTCAGGGACACTTTGAAATGTCGACGAGAGGAGCCAGGAATCAATTTGCCCAACCCTGCATTTATTGGAGTCTACCTACTGATCCACAGCCACTGCTGTTATATCTGAAATGTTTAATGGTCATTGAGCTACACACTGGCTGCTAGGGTTAATACTATTACCTCTCGTTTCCTGTTGAAGCGGCAGACAATTCTCTTTGCGAGGACTTTATGTAGTTCTCTGTATCACTATGAGATGGACTTTTATTCAGTTCCTCATGATTTACCTCCCTGCCTTTTCCTGTCAAATGCAAACTAAACTGGATCACGGCCAATCTCTGCCACGCTGACAAGAAATCGAAAGACGAGATATTAAAAATGAGCCTGGGACATATCTTCATGTCAAAAGTGATGGGATGTTGGTGGTAACTATAGACCTCTCCTCTGCACAGATTGTGGACTCTGGGATCTCTAAACAAGCCCTGAGTGAGATTGAATCCAGACACAAAGACATCGTCCGTCTGGAAAGCAGCATCAAGGAGCTGCACGACATGTTTGTAGACATCGCCATGCTGGTGGAGAGCCAGGTACAGTACATCCACCTGCCAGCCATCATTTCATCCACCCGTCAGTTAAATCAGGAACTTCTCATCTGTTTCATTCATTCTGAACCTTTCTCCACGGCTTTGTGTTCAATCCTGACTTCTCTCTATTTGTTTTTCTTCCTGTCGTCACTGTGATCTGACTATCAATCTGCATCTATGTCTATTTCCTCTTTTACAGCTCCATGCCTTTCTCACACCTCTCTTCACCTCTCTTCTGCCACCTCCACCTCCATCTCATCACCCAACATTGCTGGAACCAACATGAATGCATTTAGTAAGATGTACCGATAAAACATCATTGTAGACATCAGAGCAGACCTGAATGAACACAAACACATATTCAGTCTTCATTTTATGCACATGCATACAGAAGTCTAACCACATATTTCTTGCTTGCTTGCGTCATGCTTTCTGAGGGCAAGGCTGGTTTGAGGTAAGGGCTGCACTCCTCTGCTTTGTGTTGTGTCATTTTGCTTGAAAACTCTTGTTTTCCTTGTCTTTCTATTTCAAGTTTTTAGTTTGAAGAAGTGTTACAAAAAGTCTGTTTTAAAGGCCTTTTACTTGAGTAACAGTGTAGGTTTTGTGTATTTAAACCAGTACTATACGTTTGTTCTGCTCTGCTTCTCACTGATTGTGGTTTTGTTTTTCAGGGTGACATAGTAGACAACATAGAGCAGAATGTGTCCAAGTCAGTGGACCACATAATGGTGGCAAAGGAACAGACCAAAAAAGCTGTAAGGTACCAGACCAAAGCTCGTAAGGTAATGTAATTCAGCCAACTGCTGCATCAGTCTGCTTCTGACTTCTTCCTGTTTTTTTCTGCTTATCTCCAAGACACGTGACACTTTTTTCACAGTTTGACACATTTGAACCACATAGTGTGCGTACTGATCACACTCCCTCATCCTGCCGGTCACACAATAGCTACATTCTCAATGCTTTGGTTTTTGTTTCTCTCTCTCTCTGTCTTTCTGTTGCTGTTGTTTTTTGATTTATTTGCTTCTGTTGCTTTCCGTCACCTCTGACACCGTGCCACATGTTAGGGTGGGATGATCGACAGGATTGAGAGCAACATGGACCAGTCAGTGGGCTTTGTGGAGCGGGCCGTAGCAGACACTAAGAAAGCGGCAAAGTTTCAGCAAGAGGCTCGACGTGTGAGTGACTACAGTCAGGAAGAGCGGCCCGGTTTCCCAAAAGCAACGGAAATAGTCACTTGCTACAGAATAGTAGGCAGCGATTATAGGTAGTACAAAGAAGAGAGAGACAGTAAGAATGACAAAAGATCGGGACAAAGGTTGTGTCAGAGTTCACAAGCCCGGCCTTGTAATAGAACGCTGTTTCGTAGTACAATCAATGGCTTAAGATTTGCAGCAACACAAGGTGATGTAATTCAGTAAGATGCAGTGCAAGCACACATTCCTGGTAAATAGCTTTGCAACATAAACGGCGTATTTCTACTGTTGCAATCATTCCAACAAAAGACAAATTGGCTTGTGTTATGATAAACAAAAGAGTTTTAAAGTTCTGTTCTGCTGCGCAATGTTAAGCATCTGTAAGATATTAGACTCATGGATCTGCGACACAAACTGGCCGTCCTGCTCAATATGAGCGTGATACAAGAAGGGTTAGGCTTTAAAGAGTTTAATATGGTTAGATGGTTCAGTTGTAATCCGAAAGAGAGAGTAGATTTAGGATTACAACTGAATCAACTGATCATATTAAACTCTTTAAAGCCTTACCCTTCTTGGGTTTGCTGTCAAGAATGTTTGTTTGCTACGATTGAATAAACAAACATGACTCTCGGTTGCCATCCCAGGAACAGTAATTGCGTCCTGGATCCCATTTCATCGTGTTAGTGGTATCTAAAACACAACGCCGTGTTTTCTTCTTCTTTTTTTTCTCTAAGGTCCAGTGTGTAGGATTTAGAGGCATCTAACAGTGTGGTTGCCTATTGCAAGCAACTCTACACCCCTCGCCCTACCCTCATCTAAGGTGGCTGTTAAAACAAAGTAAAAAATGTGAAAGGCCTTCTCAAAAGCCGGTGTTTGGTTTGTCCATTCTGGGCTACTGTAGAAACTTGGCAGTGCAACATGATGGACTGTGAAAGAGGACCTGCTCCCTTTTTTATAGACATAAAAGGCTCATTCTGAGGCAACAGAAACACAATAATTCTTAGTTTCAGGTGATTATACACAAATGAAAATGCAGTTACGAATATTATCTTACATTTCTGCCCCTATATCCTACACAGTGGACATTTTTTTTCGATCTAAATGCCCAGTTACTGTAATTTATGAAAAGTGGAAGGAAGTGGAACTCTTCTTACACACAAAGATGCTTTTGGGAAACCTGCCTGATAATATGAAGACCGTCCCGACCATCAAGACCCTGATCTTTACCTTGATCCTGACCTGTGATGACTTGTGATGACCCTCCTACCAGCTCTGTTCCTGAGCCTCCACCTCCTTGTGGCCTGTGGACCCCTGTGCTTTGAAAACCTCTGACCTGCCCCAACACCAAGACCCAGAAACCAACACCACCCCTTCCTACCTACACACACAAACACACAGACACACACACACACACACACATCTTCTACACTCTTCTCTTTCTTCTCTTCAGCTTTAACCTGAACTCCTGTCTGTTTACAGTCATCTCATCACTGCTGTTATTCTTTGGTTTTATCTGTGTATGAAGATTTTGTCAGACTGTTACAGCATGTGTGTGAAAATACATTTTGTGTAGACAGGTTTACATAAAGTCAACGGTGTTGCGTCAAGACAAAACTGGTTTATCAGACTGTCTTTATGCGGTTACATAGCTACAGAGAGATTCATGATATACAATGCGGTATTTACTGTACAGAACTAGTACAAGTACTATATAACATACAGTAGTAGATTCCTTAATTGTTGCACGTATGTATAGACTAGGCATATACAGTATTTATTGTTCAGTCCTGATGGTACTGTATATACTTGGTTGTTCCCAACAGAAAATGGTGATAATAGTGGTGATTGTTGTGGTCTTGCTGGCCATACTAGCTCTCATAATCGGTTTGTCAGTGGGATTGAAGCAGAGCTGATGAGCTATTTGTATAGGAGGAGAGCTAAGGGTGAGTAACTGTGGAGCAAATAACCTCTGTGTAGCCTCAATGGGTGTGGGTATGAAACATGCTTTGGAAAAGGGATTGCACGCTCTTTTCCTCAGGCTCTCTGTATGTATGTTTGTTTTCTTTCTAGCCATAGGGCTTACTGGAGGTGTGTTTGTCTGTATTTGAATTCTTGGGTGTGTGTGGGTGTTTTTTTTTGTTTTTTTTTGTCTCTTACTCTGCAGTGCTTGCCTCTGGTTACTGCTCAACTAACAAAGCAGTGCTAGTACTGAGCTAGTTGCATGCAGTGTCAGCGGGTTGTGAAGAGATGGTAACCCTAGATTTACGAAAACTCTTGTGAGATTTGTACGCAATTAAATTCCTGTTCTCTGAAAACACATGGTGTACATTGTGATGCTATGAAAGAAATCCAAAGATGGAGTCCACAACCAAATCCATGACCTCTCTGTTTTCCTGAAAGAAAGTTAACATGTGTAGGCTACATCTTCGACCCAGTACATCAGACATTTTTGGTGCATGTTTATCTTGGGACTAGTCAGATATGAGCATTTTTGTGCCAAGCACAGCAAAGGTTGTGCCATCAAATGTGACCGTCTTCAGCAGCCAGTGGCTGTTATTCTGAATTCATTACACAGATAACCTCAGATTTGTCTCTAGATAGAATGAGCAATGCCAAAGTACAGACTGATATTGGTAGCAACTACTACCTACCTTAACTAGCTAGTTAGCTAACTTCAAAGATATATTATGCAGGATTTTCCTTTATAAAAAGCAAACGATGCATTGGCGGTGTCTGTATCTACAAAGGGGTTGCTCTCTGCCTGTATTTTCCAACTTAGTATTAGTAGTGTTTCCGGGCGTCTACCTTTGGGCAGTTGTGTGTAGCCCCCAGCACGAGAGCGGGACATAACCAGGTCACATTGCTGTCACTCGCTCTCTCCTCAGTCTGTAATAGATAAAGAGCTGCAGTTCTGTGAGTCTGTTTGACCGAGGGCGGGGCTAGATGGGGCTACACACACACACTCACACAGGCAGAACAGAGAACAAACAGCAGTCAGGATTAAGTGAGCCCTTTGGCTGCATTCACACAAAGTCTGGAGGGTTGTGGGTGTGTTTATTTGTGCTTTAGAGCGCAACCTCTGTGAAACAGATCTCTTAATTGCTCTGTGCTCTCTCTCTGCCTTGACCGTTGAGACAGGGAGGAGGAACCATTGAAATGGTGTGCTTACAACAGCAACCAATAAATCCTGTGTCGTATGCCCGTAGCTGACCACTACAATAACACACACAACAGCTCGCAAAACTAGCTGGCTGTACTAATACTGTGCTGAATCGAGTGCGTATATGTGAGAGTTTTGCAAATCTTGGGTTACCGTCTTGGCTCGACTGTTCGAGCCGGTGTTTGGTCTGTGGGCTCTGTTCAGTGCTCATGTTCCCTGTCATTAACAGTATGTCTCTCTTTGTATCACCCTCTCTGTAGAAGATGATCTTTATTGGTGTGTGCTGTGCTGTGATTGTTCTCATCATCGTCATCGTCATCATCACGCAGACAGTATAACAGGACTGCTGTCTTGTTGCCACCACCAGTTTTTTCATCCTCCACTCCATCCTGTCCTCCATCAGGTGGCCCGCCAAAGAAAAAACTGATGATCACTCCATATGGATACAATGATATTCAACCCACAGACGTTCAACTCATCAATTTAAAAAAAGGGCTATTGTTTGACCTATAGGAAAAAGAAGGCCTATGAGACTTGTAATAGTCATAAAAACTTTTTGTCCAATCAGAGCAGCCCTTCCTGGTCGGTGTGGGTCTGGGGGACTCCCCCAGTTTGAGGATGCTCTGCTGCAAATGAGGAAATGAGACTGAATCTGTCAGAGGTACAATACCTGTCGTATCTCTGCGGAGGGGAAAAGGGAATTGAAAAATAACTGATAATGACTTCACTCCAGTGCCACTAAACATTTCATTGTTCAACACTCGGTGCCAAAGAATCAGCCTGGAAGTGAGTGTCACCTGAAAGTTTCACATCACCTCCTGTATCAACATTTCTTGCCTTTTTGAGCCTTGACACATTTTGTGATTGAAAAGCTAGCTACTGTATATTCAGTGTATTAGGATTATGTTGGGTTTAGGGAGTTCCAGCACTTTCACATTTCAAAGTATGTCTTATTTCTGTAATTAAGCTTGCACCATCGTGTAAATAACGTAATTATTTGCGTGTTGTCAATGTCTGTTCTTTAACTTGAAGAGGATCGGTGTTCTCATTTATGATTCTTCAATTTAGAGAGGCAAGTGGCTTTGATTTTTAAATGTGAAGGATGGTGGATGATGGAAACACATTTCATGGACAGGTGGAGCTAAGATGAGCAAGACCAGACAGGCTAGGGGGATAAACACACATTCCTTGCTTGGAGATTTATCTAAACTCTGCAGCATCTGAGAGAAATGCCTGAATATTTGTTTTGTATCTCTGCAAACCTGTTCCATTGTTAACCGCCTTGACCTTTTACATGATTGTCTACTTTGTTAAAATGCTGTAAAAACACAACGTTTTAATGCCAAAGGGTGGAAAGATAGTACTAGCCTTTTCCACATTAGTACCAAAATAGTCGTATTTATTATACTTTTTGATGACGTGTTGCTAATAAAGTCGCACATACATGAGATGTAAATGGCCACTCTAGCATACAGTAAAGTCTCTCTGACTGGTGCCTCTTTACTAGTGTGAAATGCATTTCCTGGCATTTTTTAGGTCTCATAGTGTTTCTACTTTACATATACAAATCAGTTGCTAGTTTATTAGCGATAGCAGTCTGAAAGTAATGCATTGTAATACAGCAGCCCTGCAATACATCCTATATCCGTGAAGCTGTTTACAACCGAACAACTGAGTACAACCTCCAAAATGACCATAAGGTTGAATCCTCACATATCCACAACAGTTTCTTTTATTCTTTCTAGTTTTAGTCCATATTGTAACGATGAAAAAACTGTACAGAAATTTAATTGACTTCATGACAAAATCTGATATGTTGTACTGGTAGTATATAAATATATGTGCCAATAAACCAAATGAAGGTCGGATTTATTGCAGGGCTGTTGTACTAGACTGCATTAGTTTAAGCTACGTGTACCTTCCTAATAATTTGTGAACTGAGTTTAATTCTGGTTAGTCACCATCATTCGACTGGGCCTTTTCTTCTTGGTAGAGTGCACATGTTGTCACCCAGTGGCTTTAAATGTGCAATATGAAGGAATTTTAGCTGAAAGCATTAAAAAAGTAACTAAAATAACCAACAGAAAATTAGGAAATAACAGCTGTGATGCTGTGACATCTACGTATTGCTTTGCAGCTACACTTAGCGGTTGATCTGGTGATATGCTGCTATGGACGATTCTTACATATTACACCCTTAATAAGTCTGTTAAAGCTGGTGATTCCAGCTGTGCATGTAGGACTGTATACAAGAGATAATATAAGAGTCAAGATGATCCATTTTAATCAGCAGGTATTGACCGCGTTTAGGGGTTTTGTAGTGCAGAGACGTAACTTGTAAACTGTCCTGTGCGTTATGACGGCTGCCATCTCTGAGAGAAGTCTTTGTCTCCGTCAGAACGGAGCCTGAATGGTGCCTTTAGTCCTGGTCGTGGAGGGAGCACTTGAAAGTGAGAGGCCCTCCCAAGTTTGGGTCTGTTGACCAGGCTGTCTGCTTCTCAAATGTTCAATCCTTATTCGAGGCCCTTTTTCTTCACAGCATTTCAGCTCAAGAAGGAAAAAAACAGAAGCTGTTGTACACTGTTTTAAATTAACATGCCAATGATTTTAAAGGAAATTAAAGATGTTATGTTTTTTAAGACTGGTTGAGTGTGTCTGTCCTGCTGAGCTTTGAAAATATGTAACTGAATTTTGACCCTTTTTGATGACTGCATGTTATGAAGGGGCTGTGAATGTGTTTTTATGGGGTGTAGTAGCTGTTGTCAGCACATTGTTGGTGCGGCATGTTAACCACTGTGTTGCAAAGTACAGCTTTTTAAGGTTGGCGCCAAAGATGAGGTAAGTTTATTTTTTTTACCTTTTCTCTTCTTCACACACAAACACATCCTATTCTCTGTGACCCTTTGTTCTCCTTTTGCTCAGTCATTTCCTCAGAACAGCGTGTCCATGAATGTCAATAACTGTATTGTGTTTGGCTGCTTTTGTTTGACTCCTGTCCGTTTTCGATTCAACCCACAGAAAAAGATGATGATTACATTGTGCTGTGCCATCATCGGGATCGTTGGGTTCTCCTATCTCTACAGCTTCTTCTCATAAAACAGGTAAAACACCTGCATCAGCCTTCAACACACAGAGTCCTGTTCTTTCACTCTACGTGTTGAAGTAATGTGTTTTTATTTCTGTCTCCAGGAAAGACGGCTTCAAGAAAAAGAAAACTTCCTGAGGTGCTCCCCTATCCTTACCCTGACCATTATTCGAATCTGTTTTATAATCTATTTAAGAAGGATATATAAATTGAACCGCATCAGTCCTGTGCACTTACCCTTCTATTAATCTTTTGAACTTAAATTAATTTCTTGCTGTATGAAGTGTTTGAAAATGTGTTATAAATGTGTAGATTCTTTTAATTCTGGTCGACAGTAGTCTGCTGCCTCCTGGTGGTGCAAAGAGGGGACAGTCATATTTGGAGAAATTATAATAATCTGAATATTATTTATTTATAAGGATTCATTTGAACTAAGTAAAAAAATAATGCATGAATGGATTTTTTGTCTCCAGATGTTTATTCATTCATGCACATAATATTGCTCTCTGATCAGAAAAAATATCTAATTAAGTTGTGTGTTCATTATGTTTGTCGTCATAATTTGGATAAACTGTGTGTGATGTTGTGTGTGATTGTCTGTATGCATCTGTGCTGCTGAAATGCTTGTGCTGGCTGTGTGTTTTTTTTTTCTTTTTCTTTTTCTGTAACATCGGCTGTCAATCGCTCACTGGCTGTGTGTCAACCCAGTAAAGCCTCTTATGTAATAAAAGATTTCTGTGCGTTGGACCTAGTGTTGGTGTGTGCCTCTCTTCTTGTATTGGATCAGTACAAGGCTCAGCTGATCGCCTGGTTCGCACGGAGGGACCCATTCCCACCGCCAGGCACCTTTCACCCGCAGAGCATCGTCCATGTTATCGTCCCTGTTTTACTCCGAGTGAAAGCAACAATAAATGTATGGCGATGCACGACGTGACATACGTGCACGAAAGGCTTCCGTGACCTCATTTCATCCCCCACCTCGCTGTTTCTTCCTAACCAGAGCCAGGCCCCGCCCACCGACACACGGTGGGGGCGGGGCCTACGCGAGGGTGCGTTCGATTATGTTTCTGCTTCGTGTTTGAGAGCAGTGAGGAGATAACTGATGTAATAAATATACAAATACAAATCAATAACTCATTAATGTGATTTATAAATCATGTTAGGAAAGCTAAATGCATTAACAAAGACCAGTATATACACAACTGTGCATATTGCATACAGGCAGTATATTGATTTTTTGTTTTGTTTTTATTATTTATCATTCACTTTACCTTTGGACTGTTGATCTGCATTTGAATTTCTCCTGTCTGGGATTAATAAAGTAAACCTCTAGCCCTAAATAAAGTTATGTTTTGCTGTGCTTTTGTGCAAAAAATGCTTCATGCATATTGTGAAAATGACATAATACAAACAAATATGTATAATCACTGTTGTATCAACCATAAAAAATCAACCATAAAAACTGTGTAAAAGTAAAGATATCATGTTAAGATATCTGCTAAAGGTGAAAGTCACCCATACCAATACTTAGGAAAAGTCTGAAAGTAGGCTATCTTATGTTAAAAGTGCCTAAGTATCAAAAGTAACTTGCTGTTAAGTATCAAAAGTACAAGTAAAAGTAAATTACCCATACAGTGAATTTACATGTGTTCGGTATATACTGTATGGATCGACCAACAATTGATCAAAATAAAGTCATCTTAAATTGTGCTACATGATGCACCATGCAGTCTGCAAAGTAATTAGTAACTAAAGTTAGCAAATAAATAAAGTGAAGTAAAAAGTATAATATTTGCCTCCAAAACATTGTGGATTGGATGTATACAGTAGCAGAAAATGGAAATGTATACTATTATATTTATCATCTATATGAGCATAATAACACCTTTTTTATCTGATTCCTTTTTTATTGTGTCACCTTCTAATCATGTATGTTATTCTGTTTTTATCTTATGTGTTTTTATATATATTATCCTATCTTATATGTTTTATTCTATGTTTTTATATATGTTGCTATCTTCTAAGTTTTATTTGTATTTTATTGTATCATATACAATTCTGTCATGGATGGTGTTTACTTTTTATTTTTATGTTGATGCACATTGAGTCCATGCCTGTCTTATGAAATGTGCTACATAAATAAACTTGACTTGACCCATGTATTGATACAGAAAACAGCAGTTACTGTAGAAATATAGGAATAACACAACAAGGTACGGTCTATATTAATACACTGTGCTGCCATATTGGCCCTGATGATTATAATGTGTGAATACTTTATTAATAGCTATCCAATGACACAGACAGTCATGTGTTTCTGTTCTTGCTCCTGTACTTCAGCAACATAAAGCAGGATGATGCAGTGGAGCGTGCTGCATACAGGATCTGCATGTTTTAATAACACTACTGCAATTAGCACCGTCGAAGAAGAAAGCTTCCGGCGTCGACCCGGAGCAGACGAACCGAGCACACCTGCGTATTAACATATTATAATCGTGTTTAAATAGCACACGCCGTATCCAGTGAGAGGAGCTGTATGCTAATTCCTCGGAGCAGTGGAGTAAATAGGGGGGTGGGTCATGAGCTTTTTTTTTTTTTTTTTTTTTTTTTTCGTTTTGCGTGTATGTGTGTGTTTTTTGACCAGCTGAAAATGGCGGCTCGGAGCGTCGAATCGTCCTAACTTTATCGCACAATAATAAACATAACGATATACACAGCTGTTATCGCGTAACATGGGGAGAAACTTCACGGAGAGGCCTCGGACGCTCTAGTTTGCGAAGCAACTTTGACCACTACGGTTGAAAGGAGTTATAACGCAGAGGTAATGATAAAGAAGCTTAGAACTGCCGTATAGAGGCTAATGTCAGCTAGCTAGCAAGCTAGCGTCAACGTTAGCCGACGACTTATGAAAGGGATTGTCAACTGAGCAGTGCACGTTAGCCGATAACGACAGCGAAATAGCGTCAGCTGACAGACACATTGGTTAGAGGTGTTCCGATGAAAAGGTAGTTGCTCTAGTCGGGAATTGTCTTCATAGACTGACGCGAGTTCAACGTAAATGTTTTGTGTTGCTAACCTTAGCTCGCTGGCTAAAGCAACACTGTTGGCTAGCGCTAGCAGGGCTATCTAGTTAGCTCGGCTCGACTCATAGAGAGGGGGGTGTATTACTGTCCGGTAGGGTGTATAAACACACTGAAACACTACAACACCGACTGGATATTTAATCGATGTAACTTAACGCTGCTCCCGAAACTTTGTTTGTCTTCTAGAGATTATGGAGGATCCTCATACACGGTACAGCAAACGCCTGGTGAGTAACTAACTGTGTTAGCTCTCCTGAACACCTGTTTTATGTTTACAATGCGAGTGTTTTGCTCAAGGTGTGTTCGTGTGAAGCTAGACCCCTTTTTAAAACCCCACGATGCATTATGTATTATGTCATTTTGTGTTTGACTTGAGTGGTCCACTCTCCTTTGGCACATTGTGTCATGGCAGTGGTCCTCCTCCTGTTGTGTCTGGCACCCTGATAAGGGTAATGAACTTGTCCAAACACTCTGGGTTCACGAGTGAGTCAAGTTCACTGTCTAACCTGTGACAGCATTTGTGCTGTGACCTTGTTTCACCTCCTTGCAGTCGTGTCCCCTTGCTGTAAAATAATTAACACACTGCTTTCTGACACTGTGTTCTCTGGGATAGAAATATTATTAATAGTGGTGGTTTAATTTGTATTGATAGCTAAATATATAATAGTGTTGTTTTTTTTTATGACATTGTTGATTGGCTTTGGAAAGCATGTCTTGGTGTATTTGTTGAACACACCATAACTTAATAAAGGCCCCCAATAAATCTTTGCATAATTGTAATACATTAACTCCCTTTGTCATTTTTATGACTTTATATTAAAACATCAGCCTGGGTTTCTCTCATGTTACTGAATTGTTTTCAGCTGCAAATAAATATGTACTGTGCAGCCCTCAGTTATGAAAGTGAGGAGCATCAGAGTTTAAGTAATGCCACATTTGTGGTAAAAGGATGGGGGTAGGGAGGTCTGAGAGCAGGGGGTGTTGTGCCTGATCCATCTGTCTAGCCAAGCAGTTCTGCATAGGATGAATGGCAGGAGGGGAGGAAAAGGAGGGGGCAGTGTGTGGAAGATTAACCCCGGCTATTGTAATGCTGTATTGTTTGGTTCCCACATGAACTGATTTGGTAGTTGGCTGACTGATGATCAGCTTGGAATGATTTATAGTGATTTTATCCTTGACTTGGGGAAAGGTTTGTCACATATTGCCATTTTGGTCCTTTTAACACTGACATATGGGTGTCACCTCATGTCTTGGCAATGAGACTGCAGTCAATACATTTTTTTAAATATTGGGCAGTGTTGCATTTTTGGATGTATGTTGATTTTTGTTGTCACTCAGCAGCTGATTTTTTGTTTTATACCTTAAAAAGTATTGATGTGATACTTTGAGGCTTTGACTAAGCGCCCACTGCTCAGAATTTACAGCTTTTATATTTTTCTTCCCAAGCACGTCCCCCATTTTTTTCCAGCCCTGTTATGGTAGTTTTTACCGATATGATCTTGACAGGCTGCTGTAACTCATCTTTGTCAAATATCTTCAGAGCAGTAAGACTTATGTATTTGTCGCTGCCAGTTAATTCCTGTCCTCTTTCTGTGGCTCACTACAAACGATACTGTTCATCTTGTCTAATGTAAAGGTTAACATAAGCCTTCTTTCCTCCTCAGCGTACGGGTACGCGGCGCCGCTACCAGGACGATGGCATCTCAGATGACGAGATCGAAGGGAAACGAACGTTCGATCTGGACGAAAAGTTGCAGTGCGCCAGGTTTAACTCTGACTTGATCAAACACATGGAGGGTAAAGGTGAGAGGAGATCTTTGAAGTATAATTTCAAGGAAACCGTAGCTGGACACCTCTAATGCTGTTTAACATAATTAAGGCCAGCTGTGTGTTCTGTGCACTGTGTTGCTTGATACTGGAAATTCTTAACATTGTGTTGATCGAATAAACGTGTCTTTGCCTGTTCATACTAGTTAATGTAACTTTTCTTTTGATGACTGTGTCTCTGTCTGCATGTCTCCCTCATAGATTTCACATTTGAATACATCCAGAGAGAAGGGCTCAGGGACCCCATTGTCTTTGAGACAGGGGATGGCCTTGGCATACAGTAAGTCACAATCTTTAATTGTTACATCACAGATTAGTCTTTTTTTTTTTTAGTTTATGTTGAGATATAGTCTAGCTTAGTTTTCAGTTCAAGGAATAAATCTTATTGACGGTACGTCTGGAGGAAAAAAAACTCAAGGATTTCTCTCTCTGTTGCAGAATGCCAGACCCTGATTTCAGCGTGAGTGATGTCAAGTTGTTTGTTGGTAAGTTCCTGTTTTATGCCCTTTCAGAGTAAATGCCTTTTGCTTGTAGAGGTAGATAAATCAGCCAAGCCAATATATTGGATGACATTGCTTTATTGCATATATATAGGTGTGTGTGTATATGCTGGCAGATAACTAACAGGAAATTGCAGGAGGGATATAACTAAACTAGGTCTGATTTTGTAAAAATTTTTTCGACTGTACAATTTCATGCTCAGTCTGTATCTCAAGATAAAATTTAAAGGATCTATACATATTGTTTGTTGATAATATAAGTTAATATTCAAAACAACTATTAAACTCATAACTATTGATTGGCTTAAAAAAAATCCAGGATTGGTTGTGCTGTAGTCACTTGGTATTTTAATCAGAAATAATGGGTATCACACTCAAAAAGTATGAAGTATATTTTAGCTAGTTAGATTTACAATGAATTTGGTTTTAATTACAGTGGCCTCACTTGTTTAACCCCCCTTTAATTCTTTCGCAGGTAGTCGCCGTATCGTAGATGTGATGGATGTGAACACCCAGAAGGGAATCGAGATGTCAATGGCTCAGTGGCGGCGCTACTATGAGACGCCGGCGTCAGAACGAGAAAAGCTCTACAACGTCATCAGCCTGGAGTTCAGCCACACCAGGCTGGAGAATCTGGTCAAACGACCATCTTCGGTGAGAATTCACTCAGTTCCACGCCTCAGGGTTTTACAACAGCTGCCGCTTTGATTGGCTTTGTCACAGTGGTAACCTTTTTGCTACATACAGAAAGCGTTATGAAAAACAATCCGTTTGGATTCATTCAATTTTCTTTTTTTAACTATCCAGGTGGACCTTATTGACTGGGTGGACAACATGTGGCCCCGACATCTCAAGGAGAGACAGAGAGACTCCACTAATGCCATAATAGACATGCATTATCCCAAAGTACAGAAGTAAGTAAACCAAACATATATGTTTATTGTTTTATAATTAAGATGCACTTCTGATTCAATTAAGTTCAAAGTCTCTCAATGCCTGGTTGACGTTGAACATGTTATCCTGTTTTTATTTAAAATCCACATTGTGTTTTCTGTCCTGTCTCTCAGGTACTGTCTCATGAGTGTGCAGGGCTGCTTCACAGATTTCCACATTGACTTTGGAGGCACTTCAGTCTGGTACCACATCCTGCGAGGAGGAAAGGTCAGTCTGTCACACAACACGATGACCATAGATTTTAAGCTTTTGATGCCTGTAGTCACTCGGTAGAAAAGTTTTATTTGCGATGAGAGACAACCATTTTTTTCCACCATGCTGCCAGAATAAAGGTGAATGTAATCGTGGGCTAACGCTTCGTCTTGCTTCCAGGTGTTCTGGCTGATTCCACCCACACCACAGAACCTGGAGATGTACGAGAACTGGGTTTTATCAGGAAAGCAGGGAGACATCTTCTTGGGTGACAAGTGTCATGACTGCCAGAGGATAGAGCTCAAGCAGGGCAACACCTTCATAATCCCATCAGGTTTGCTACTATAATACGGCCGTGACACGTAGAGGCCTGTTGTATACACAGAAACATACACTGTCTGTACCAAGACATGCCTCCAGCGTCCTGTGTCTTGTGTGTTGTAGGGTGGATTCATGCCGTGTACACCCCAGAGGACACGTTGGTGTTTGGGGGGAATTTCCTCCACAGCTTTAACATCCCCATGCAGCTCAACATCTACAGCATTGAGGATCGCACACGGGTGAGCAGCACCTCGCATCACTGTAGACTTCTTACTGCTGTTTTATATATAACTGTCCTCTTGACACACATTGATGATTGCTTTAGATTCTGTGATTATGCAAGGCGTGATTCAGAGTCTTATTCTGTGGAATTACTCATCATAGGAAAACTGTGGTGAGAGAATCATGTCTCAACAATGTCACTTTAATTATAAGAATTTTTAACCGATATCCAAACTCGCGTTTGCCGGGTAGCACAGACACCAGCGCTCTGTCGTAAATTTAAAAGCTGTAACTTTTATGTTAGGTAACATATGAGCAGAGATTTGCAACGGCACAAAAAAGTGAATAGTAGTTCATTTGACTACTTGGCTACTTCTATGGTGCCTTATGCTGTAGATTACAAGGCTCAATCTTCCATTTTATCTAGCTCTTGTGACAATTTTCTTACTGAATGAATGTAGAAGAAACACTGTATCCACCTCCTTAAATTATCTTTCAGACTCTGTAGGGTGAAACACTGTTTAAACACTAATCTATGCTGTAAAAAACAGGTGCAGATGGTGCGAATCTCGCTGCAAAGATTAAAATTTTCTCGAGCTGTGGTGGCAATGTTCTTACTGCGTTGGTCCACCACTCCTGAAAGGATGTGGAGAAGTGCTCATTGCTCAGCTGTACAAGCTGCAGCCACACAACATTTCCTCCACAACTTTCTAAGCAGAGATTGTGACAAATGCTTCTCATAAAGAGGAACTGCACAAGAGCAGAAAATATGCATTTATGTTTGCATATTTTCCCTGATCTCTTTCGGTCCTCCTCCTCTAGGTGCCACCAAAGTTCCGTTACCCGTTCTACTATGAGATGTGCTGGTACGTCCTGGAGAGATACCTCTACTGTCTCACCAACATCTCCCACCTCACTGCTGAGTTCCAAAAATACTCTCTGGGCATAGGTAAGGACAGAAGAACACAAGAAAACATGGCCGTCCTCAAACCCTGTTTTCCCACACAGATACAATCCAATCTCTGGCATGAACTTCAACCAACTGCTCCTCTCTCTTTTCAGGACTGACCCCGGCTGACCTCGAAACCAATGATAACACCGGGAATGGCACCTCCAATGGAGTCGAAAGCGACACTGAAAAAGTGAAGATCGAATTTAAGGATGTAGAAATCAAAGAGGAAGAGGCAGCTCATGTTACAGCACCTCAGCATGTGCTGACTACCTTTGAGCTGGAGGGACTGTGGAACCTCTTGGGGAAGCTGGAGGAGCTGCCGGCCCACAAAAAGTGTGTCCCTGCAGGCATCGGGAACCCCACAGCCCTGCTCGAAGACATGAGGGTGGGTGTCAACTTAGGCTCCCTGCACATTGGCTACACTTAATTCAAAGTACAGATATACTGAGTATTTTATCTTACTGCTCGACTTGTCCAGGCTGTTCTGAAGGAGCACGCCGATGATATACCCAAGCTGTCCTACACTGGAGAGCCCATTGTGAAGTGGCCCGAAAGAGTAAGTAGAGAATTAATATTTTACAAACTTCCTTCCGGTAACTTCTGAGGATTTGTTTGTGAACAGATATTTACAACTACTGCTTCAGTTAGTTTTAACTCTCACTTTTTTAATGTATAATTCATGTTAAAAAACTCTCACACTCAGTCTTAGACGGATAAAATAGATTTTACTTAAAATATATTGTTTATTTCTTCACATTATTAGTGTAATTCTCACCAACTTTTTCTTTGCCTTTCCTGCTGATGTCCCTGATGCAGCCAGCATGGTACCAGCCCCCAGCTCCCCCTCCCCCCGTCATTTACCGTCCTCGCTTGGGTCCCACCCACCACAAGCCTCTTGGCCAGAGGCGCACCAAACGCTCCTCCATCTCAGCCCTGAGGCGCAGACGGGTGAGGTGCAAGCGCTGTGCCGCCTGCTGCAGGAAGGAGTGCGGCAACTGCCACTACTGCCAAGACATGAGGAAGTTTGGTGGGCCTGGACGCATGAAGAAGAGCTGTATTATGAGACAGTGTCTCGCTGTGAGTCATCATACCATCATTGTCTTAGTGTGTGTGGAACAACATAATGCTGCCCATCTGAACTTATAACTGTTGTATACTCGGAGAAAGATTTAGGCTGCTAACTCAAAATTGTGTTGAATTACTGAAGTCAAACGTAATCTTGTTATATAGTCTGAAACATTTATTTTTTCCTGCAGCCTGCCCTGCCGAACACGGCGCGATGTACCATATGTGGAGAAGGGGAATCGGATGAATCAGATCCGAGCACTCACTCGCTCATGGAGTGCTCCGTCTGCTCGCAGATCGCCCATCGTCAATGCATTAAGGTAATCATCTTCTGACATAGTGAAGTCAATACATTCATACATTATCCAATGATTGCATGGTTTGTTTTGCTGCCCACAAATCGGCTTCTCTGCTGTTCTCTGCTTCAGGAACCTGGTGAAGGGAAGATCAACAAAGATTTACCCAGCTGCTGGGAATGTCCCAAATGTTACCAAGGCAAAGATTCATCAGAGGTACCAACACACACTTCTCACCTCTGTATCTTGAGAATTGCCATATTATATATGTTGATCCTCATATTAACAATGACACCCCTCTTTTTCAACCCCACCCACCATCCTTCCCCATCTTTTCCACACCAGTCCTCCAGCGATGAAGAAAGTGAAGAATCAGAGGGCTCCACCTCCTTGCCACTGTCCAAACTTGCGTACCGGGAAGGCATTGGTGTCGGTGAAGGGGTGAGACGAGGGAAACGAAGCAGGCCCACACCCCGACCCACAGTGCCGCCACCTTCTCAGAAACTGCTACTGCAGCATCAGCAGAACCGCAAGCGAGCAAGTGCACTGGAGCTCAGACTTAAGAAGAGGGTAAGGTGTAGATCTTAGATGGCTTTAAATGTGTTTTATGAAATCTACACAGATCTTTTAAAATCTAAGCGTTACCTTGATGAAACATCTCGGTCTCCCTGAAACTGGTCTGGCAGATGCTACAAATATGATAATGGCACTTCCTCAGACTTAAAATAGTAGAAAAAATCTGTCTGTATTTGACATCTATCTCATTCAAACCCCCATTCTGTTTATTGCAGATAAAACTGGAGCGCAGCAAACTCTTAACGGTAAGCAAACCACTTATTTCTGCAGTGATTCTATATTGCATTGTATTAATACTACAGCACACATGTAGCATTATAGTAGGAGGTAGTTTCATCCAAACAACAAATGAAACATGCATTATCTTGTTCTCATCTGCTGTCCTTTTTGCCCTTCCCTCTAGAAACAGTCGTCTCTGGATCGTTCTCCCAGGCTGCTGGGCTCCAGGTTGCTGTCCCGGCTACGCTCTCCAACCAGCAGACTATCTCAGGGCAGAGGCCGCAGCTCCACCTGGGCCAGTGGCTCCTCTTACCACGGCTCTCCAGGAGGCACTGGGTCCTTCCAGCAGCAGCAGCAGCAGCAGTCTTCCCACGGTCTGGTGCTTGAGCCCAAGGGAGAGCCCCGCAGAGGGAGGGGAAGAGGGGTGAGGCTGCGGGGAGGCGGAGCAGGAAGAGGAATCAGAAGTTGTAGAAGCCATGGAGAGATGGAAGAGGAGAGTGAGGACAGCAGCAGCAGCAGCACAAGCAGCAGCAGCGACGATGACGACGAGGAGGAGGAAGAGGAGAGGGGACAGAACAATGGGAGGGGACTGGATAAGGAGAACCAGCCACAGTCGAGGAGAGGAGGACGGGCAGCCAAAGAAAGAGAAGAGGAAGGGGGTGAGGTGGCCAACCAAAACGGTGCAGAGGAGGAGGACGAGGAGGAGATGGAGCAGGACAGTCAAACTGGGGGGAAAGATGTCTCCTATCTTAAAGTGACACTTCAAAAGCCAACCAGGGCCAAGCGGGACCCGACAGCAATTGTCCCCAAATTAGAGGCTGTCGCCCCTCAAACTGCCACTTCCACAATACACAACCAGACCAGAGCCCTCGTCAGACCCCCCATTAGAAATCGTGGCCCGTGTCCCGATCAGCAATCCAATAGGCACACATCACCACACACTCGCAGTGGACTCACAATCACTCGTACCTCTCACCCAGAGAGGCCCGAGGCCTCTAAAATAGCAAAGCCGAGCAGGCCCGCTAAACTGAGCAATGGCGCCTCCTCTTCTTCAACGTCTGAGCTTCCTCATCTCCGCATCCCTCTGTCCGCCCTGCAGGAGGGAGGGAGCGAGGCGGACAGGGAGAACGGTGGGAGTGGGCCGGGCTGCGAGAGGGAGGTGTGGGTGTCTGTCTTCCGCTACTTAAGTCGAGCAGATCTCTGCGTCTGCATGGCTGTCTGCAAGAACTGGTACAAATGGTAAGATGAGAACGTTGAGTTGATTAACTTTATTAGGAGACAAATCTCTGATCAAACCTTTTCATTTGCATATTATTTCTATTGCTCCTAATGGAAATATTCAAATGTTTGTCACTTTCTCCAGTTTAAATGACAGAGTGCAGCTTTTGCACACCTTAAAATCGACAGGTGCGTAGGAGAAGACCGAGGGCCGACAAGATCAGGAAAAAAAACTCCTGCACCTTGTCCACTTCATTTGCAATTAAGTTTAATGACAACGTTTCGGTACTTAGACTTTCATCAGGTTATCTTCCGTTAAAATGTCAAATATCACAGCTGTTTAACATCACTTTGATAACAATTAAAAGTTTTTCTGCTCTCTGGAGCTGGTGTGTGAATCCTGCTGAAGATTGTTTGTGAAAGAGAAAGTGGAGAGAGACATCAGTCTGTAACAACGCTGCACTTTGTGTAGTTCAACAGAGACACAGGGTGGGGAGTGGCTGATCACCTCAATTAAAGAATCCCCCAATTAAACTCAATCGTTGTGAATCAAGGCTACAGCTGTTAATTGAACGGTCAGATACGATTAATTAACACGTGATATATTGCGCTCAGCTCATTTAATGTGTAGCTGCAGAGTGTGAACATGAACTAGCCGGCTGCAACAAACTAATGCGTCTGCCTTCTCTGTAAACGGACGATAATAAGACATCTGTCAGTTGTTATTGACAGATGACTTTATTTCCTTTTAAACATGGATACGTGGATTTAAATCTTGTTGTATTTCAAACTCATTAGTGTTTATCCATGTATAGTGTCGTGTAGTGTCTTTGGGAGACAACTCTTCGGATGGATGTGCTCATCCCGAGTGTGTGTGTGCTTGTTTGCAGGTGCTTAGACAAACGGCTTTGGGCATGTATTGACCTGAGCATCAAACGCACCATCACTCCTCAGGCCCTAACAGGCATCATAAAGAGACAGCCGGTCACGCTCGATCTCTCCTGGACCAACATCTCCAAAAAGCAGCTGAACTGGCTTGTTGGACGCCTGCCTGGTATATAAACACACACACACACACATATACACACAAGGCCAGGGTTTTTAAGTGAAATCTGAATTAGTCTCATCTCCACCAAAAGTTTGTCCTCCTTCACGTCCGTTAAACACAAAGCTTCCCTTGGTTTTTCAGGGCTGAAGGATCTGATGGTGTCAGGTTGTTCCTGGTCATCTATTTCAGCTCTCTGCTCCTCTGGCTGCCCTCTCCTCCGTTCTCTGGACCTGCGGTATGCAGACGGGGTCAAAGACTCTCAGATCAGGGATCTCGTCACTCCTCCAGGTGAGGACAGAGCAGCTTCGGCGGCTACAGATAGATGCCGTTATCACTGTTACGTCAATCATCATCATCGTCTCTCTTTTCGTTTCAGGCTGTGACAATCGCAGTCAGTTGCGGACCATGCAGTGTTTGCGACTAGCAGGCCTGGACATCAGCGACTCCACTCTGCGCCTGGTGATCCGTCACATGCCCCACTTAACAAAACTGGACCTCTCCCACTGCAACAGCCTCACCGACCACTCCATCAACCTGCTGACTGCAGTGGGCTCGTCCACCCGAAACACGCTCACAGAACTCAACCTGGGAGGTGAGAGACTGATCACACAAAACACACACAGACACACACGTTGCATTAGTGTTATTTTACCAGTACTGAAGCGTCTGTTTACCTGTTTCTCCTCCAGGCTGCAGTAAACTGACAGACGCGTGTCTAAAGTATCTCCGCCGCCTCTCCTGCATCTCACTGCTCGACCTGCGAGGCTGCAAAGGCGTCTCCCGCAAAGCCTGCGAGGCTCTCATCTCCGAGCTGTCGGTCAACATGCTCTACTGCCTATCAGATGAAAAACTGATCCAGAGGATATCCTAAGCACCCGCCGCCTCCTCTGGCGGCAGAGGTGAATTTTTTTTTTGGGTGCAAAGACAAGAGAGCTGATCCGGATGTGAAACTGTGTGACACAAAGGACTCAGACTGGCAGGGAAGTTCACATGCACGTGTAACACATACAAGGAGGGGTGGGGTCTAAACTGGGACTCACGTAACTGGTGTTGGTGAAAGGGGTTCTCATATACATTTTTTTTTTTCCAGTGTACCTAAAATGAGACTCAGGAGCTTTTTTCTGTTGTTCTTTTGGGAAATAATTTTGTGTGGAAAGAGCAAAAATATCTTTGTTTTTTTGTTAATTGCCAGAAGTGGGAGAACGGGCAATTAATTAGCTGTATCCTGCACATCCTTCGGATAACCGAGCGCTCAGCTCCTCTGTGGACAGACACCAGTCTTGACTCCGATCCTGCCTTGAGAAGGTGATCAGCAAAGACTTTTTGAGTTTCATGACGGGGGGTTAAAAACGGCTTCGTCCTGTTCGGCAGATCCCCATAAAGTCTTATTTATCAAATGGATAATTTTCACTCATTTGATTCCGGCTACATTTGGGTGCTCCAGTTATTTTTATTTTTTTGACACACAAGAGAGCGGACGTTAAGTTGATGGTTTATGCTTTATGCACATCTATGCTTGAGTTGTTTTTTTTTAAAAGGTGACCGGTCTTTCACATCACAGCTTGTAAAGTGGGTGACAGGAACGGCCTTGTGTTCACCAGTCTTATGTTCAGCTTAATAAAGCACTTTTGTGCGGCAGTAGTCCAGTGTTATAAGCATACGTGGACGTGGAGTGGATGTGGTATAAAAGGGTAAAAAAAATAAAGACAGTGTGAGAGGCAATCGACGAGACCTCACCCCAGCGGGAGGGCAGGTTGTAGTAAGTGCGTGGACGTGGGTAAGCCGAGGGTTCAGGTGTCAGATAAATGGTGCATCGTCAAACAACCGCTAGACTTCAGGTGCTATTATTTCCAAACTTGCTTTGTTTTTGTACAGAGACGACATTTAGAGCAAAAGTGTTAATATTCTAGATGAAACTGCTCCCCCGCCCCTCTTTGATACACTTATCTTTTTCTTTCCATGGATGAAAAATGTGAGTATCTACTTTTCACTGAATTTCATGACCTTGTCCAATACAACGTAGAGATGTATGATTTATTTTTTTGGGCGGAGGTGTTGCTCATTTCTTTGTTCAAGTGTAGTGGTTCAATATCAGAAGGTCTCCTCGCAGACTGGATCTCCTCCTGGCCATACCCCCTTCAAAATGAATATAAGTATATAAATATATACTTTTGTGTAAATGTGTTTTTTTCCTCTTTTCGAGTATCAAAACGGGAATCCTGTAGCATTGTAATTATTTTCAGAAGCCTTTTTCACGTTATGTTATTTGTGTTATTTTTCAAGAAAAATAAAAAAATTAAAAACACTTCACTGCTCAGATGTCTCTTCGATCTGTACAGCAGGATCACATCTCATGTCAGCTCCTCCCTGGCTCCACCCAGCCTCTCTCCATAACCTGGAAATAAAGCGACAACTAAAATAAATAAATAAATAAATAAAGAAGTAACGCTGCTGCAGCTGCTGTTGTTGTGCTCCCTCGTTACACAGCTGAGTTTTCCACAGGAAACATTTGTCAGATCTGGGTTTCATGATCGTTAGCCGGGGGCAGGGCAGGAGAAGTGAAGTGCTCTCGGCTGCAGCTGTCATCAACATCTATCGGCTCCTGCCCAACTCGACTGACCTGGATGTGAAACCGGAATAAAGGCCGTTTCTTCTGGCTTTATTTCTGACGGACCGGAGCATCCCTGCGATATAAACAGGGGACGCTGGCAGCAGCGGCGGGGTAGCTAGCGCTAGCTAAACTCCAGCCGGCGATTTCACCCCTCATTTTTGTATTTCTCCTGAACACACCCATGGTGAAAAAAATGACCGGACTTGGAAGATACATCCTCGCCCTGCTAAATTAGCTTCCTCGCATTGTGACTAATGGAAAACGGGAGCAGGAAACAATGTTGTTATTAGCCACTTAGCTAACATTAGCTCAGCTAGCCGTTAGTTAACGTTAACTAGCTACAACAAATTAGTGGGCTGAGTTAGCCGGGCTAACTCAGCCCACTAATTTAAATAGGTACGCACGATATTTTGGTTTGTCTGCTGCCTAGCGTCAACCACCTGGAGAGATTTGTGAAGTGACAGTTTTGTTTTTCCAGCGACACACTTTTCTTTCTTTTCTTTTCTTTCCTTTATTTTAGCGTTTACCCATTTTTCTGCTAGCTAGCTTAACCAGCTGTGCCGACCACCGCTGAAGTACCCGCTGTGGTGTCACTGCGATTTGTTGGCTGCAGCAGTCGTTTTTTTTTAAACAAACATAGCTTTACTCCCGTTTAACTGACGAGCGGACGACAACCATGGCTCAAGACGAAGCGTTTCCTCTGCACCTCCTGGTGTGGAACAATCAGTATCTGGAGCTGGATCGAGAGCTGCAGAAGAGCGAGGTGAGTGAGGAGGTTTTTCATCTCGCAGCTGGATGGAGGATGATGGGGTGTCTGTTTTTTTGTGTGTGTGTGTTTTGTTTTTTTCCCTCTTTTTTTTACAGATGCGTTTGTTAGGTCGCACACTGCATTGCGCTGATGCTGCTCGTGTGTTTGCTTCCTTGCAGCAGGATGTGGAGCGCCTGGATCCGAGGGGGCGCACCCCGCTGGAGCTGGCTGTGTGTCTGGGCCACCTGGAGTCCACCCGGGTGCTGCTCAGGCACTCCTCAGACCCAACACACTGCACCACGCAGGGCTGGACCAGTGAGTGCTCTGCTGGGTCTTCTCAAAGCTTCACAAAAGGGGGGGGGATGAGAAGCACCCACTGTCTTTATTAACTGTGGATGTGTGTTTCAGTCTTGCAGGAGGCGGTGAGCACCGGGGACCCTGAGCTGGTTCAGCTGGTGCTTCAGTACAGAGACTTCAAACGTGCCACAGAGAGACTGGCAGGCATCCCAGAGCTGCTCAGCAAACTAAGACAGGTACGACTGCTGCTCAGCCAGCCGTCTGACTCAAAAACTTTAAGCCTCCAGGTCTTAAATTCCACCTGTCAAGCCAGAGCAACACGCCCCGGCCCTCAGCCACGCCTCAAAGCTTCGGTAAACATTTGCTGCAGGATTTCTCTGAGCTGGGGATGAAGTTTAAAAGTGCTGTGTCAACACGTCTCGTTCGTCACGGTCACTGTGTGCTCCCAACATGTTCACACGCTTGATTGAATCACAAACATGAAAACATGGTGCATCTCACTGGAAGACCTTTTTTTTTTTTTAGCTTTTGTCATAAGTAATAAAAAGTTTCCCTGGTCTCCTCCAGGCGCGGGACTTCTACGTGGAGATGAAGTGGGAGTTCACCAGCTGGGGTGAGTGTGTTTTGGTGGATGTGTCGTCACAGAGGTCAGTTTCAGCACCAGGCTGGTTGGACAGCTCCCCGGGGAGCAGCTGTCGCTCAGCACACTCTGACAGATACGAATGTTTACGCCTGTTAGTTTGATCAAAATATGACCCGCTACCAGCCACCAGGACTCCGCCTGAAGTGTAATGTGGTTTCCTGTGTTTCCTGTCTAATCTTCAGGATACGCTCACGCAAACAGTTGATTATGTTTTACAGCTTAAACCGGCTGTGTAATCACCAACCAGTATTTAAAGTACATTAAACATCCTCACATATGTAATCTCAAACCCATAATGCTTCTTAATGTGTCCTCTTTACATTAACTAATATATACATATAATGACTAAGTGGGTAAAGACGAGTATTAGAGCAGGTAGAGTGTTCAGACAATGACATCACTTTACTGTAATGCAGCCTTTAAAGCCAGGAGAAGACGACACTTACGCCATATCAGGATATAACAATAACCATTAACCTGAAACGATATAGAAACTGAAAGCTGAACCTAATGGTTATTTCCACTGTTTGTCTAAAAACTGTCAGAAAATGGTGAAAAATGTGTCTTGTTTTGTCCACAGACCAAAGATTTTCAGTTTACTGTCTTGGAGGAGTAAAGAAACCAGGAAACATTTACATTGAAGAAGCTTGTTGACATTTTTCTTCTTAGATAATTACTCAAACCACTTTATCATTTATTCAAACAGTTGGAGATTCATTTCACAGTTTACAACTAATGGTTTGATTGTTGCTGCATGTCGTCTCATCTCTCTTCCCCCCTGTTTCCTGTCATTCTCCTATCAAAATAAAGCCAAAAAGGCCACAAATAAATCCTAAAAATAAAAGAAAAAAAGCATTATATCCAGTTTTATTTAACAAGATATGGCGAGAAAGTTGACAGAAAAAACATTTAATCTTCGCTGCCCTTTGGCCACTCCCTGTTTGGTTTCCTCTTTCTCTTTGCCTCTTTGTTTCTTGCCTCTTAACCTCTTCCTCACTCTTCCTCTCAGTGCCCTTGGTGTCGAAGGTGTGTCCCAGTGATGTTTACCGGGTGTGGAAGAGCGGCTCGTGCCTCCGCGTGGACACCACCCTCCTGGGCTTCGAACACATGACCTGGCTGAAAGGACGACGCAGCTACATCTTCAAGGGCGGAGGTGTGTGTGCCCGACTAGAAAGACTTCAAAAACATCTCACTCTGAGCCGTTCTCTGATATCAACAGTTGCTTTGTCTGCCTTTCCTTTTCACCTGTGTGCTCCTCCTCCCAGACGACGGGGCCGTAGTGATGGAGGTGGACCACGAGAAGCAGGTGGTGTACACAGAGCCGCTCGTGTTGTCTCCCCGTGACGCGCCTTCCCTCCTGGCGGCCATGCAGCCGTCGCAGGAGAACACGGCCCAGAGACTCACGTCGCCCATCGTCTCAACGCACCTCAACACACGCAACATTGCCTTCGAACGGTAAACGAGCGAAATCGTCGAGATCTTTGTTTTTGTTTCGTTTGTTCCTGCGAGCCGCGTGCAGATATCTGCCTCTGCTTTACTTTCATCTCTTCGCTTGTTCAGGAACAAGTCAGGAATCTGGGGCTGGCGCTCCGAGAAGAGTGAAGTAGTCAGCGGGTATGAAGCCAAGGTGAGCGACCGCCGAGCCAACCTAGTTCAGATGGTTTTAGATCTGTGTCAGAGATAGACCAGGAGACATTCAAGAGTGTTTTTCCTTTGTGCGTCATCGTGTTCAGGTTTACAGTGCCACCAATGTGGAGCTGGTGACTCGGTCAAGGACGGAGCATCTATCAGACCAGGACAAGTCGAGGAGCAAAGGTGAACACACACACACACACACACACACACACACACACACACACTAAGGCCTTTTCCTGCACTTAAAACTACAGTGGTGAGGAGGAAATGTCATTTGTCCAGAAAATCAGCCTGAGCCTCCTTAAATGTAAGATTAAGCTGTGAGATATGAGATCTAGATGTACAGTTATCTTCTCCTCGGTGCATTATCATATTATTGATGCTCCAGATGTATCCCCTGCCGTCCTAATAGGGCAAAAAATAGACGATGATGATGATGATGTCCCAACATTATTCCTGCACAGGCTCAAAGACTCCTCTGCAGTCCTTCCTGGGGATTGCCGAACAACACACAGCTCACAATGGGGTAAGAGTCTCCGCAGAGTCACATCCGCCCACACCACCCGCAGCTTTCTTTGATGAGCTTCGGCACTTATAGCTCCCTCTGTGTTTCCGACAGAGTAACGTGTCCCAGTGTGCCAGTCCTCACAACCCCACGGCCATCACAGCTGAGGAGTACTTCAACCCGGAGTTCAACTTGAACGGCCGAGACATCGGACGTCCTGTCGAGCTGACGAGCAAAGTCCAGAAGTACGATGCAGATGTGGAAACAAATGGCGTTAACATTCACCACTTAACGATTTCTTTATGGAGCAGTTTGCTTAGAACGGCAGTTTATACATCTTGTCTCCATGTCTCTGTCTGTTTCTCCAGGTTTAAAGCGACTCTGTGGCTCAGTGAGAGTCACCCTCTGTCTCTGGCCGAGCAGGTGACACCCATCATCGACCTCATGGCCATCTCCAACGCCCACTTTGCCAAGCTGCGTGACTTCATCACCCTGCGCCTGCCGCCAGGCTTCCCTGTCAAGATAGGTGGGTATGAGAGGTCGCAGCGCCTGCGCCATTTCCTGTAGCTAGATGGATGTCTCGAGTTAATTAAACCGGTTCAAGCCCACGTGTCGAGAATCAGCGCAATAACAATAACAGTACAAACAATTAACACAACGTACAGAGTACCAGATGCAGGCCTTTTTATACGTGCCTCATGCTTTTTGTGTGTGCAGCCAGTCCACACACACACAGGTGAAGAAACTCAAGCTGTTGTTGTAAAGTATCCCTCTGCCATATAGTGACTGCTCTTTTTGTGTTATTGAAGTTTATTCATTTAAAGCAGACAGCGTTCAGCTCTGTTTGATGCACCGTACCAGATTGTAGCTTCAAGCTAATTCACATCTGTAGTCCCTCGGCAGGTCGTAGCAGAGAATCAGCGCAATAACAATAACAGTACAAACAATTAACACAACGTACAGAGTTCGACTGAGAAGAACATAAGACATCCAGCACAAACAAACTGTCTGATAAAAGAAAGTTAGAAGGAAGTCTAAATCAAGACTTAATAGTCTAACAATGACTGAAAAGTTTAATTGAATCATAGTTTTTTGAGAATCGTGACGTTCCTCTTCTCACAGTATGTTTTCATTCTCACCGCCCACTCGTGTGACAGAGATAATCAGCCGTTTAAATCTTTTTTTAATCAGAAACTCTGTCTGTCCTCCAGAAATTCCCCTGTTTCACGTGCTGAACGCCAGAGTGACGTTCAGTAACTTGTGTGGCTGCGACGAGCCGGTCAGCTCTGTGACGGTTCACAAACCAGAGAGCTCCGAGGAAGCTGGTGACTGCTGACTCTCACACACACACACACACACACACACACACACACACACACACACACACACACACACACACACACACACACACACACTAGTTATAGACTCAATAAAAGGACAATAAAGGGCGTGCAGGCAGGTGAAGCTGTTCCCATAACAGAGCACAGTAATGCTGTAACTCGTCTTCACCCAGGTCAGTCTGTCCATCCCTTCCACTGCGAGGTGGACCCTTCAGTGTTCGAGCCGCCGGCAGACTACACCACCCTCGGTCCAGGCCGCAGCGAGCCGATGAGGGATGAGGATGACAACCTGCTGCAGTTTGCTATCCAGCAGAGCCTGCTGGACGCCGGCACAGAGAGCGACCAGGTCAGAGTAAACCTGATTCTTCCCTTTTTTATCCTACTCGTCATCTTTTTACAGTTTCACACCTCTTTTAATTTATTGGCAGCTTCGTTACATATTTCACCAGGCGTGGTCTGTTTGTCGCTGATGTTAAAGCTATTTTTGGTTCTTTTTCGCTCTTCATCCCTAAACTTTTTAAAATTTTCGCAGCTAATGTTAGTTTTTTCTCGTAGTGTCTCCATTCTCCTACATCTAAAACCAGCTGCAACACTTAATGTGCGTTTTTTTTTAGGTGACCATCTGGGAGGCCTTGACCAACAGCCGTCCGTTGCCCCAGAGTCCGCTGTACGAGGAGGACTCTCAGCTGGAGAGGTGAGCTGACCTTTAGGCTTTAATCTCTCTTGTTTCTGATTTTTTTTCTACGCCTTGTCTTTCAAGTTTCTAGTTTGAGGCCATCCAGACACCTTAGTTTATCCTTGCATGGCTTTGAGGAGAATAAATGAAGTTTAGTATTTGCAGCTGTGACTGTAAAACCCTCTTGAATCTTAACTCTTGCTTATTCCTAATTCTTCGCTATTCAGGCAAACCTGTGGCTCGTGAAGTAATTTAATTAAACATCTCTAAATAGAGTTCAGTGATTAGCTTTTCCGCTCCGCCTTCTCCTGGGACCAGCAGCTCCCAGTCATCCTGTAATGAAGCGGTTTAAGTCTTAATATCCTTATTTCTTTCTCTTTTTTCAGGGCGATCCAGGAGTCCCTGTCCATCTCGCTGGCCACCAGAGAGGGAGAGGACACGGCCGACCCCAGCCAGCCCTCCTCCGTCTCTCCGTTGGACACCTCCGCCAACTCCCCGCTCTCCTACAGCGCGGTGACCGACCCGAGGTTGTCGGGACACTTTGGTGTGGCCTCGAGTTTCGACGAGCAGCTGCGCATCGCCATGGAGCTGTCGTGCCGGGAGCAGGAGGAGATGAGCAGGTGAGGCGGGAGGGATACAAAGAGGAGGTTATCTAACAAGAGAAAGACAAAGCTGACCTTTTTTTGAATCAACTTGAGTTTGTCGTTGCTGCTCATCAACTAAACCTCGTTTGAGTGACCCAGAGGTGTTTTTAACGCCATATATATAAAAAAATGATGCCAATATTATTGTGAACAGTTTTTGAAATGCCAGATTTCTGTTTGCCGTTTCAACTGACCTGCATGTCTTTGTGCTGTGGGAGGAAACTCACACTCCCGCACCACCGTGCTTCCTTGGCGTGAGAGATGGAAAATTGTAGAAGAGTAAACCTTTTTTTTTTTTTTTCTTCATGGAATGTATTCAAAAGCAGTTTTGAGTGGATCGCATTGTGTAGGCTTTAGAAAACGTAGGCCGCCTGCTCGTTCCCAGCTGTTCTCCACATTCTCCCTCTATTCCTCTTCTTTATAGATATATTTTATATTTCAAGCTGAGTGTGAACACGCAGGGAGTGCCGCAGTCTGCTCTTCCATTTCAAACTCGACAGATGACATCTGCGACACAGTCGGCGTCAAAATCTCCAAACACCAAAATCTGAGAAGGGAACCTCTTAGTTGTCATCTGTCCCATCTCGTTAGTCAGATTTATTTATGAAGTTTTGGAAAAACTCAAAACATGAAATTTAAAAACAGAAGGCACTGCTAATTTTTAAGTTCCCTCGACTTTTAGGAAGTCAAATCGTAAACTTTTCGGGCTGCACGGTATCAGCATCGAAGACATGTAATGTGAAGTAAGGCAAATTCACTCAACACTTCCTGCTACAACTGTCCGCTGCTCGATACAAAAGGAAAACTTGCACAGTTTTCATTTTATTCTGTCTGATATTACATAATTTACTTTTACTACGTTTTTAGGGTTCTTGGTTACATGGAGATTGTTTTTTGTAAGTGACATGTAGGCTCTGCATGCACAGCGAGCCACCAATCACAATCAGTCTTGATCAATTTATCAAAAATGTAATGTTGTAATATTGAGATATTTAGTATTTACAGGGAATTCTGCCCCAAATCTACGACCTTTTCCTGAAAAAAAAATACCTGCAGGGAACCCAGCATTTTTCTAATCAAAACTGTTCTTGTGTGTCTGTTTATCTTATTTACTGAAACAAAGATACTTTCTCCAAAGCATTGATGCTACCATATAACCTTACTTAATACTAGAGTAACATTAAAAGAGAGACATTAACATGACCTCAGTACTAGGGCTAGGTAGATATGCTTATCCCCTGATTTGATAGGCTACTATCATAACACCTGGATGCTTTTTGTTTTCCTTTTTAACACCAGACGATGGGAAAAAGTTGAATCGTACACTTCTGGAGATGGTCTTTATTTCATATTCATATTATTTATACATTATTATTACTATTAATAATAAATAAAAGAGTTAGGATACAGATTTAGTCATGTCTAGCTCTGCATTTCATGGTAATGTGTGATACGCAAAGTGTTTCCAGACTTTGGATCCCTGCAGATCTCAGACCATTCACCATTTTTTGCCTCCTCACACGCTTTGTTTTTCTTGAAACTGATATGACGTCTAGGAACATTTATAGATTACAACAAATGCATTTTGCCACCTGCTGGATAAAAGCGGAGACTTCAGGATTGAAAAAAATTGGTTTCAAAAAAACAGAAAGAATCACAACACTTGTGTGAATTGATTTTCTTTCCCAACACTTAAAAAAAAAAAGCGTCATATTTTCCTGGAAGTCGTCATTTTAATTATAATCATCATCGTTTGTGTTTCAGGCAGCAGAAGGAGGAAGAGGAGGAGCTGGAGAGGATCCTGCAGCTGTCACTCACCGAGAAGTAATGTCACAACAGCAATGGAGCGGCGGTCTTCATTGGGGGAACGACCCTCTTAATTTATTCTGTTTTATTTTTTAAATCCTGAGATGTTAAGTTATTACAGATATTTTATTTGTCTTTCTCACACGAAGGCTGCTACGACAGAGTGATGCGGACCAGAATATAAGAAGTGTGAGTGAGGCAGGTGGGAGGAGGGAGAAACAGGTACTCTGAGACACACTACAGTGAAGGAGGAGACAAAAAGGGAGAGAGTCTTTGTTTTTCTTTTTTATTGAATATTTTTCACAGTCTTGCTGTCTTTTATTGAGTGATGAATGATCCTTAAACTTTAAACCTATAACATGATCCTTGATAATGGTGACAAATATGAAAATACAATCTTAACGGAATAACTTATAAAAACATGATTATAACATTTGAAACATTTATGTTGACTTACTCCTACGTGTGAAGAATAAAGAATAATGATCATCCTGGTTGTGGTTTTTTATTGAATGCTTTGAAACAGAAGAAACACATTTTGTATTTTACAGTTCGATCAAAAATAGACGATGATTCTTCTCTGTACAAAAATTGGCTCATGCTCAGTTCGACACTTTCAAACCACAGTTATTGAACAAAAACAGAGAGCCTGTGGTTACAGAAATGGGGAACCGCTTTCATTTTAATTTAACCAGCGCACGTATTTTCACAGCACTACAGCTGGCATGATGTTTGTCCACAGGCGAGCTTGGTAATCTATCAGCCCCAAAAAAGTTACACATTAAATTACAAGACAGCAGCGGTGCATGCCTCACACCTTCTTGTTCGTCCACTGAACTGTGTGGGGTTTGTCTCTGGTCTGATTCTCATAGACTTTCTCCTCTTCGGCCTCAGGGTCTAGGGTATTTCTCCGCGTTTTCAAAACTTTCCGAAGCTCGTCATCCAACTGAACTAGTTTAGACAAAAACATACAAAGGTCACTCATTCAGACCGTAGTCTCCTTTAGGCACTCGTTGATATACAAATCCAAAGCAGCTGTGATAGCATCACACTCATCCTCACCCAGCTTCTTATCGTGATTGTCAGGAACGTGGTCATCAGGGATGGCGTATTCACCCTCCGCTGCCTTGTCTGGAGGAGGAAGCTCTTCTTTGGTGTTTGACCTCAGCATTGGTGCCACTTGAGCCTTGGGTATGGTTTTCGTTTTAGGTGTCTTGAGGCTGGTGTTCACCGGAGCAGGTGACACATCTGTTGAACACACACAAACACCGTTAGATGTTGTGTACTTCACACTGAGCAGAGACAATTTCTTACAGCGGTGTTACTGACCGATGCAAGTGTCGTAGGGCTGAGACGACATGTAGGGATGAAGGCGGTACTCCGTCTTCTCAAGGAAGTATTTAAGTACGTCATCCAAGGAGGAGACGTTCACCTACAGAGGAGAGGACACATGAAGACAAGCAGAGATTTAATTAACATTTAACAATTAACATTAGATGACTACTACATACAGCATGCCGGTGATTAAAGTATCCAACCTTGATGAATATAACAGAAATGTGTGCAATTATACAGTGAACTGATGCAAGCTGGACGTTTCAAGCATAATAACTTTTCATTGATAAAAAAAAAGACCCTGATTGATGCTCTGCTATGCAGGAAGTAAATATATGTATTTAAAATCATGAATCATGGGAAATTTCAGTCATTATCTACTCAACCTGATGTTGATGGAAAGCATTTCTGGAGCGTCACAGCAAAACAGTGTTGACGCATTCTTCTAAACAACTGAAGTAGATGGGGACTTGTTTTTAAATGTAGAAAAACAACTGAATAAAAACTTAAAATGGCTCCACACAGACATTATTTACACCCTTGTTGCTCTGATGAGCTCACTTCAAGCAGGCGACTTCTAGCTCAGCAGCTGAAGTGAAGATTTGAGCTCAAAAAGGGTGAAAATAACATCTCTTCAAAACAATTTGAGGCTTTTGGAGGCTTGGATTACGCCCATCAAGCTGTATGGAGCAATTTTATGTTTTTATTCAGTCGTTTTGTGGAAATTGCACAGGACTTTCCATTGACATTGGGTTGAGCAGACAACGACTGGATTTTCATTTTTGGTTGAACTTATCAAAGTTGATATTACTTCCAGTCTTTCAGTGGGACTTACTGGTGTTTCCAGTTCAATGACGAATCCGGAGTCTTTGGCAGCCACTCTGTAGTTCTTCATGACAGACCCGCTGAAACACAAGTAAGTAAGTAAGTGAAGCTTTAATAATATAGCACTTTTTGAAACACACACAGTATCAAAGAACTTCACACATACACAAATAAAAAAATAACGAATAAATAAACAAATAAGGTTTCTTTTTTTACATTAAAGTATAAAACACAGCAATAGGAGACCGACCAAACTAAAATGAAACTAAAACAAAGACGGGGATGGAGATCTATGAACAGGAAGCCAATGAATGTTCATCCCTTTAGACGATAATATACGTTACATAGCACTGATGTGGCAGAAATATATATAAAACCAACTTTGACATGAGAAAGAAAACTCCAGCATTATTCTGCACTCTGTGCATGTCAGAGGCTGGATCGTCAGACCTGGGTATCAGCTGTCTGAGCGTCAGGGCGTAGTTGTTGGTAACGGTGGATGGGCGGAGGATTATGCCTCCATACTCAGGGTTCGCCTCCAACATCCTCTCTGCCTCTGCCCGGGTCACGTTGAAGAAACACCTGCAGGAACCAAAGAGAAGAAATCAAAACTTCCTCATTGCCTGCGAAGGTAATAAAGGTGGAGGTATATTGTTTCAGAGGGCAAGGGACACACACACACACACACACACACACACACACACACACACACACACACATTTAGATAACAGGACTGTCAGTGACGTCAAAAAGTCTAATAACAACTTAAGGCAGAAAAAACAGGAAGTGCTTCAGTGTCAGGAGGAGGAGGTAACGAGGAGGAAGAATCTGAGAAGGAAAATGTCTGGAGAAACCTACGCAGGAACAACAGTGGTTCTGTCAGGCTCGTCTTTGGTCGGTGGAGGGGAGGAGGAGGTGGAGGTGGAGGTGGAGGCTGAAAGTAGGAAAGAAGGTCGGGTAGGGAGGGGAGGACGAGGCAAGGGGGTTTTTCTTCTCTTCTCCTGAGCCAGAATGTCCTGCAGCTGCAACATCTGGCCGGGCAGCAGCTGCAGCTTACTGGGGATCTCTTTCTACAGGGAAACACGGCTCAGTGTCAACACTCATTACTTACTATCATCATCACTATCATCACCATCAAATATTTACTGATACAGTTTTTCTGTCACACACTTAACAAACTATCTGGATCTTTATTTTCAGTTTGCAGATATCCCTACTTCCTTGTTTGGAGCAACTATTTTAACTATGGGCCTTAAGGGGAATTTGGCTCCATCGAAACATCATGAGCCAAAGTTTTTGCCTAATTATTAACCAGGATATACTTGTTTCCTGTTGTTTGCTGTGCTTGGCGCACACAGCGCACAGCAAAGACTCATTTTCAAAAGAGTGCAAAAAGCACACAATGATGTGGAGCAGGAACCTTCAAGTGTTTGTCCAGAGTCACGTATAGTTATATCTGTTCTTAAAGCAGGTTTGAACTCAGACATTAAGGGTTTGTTATTGCTTTTTTACGAGCACTCAGCAATTATACTGAGAGTCTATTAGACAGACTCACATATCAACCCATCAGAGTGTCTTTAAAGTAACAAAATGTAACTTCCTGGAGAAAGATAGTTGGTTGTTAAGTCTCATCCACAGATTGTCAAATACTGGACACCAACTCAAAACATCAGTATTTCATGACCTGGGGATGAAACTCAACAATCAGCTATCTCCAGGAAGTCACTTTCATTTTTCACCTCATCAACTTTGATTTGTTTTAATTATCTTTTTTTAAAAATATGTGCTTATTTTCAATGTGATGCCAGCAACATGTTTCAAACAAGCTTTTTCTCTATTATTCTTGCCACATGGCTAAGGTTATAGTTGGTTTAAAATCGAGTTTAATTGTGCTATTCTAGTTTTTATTTTCTTTCTATCTGTCTGAGAGGACGACGCCATCTTCAATCTATTAACTAGTGGATGATCTCCCCTCACTCTCACCTCCCATCTACTGACACTTGCACATACTCTGCAGAGAAACACAGAGAGACAAGATCTCTGGTGTAACGTCTCTCCTGCAGCGAATGTAGTGCTCCCTCTCGTGTTTCATGTAGGCCTCTTTATGCTGTTGTTCTGTAAAAGCATGCTGATGCCAGGTTAATGTAGACTCTAATATTTTTAATAGATACTTTATGTAACCCCCCATCCTCAGTTACAGTCTGTGTGAAACACTGGTGTGTGTGTGTGTGTGTTTGTTTGTTTGCTTGCTTACTTTGATCACAGTCAGGATGTGACCCCTCCACTCCTCTCCTCTGTCAGGATTGTCCAACTGTACAGTTACACAAACAGGACACATTTTATGTTAGGTTTCACTGCACGCACACACACACACACACACACACACACACACACACATACACACACATACCTTTAGCTGCAACTCCTGTGTTTTTAGCTTGAGAGTGAAGATAGTCGGCTCCTTCTTCTGATAAGGAGAATCTAACTCCATGGACTTCAGCTCCTCCAGGTCCAGCTTCTCTGTGTACTGACAAAGTAAAGAAACTAACATCACATCGCTTGTAACTTACAATATGATCCAACAGTGTTGCCTTTGTTTATAAGGCTTAACAATGTACATCTATTCTTGGGTAAACGTGTTAAACTCTCTGTTAAATCAATAAAGTATGAAGTTCATTAGTTACTGGTAAAACTTGAGATAGAAGAGACGTTGAAGCTGTTTGCTTACTGTGTCCTGTGTGTCATCCTTGTACAGAAACAGAGTGGCTCCCCGGAGCTCTCCGAAGTACTTCTTAAAATTCTGAAAAAAACAAAAGTGTCACAAATTTAACAGGATTTAATCTCGTCATAAAGTATGTGACTAGTCCTGTTTTTTTATCTTACATACACATTTGCAGTCCGTAGCTTTAAATATTGTCCTCACCTTTTCCTTTCTCTGTTTCATCAGCAGGTTTCCAGAGTAGTAGAGAGGCAGAGCTGTGATGGTCGTCCTCCTCTTGCCAACGACTCTCGTGGGCACAGCCATCGTTCGGCGCTCGGTTCAAATCTGTGTGGTTCCTACTGACCTCGTTCAGTTAAGCTTTGGCTCAGCTCAATTCTGTTTGTTCAGCGGTGAAGTCATCGACACTGCAGAAACAGTTCAGCCGGGTCCTGAGAGAAGTTACTTGTTGTTTCCTTGTGCAGCTCTCACAGCAGTGATAACTTCTGTCATTGAGTCTATAGTTTATCTGATATGATTATTGCTCTATAAACCTGCACTGATAGGCTGTCCTCCACCCTGTTCCTTCAGTCTTAGTGCTGATTTGACTCTGGGAATGAGGAAACACTGCAGTGATTTATAAAGAAGGAAGTCGATAATATCAAATATCCCAAGCAAAACGACTTTTGTACCTTGAACCCTGGCGTAAAGACGGCTTTAAAACACTCAGAAGTGGTGACGCATGCAAGTATCTGTCCACACACAAACACACACACACACACACACACACACAGATCAAAAGCCAAACACACTCCTCACGTGCAGGCCAGATTAATAATTTCCATTTAAGTCGTAGTGCGAGTAGATAAGGGCTGTGTAAGTGAACATTTTAAGTGAACATTCAGTCAGAGTTTAGACTTTTTGATGCTTTATTCATGTTGTCACAAACTCATCATCACATTAAATAACTACATCCTCCAACAAACCCAAAACTTTATGATAGTTGAGCTGTAAAAAAAAACAACAACTTTGGTTTGTATTTTGGGTGTGTTTGCAGAGAAAATGTTTAATTTGAAGAAAATGAAATAAATAAATAATTCACACTTTTAATTGAGTGTATAAAGTCTCTAAATATGAAGCCCTGATGAATAATTTAATGGATATTATTATGTTTTTTTTGTTTTTTTCCTTTCCTTCAGTGTTTTCGTGCATGAAAAAGATCTTGAACGTTAAGAAGCTCCTCTCTCCCACAGAAAACACTGCTCCTGAAACGCCTCGTCAGTACTCTTGCCTTTAATTCTGTGACTTTGTGACCTAAAGTCACCATGTCGCATATTTGCATGATTTCTGTCTTCTATTTTAAACACCTGATTATTTCATCCAAAATGTTTCACTATCTTAAAGTGAGAAAATATAGCTTTAGCTGAATAGCAGTCACTGTCGTAACAAATGACAATATAGCTAAAATGTTACACAGCAATATAATATTTGCTAACATTAGCCACCGAAAGCTACGAGTCTGTTTATTTGTTGGTTTGTCAGCATGATTACACAAAAACGACAAAACTAATTTCCACTAAACTTGGATGGAGGATGGGTCTGAGCCCAGAATAAACCCCAATCACTTTTGATGCAATCCAAATAAAAACCTGGATCTAGCAAATTTAAATATGTTTTAATTGATTTTGGATGAGGCTTGATTCAATTAAAGGGGGCTGTTCAGCCTTAGTGAAGGTATGCACTCTACTAAGTGCCATTCTAGCTGCTTATTAATTCAGCTTTTCATTTGTAAGAGGAAGAATGTGTTATTTCTTCTTCCAAAATTCACATTTCTTCTTTAAATATACAATTAAAAATACATTTAAATATAATTTCTACTTATTTATATAAATGATCTATTTCACATGAGAAGTCATGATGAGAATGAGCAGTGAAACACCAACACAGAGAAATATAACGTTAATGTTCACAGGGCTGGTGGTGGCATAAAGCATATCATCACATATGTAATGCAGCAGAAGAAGAAAGCAGGACAGAAGAAAAGACAAACAACGACACAGCAGGGACACAGAAACGGAGATACACCACAGCAGGACTTTGAGCAACCAGAGGAACATCTTGAGGAGGTGCAGGAGCAACCAAACAGTCCAGAACAACAGACATCCCAACAACCACAGAGCTTTGAATGGGAGAAAGACATCAGCATCCTAAAAGACAGAGAATGACACAGAGAGAGGCTCTTTTTGTCTTATATCAGGACGTGTTGAGTGTTTCACTGAGTGTTGGTTCATGTGGACTTACATAGTCTTGTACATCAGCATCGTCCTTTCCAACTGATCCCAAAGAAACAAAACGTGAAACGTGTGAAAACAGTATTTCATGTTTCATAAAGAAGATCTCGGTCATAAACTGAAACTTTACACTACTTTACACTTCTACTCCTTTACATTTAAGAGGTAAATAATGTACATTTTACTCCTCTGTAACAGCTTTAGTAATTAGTTGGACCTAAAAACATTTCGTTAGGCCACTTTCACTAACATTTTGCAGAACTTCTTTTCATGCATGTTGCAGCTCTTCTTTAAGTTGTTGTACATTAAAATGTGGCTATTCTGTCATTCAGCACATTCATGATAAACATCGATGTTTTTCACTTACCGAGGAGAGTTAAAGCCAGAAACAGCCCACAGGTCATCAGAAGCCATTTCTGTCCGTGTCTGTTCCTTCTCTGTGGTTCAACCTACAGCGTATTTATACCAAGAGACATGCAAATTATTCACATTTTTTATATACTTATACTAGTTTCACTCGTGCCTTTAAAGGGACACTATGTAGTTTTGGAGATAAAATTTGTATTTACAATATTAATAAGGTAATAGTATAAACTCAGAAATATTTATCTTTTCCATAACTGAATGAACAAGCTGTTCTCAGAGGAAAATAAGGTCCCAGAACACTGTTTGAAGCTAGAAAGGTGGCAGGGTCCGCCAAATATAAACAAAGTAAAACAGCATGAAACTGTGCTGTCCTTTAGGGTCAGTTGGTTTATTCAGTTTATTTAGTCATGACAACAAAGAGAGTTTCTTTATTTAGCTTGTTAAGGCATAAAAGCCCCAAAACTACATAATGCACCTTTAAGCTAAAGTCACACTGCCAGATTTACCTGGCCATAATCTGCTGGTGACCGTCGCCACCCAGAGGCCTGTTCTGATAATAACATCAGCGGTGGTGTTAAAACTATTAGTTCAGACACCATCAGTGTGTACGTCAGCAGAAGAGCTTTAACTTCAACTCACCTTTGAAACACGTGAAAACAAACTGCCCTCTGCTGACTTCTCCGAGATGCTAATGATGTGAGCCAGACGGCAGTGGTCCTTGAACTCATCACAGCTGCTGGATGAATGTGGAAAAAGATCATCATCATCATCACCACCAGCAGCATCACAGGAGCCCCTCAGGTCGTTCAGACAGCAGAGTGAACAGCGGACGCTCATTATTACTGCTGTGGAGCGTCCAGAAGAGACTGAGCGACTGAGCAGGTTCATCCTCTGTGTGCCAACAGGGAGGTGAAACCACACCCTGTGCAGTGTTGCCTTTGATGCTATTGTCTTCATTCTCAGTTTCAAACTTCAAGTGCTTTTGGCTTCCTCTGCTTGTACTCAGAGTTATCAGAGTAATTTAGAAACATCTTCGTTATTATATAATGAGGCTGATTTGCACAGCATGCTGCAGAAACTTGTGCTGGATAAGAAAGAGCAGGAGAAAGTGACTTGATGTTGAAAAGCTTGACCAACACAACTGAGGGATTTAAACATGATTTAAACTTCAGGTTAGTTTCAGATGTATTCACTTTTTTACCATAACCATGGGACTGGCTCATGTTATGTATCACAGAGCACAGCCTGAGGTCAGGTCCCTGTTGGTTGTGTTGTCTCGGCCCAAAATAAGAGCTCCCATCTGGGTCGTCTCTGTTCTCCTAGCAACATCGTCTCATAATGTCCACTGGGGGAATTCCTAAAAACAGCTCGTTACTGGGAGATTGCTGCAGAGCGAGCAGACAGTTCAGTTTTGTTGCATGCAAAAAGTCAAATGTCTTAACGAGTTGCAGCCTGAAAGTGACAGCTCTGTTCCAACTTGCTGATAGTGATGCCTATAAACTGTGGTACTGACAACTACTGCCCCCTGCTGATGCTGCAAGTTCCCTTCTGCTCAGAAATGTTTCTCTTCTTCTTCCTACTGTTTGACATCAGAAGAATGTTTTCTCATTCATCTGCTGCAGGCCTACATGCATGGTTTGTGATGGGGACATCTGTTCTCTACGCTTCATTATTTCTTATAAAGGAGAAGAAGTAGATGTCCTTTCACAGATTGTAACATGATAATTAAACTCTTTTTGTGAAAATAACATCAGATAAAAAAATATTATTCAGCTAATAACATTAATGAAGGCTCTATTAAATTCAGGCCACTGAAATAAACACTTATTAACACTTCTCCACTCTGCCTGTAGCTCTTCTTGAGTTTTCTCCTTTTTGTCAAATTTTTTTCTCATCCATATTGAGAATCAAAGGATAGAGCATGTTTTTTGTTGTACTGACTGTGACGCTTTCTGGGGAAATTAAAAAAAAAATTTGGCTCCACAGTTGAAGGCTCTTAATTAATGAAAAGGTTTTGCTCGTACCTTCTAAATTACAGACATATCCAACGGTGGAATGTAACTAAAGTACATTGACTCAAGTAGTTACTTCTCATCCCACTGTCTTTCTTTCTTCTACATCACTACATCTCAGAGGGAAATACAATACTTTTAACTCCACTACAATTAATTGACCACTAAAGTACCTAATTTAAGATTTTTGCACATTTAAAATGTGAAAAATGTACAAGTGGAGCTGAAAAAATAAGTCAATTAATCGACTATATTGATGAATTTACTACTTTGAGTTACAACTTCACAACTGTAAAGTTCTCAAGGTGCAATATGTAAAAATCTTAGTTGAAAACATTAAAACATTGCCTTTAATTATCAGCAGAATGTGAACGGATAACAGTTTTGACGATTTGACACCTACGTATTGTGTTGCAGTGATAAGTAGTGAAGTTAGCATGCTAACCAGCTAGCCACAGCCCGTCCCGGTCCAAAGCTTCTGAGCCAGTGATGTAAACACCAACAGTCCCCCTGTCCTCCAAGCTCCCAGCCAAGACCGCTAGCTGCAGGGCTAACTGAGCTAACTAGCTTACGACAGCTAGCTAGCACAGTGGGCAGCAGGTGATATTGCTGCCCACTGGTGATATTCTGCCTCTCAATTGTTTTTAAGTATAAATTCAACAGGTTGCCACTTCTTTCATATCGCACCTTTAACTTTTTTTTTTTTTTCATTTAAATTAATTTGCAATCATTTTGAGTCTTGGACTGTCGGTTGGACAAAACAAATATTGTGAAGGTTTCTTTTTGAGCTCTGGGCAACTGTGAAAACTTCTCACACTATTTTCAAACCAAAACAATCAAATCGATTAAAGTTAATCCATAATGAAAATAAACATCAGTTGCATTCAAATACAAAATAGTTCAAATTGAGCTCTACCTTAACTAACTACAGCAGCAAAAGTCCTGCTTTTACATTAATGCATGAGTAATAATAGTTTAATATAGAACAGTGTAACAGTCACAGGGGACATTTACTTCTACTTGTAATACTTAAAGTGAATTTTCCTGATGGCACTTACATTCTTTCTCTTAACTAACATGTGCAATGCAGGACTTTTCCTTATAACAGAGTATTTTTAATGTTTAACCATCTTTAACTGAAGTAAAGGATCCGAATACTTCTTCTACCACCCGACATGTGCACACATATATAACAAAACATTCCAGGTTCCCATACAATGAAAATGTACAACATACTGGCGCATGTGAGACGTGTGCTTCTTCAATAAATATATATGCAGTAAACATTTGCCTCCATGTATCTGTTCCCTACATGCCTCCTATAGACTGATGCCAAATTGCTGGCCACAGATTTCTTTCTCAGCGGTGTTCTCTGACCCCGCCGCTCCCTCTGGCTATCTCCCATCGCCTCCTTTAATCCCTCATGCTGGAGGGGAGGCCAGGGAGACGCAACACTAAGGAGAGAAAACAGTCACTGTTCTCCATCACGGGGCCCCTAATGATGCTCCCTCTCCGCCTCTGACTGAGGAGAAAATGGCCACAGGGGTGACAGGGACGGGGGATAATGCGTTGTTCTGATGAAGCTCTGAAACATCAGCGCGTGTGCCCTTTGAATCCAAATTATGTAAATAAAACACGAAAAGGTTTCAGTTTTACTTTCAAGATGTTTGTATTTGTGATATTGATACCAGTCATGTTGTAATAATTACAATTTCAGTGAATCCAGTTGTGAAATCTTCTTGTTTTTCACTAAGAGGTTGATGTTCTTCTGCAGCCCAGTTCAGCTGTAATGACACAGAGGCCCTAAACAAGACAACAGATAAGAGAAAACCCTTTGAGAAACACATTAAAGCGGTCATAAGTGATAATATTTTGGTGCCGACTGACCTGAGAGGTCTGGATTATGATTAGCCGGCAGGCCGGGGTAAAAGGTGAGGCTGGAGACGGAGGTGAGGCACGGGTCAGACCATCTCCAGGCGTCATTACAGGAGCACGGCTGGTCGTGGTAGCAGGAGACGTCCCCTCCTGGAAAAAAAAAAAAATTTCCTGTCGCAGGTTCATGTTTATTTCTCCTCCTACTGCAACCGTCACTTGTTCTAATTAGTAGAATGACAAAATCCATGCATGTGTGTCTACACAGATATTTGTCTGTGTAATCTCCTATTCTAATGGCTGCCGTGATGGAGGGGTGGAGGTGTAAGCAGGCCTGTAATGAGAGGCTGAGGTGAGGGGGAGGCAGGGAGGAACAGAGAGCCTGCTGGCTGAGAGGACAGAAGCCTGGGGCGGCGAGGTGGATCTCCTGCTGCGGAGGTTGTTTCATGCAGAGTAATATTAACACAGGACCACCGGCTTCACTCATCAGTCTGCTGCGTGGTCTGTTACTGTAGCACACTGTAATCTGTGTGTCTGCTCTGCACAGACATCCATCTACACTACATGATTAATAAGAACTTCATTTTCATTTTATTCATGATTTTAATCTACTGTGGAGACTTACATTTTGTTTTAAAAGAAATGGAGACAGATCAGCGTTTTGCTCCTCTATAGGACTTTACTGACTGTTAATGTGCTTGCATTCAAAGTCCTACTGAGGTTTTAGGATGAAGCTTTAAATGTAAAGCTTTTTTATCCTCAATTCAATCAAGGATGTCTTTTATTAAATCAGCTGTTTTAAATGAACATAACTCAGTTTTGTCAACATGAATACATTCACTTTTACAAACATACATAAGCACATGTACATGTTTTTGAAAGACTAGACGCAGATAATTATGGACTGAAGCTGAATATTTTGTCAGATAATAAGATGCTGTTGGATCTTTTTTCAAGAAACTTCAACTTTTGGACTTTACAACAATCTCCAGTTATTGGCAGAGCGCTACTTTTGCCTCAGCGTCATTTTCTTGACATAAGTCGGGCGCTTCAGAAACTCCCAGAAAACAATGAAACAGAAAAATGTGGATGTAGAGTCACTGACGTCGTACCATTGGTTTTTAAATAACAACATTGTATGACTTCATATACGTACACAGATCACATTCACAGACTTCGTTACCTTCCTTACGTTTGCTGTTGCATCTCCTGATTCCCAGGATCCCACTGATGGAATAGGAGGACTCAGAGGAATAGGCTGTTCCCGTGGGAACAGATGATGCTGATGACGCTGCAGGGGTCAGAGGTCAGCGTCAGGAAACATTAGAGGAAGACAGATAGATCTAGATAGAGTAGAATAACTCACCAACTTCACAGGAGTCAGACTGCACTTTGTTTCTGATGATCCTGCAGAGACACAGAGGGAACTCACTCAGCGCTCACGTTCAGGACTTGTGAAGCACATAAAGATTAACTTAAGGTCATCAGCACCTGTTGATGGAGCTGATGCTGGGCACGCTGTCCTGGTCACACACTCGCTCCAGCAGCAGCCTGTCTCGGATCTCCCAGGCGAACATGGAGGGGTTGGCGTGTTTCAGACCCACGATCGTTTGCACAACTCTGGGAGTGGCCACTTTGGGCTTAGAGCCTCCGATCACTCCTGGCCTGATGCTTCCCGTCTCATTGTACCTGCATCAGCAATGTTGACATCTGTCAGTTTCTCCTGATTGTTATATAAGTTGGAATAAAGTGAAGTAAAGCCATTGAAAGACCAAGAAAACCACATGGTCTTGAGATACATTTATATTAAGAATAAATTAATTTCTGAATAATGCATGCTGGGATCTGGGAACGGTGCATTAAATGAAATTAGACTTATGAATAGTTAGGCAACATGGAAATAAATATGACGCATTTATAGGCTACATTTAAATTACATATTACAGATGATTGTAATTACAGGCGACACGTTGTTAAAATGTGCACAGGTCTCTTACCTGGCCAGTATTTTGCTGACACAGCCGTGGCTCACGCGCAGCCGGCGGGAGATCTCGCAGGGACGCACGCCCCGCTGCGCGAGCTCCACGATGCGCTGTCTCACCACGTGCGGTAACGGGCGACCGTTAATGAAGACACCGCCGAGCTGGTTCACCCCGCCGTGCCCTGAGCCCCGGAGCGGAGCCAACAAACAGCGATCAAAAGACATGTCTGCAGACCCGCATCAAAGACAACGTGCTGATAAAAGGAGAGCTTCAACTTCCTCCGCGTGCTGGTGGCTCCTCATTACTTTACTTCAAGAAGCATCTACTTACTGCGCGTGACGGTGAGCGGCACCTGTCCAGAGCGCACCTCCGTCACAGGCTGGCTGTCAAAAGTAACTTAACTTCTGCACGTCGGTCAAACATCTCAAAGTTTTTTCAGAGACTGTGGTTCAGTTTCGTCCTGTGCGCGCAGTGCGGAGTGACAGCGGTCTGCGTTCAGCACCTGAGCGGCGGACAGCGGCACGCGCCTCGGATTGGACGCACGAGCACGTGTGCACGCGCTTCATTATCTCTTTGCTTTTTTGTGGTAAAGGCGTTACGAGTCATTTCACGTGACCAGAGCAGGAGTTCAGAAATACAAAAGTCACCCCGGAAAACACAGGTCTAGAAATAATATATACATTCATTTGATTTTTCATCCCGCTGTGTGGAAGCCCATTTAAAAAAAATAAAAATAAAAATCCAATGGCAAGTCATGATTATGAGATAAAGTCATGCATATGAAATACAATGTGTAGTTATGGAATTAAAAATCAGAATTATGAGATAAAAAGTTAAAAATTATGAGGTGAAAAGTTAAAAAGTGGGTCAAAAGTCATAAAAATTAGATAAAAAAGTTGAAATTATGTGATAAAAAGTCATAAATATGAAATAATAAAGTATAATAATGAGATATAAAGTTGAAATTTTGCATAATATGTACTTATTGATCCAGCAGCACCACGCTGAGGCTCCACAGAGACGCAGGTGTGTGAGATGCAGGTTGATTGGCAGTGGACCAAACCACTGTGAGGCATATGGGGGGGGGAAGAAACCAATATTTTCGCATATTTAAATAGCACAAGTGTTTTCATCGCATGTTATCATATTTGTAGAGGTTATTGAAGGGGGGACCCAGTGGTACCTACCTGAAAAATCACACTGATAACTCCTCATTAAGATCACTAATCTTAAATAAAATGTTTATACCCTGCCACCTTCCCAGCTTCAAACAGTGTTCTGGGGACAGCTTGTTTACTCACTAATGGAAAAGATAAATATTTCTGAGTTTGTTTAATTACCTCGTTAATATTTTAAACATTAAAAATCCGAGTCTCAAACCTTCAGTCAAACTCCGTGTTTGTTTGAACGCCGGCATCAGTTTTGGTTGACCAACAGTTTAACTCCCGGAAACGCCGGTCCAGCGCTTCAAACATGTAAACAAGAGAAGAAGTAACGACCCTTCCAGTTGTGTGGAGGGAAAATTTAATAGTTAGTATTTCGTGAAGTTGAAACCAACAAAAGGGAACTTTAAAAACGGTAAGCGCCCGTCTAGTGCCTCTGTGGACCTGATTTCAGCTGGTCGCTTCCGGCAGTTAAGCTACATTAACTGCCTCGGCTACCGCAGAGCTAACGTTAGTTAGCGTTAGCATAGCGCTGATGTTAACCCACGTGTCATTGTGTTTTGAATGTTTACATAGCAACTTCATAATAACATATGATAGAAATAAGTACACCAGTCGGGCAGTTTAATGTCTGCCTGCAGTCATTAAGAAAGAGGTCGTGGCGAGTTAAATGAGCCGTTAGCCACCGCTGCTTGATAGCAGCACGGTGAGCCGTCGTTGGGTGGTGCTGTTCAGCTGCTCTTCTCAGGTCGTGCTATGGACTACAATGAAGATGCTGATGATGAGGAAGGCGGCAAAGACCACCTCTTCTTTGTTGAGGGGTCCAGTGGTTCCGAAAGTGAAGGAGAGCTCAAGATAACTCGACAGAAACATCCCAGCAGCTGTAAACAAGCTTCACGGCTCAGCAGGGAAAGCTCTCCTCCGCTCCTCCTGGCCTTCAGCTCCACCTCTGGACGGGTGCTGCAGGACAGCAGCCAGAGTCCTGCCTCCAGTTTGGAGGAGGAGGAGGAGGAGGAGGAGGACAGGGAGCAGCCCATCGAGGAGTGGATGATCCTGGGTAGAGAGGAGCAGGTGGGAGATTCAAGCATCCAGCTCAACCTGAGCTACTGGACCAGCTCTGAGGATGACTCTGGAGATGAAGGTCAGACTATTCTTCTCAACATCGTGCTGCTTTCCATTATCCTCTTTCAGAAGTCCTACTGATGCAACACAAAGTTTGCATTTCAGTTCAGTTTGCATTGTGGGATTGTGAAGTGTTAACTGAAGGACAAACAAGTCAATCTGTGCAGGTTTATTTGCTTGTTAGTATGTGACCGAACATGCACTCATTTAACAATATATGCAGATATCTTAAGTTAAAATCAGGTCATTTTAATCAAAAGAAGTGTTTCAATAATTGTGATTTTGGTTGAGATGATTGGTGAGAGCACGGCTGTATGTTGCGCCCTACTGATCAGGGTAGACTGATTATCGGTCTGGCCGATTATCGGGAGCGATATTTCACATTTTTCCAATTATCTGTATCTGTATTTTTGGTATTTTTTAAATGGAAATACTGAAGCGAAGTACCTCACACTTACAATATAAGTACAGCGCTTGACTAAATTGTAGTTGGTAACGTTCCATCACTGGTTATTATCGACTTTGTGACTCAGATTTTTATTTTTACTGTGAATGTATATCAGCTTCAATGATCAGTTATCGGTCTCCTGGATTACTAATAATCGGCATCAGTAATGTCCCTGAAAAAACTGGGTATAGATGTCGATCATGCACCAGTTTGGAAATCGTCTTTCAAGAGATTAAGATGCAGGAAAAAGATGCTTGGGATAATTAATAATTATTCCATTCCCTATGAAATCTACTGTTTCAGTGCACCAATGTATTTTAAGTTAATACAGTTAATTTGAAACTGTGAAGTATCACGCCTCTGTTACCCGTCTCTGCCACAAGTCTTTGAGATACTTTTGGGATCATTGCAAATAATGTGTGTACATCGGCCGATTTATCAATATCGTAATTTCAGGCTGTGGAGTAGAGTTACCAGATGTGTTGTGTGAATGTTACAACACGGGATATTGACAGAAAATAAAGATTTGTTCAGATAGAAATAGATTTATGATTTCATTTCATGCATGAGCGCCACACAGACAGAGTCCCAGAGGTGTCTGTGAATCTATGGGAGTACAATTTATTTTTAAACATATACAGTGAGTCAGAGACAGTTTGCTCAGCATGCACTCCATTTTTCTGAAATGCTCTGCTTCACATTAATGATGATACTCATATTCACACCAGGGAGCTGCCCCGCACCACCACTCCATCTTATCTTTGCAGCCAGCAGCTCCACCAGAGCACAGAGGTTTTAAGTTTTTCTTTACATCTCACCTCAGTGATGGTTATTGTGGGAAGGTCAAGAGTTTTTCATCCTTTTTCTCAGCCCTGAGAGAGCTACTGCTTTTATGAGACAGAATACTCTGAAAAGACGAAATGTGCTAGGCTTGGGAAAATCTGCTCATCCATCCTTAATTCTTAAGAGCTTCTTTTTTTTACTGTGTGTTGCTTTTCAAGGAATAAACTGGCAGAAAACTGAATGATTTGAACTTTAATGACGGGATACATTTATGTCCACAAAACTAAATGTTCTCCTTGATCATTCTCTCCATGCTAGATGAGAATTTGAAATCAGTTAAGGACACCTGGGCTGTAACAGAGAAGGACAAGGTAACTTTTTATATTTATACACTTCAGGAATGCTGCAGTTGAGCTTAATTTAACATGTGCTGAGTTGCAGTCAGTGTTTTTTCTTAACTCTTTTCATATTGTCATATTGTATAAAATAAAATGCATTTAGAAATTACATGCCAATGACTTTAAAGACAAAACGTGTGCTCTTTGTTGTGCCGAGCTTATTTATTGGAAAGTCATATTAACCATAAGCTCTAAGTAATGTGAAACTGTGGCAGAAGGACAGAAAATTGGTTTTGAACTCAGGGTCAGCTGTGGTCTAATATTCCTGTGTCCTCTAAGTATTATAAACTTGCAAGGCTGGCTTTTTAAATAATGACTTTCATGTCTTTGTCCTGTCATATTGTGTAGTACAGTGCTGATCAGTCTCTCTCCGCCCGCTATTTCGTGCCTGGTCGTTCTTTTATCTGTAACATCTGCAACAGGACAGGACACCTTGCAAAAAGCTGCTACTACCACAAGGTAAAGTAACTCTATCACTCTACGCTAATCTACCACTTTACTTTTAGATACACATAATATTCTTTCAGTAAAAAGCAGATATAACCTTGTTGAGCAAACGGCAGCTTGATACAGCTGTGATTCATAACCCAGAATCTGGTTCAAATACCCACCCAGCTGCTGAGATTTCTGGTTTCAGGGGGCATCTTGGTGTCCATTTAATCTAAAATGCTTGCTGAAATCTCTCGGTTCAGTCCAGCTTTTATCTCCTTCTCCTTCCTTATGTTTCCTGCTGTTTTATAAAATCAGAAAACGCACATCTTTTGGCCTTTGCTCTGTTTTGAAAACCACCCCTCATATTTTCAGCTGCTAAAACACTGAATATTTTTCTGTGCTGTTGCGAGAAATGATTTTTTCAGGTTGAAATAACAGACGACTGAACATTAATATTTTATACTGTGATATGTAATGCCCCTTTCTCTTTACGTTTCTGTTCATTTCTGCTCTAATTGACCAGCTAACCCTTCTTTCTGTCCTTTACAGACTGCAATAAGTAAGTGTTTATGAGTTAAATCTTGTTAAAAATCTTTCTTGTCTCTGTATCGGCAGAAATGTCCCATCTGTGTCCTTTGTGGAATCCAGGGCCACATCCAGAGGGACTGTCCGGGCCGCCCCTGCCCCAGCTGTGGCCTGCCTTCACATGGCTTCAGGCCCTGTGAAAGGCCCCCGCTGTGGAACCAACACTGCCAGCGCTGTGGTGTGGTAGGGCACCTCTCTGATGTGAGTTTGTCCGTTAGCCCCCAGCTCTGGCCCCTGTGAGTGTTTTGTGTTGGAGAATGTGTCACCACTCCGAAGGAAACTTTAAAAGCATTTGTCAGTTGTGTGTTGACATATTCTGCAGCCTCAGGCATGTGTGGGGCCCGTTTATGAAGTGTTGTTTGATCTCTGCAAACGGTTCCTCATCTTCAGCGCAGTTACATAACGCCCTTTTTCCCTTTTGTTTAAAAGAGCATTTTTCTCCTTTGTTTTCTGGGTTTTCCTCAGGCCTGCCCTGATACATGGAGACAATACCACTTGACAGTGAGTTGAAGTTTTGACTTTTCTTTACTTTTCTATAGAGATGCATACCGCTTCTCAACATTAAAAGGTTGCTCTGGCTGCCTCTGTTAACATCACTGATTTGAGTTTTCAATGATTCTGCTCAAAACTAGAGAATAGATATGATCCAAACAGAGGAAGAAGACTAATATCCTTTTTCCAAACCTTAACATTTTTTTACAGGTCCGGTTAGACGTTCCCCTCAGGCCACATAGAGTCCACACCCCAAAACATAAGAAGTGCACTGCCCATTGTTACAACTGCGCTGAGACGGGACATTATGGATATGTAAGTGACCAATGGAAGGAATCCTTCTCTAACCATTGCCATTTCTCCTTTCCCTCTCGGCTTGACCTTTGTCTGCCTTACTCTGTTATCAATCTCTCTCTCTGTCTTTTTCTTCGCTCTGTCTCATGTCTCTCTCTGCCTTTTTCTTCCCCTCTGTATACTCTACCTCTCCCTCTCCCTGCCTTTTAATCCCCTCACTTTCAGCTGCATCTACTCTCCCTTCTCTCTCTCCCTCAGTCAGTTTGTAGCAGCCCTGTTCTCCACCATCCTGCAGCCTTCCTTTTCTTTTATTCTCTGCCTTTCTCATCAGGAGTGCAGTAAGAGGAGGATGATCAGTGGGACTTCTCCTTCAGTGCCCTACGTTTGCTACTATGACACCATAGAGGACATCCTCCAACGTCGTACCAGGACGGGGAAAAGAGCCAAAGGTAATAAACATAGATTACAGTATTTACTGTTTTATTGTTTTATGTACACATTTGATATGTGCTCATTTGCATTACTCGTTTTAAAAGAGGTGGTTGGAGGAAAATACATCTAGTCTATTAGATTGTACCATACAGCATTTGGTGCTCTCTCCAGTTACCTATTAATGAGGTAACTGAGCCTGTAGCCAGGAGCAGATGTCCTCAGATGGTACACAACTTTCATGCAGTGTTTCAACCCTCCAGTAGGTGGGTCAGCCCTGATGGCCAAAATCACTGCCCATCTGCCTTTGACATCCAGCCTCTCTCCTTTCACCAGCCTCTCCATCCTACTGTAATGGCTGTTTTCCCCTTTCTGGACTGTGTCTTAGCTAATAAACTAATGACTAAGTGTAAATATATTCAGCTCTGTTGTTTCTGGCTCTTTAGCTGCTAAATGATAGATTGAAAAAAACAGCTCGCTGCTGTGGCTGAAAACAAAGTCGATGAGAGTAGTAGGAATGAATCAGAACAGTTAATTTGCAGGTCATAAAACAAACACAATAAATTGTAAGGGGCTAAAACGCTTTGTTGAGCAGAGAAGAACTGCAGAGTCAGTTGACAGTTTTCTGCCTTTCACAGTGCATTAGACCTATTGTTGAAATAAAAATATGTATTTGTGCATCTGTTAATAAGCTTTTTTTTACTTCTTTCAACCACACAGGCTGATTATCAAGCACAGTTTTTTTTTTATTAATGCTGTGTTTTCAGAGCTTGTGAGTGCTGGATCCCTGCCTCCTGCAGACCAGCAGCACTCTGAACCAACGGGGGAGAGTGGTGAGGAGAACCAGCCAGTTCAGGGGAGCAGCAAGGCAAAGCAGGAGACGTGTAGCCGGGCTGGCAGGAGGAAGACGTGGCCAGAGAGGCGCAGAGAGAGACGGGAGGTGAAGAGGCTGAGGAGAGAGGCTCAAGCCAGACGTGAAGGAGGACTACTGGGGAGACCTCGGGGGAGCTTTGATGAGGATGTTTTCCCTGCAGACCCCTTAAGGTCCTCACCCGACAGTCCAAAGCAGTCCACACCCCCTCCACAGAAGAAGAGGAGGGATGAGGAAGGTGGCAGAAGGAGCAAGAAGAGCAAAGAGGCAGAGAGGTGGAAGAAAAGAGGAGGGGTAAAACGTGGGGAATTATATCCCCATGGTGACCTGGACATTGGTAGTGAAAACCTTCTTTCTCCGAAACAAAGAGTACGCCACCGAAGAAGATAAAGCGTGAATGTTTTTTATTTTTATTTTTAAGGTGTAACAAAAAATGATTTTGTAACTGTCTTTGATTATTTCATTTATTTATTGTAAATAAAAACTGTAGAATAGCATAAACAGTTGAAGGACTCATCTTCAGTGTTGCTGGAATTAATGTACACTACTCAAAATTACTGAGGGGTATTGGGATATTTTAGGGTTTCGCTTGATTGTTAAAAGTGTGACATATCTGAATTTTTATTTTGTGTTTTGTGAATATTTATGCTCCCCAAAAATAATGTAACCCTTTTCATTTGACTTTTATTGCATGTCCATGCACATGCACTAATGCACCCATATCCCAGTATCCCTTAACTAATTTTGAGCAGTGTACTTTTGTACTTTAACGTTGTTCTGCATAAACAAGTCCAGGTTTCCCACATCCAGTATTTTGGACTATGTTATTACACAGTATGCCTGCTTACTGCCTCATAAATCGTTTTGTAGGGGATGGTTTGTAGTTTTACAGTAACAGCATTGTCTGTCATTGCAATGCTTGAAATCAGGTCGCAGGCACAGGACTTTGGTCTTTGTAGAGAATAATAAGCTTGTAAAGATGAACAATAAACACGATTTTCCATAAGATGACCTCATGTTTGTGGTGATTTGAGTGACATCTGGTACGTGAAAACATATAAGAATGTGGATTTAGGTTTATAATGTATGTTGCAGAAGGCTTTAAGCATCAGCATATGTTGAGCTCGGCTACCTGCAGAGCTGTATGAAGCTGGTGGCGTTCAAAGCGTTGTCTTATAGTATTTCTGGTATAAAGCTGCTGAATTATTAATGAGCTGAGCAACTGCCCGGGGTTTGCCAGACTGAAGCAGTCGACTCCGATAACGAGCTGCAACTCAAAGCCGACATTAACAGCTGCTGATTAACACACATCTTGATTACACGAGTGTTGCGTGAATCTTAACGTATCGTCGCTCTCAAATCTGTAGGATTAACGCACAAACACAACGCGGGTTCAGCGGTGGCGAGCGACGCGTTTCTCTGCGATCGACTGGTGATGACTTGGCAGAGATGTGAAACTCCCATTGATTGATCTCCACTACACTCCCCGCTGACCAGAGAAAACACTCGATAGCGAATGCGAGAGGGGATTTAAATTGGACAAATACCGTCCACCTCGCTTGACGGATAAGGTGGCTATCTGTTTTCTCGTGCGGCCCGAGGTAATCCGCTGTTAGCGCTGTTTAACGGCCGGGCGAACCTCGACACGGTGCGACGCTAGCTAGCTTGTAATGTCGGCACTGTTGGACTTGTTTTCCCCTCTAGACTCCGCTTCCTGTTAGCCTTGGGCTAGCTGGAAAATCGAAATTATGCTAATGAACGAGCAGGTATAGTTAGCCAACGCAGAGGGGTGTAACTTTTCTACTTATATTCGGCTACCCGTTGCACTTTTATTCACGAACCTATGCTAATAACTTTGTTTCACAGGCTGCTACCGGGGCAGCTGGCTTTCTTTAGTTTGCTAACGGTCGACAGCTAGCCATCTTGCTTGTGTTGAGGGATTTAAGTATTTAACTTGACAGGCTGTCGATGGCAGAGAGCGAGCAATATTAACTTCAGTTGCAGTTGCTCGCTCATATATGCGTTTGCAATGCGATCACGCGTGTAGTGGCACGTTTGCGTGCGATTTTTTTCGCCTTTAAAAACACTTTATTTCACTGTGGGAAAGCTTGACTGCTCCACTGTGAAAAGACAATAGAGATCCGGAGACTTGCTCAGCTGTTGTTCTGGCAACGACGGGAAAAAAAACACAGATAAGTAACTTAGAGAAGATGATGTTTTGATGGTTAATTTGTTAGACCACATGCTGATTTAACTACGATATTTATTTAGAAAAAAAATACTTGTGTACGTGAATAAATAAGCGGGTTCAGATAGCTGTGTGATGCAGATGGTGTTTGTGCGACATATGAGGGCTGAGCCAGCTGCCTCCAGGTATCTCGTCCCATTATATTGACACAGCAGCTTTAAATGCCTCAGAAAACACTCGCAGTAGCCGGTCGTTATCAGGGGTAACTAGGTGGGTAGACTGACGCGGAGAAGCGGTCTGAAGAGGGAGAGGCTCCTGTCCGTTTCTGGACGTCCATCTCTCCAGCCTACCTTCATCACGTCCATCCACCACCACCGCCCTCCTCCTCCTCCTCATCCACCTCCTCCTCCTCCCCAGCCATGGACCCCCCGAGGACTCGGTCGCGGTCTCGGTCCGGCTTTTATCATTTCGGCATGAACGGCAACGTTGGGAGCAACGGCAGTGGGAACGCGGTGGGTAACGGGAGCATGATGAACGCCAGCGGAGGAGGGGTGAGCTACCCGCAGCAGAGCAACCCCGGCTGGGCGCCGCACCACGGTGGTCGAAGCTACCCGGATAACCAGCAGCAGCACACCCAGGGGAGCTACCTGTCCGCAGGGGCGCAGCGCCACTCTTCGCACGGAGCTCACAGACACCCCGGGGCCGGTAAGCAGGCTTCAGTAAACAGGGCCTGCAGCCCGGCTAGATGCATCATTACACACACACTCACACACACACACACACAGGATACACCCCCCTGAGGGATGCAGGCAGACCACTAGCAGCTTAACAGGCTTTGAGACATTTAACTAAAAGGCTTGGTGCTTTCACTGCCAGCTGTTGCATGAAAGGCCAGCTATATGTCACGTCAGCTATGGTCCTGCTGTGGAGGGTTGAATAGCATTTACTCAGGTAAAACGGGACAAACCAGGTTCCTGAACTTTGTATTGTATGTTATTACCTGGCTTTATTCTTCCAGTGCAAATAATACTGGCCCTCAAGGAGGAAATGCAGAATTTCCCCTTTGGATAATCCAGGCATGTTGGTCCTGAAGGCCCGCAGGTCATATTACTCATGGAAAGTAATGCTATAGGTGATCAGTTAAGTCATTAATTACCTTTAATTAGATTTTGACTTGTATGTAGAGATATGTAGACTGAATAAAACAAGTGTTTCTGCTGGCAGATCAGTGGAAATCTTTCAAACGGATAGCTGAAGGATTCAAGCTGTAATATTGATGGCTGGAGAGCAATGCATTTTCATTTATGATCAGATCAGTCATAATTGGCCTTGAGGTTTAAACATCCTACATAATACAAGCACTATGTATGAGAGGAGACTGATTAAAAGAGCAGTATGAAGCCTTGAAATTGTTTGAAATGAAGTCTTTTTCTTCATAGCGATTTTATCTCTTTGTTTCAGATTGCTCACTGCTGTGATGCATGCTTTCTTCTTGTTCACCATCAGCCCTTTCATCCGTAAACTTTAATGCTATTCAACTTAAGATTTTTAGCCAGTGCACAGCTCCGTATCATGCCAAAATAGTCAAACAGATCTCTCATCTTGCAGTGCAGATGAATAAGGTGTTGTAGTTTCAAAGTACTGTCTGAAACAGAGGAATGAAAACAGCAGAGTTCTGGTGGCACGTAATTGATTTCTTCACTTTGTCAAGCAAATTTTTTTTCGGCTTGCCCAAGATCAATTGGCTTTTCATGCCCAGGAAACGGCCCCTTAACCAACCCAAACTCATTAAAACCGGAATGGAAAACTCACCAAAACCTTTCAGAAAAAGGTGGAAGAAACAAGCAAAACTGCCAGAGAGAAAAACCAAAGTGAGCCTCCTTTCATTGTTTTCAAAACTGACACCGGTCTGTTTAGCGTTCTGCAGTTTCCATCGCTGACCGTCGGAAAGTGACTGTAATACCTTCTGTAATACAAGATTGGATTCCCCCGGAGGCAAAAAAAAAGTGCAGTGAATGAATTAAAACGGGCTTTTTAATGGGCCTCCTCTGTCGTAATAGCAGCGCCGTTGCCAAATACCCAAAATAAGCCTCGCAGAGGGGACACACAAAAACACATGCTTCCCTAATTGAGAGACTACAGAGGGTTTTGTGTGAATGACTTAAACAGTGTATCTCCCAGCTGTTTGATCTGTCTCCTCCTTCTAGCAGCAGCACATGCCTCTTCTTAGATGACTGCGGTCGGTGTGTGTATAACGTGTACTGTGTGTAAGCGAAATAAGAGTGTGTATTAGTTTGGGCTTGTTTGTTTTTGTACATGTCACTGTATTACACCTCTCACCGTCACTTTATGTAGACTGTGTCGGGGTTGGATTTTTGGGGTGTTAAAAATGTGTCCCCTCTGTCTTGGCTTTGTTTTTTTATTTCTCCTCCTCTTTCACTCCCCCAGTGTCAAGCATGTTTTCACCCAGTGTAGCTTTAATAGTGAGTGTTGCCTCCCACAGCCTGACAACACTGCAAAAATAATAGCAACCACTTTTTTTACAGATACTCGTTAATTCTGCTATCATCCGCAGATTATGTGGGTGAGATGGATTGTCTCTCTGTTTTTGACTTCAAGTCTTAAAGAACAGGAGAAAATTGCTACTTGATGACAGCTGATACTTAAGTTCACTATCGCGCCTGACTTGATTGCCTGTCGTGAAAGAAATGGTGTCAGTCTCCCCCAGCAGCCATGCTCGGAGGTCGTTTATGATCGCCAACACAACCCGTTCAGGCTGGCTCACCATCCCCTCACCATGGCCCCTGGGGTGAATCGGCGTCAACAGACCTAGTTCTCCTCAAACACACGAGCGGCTGAGGCCCAGGACCCTATGAGGTCTAAATAAAAAGGGATGGAAGATGAATAAAGATGTAAAGCAGTGTGTTGGCCCCTACTGTTGGCTAGACAGTCAACCAACTATCCCTGTCTTCGCCGCAGCCACTAGCAGGGCGTCTTTGAGCTGTCACTATCGGCGGACTTCACATGGCTCTGGAGTGGCGTCGCAAAGACAAGAAAGGGGTGGGGGGGTGGAGGCGGGATGCTTTCAGATCTGTTGTTTCTGAGGAGACAGAAGGGGCTGTTTGGATGAGGGAGGCATAGAGGGAGAAGGAGATGAGGGAAGGAGACCCCCCCCCTTGTTTTTGGTGATTAAAGGTTTTGGGGGACTGCTTGGAGCAAACTCTTGTCAGCTGAGTTCAAGGACATCCTTCTTAAGCTGCTGAAATGTCCGTGTGCACATGCTGCATCCAGATTGCACATGTGGACGGTCAGATAAACAGCTGGGAGAGCATTGTGTTCTGCTGAGATTATGTTTCTGGTATTAGCGCCTTATTCAGTGATGTGATTTGTCTTTTTTTTTGGTAGTATTTCAGTATTTCTGGATGTACTGATCTCATTCATATCATTAGGGAGTCTTTTTTGTCGTCTGTTGATCTTTGAGGAGAGATTTTTTTTATCCCTTGTTAAAAAAGAAATGGGGAAGAAGCAAAGCACTGAGCTGTTGTTGCAGAACTAATAATGGTTCACTGCCCTGCTCAGGACATTTCAGCACAGCAGATGCTTGCCATCACACAGACTTGAAGCTTTCTGCTAATGCTATTCTACAGCGTCGCTCCAATTTAATAGATAGTACTGGGGGTGCAACTTGCAATCATTTTAATCATTTATTAATCTGTTTATATTTTCTGCTAGATAAAATTAAACCAGGTAATGCTTGGCATTTCTGCTTAATAAATCACTTAGACAATTATGGTTTGGTTTTCTTTTGCTGACTAAACAACCATCAATCAGGTAATCATCTCACTTTTTGATAGTAGCCAATAAGGCTGCAATGATTAGTTGATTAATCCATTAGTTAGTTGAAAGAAAATTAACTATTTTGATAATCAACTCATCTTTTCAGTTTAGTAAAATAAGATTTTTTCGGTTTTGGACTGTTGTTTGGACAAAACAAGCGATTTGAAGATGTCACCTGGGGCTCTGGGACATCACAATTTTTTTCACATTTTAAAGACTAAACAATAAATCGATTATTTGTCAAAATACTCTTCGGATTAACCGAAAATGAAAACAATTGTTAGTTGCAGCCCTAACACCTTGGCAACTTGGAGAAAAGCGACGGTGACGACTGGAGACAGAAGTCATTAGCCGCATTCAAACAACGTTACATGTGAAAAGCCAACAAGACATTCTGGTGTGTTGCACACGTTTGATAAGTGGATGTCTGCGCGTCTGTTTCTGTGAGTCTGCTCGGGCTTTTCATGGTAGATCAGAGGGAATAGTTTGTCTGTGAGAGCCAGAGAAGATGAGTGCAGAGTGACATCTTCCAGAGACGGCTTCCTCTCTTGTTTCAAGCAGGAAATTCAAAAGCCTGTTTGGAAGACGGACGGACCCTTGCTGAGGGACGAGGACTGTAACTCTGTTTGTGAGAGAGGATTTTGGATGCACTTTTCTTATCACTGTTGGATTTTGTAGTTTTAAGTCTGCTCAGGCAAATCAGCCAGGCCTCATCAAGATAATGATGATTTTTTGGCATCCAGTCGGGTCTTAGAATGGAAAGTAAGATCAAAGGCAACCAGCTGCCTGTGTGTTGTATTTCTGTTGGTTTAGCATATGTCCATGTGTCTTGTGATGATGATGATTTCCTCAGCCCTATCTGCTCTGATTTATGTTTTGTTTTGTTTCCTTTGTGGCCTGCAGGAGGAGTGCTACATTTTCATCCTGATAATGTGTGCAGCGACGATCGGGACAAAGTAAGTATGAAACATGACTACTGCCTGTTGCCTCTGCTTTGCTCCTGGTTTGAATAGGATTTGTATGTCATTATTTTCTTATTCATCCTCCCCTTTTGTTTGTCCTCCTTCTGTTTCCAACCATCCCCCTGGTCTCCCTCTCCTCCTTTACCTCTTTGTGCAGATGGAAGACAGCCCGAGCCCGAAAAGGCAGCGTCTCTCCCAGCAGTCCATGTTGGATCTAAACTCCGCCCCTCCCTCGACTCCCTCCTCTCCCATTCGCCCCTGGGAGCTTCCTCCCAGTCGCAGACCACACCCCCACTACATGCCAGAGAGATGCCACACGCCTCTTCGAAACAGACGCAGGTAAACGTCTCTTTGTGTGTGTGTAGCACCAATACATATACTATTATTTTCATAATTAATCTGGTCATTTTTCAGCCAATAAGAAGTCAAAATGAATGAGAAATCACGTGACGATTAACTTATTAATTCAGAAACATTCGGGACGCAGTTGTCAGATGTATTGATAATGACAATAATGATTAGTTACAGCCCTACATTAAATGTTTTGATGCATGGTCTGAAACAAGAGGAGCTAACACAAAAACATAATGCTTGAATATATCAAAGCATCAATAAAATAACAGTGCAGTGATGCATGATTGAGTCTGAGTAGGTGTGTGATGAGATTGAAAATCTCAGTAACATCTGTCTAACCTGACTGTTTGTGGTAAAAGCATCCACAGCTTAGATTCCCAAACTGATTATTTCTCTCTCTCTCTAGTTTGCTAGTTTTGTTATTAGCACACACATAATTTACTTGGCAAAAATACACATCAAATTCTGCATACAGGTCTTGTACACATAAGTCTTGTTCGAAGCTGTATCAAGCCTTTTGTGGCTCCAGAGCGAGCTGCATGAAATCTGATAAATTGCCACAAGTTTGAATATTTAAAAAAATCAGGGGGTGTGGCGTTAGTAAGAAGTGAACTTACAATACCTCTGTAGCCCACTCTCAACTCTCCTGTAGGTTACATTAGCTGCCACTAAGGATGGGACAATAATCAAATGTATCACAGATCGTGATAAACACACTCACAATATGGTGAAATGTCATATTCGGGAAAATCATGAATATCCTCACACGAATGACTTGAAAAAGCTGTCAAGCTCACTGACAGGTTTCCTGATTTAGTTTGAATCGCTGAAGCCTGTCACCATGTCTGAAGGCCTATTACCCTACCTACCTTTGTTTTCGAACAAAATGGAAGGTAAAAATGATTCCAGTGTGTTTTAGTTCAAAGAATATTTTGTCTGGATAATATTTTGTTGGAGGGTTTAAGCGTGATTTGTAATTTTCATATTGTCCTAAGCCTAGCTGCACCTAGCGTAACCCATCTGTATCTCTGATCTGAACTGCTGAACTGTAATGTTGGTGCCACATTTTGACAAAGAAGATGTGTGGAGTTAAAGAAGATGAGGTCTAAGGCTCAGATGCATCTAGTATTGTATTTATAATTATCTAGTTTTGCATTTATAATGCTGCAACTTTTGTATTTGTAATGATGCAGATGACAAAATGCCTCCTTCTGCCTCTTCTCCAGCCCTCCAATGAGACGCCAACGTGGCCGGAGAGACCGTCTGACCCGCCACCACCACCACCACGCCCACAACAATCACCACCACTACAACAGCAACAACAATCACCACCACCACCATCACCACCCCAACGCCCACCATCATCACCATCACCACCTACACTCCCACCACGGGCTGTCGCCGGGCCACCAGGATGAGAACTACCGTCACCCGGCTCCCCCTCAGGGCTACACACCCTACAGCCAGCAACCTCCCCGAGGGCTGGGGCCCGGGCCCGAGGAGCGCCCAGGGCACCATCCACCAAACCCCTCCCCGAGGCCTCTCCACCAGTCGCCGAACCTGTCTCCAAGGCTGCTGCACCCTGCGGCCCATCCACAGCACCCACACCCACATCTCCACCCGCACCCATCTCAGCAACAGAGCAGTGTGGTGCTGGACCTCCATGAACAGGTGACTTTATAAGATGATGTGGTCTTATTGGTGGGGGTGATTATCAGGGAAAACTAATTGTCGCCATGTTGGCAAAAGATTCACCTGCAGGTGATGTGTGGGTCTTTCTGTTAGCATGTCTGGCTTGTGTGACTGTTTTCTACAGTGGGGGGATTATTCAGTAAAGTTAGTTTTAAGTTGCCTGGCATAAAGGAAAGTTCATCGGCAAATGTAAACTTTACCCTTGAGAAATTTTGGTGTGTATCATCTATTTAGCTTATACATTTTTGTTCCATAAAGGCAAATGCAAACGGGAATTCATCGTATCCAATATTTAGTTATTTAATATTAGTTAATTAGTTAATAATTCATGCATGAAAGGGTGAAGACTATCACTAATTACAGTACCTGTGTTTCACTTGTCTCCAGAAATTTAATGAAACGCACACTTACAGTTTACATTAGCAGACAAACTCTCAAGTCATTCACAGGACTAATTTTGGCTGTATATCACAGTCTGTGTCTAAAGTTGATCACCTTGTCCTTTGGATCTCCGTTTTCAGGGTTCAGTTCCAGTATCGTATCCTGTGTCTCCACCTGGAGCACCACCTGGCCTGCCGCCTCGCTCTGCCCCTCAGCAGATCCCGGCATGCTCAGTGGTCTTCAGTGGACAGCACTATCCCGTCTGCAGCGTCCCTCCTCCTGTGAGTGTGTTATGTTTGAGTAACAGATTCAGCTGGAGATTTTGCAAATTTACTTTAACTGATGAGTTTTCATCTCCGTTTTCTTTTTTGTCTCTCGGCTAGGTCCTTCAGACTTGTTCTGTGCAGCACTTACCCATGTCTTACCCGTTCCCATCACTGCTATCCAGTGACCCAGCCTTCTTGCTCCCCCCTCCTCACCTACCCCATCCCCCAGCACACCTCTCCCACCACCCACCTCACCTGCCCCAGCCTGGACAGTTTGGACCCTATCCGACACAGCAGGCTCGATCGGTGAGTGAGGATTCATGTTATGCTTGTTTTTTGTTGAATTGGATTATTTTATGCTCGGTTTGTGCTCCATAGCGTTGAGTCGTATAAATAAAAGAAATGAAGGGAATGTTATATGATGCAACTTTTGTGAATGAAAAATACTGCATCTAAGTCTGAATTGACAAGATTTGATCGATGATATCCAACTTTCTGCGCATCTCTACAAGAAAACTACCTTTAAAGCCAGTTTTCACTTGAAGAACCACCGTGACAGTCAGCACCTTTCAGGGGAGCATTAGAAATTCCACCTGCTGCATAAAAAATGCAGCGGCGAAAGGGTTTTACAGTGGTAAAGCAAAAGAGATGATGCATATTTTATACATTTGAGTTGAAGCAATTTGTGCTAGTCTCCTTTTAGTGTTTGCAAGCGCTTAGAAATGGTGTAGTGTTTGGTAATAAATCAGGACAGGCACTGAAATACAGTGTTTTTAAGATGTTTGCCTGCACAGCAAGCATCAAACTTACAGTAAAGTGAGTCAACTCCAGTGGTGGTACAGTATATGCCTACATTGTCTTTTGTGTGGCCCTGATATTAATTAAGATTTAATGCTAATTAAAGCAACTGCCTAAGAATGTAATATGAAGCAATGCCAGAATTGCAAGTTAGATTTATCCATGAAAATATATTAATGCACAGTTTAGTAATATTTTTCTGTCATACACCGATCAGTTATCTAGTGTTCAGATTGTTTTGATTTCTCCTGTTTTTAAGATCACATAAGATAATCTCAGATGGCATCAGTGTGTATTCATCCTTTGAGCTCCACATATTTCCTTCTCCACCCTCCCAGCCATTACAGAGGATAGAGAATGACGTGGAGCTGCTTGGAGAACATCTGTCGCTGGGTGCTGGGCTCCACTATCCACCCGCCGCCCATCCTGCCCTCACACCACACTCTACCCAGCTTCACTTCCTCTCCCACGACCCCCTGCCCCAGGAGTTCTTCGGAGTGGTGAGCAATAAGAAGAAAATCAATAAAATGTTTTTATACCTTCTTAGAATGTGAGTGGTTTGTCATGTATCTGTTGACATTTTCCCACCTAGTCCTATCCAAACTTTATTCCTCGGCGTCTCCCGGGGCGACGGTACCGCTCGCAACAGCCACTGCCACCTTCGCCTTACCACCCTAGCCTCCTGCCTTACTTCCTGTAAGTAGATCAATCCATTAACTTACTAAGACAAGACAGTTAAGAAGTAAAGGGTTATGTTTTAAATTGTATTGGCCAAATATACGGTTGATGATCTGATTTTGTTTTTGCAGGTTGTCTGATTATGTTGACAAATATGACTTCAGATGGAGCAGGCAGGAGAGACGAAGAAATCTAAAAGTCCTTATCATAATGTATAATCTTTCTAGAGCTCTAAGTTGATTATATATACCCGTAGAGGAAAGCCATTAGCACAGATTACTTAAATCTTTTGTAAAGCGAGGATAAAGTATAGTCAGATTGTTTTATTTTGTTGAAACTTTCAATAATGAAGGTTTTACATCTTCTTCAAGATATGAACTTTTTGAGAGGTCTAACTGATTTATATACAAGTTAATTCTGGAAAACAAAGTAAATAAATAAAAGTTATGACTACAGAAGGGCAGAATTGTTGGATAGGGAGGGAAAAGGGGAAACTTTTCTTGAGCCTTCAACATGGAAATCATTCCAAAAATATTTGTCCTACATTTTTAAAAAGATAGTTGAAAGTTGACTCAAGTATTCCTATTTGACGACTTGGCCACATCTTATATCTTTTGAATTGGATGGAAAATATATTAGATTGTTTTTGGCCCATTAACTACTCAACTTGAATATGAATGCCATCTAAGTTTTGGGGAAATAAACTACTACTGCACATCTTAGTTGCTTAATTTGCTTGTTTTGATCGATTAAACTTTAACATTTCTGTTAAATCTCTCCCTCTGTAGTTCAATGCTGCCAGTCCAGCCCACAGGTCCTGCGATCAGTCTTGAGCTGGATGTAGACGATGGAGAAGTGGAAAATTATGAGGTTTGTCTCTATCTGTTTTCTTACTATTCTCTTTGTCTGTATATTCGCTGGATGCAGACTCTGATCCTTCTGTTGTTTCTGATGAATGTTTCCCCCCTACAGGCCCTCCTGAACCTCGCTGAGCGTCTGGGAGAGGCCAAACTCCGAGGACTGACCAAGGGAGACATCGAACAGCTTCCTTCCTATCGGTTCAATCCAAACAACCATCAGTCTGAACAAACACTGTGAGTGCCGCACATTTTTCTGATTACAGAGTTCTGGGTCTTACCTTTTTCATACTTGTCCCCCAAATTTTGCAGTCTAACCCGATAATTAATTGCCTTAAATCTGCCTTGATGCCCGCTGGGCTGTTAGAAAAGTGCCGTTCTTTACGTGCTAATGTCTGTTGTGTTGCAGGTGTGTGGTGTGTATGAGTGATTTTGAGTCCCGCCAGCTGCTGCGAGTCCTGCCCTGCAGCCATGAGTTCCACGGGAAGTGTGTCGACAAGTGGCTGAGGGTAAGTACCACCCCATAGAGGCAGCTCACTCCCACTGTGTCCAACCGTTAGAGCTAATCTAAGGCAGGAGTTCTCTCAGTAATTAATCACAGGTCTGCATTTGATTTTTATTCAAGGTCAGGGGGTCTGCAACGATTTGCGAGTAAAAAAACATTTAATCAGTTAATTAAAGCCACCTTTCTTGCATCTCACATCCTTAGTCTTTAAATATTTTTTTAAAATGCTGCGGTAAACCAACTTAAAAATGATCAGAAAGGCAACTTGGGGAATTTTTAAAATCTAATGTAGAGATTAGCATCTAATTATTAGAAGTGCTGGAGTGATAGACCTTATTTTCATAAGGAAGGATAAGAAAAAAAATCTGTATAAACGACCTTTGTGGCCATTTGAGTATAGTTGTCTGAGTTTACGATGTTGACCAAAATGCACCGTGAGGTCTGTTTGTATCAAACTCTGACACAGACAGCAGAAGAAAGAAGCATAGGTTCAGTATATCAATGGCGAGGAGGCGCTCGCCCATAAATGACACCAACATGCAGCAGAGACTCTCGGCATAGTCTTTTATTACATGACAATTATTACAAACTTCTACCTGCCAGTGTGGTGGAAAAGCCTGCGCGATTTATTTGCCAAATGACACATTTACACTAGTTGTAGTAATCATGCACGAGAGAACTTCAAAGTCCTGATCTGAGGCTAATCACACATTATTTGGTTATAGATTCAAATCTCTGAGCAAAAATGTCACATAATGGCATGCTGATGACTGCTGTAAGGTTCCTTAATGAGTACCTTACCAAGAAAAAAAATCAGTCCAAGAACGGGTTAATTATTTGTCACAGGCGCCTCTTAAATATAGATTTGTTGTGAGAATCTCAGTCTTCAAGATCTGTAAGAACAAGAATCAGACTTGTGTCTCAGTGTTCTTAAATTCGGCACAAAAGAATCAGTCAAATCTGTAAACCACGTTAAACCCCAGGACAGGAAAATCAGAGAAAGCTCTACACATACTTTAATACATAATTTCCCAGTGATAATGCTAAAAAAGGCAATTGAACACCAAGTTCTTGTGTTCATCACAACCCAGTGTTATGATTTAGGGGCATGAGGCATCAGATCCACAATGTGAGTCAGGTTATAGAGATTACAAATCAATACAAAACAAATAAAGATGGTGTCATCATCTGAGATCCATAGAAACGGTCTTTTATTGGAGGGTGTAATGGTGAGTTCCAGGTTTAGTTGTGGACATTTTCTGTCACTGAAGATTAAACTGCCTCTAAAAACGTAACTGGATCATTCGTTTTCCTCTCTCCTCGTCCTCAGGCCAACAGGACGTGTCCCATCTGTCGGGCCGACGCCTCAGAGGTCCAGAGAGACTCCGAGTGACCACATGAGGGAGCCAGACACTCCGAAATGTCTGTTGTTCAGTGCTACCCGCTCCTGATATAGTGACACACATGTACATCCTCACACACACACCACTTCCTTGTCTGTTTGTGCAGCACTTCCTGCTCGTTTCTTTATCACTTCTCGTTTTACATTTGTCTTTTTCCCCAGTTATTTTTCTTTCTATCAGTGTGTCCCGCTCACATGAATGCAGGCCCTCACATCTCTCAGTGAATTACATCCTGCCTGACCACTATTCTGCTGTGGTGTGTGTGTGTGTGCATGTACACGTGCATGCAGAACTGTGCAAGCATTGTTCGGTCAGCCCTGTAATGTCGGGCTGTGGTACATGACTGTGTTTTCTGTGTGTGTGTGTGTGTGTGCGTGTGTGTGTGTGTGTGTGAGTGAGAGTGAGTGAGTGAGATTTTTAGGTGTCCTGGAGCATGCCTGAGTTTCTGTTGTGTATCAGACAAGAGTTAACGACATCTGAGAGTTTTTGCTCTCACGAGTGACTGATTTTACTTCCTGTTTGTACGTTTATGCACTGTCTGTCTGTATGCATACTGTGTGTGTGTGTATGTGCGTGTGCGTGCGTGCGTGCGTGTGTATGTTTATGTTATGTTGACTTAAATCCTTTTCTCTAGTTTGACACTAAGGGTCCATGTTGCCACTATACGGTTGCCTATTGATCCATTTGTTTTAGTAGATTATTATTATTATTATTATTATTATTATTATTATTATTATTAAACCATTATAAGTGATTGTTTTCCTGCCTGGCAGTTACCTCATCATTCCGGTTTTGGTCATCTTTCATTACAAGCGCTTCACGGCACTACTTTGAAATAAGCACATTATATATTTTTTCTTTTTCTTTCTTTTCTTAGTAAAAATGAGTTTGTCTGTGACTTTGCGGTGGCACATGTGTTACATATATACATATATCTATATATACTGTATAAATCTATGAATATCTGTATACCAAATAAAAGGCTTGATATGAACTTTTTAAACTTTGCATTTTGTATTTTCTTTCTTTCTTTCTTTCTTTCTTTCTTTCTTTCTTTCTTTCTCTGTGTTGGATGTCGTTGTCATTATTACAACCTCAATCCCAAAATTTGTTTTAATCCTGTTTTCATTTGTTTTGGCGTCACAACTTATTTGGTATCTAGGTTGTAAAGATGACACTGACTGCTGCTCCATCTTTCCAGTTTTTGGTCTGGAGTTGCAATGACTTCTGCCACCAGGTGGCGTTACTGCTCTTCTAGACTACCATCTCTCAACATCTGCCCAAGTTGTATTCCTTATGTTATGTTTTGGTTGCCCTAATAAGGATCTGCACAATAATGTAGATTGTGTGCTGATCTCAGGGACTCTAACCCTATGACAAGACGGTAAACACACCCAACGTCACTCTGTTGTGGTTCTCATCAGATTTGACTCTACTGTGACACGTTTTATTGTACACTAACTTTCACCCTTAAAACAAGGGCAGGTAGGAGTTAATACAATAAACCTTTATTCTGCACAATATAGCACAATTATTCCAACAAAAATACAACGTAAATTTGAGGTAAATTAATCAAACCAAGACGTAACGAGAGGAATAACAAAGTTTATATAGATATATGAACGTGATTTTGAGAGAACAAGCTTCCGGTAGTGAAACCAAACATCTAAACAATTAAAAACCACAGTAGACAGCTTCATTAACAGAGAATCAGTGGCCTGCTCTTTAACTATTACTGTACACTGCAATTTAAATAAAAGTCTGTGTACGCTTGGTGCACAGCCAGGCCGCCCCCTCCCCTCGCAGCACACGTCTGTTTCCCTGACTGCACACAGCTGTTTCCCTGGCAGCACACGCCTGTTTGTCTCCCGCCTTCTGTTGACTTACAGAACAGAAACTGTGTTACTGTACGTACTGGTACAGTATCTACAGTTGGACCTCACCTCGAGGCTTTGCAGCACAAATGGCTGCATCTTTGCAAGGAGCTGCTTGAGGCGCCGACAACACAAATGTCATTGTTTTTGACAAAGAGTGCAAAAGCACCTGGGGACAATTGTCTTTTTCTTTACATTGAGCCTTTCTGTGACTTCTGAAAGAGATTGTGGAGACTTCTGTCCAAAGATGTTGGTTGTTCCCTTTCTCTTTGCATTTCCTGTCCTGTATTTATTTGCTCCTTTCATTCTTCTTCTGTCCTTACATAACTAACAACACGAAACTGCATCTTGGTATGGAGGGTGGGTTCAAAGACACCCCGACTGAACGACACAACATCTTTAAGAAGAGCTTGATCGCGTCTGAGCACAAGTTTGTTCCTGTCGTCTTTAATCCTGACGCGTAGGTGTCACTTTGATTTCTAAACTGAAAAACATGAGTTGATGCAGGTTCATGTCATCTGAAACTTAGAGAAAGTCTGATAATTTCCTCCTTTTAGGAGACGAAGAGGATTCTTGCTTTGAGTTCATGTTTAATTGAACGAGAGGCCTGATGACTCACTGTCCTCCCGTCCTTCACTCTGTCAAACTATTTGCTTCCTCTCTCCTTTTTTTGTTCATCTCCTCTTTTTTTATGCGTCTCTTACTCCCACACTGCCTTTTCGCTCCCCCTCCTCCACCACTTCTGTCCTCTCCTTTCTCCTCTTGCACTCTCTTCTGTTTACGCTCGTCTCCCTTTCTTTCATTCTCTACTGTCTCACCACTCTGTTCTTCCTCCCCTCCTGTCTTTTTACTTATGCATCTTCTCGTCCACCCTCCTCCTCCTCTCCCTCTTTGCCTCTTTCTGCTGCAATCACCACCCACTCCTTTAACCTGCTTCCGCTGCTGAGCAGTGAAGTGGAAGAGATGGGTGGGATTTCTGACTAAAACTGTCTGCCCAGTTGCTCAACTTAGGGAACGAACAATATTAGTCTTGTCTTTGCTTTCTCTTTCTCGTCCGTCTCCCATTTCATCATCAGGGTTTTGCGAGGTCAGAGGATGCACAGCGTCTGACGGCAGGTGAGCCCCTCTTACTGTGTGGTAACAAAAACACATGAAAAATGCAAAATCTAAGATGCAGTGCACCACATTCACATTTACATCTTGACTGCAGTGGAAAATCTGCACGATAGAAACCCTTAATTTCTCTGTTAGCTTACCCAAACACTTATTTTCTTACAGTATCACTGTGTCCTCCTCTTTTGGCTGGTTAGTCACACTAGCATCCTCAGGCTGTGCCCAGACTGGTGACATGTTCCAGGCAGCTTGTCTACAGTGGTTGTCTACAGAAGAAGAAGAAAACTTGTGGCAAGAATTATATATATTTTACATGCAGTTTAATGAAATTTGAAGGAGGATCGTTCTTTTTTGTGTCAGTGTAATACATTTGTAGCATTGTTTGCTCCTTTATGGTTCTTTTGTGTGTGTTTATACATGTGTGGTTGCATTTAATTATATTTCATGCAGCAGAGTTTCAAGTGAACAGAGACGTTACTCTGGAGAAATCAAATATTGTTAAATGAGAGCCATGACGTCAAGCCTGACTGACTGTCAGTTCAGCCATGTGTTTGTGTTTGTGTTGTTGTTTGTTGATTTTTGTGTGAGGTTATTTAACTCCATAAAAAACATTGTTACAAAGAACCAGTGCAACAAACAGCGATGGGATGTAACTAAGTACATTCTGTGCTTAAGTACAATTTTGAGGTACTTGTACTTTACTTGAGTATTTCCATCCTCTGCCACTTTATGCTTCCGCTCCACAACATTTTGGAGGCAAGTTACTTTGCAGAGTGTACGCTGCATCAGAGCCAAAGCAATACATTTTAAAGTATTTAATTTATTTTATCAGCAATTGGTTTAAAAAATGACACAAATTCCGAAAAACTGAAAAAAAATGCTGAATATCAGATCAGGTCATCACCAGGCAGATAATCGCTCAACCCACAGTAAACAAACAAATGTGGTTTGATGAAAAAAAGAGAGAAATCAACAGTTTTACAATCATGAAAGGAAAATATAAACAATCAGACGCCACAACTTTTATTCTTTGAGATAAAACTTGAGTCTGAGTAAACAGATTTTTTTTCCTTCTGTTCTTCCTCTGATGCTTAAATGAAGAGAGGAGACTCTTACACACCTCAGCTGTCTGCAGCACTCTCCTCCAGGCAGCCCACACTTTTCATGTGTTAGTGCATGCTTGTGTGTGTGTGTGTGCGTGTGTGTGTTTTTGTGTGTGAGAGAGAGAATAAGAGCAGTATGTGTGTGTTGTGCAAACTGTCCCGAGCTGACAGGGTACATGGATTCTCCATCCTGCTCGTATATAAAAAGAAAGTGAGGGCACAGTGAGCTCTGCCTGCTTCACTTACATTCACGCTCTCTCTCTCTCTCTCTCTCTCTCTCTCTCTCTCTCTCTCTCTCTCTCTCACACACACACACACACACACACACACACACACACACACACACACACACTGTATCTCTCTGACTCCCCTCAGCAGACCCGGCAGTGTGAGGGTTAAATGTGAACGTGTCAGCAGGGCAGGTTGTCTCTTGCCCATCTCACCCGAGTGAAGTGTGTGATATTTATTTCTTAGGGATTTCCCCCCTCTGCATGCCGGGTGGCTGTTGGCCATGTCATCATGTTCTGAGCTGTCAGCGGCCATCACTGTCACTCGTGGGACATGAGGTGTGTGTGGGTGAGAGAGCGAGACAGACAGGGACAGAACTGGGATGTGTGTGTGCGTGGATAGGGCGGAAACTATACTGGGGGCTCGGGCTTTCCATCTGACACATTTAGTCAAGAGGAGAGGTGAGCTTGGAGGCAGAGTGCATCACGTGTTGGTGATATATATATGTATATACACTGTAGGATATACTGTACACACTGTGCACTCTGTACACACACACACACACACTCATGGACAGCAGGACCCTCCAGTCGTCTTCCCGGTCTGCTGGATAATCCCCTCTCCAGGGAGCTGGTGTGATGCAGCGCAGAGCAAAGTTAATGAAGTTACTTGTCAAAGTATAAATGTTGTCATTATTGTCACATGACTTTATATTAACTTCTGGTCCTAAACAGTCTGAGAATGGATTATAAAAGCCATCAGTTTCCAAATTTCTGTACAGATGTGAGTCGTAGTCTGTACAACAGACTATTAACCAGCGTTTACTCTGATTTCACAGTGAATTAGGAGCTGTTTTTGGAGACATGAATATCCTTAACTCAGGAATACACATCAAAAGTAGTTTGACACTTATTAACCAACACAAGTTTCACTAGTGAATTAGTTATGAGCGAGACCTCACTTCAGATTGTGGAACATATTCTGAGTTAGACAGACTAAAGTTTGAGTCTTTTGGACTAGAGCCCGACCAATACCCGAAATTTCGGGGCAGATGCCGATGCCAATATAAGGGAATATAAAACTATCAATGTGTCTGCCTCTATACAGAACACATTTTTTGCAATGATCTCTCAAATGTGGTTATCATACACTTGTGACGAAGAGACGTAACAGAGGCAGAGTTTTTGACTCTTTTATAAATTATTCCAAGCCTTTTTTTCTTCTTATATCGGCGCATATTGCAAAATTCATGCACCAATACCAATCTATCTGTGGCCATAACACACAGATGTGCAGACGACACATTAAGTATACTTTAAATGTGTGCAATATATTTTGATTCAAGAAACATGAGCTGCATTTACCATCTCTATATCTTGTTGTTCTCCTTCTCTGTGCCTCTGCTGATCATTTTAAAGCCTTCATGGTTGCAGTGTTACATCAGTTTTCCCCCCAATGACATTATTTTATTGAAGAGTCTGGAAAAGCACATCTGATGCCAGCTGGCTTCCTGATATGTGAGGAGGTCATTTTGCCTTGTTCTGGGATTTATGCCGACCCACACCCCACCAGAGCGGCAGATCAGGCCACAGAAATACAATTTATTGCTGTATTTAGATGATGGCTCCAGGGCGACTTTTTGAAACGTTAAAAAAAATTGAGAACTATTGGTTTCTGTCTCGAGAAGGGATGGCAGGAAGGTCAAAGTTGCAAATGGACCAATTGTACAGATTGTGACTGAACAGAGGGCTGTTACTGCTACAGTCAACACACAAAATGCACATTCACAGTTACAGGGCGAGACGTGGGATATAAAAATAGCTCCAACTTATATTTCTACCTATGTGATGACATGTAAGAGCTGTCTATAACACGAAGTCTAAAATGTGAGCAAATAAGAATTCCTCTGTTTTCCCGGTGAGTCTTGTTTTCAACATCCAGCGTAGCATTTTAATAATGCATATTTTATAATTAAAATCTTTAAAAAGGCATAGAAAGCATGTCAAACCAAATACTTTTGTTGTGAAGAGACAAACAACCAGCGTTCACTTTGTATACAGACTTTTGTTCATCAAAAGGGAAAGGGAAATATAGGTTGGGATGTATGGGATCACATGTAACAAAGTTCCCTGGCTGGATTCAAACCGGTATATGCATCTTATCCCCAGGCTAACAGGACGCCACACAGTACATGATTATCATAATATAATAGATAATAAAGAAATATGTCATATTGGTCCTAAGCAGATCATTGCTGAGTTCATATTGTTTGTTTATTCATTATATCTACAATGTAAACAAACACTGGCTTTACCCAGAATATAAGTCATATCATACACATTAGACCAAAGGCAGAGAGTATACTAACTCTGTATACATACGTGGTTCGTTGAAAGCTATGAAATGTGCACAGGAAAAGAAACTTGTCAGTGATGCGTGTCAAAACACAGAATAAGCTTTGCTATTTAATACAAGAGCACAAACAATGTTGAATGTTTTTAAGGAAAATTCACAACTACATTACTTAAGTTGAAGCGTAAAGAGGAAGACCATACTAACTGGTCCAACTCTTTGACATATGATGTTGATACAGGTGATTTTTCTAACAAAACTGCTTTATCTGCCCAAAATTAGCTTGTAGCTTGGTGCAACTTTACATTTCTTTAGATTCAATTTTATATTTGATATCGCGACGATGCTGTGCACTGTCTGGTAGGCACAAAAACCGCTTGGTTAGGGTTAGAAAAACATAATACTTTGGCTTATAATACCTGATTTGGTCACCACAGACATGGCTGGAGATCTCCAGACTTCTCATCAAAAATACCTGTTTTTTTGTTGCCAAAAACTACGAGTATATCGTCCCGAGGTCTCCTTAAAAATATCCAGGGGTATCACGCTTACAAATGTTGAAAACTGAGGTTCCTTGTCAAAAAATATCCAGTGGTTTCACACTTATAGATGTTGAAATGCAATATGAAACTGCAGTCACTGGCTTAACAGCCTTCTTGCCTGTTACTCCACCATCAGGCGTCAGATGCTTACACATTATCAAATCACTGGGGAAAACCGATGTAACACCAGGACCATGAAGGCTTTGAAATAATAACCAAAGGGACAGAGGAGGGCAACAAGAAGATATTAAGATGGCAATATCAAAATAATCAGCTTTTTTTACAATATATCAAGCATAATATACTGCGTATGCCCATCTGGAAAATAAAACACAAATTTCTGCTTTTTGTGTCTCCTGCATATATTTATGTATGCATGTCTGACCTGTGTGTGCACGTGTATGTTGTTGGTGTTTGTGCATTTGTCTGTATGTGTTTGTGGATGTGTTGTTTCAGGAGGAGGTGTTGGCTGCGGGCCACGGAGTATCCCGCGTAGCTGAGGTGTGCTGAGGTCAGTGGAGGACTGAGTCATGGTGACATAACACTGCAAAGGGTGCAAACCTCTCCGTCACACACACACACACACACACACTGAGTAAGTCAAGAAGTTTTGGGAGCATGTTGTCTCCTTGTCTGCTGCAGTCTGCTCACTGACTTGTGTTTGATTCGTTGGCTAAAAGAGAACAAATTTGCCCTCAGTTGGTGTTTCCTTAGAGGGTTAGAGCTCCGTCTCCGTCTGATGCTGCTCATTTCTTATATATACTGTACAATGTTTGTCAGTGGCTTCCCTTTGTGTGAATACACTTGCAGTCTTACTACTTTCTTAAATGGAGAGCGCTTTTTACTATAATCCACTTTACATACAGGCATATGTTATCAGCCTATAGTTTGTCTGTGCATCTTGAGAAAGGATTGGTGACGTACAGGGACCGCGGATGTTACATTAAAACCTGGATACAGGACCCTATTCATTCTGCCCGGCTGACTTGAATAGAGATAAAATGATTTAATCTTGTGGCTCTTCTGGACTTTTCAAATTTCATTGGACCAAAAAGGCTCAAATTATGATCGTGAAATGAGTCAAAAGCTAACATGCTAGCTAATTGGGAACATGCTAGCCCCTTTCTATTTTCTCTGCACTGGGACTTTTACTTCTTGACATTTTATTTTTGTTATTGATCATGTGGGACAATAAGTTCAAACAATCATCTTCTGTCTCATTATAAACTTTCCTCTTTTGTCGAGTAGTTTACACTCAGACAGAGGAGGATAATAAAACTGGATGGTGACGCACAACACACAGCTAATAAAGTACAACAGCTTCAATAGTATATGTTACTCAAAGGTCAGCACTGTCAACACTCACTAGGATATTTGTGAGCTACATGACTTTGTGGGTCAGAGTTAATCAAAGTCTTTGACCTCGCTTATAAATCCCGTCATGTCAGTACATTAGGGGCAACAGCTGGTTGAATCTGTAAGTATGACATCAGACGAACCTCTTTGCGCATCATCAACGTCCCTGGTATCATCAAACCCCCCAAAGCAAAGCACCAGAAGTCTGCCACGCTGCGTTTGGACCGCAGCAGCAACCTTTTCATGCTCCAGCTCTAACCTACTCCATAGGGCTTCATGTGTTTAACAACATGCTGTATGTTCTGCCCCAGATAATTACTTCACGTCTTGTTCTTTACGCTGCGATGCAGGCAAGGTTTAACCTATAGGAACTGTACTGATCTGTGGCTCGGGTAACAGGAGGTTGGAGGTTTTTATCTAGGTCAGATCTGAGCTTGTAGACTTGTGTTTCAGTCACCTTCTGTTGAATCAATCTGCGAAGACTAACTAATGCTGCAAAGAACAATATGTAACCTTAATTCAAACTGTTGGCGCAATGGATTGAAGTGAGTTCATGTAGCCGTGCAAGTACTTTATTCAGCAAAAACACCAGAAAGTACATCAGAACTTGACATCAAAATATTGCAAAGAAGCTATTTTTCTTGATGGAAGCAGAAAAGTTGGTGTATCATGAGAAAGAAAATACAGCGAGCAATGGTATAATGGCACCCGACTGGAGCATTAGTGCCACCGTAAGCTTATCTTGTTGAAGAAACTCCTAATATTTACAAAACACACCCATAAGTTTGCATTTTCTTTTGCTCATCTTCAGAGATTTGGTTAAAAATGTGTTAGACAACCTACAGAGGTGAGGTTATGTCAACTACATTGTTTTTAAGGTCAAGAATGAATTTTGTATCTAAACTTTTGCAGCTTTGGAGGTCATCGCTGTCAGAAATGTTTTAAACTCATAAGAGAAGATAATCCTTCATTGGTCTCACAACGAGGAAATTTGCATCTGAAGGATCTCTCTTCCCCGAAGCTTCTTGCGTGTTGACCAGCTGTTGCTCATTTACAATCCAAGCACTGAAAACGGGAGGTGAAAATGTTTCTTTCAGCCGTCTGAGTCCCATCATCTTCTATTTAATTCAGTTAGTGATGAATGAGTAACCAATCCACAAATGGAGACGGATCCACCGATATCATGCTATGGTGCACTGGAACAGCCGAATTCCAGGAGAGGAGCTACAGTATGGATCGCTTTATTATTCATGACTGTTCATGTTCATGTGAGTGCACCTGGACACATGCAATGTAAAGCCACACCTGCATCTCAACCCAACTATGGACTTACAGATAGATTCAAACACACTCGCCTGAAAATATGTGCATGCAAACATTAGAGTTTTCAAGCTTTTCTGGGCCGGTATTTAAATTTTAAGTAAGTGTTTTTAAGTTGTGTTTCTCCTCCATCTGGTGCAGGTTCCTGGCAGCACAATGTTGCTTGAGGCACCAAGCCTCTGAGCTAACTGGTGGACCTCTGAATGCATGTTCATCCGTCTCATTTTGACCAATATGGCAGTTTCTGTTTTTTACCGTGACAGCGAACATGTCATGTCCACAAGTGCTTGTAAATAAACATGAAAAACCTCCATCATGTTTACCTTACAGTCCATTTTTAGAGTTGAGGAGACCAAAGGTGACTGGATGGAGTTATGTGTGATGGGAAATTTCAACAAAATGCACAGAAACCATAATTTTCCTCAGTTCGCTGTCTGCCTATATGTGATTTTCTTTTTTCCCTAAAACCAATAAACAAATAGAAAATATCCAAATCTATTAATATCTCTGATTAAACACACTTTTAATATTATCTGTTCTTAAAAATCATCATTATCTTCAGCCATTTCAGCCTTCATCACCTCCTTTCCCCTCAGCTCTCTCCTCCTCTTCATCTTCCTCGGGAACGTGACTGTGTCGGAGGAACATGCTGGATTGTGTAACGCTGTCATATTTCTTCACCAGTACATGTGTGTGGGGTCCAAGCCTGTCAGATTGTTCTTGCCTCTGGATTATGTGCAGTGCTGAATCTTTCTTGGCCCGCAGTAAGGATGACATGAGAGGCTTTATGTGGCGGAGGGCTGCTATAGAGCCCGCGCAGCCATGCATGTACACACCACCCGGCACACCCTGAGCCCTATAAGACCGCTTTAAAATTTGATCAGCCTACATGCTTACATTTGGACGGTTGAGATTGCAGCGTCTACTGAACATTTAACCCAGTGGATGCAAAAAAAACCCTAAAAATTAGAACACATTCGCTCTTGGATCTTCTCAAAGTTTTGGGGGCAAACCTGGGGCTTTTCACAGAAACCCACCCTCCTTTCTAATGTTACAGAGAAGCAAATGAGGCAGGATGTAGCAGAACAGCAGGGACACTCAGAAGCAGCATGGAGACATGCTCTGAGGCTGCAGCCTCCGTCAGAACATTTAATTGAGTTCAGCCATGATAAGATTTCGGCAATTTTCCCAACATTTCTCTCTCCCACCCACTCGGAGCTCAGCAGGGTTTCATGTGCCCGTTTGGTTTAAGAGAGATGAGAGGGGAGCGACGGCGGGGTGTGTCGAGGACTAAAAGCATGAAGAGGAGGTGGAAATTAGGAGCAGGCACTTTAGACAACACAAGGAGAGGAAGAAGAGTAAGAAAGCAGACAAAGACCGAAGGCACAGAGCAACAGCAACAGGAAGATTAGAAAGAGATAAAGATAGATGATGAGATGCGTTCATCACTACACATCCGGGAGGTCCTATCATACGATTCTGCCCCATCGGAGCAGGAAAATGACCCGTTGTGACAGGCTACCAGTCTGGAATTTATAAAAGCCCCATCTCATACTGTCAGTCCAAGACACAAATGTCCCCTAGTGATATGAATTTATGATAACATTTATGCAGCCGGGGAATCGGCCACTTCACCGGGGCACCACACTGTCTCTGACTGTGCCGCCCGCAGGCAAACAAACACGTTAGATGAGAGGGAGGCTCTTCAGAGACGAGCAAACTAAACAAACCGAATACTCTAAAATAATATAACATATGACGACGCAGCTGTTGGGAAATAAATGCAGATGCTGTGAGGAGCGTGTCTACTCGGAGACACGGGGCGTAGAGTGCGTGTTAGGGCAGAGGGGATACATTACATACACATACAGAGCGGTGTACAACGTATGCTTAATCACATCATGATGACAGAGTGCTTCGGCTCAGGTTGGGATCAGATTATCATTGCTGTAGGAAGTGAATTGATGAACGATCATGCAAATGTGAAAGTCGTCGCCACTTTGACTACCAGACTGAAACAAAGGAATGCGTGAGACAAAATGACCAACTTCTCTGACAAACTATTTTGTTTTGCTAACCCTAAGCCTTTTTTATTTCATGCCTTCTTGCTCCCTGACAAAACTGGAGCCTACATTACCCAAAATGCAACTCCACTGCCAACAGTGTGGTCAGAGATTTGGGTGTAGCGGTAGCGGCAAACACAGCTTCGAGCCACTGGCATCAAGCAAAACGAGGAGCAGGTGACAGAGCTCTTTTCAGCTTATTTCATTCTTACTTAACACCCCCAGGTTTTTTTCAAACTTGTGCCCCAAACAACGTTGAGTGTCCCTTGTTGTGTAAAGTCCATCAATATGTTGTTTTTGTTTGTTTGTTTTTTTTGTTCTTTGTTTTCACATTTGCATGTACACTCATTGTATGTTTGTGATCATTATATATCAATTGTGGTCTGAATACAGTCAAATGTAGTAACAGTGTCTCTAAGGGGACAATAGAATCGTATCGTATCGTATCGTATCGTATCGTATCGTATCGTATCAGATTGTATCGTCAGATGCACTTGAGCTTACAGAAATATCTGAGCTTTCCATAACTTCAGCTTGGGTGTCCAGGTAAACTTATTTTTAGACTTTTTAAACTGTTAACTATAATAACTCCCATATGAAATGGATGTTTGTTAAGAAGTACGTAACTAACAATGATGTAAGTAAAGACTAACGAGGCTAAATAAATGAACATTTGTGAAGGTGTACCATGCGTATGAAGGGTCTTTAATATGTAGCATTTCGTCACCCATATGCTCTCTTTTTTAAGCTACATTTTTGTGGCCAATTGCAACAAAAACAACAAAAAATAAATGTATTTTTTGTGATGCAATGTTACATAACATCCATCTCTCGTCAGAAGACAGTTTCCCCACAAGCACTGAACGCACCACGAAAACAGGGTTTTTAAAACTACGCCTGCTTACAAATGTGTCATTATGTGATAATAATGTCATAACATTACAGACTGTGTTGTCTCTGCAAGTGTTTCCAGTATCACAGAAAAATAAATTCAAAGCCATGGCTGACTTGAAGATCAATGTAAAAAATAATCAAAAATACACACAGCTTGTAATCTTGCTAATCATCCAGCTATCAGCTAGTATTTACAAAACATGGGACCAACGTGTTCATAGATTGTATCCTGTGTGTGTGTGTGTGTGTGTGTGTGTGTGTGTGTGTCCTTTCAGAGGCCCAGCAGACCCCACAGTGAGCTCTAAGTAGCTCTGATTAAATTTGGCCTCCCTCTGGTCCTCTCCGTTGCTTTTAGGATGTAGAGATAATGTTCATTAGGAGAGACGGGTGGGGACTTGGGGAGGCGGATGCTCGCATGTTGCTAAAGTGTGGCTGTAACAGGGAGTGATGGGAGGGTAATACGATTTGGTTGCATTTGGAGATGTGACTAAGGGTTAACTTTATGGAGTGCATGTGCATGAACGTATGAACCGTGAAATGCCTCTGATGCACGAGGGGAGGAGCGAGGCCAAAGTTCAGGTGAGAGTTAGACGCTGTGTTCCTGCAGCTTGTCCTCACAGCACATGTGTGAGGAGTCACATATCACACAGCATTTGTTCAGAGGTTGTTTGCTTTACTCATCCTGCCGCTTTCAGGAGCTCTGTCCGGCACGATCTGATACCACTGCGTTAGTGTTGTTTCTACAACATCACAATTAACGTCACTCCACGACCATTATTGTAACTGACCATCACATTTTTGTGATCTCGTAGCTAACTCGGGGAAGACACACATGGGCGAAGTTAGCCTTTCTAACACATGGTTAACGTATTGAAGAGATGTATTTTAACCTAAACCATGATCTTCTCCATTTGCTCACCGAGTAGTTTTGTTGACAGACAACTGACATTAAAGATCTCGAAAAAATGTGTTCACTGAGTCTAAAAATAGGAAGTCAGCTAAATAAAAATAAGGTCCACACAGGACACAAACCCAAGTCTCCTCCTCCTTGTGCTCGACCCGTTCAACCATCATGACTCGCTCCAGATGTGGACATGGAACAACAACAGCCATGGCGATATCATATAAAGCCATTGTCTCTGCGAGGCTTAAAGCAATAGTTTGATATTTTGGGGATTATGCTTATTTGCTTTGAGTTCAACACAATCGCCAGAATAAATGTTGGCAATATATGATTCTCCAAACCACGTTCAATTTTCAATTTTACCTTCCTCCAAAAATGACATCTTACAGGAGCAAAGAGGAAGTCAAGTAATCATAGTGCGAAAAAGTTTTGCACCTCCGTCTGAAACTTCTGACTTTGCCACGGGTGTCCATTGCTTGTCAAGTCAACGCTGGTTTCCTTAAAGCACGACATGATCCTTGCCCGACCTTAACCAGGTGTTTATTATCATATCATGACCTTCAAAGCTTGCATTGAAGTTGCTATTTTAACTCAAACCATGATTGATCTTTCCTGAACCTCTTTGTGCCTAAACCTAACCAGTGTTTAAGTTGATTAAATGAATAATGTCTACATCCCCAGTAATATTGTGCACATATATGGAAAAATAAACCAATTTCTTTGTTTGGTTTTTATGGATTTATTTTTCAACATGGGCTTATAATAGTTTTGAACTAGCACAGAGAAATTATGTCCTGCAGACAGGGGAATCAGATCAGACAGCGTGGACTATCAACGTATTTTGTTGTTTAATTTAGAGGCCTTCGTCGCCTCGTGAAGCCTCTGCTGCACTCAAGGAAGTCACTGCTCCCTGCCAAGAAGTAGTACGGGACATTAAACCCATGTAAAACCACAATGTGTCAACATTTTCACAACAAAGAGTCTTAACATGTTAATCGCTGACCTTTCAACATAACCGGGCTAGTTGTTTCCCCCTGTTTTCACTCTTTATGCTAAGCTAAGCTCACGGCTGGTGGTGAAAAAAAAACTTCTCCTGTCTTCTATTCTAATGAAAAGTCTGCTCCTGTCTCTTCTTCACAATCTTTATTTGAATTTTTACTTTTCTCCTTTGCTACCTCCTCCTCCTCCTCCTCCTCCTCCTCTTCCTCTGCAGTGAAATAATTAGCTGGAGTCATTTTGTGAGGCACATTTAAGGCCATGTCTTCCTCCTGCCCTCGCCTCCGCTCACATCACCAGAGGGACCTCTGGGGTAGTTATACCGCATTGACGTGTGCAGACTGAGGAAGCCTGCAGCCTTTCCACTCACTCACTCACTCACACACACACACACACACACACACACACACACACACACCCCTCTATGATGCCTGATCAAACCAATGATGAACCCCCAGCTGAGGCTTCTTCAGCACATTATGAGCCGGCAATAAAAAGTATTGCCTGTAATTGTTCCTGCTGTCGATGAATGTCACAGTTTGACTCTGTGTAACCTGACAGGTCGCAGGTTTGATTATCAGCTCCTGTTTTATCGCCTGTCTTTGTGTTGTGATGAATTTAAACAACGGATTCGATGGTTTTTGGCTCCTGGTGGGCTCCGCTCTTCACTACAGAACCGCCTCCTCTCGTGTGTCCTTCAGAAAGCTCCATTGTTGTCCTGTGTTTGACCTTCCTGCAGTCATGATGGAGGGGGAATCAGAGTGGACAATTACCCCGAAGGGATAAATAAAATATCACATTCGCTGGGTTATTTTTATTCTAAATGGCGAGAAGCCGAGACCTAAAGGTTTTCATGCTTCTTCTTGTTGGAAACGTCATGACCTCCACACCCTCACCCTTCCCAGCATCAGTGAGGGAACAAACAACTGATCCTCAATGTGCTCAATGCAGATAACAAGGCCTTTATGGACCATGGACCAAGAGCATCTTCCACTCAACCTCAGTCTTAATGATTTTTATTTTCTTATCAGCTGCAGGATTTAAAGAGATATAGTTTTCTTTTGATAGTTTCCACCAAAGGAGCCTAATAAAAGTGTGTTTTAATTAACTTAAATTTGATTGGAGAGGATAAGGTTTAAGTGGCTGCTGGGTATCAAACGTCTTCCCGAGGGGGGGTTTCCTGACTGTTATCGCTTCCTGTTTGATGTCATGTCAAACTGTGTCGATCAAGACGCCAGAGAGTGAAACTGACGCCCGGCGGGGGAGCGCACAGGGCGGGCAGGGCGATGTGAAGACCGGGGCGCTTAAATCTTTTATCTGAAGAATGGCCGCGTCGCCGATAACAGGATTGGCGTGTCCCCACTAGCTCCTGACCCATTTTCCCGTGGAAAACGCTGTTTTTTTGAATCGCTCAAGAAGAATTGAGGGGGACTCTGTTCTCTCTGCAGCCGCTCTCCGCTGCGCGCAATCACAGCTCCAGGAGCAGCGCTGGAGTCGGTGCGCTCTGGCAGAAAGCATCCAGCCTCCTCCTCGTCTCCGTCGGGCTGCAGCCAGCGCTCCTCTGCAAGGAATCCCCTGCAATGAAACCGCTGTAATCGAGCCTGTGTTCTTCTTTTCTTTCACTCTTTACTTACTTCACATCGAGGGCAGGGAGAGAGGAAACAAAACCCCACGCAGAGGAACAGGTTTCCGTGTGTCTGTCGCACTGGAGGGGAGGAAGCGATGGCAGCCCCGGTGAAAGCAGCGTTGGCTCTCCTGGTTCTCACCGTGGCAAGTGAGTAATCCTTTTAAATCCTCCTGGAGCGGGACAGGGGGACTTTTACCTTGCGTACGGAGCTTTAATCGCTCAGTCTGGGGCTGTTCAGTGTCAGATCGTGCTCTCTCTGGTGTCTGTGCGTGCCAATTAGCGTTACAGCTCATATAAGTCTTTCATTTTGTTTGATAAATCTCATTTTAAATCATAAAAAGCTCACAAAAGTGTTAAAATATTTGTTTAAATGCACTTTACAAACAACACGTGATACCGGAAAGCGTACCGGTGGGGAAAATAGTGCCATTTCCGTGCGTCAGGCACTTTGGCACGTGATTTATCAGCGAGCTTCAATTAACCAACTTGCACGTCTTTACACAGGAAACCCGCTAAGTTTATTAAAATTGCTTTCTGTGCGCAGCATCGTGGGTGTGAGATGAGAAGCTGTGCGCTGGTTGCCTTTTTGCACGCATTTCCCCGCAGTCCCAGCCTGTAATTTAAATCATTTGGCACCATGGTGCTCTCATGATTCATTAAGCAGTTGGATTGCACACAGACATTGGTGTTTAAATCTACCTGATGATGGGATTCTGTGGCTCTCGCTGTGCCCAATGGCCTGCAGTGTGTGCCAAGGCCCTCTGACGATGATAACAGGGCTCTAAATGGGCTCTTTATTTACAGGCAACCTTTATTCAGGGCACTTCTATCAGATAATGGAAAGTAAAAGTTGTGTTTTATCAAAGGAAGGAACTTAAGAGGAGCTGTCTGTGGTCCTGAATCCCATGCAGGGGATGTCATAAGTGTTGAAACGGGATCTCAACGTGTCAGTGCTCGATCTGCTGCAGTGCTCAACAGGGCAAACACACAAGAACCCCTTGTCTCTGCTTCCTTATATACACCAAGCGCACTGAGATGGACAGATTCACCCCCAGTGCCATTAACTAAACATGTGTCATTGGATTAAAGGCATGCAGATGGTAGAAATATGTATCTCGGGGCTAAATCGTTTGAAAGAAAGTCTCGTTCTTGGGGGTATTGTGTGCAAGCTATGCAAAAGAGGATCTGAAAACAAAGTGGGTAGTTTGTGTACAGAAATACACCTCGATGTGTCCTTCATGTGTCGCTAAAACAGTACAATCATGATGTTCATTATGCAGAAGAAGGTCAGTGTTTACTTGTTGCTCTGCCTCTCCCTGCTTGCCCTCACGACCTCCCAACTCTCCCTTCTTCAGCCCCTTCCTCAGATTTAAAGAACCTTAAATATGCAGCTAAATCTCACATCCTCATCTCTATGAACCCCATAAAGCAGGGTTGCGAGTAGTCAGTCACAGTCGGGGGTCATGACGTCATGGTAGATGGTGCGCGACATTCATGTTTCTTGTATTAATTTGAACTTGAACACCAACCTTTTACAGTTCAAAACAGCAAGGAGATGAAGGAGAGACATTCCCCAGACTCCCTTAAAAAAATTAGTTATTGAGTTAAGAGAAACTTTATGAACTTTGTGAACGGCTGTTTCTGACAAATTCTTAATTATTTGGACCTTTTTGTAATGTCGGCACACGTTATGCCTCGTCTTAAGGGGTGCTGCAGCCCCATCAGCTCCAGATTCTTTCAACTGAGTCATTTCTCTCAGACTTCCCCTATTCTTGGCCTCCTCAATCCTTTTTTTTTCGTCTAACAGATCAAACCAATTTGGTCTCTTTCCCGTGACTCTTTCACGTAACCTGTGCTCCGTCTGCAGCTGAGGCATTGCATGACGGTGGCTCTGTCGCTCCTACCAAACTTCACCCTGACCGCTTCAGTAAAATGACTAAATCCAGACAGCCACTTCGCTGGGATGTATTTTCTCTCTGTCTCTCTGTTTTCCCACTCTTTCTCTTACACTCTAACTTATCTGACACATTGAGCTCCTCGTCACGCACCCCCCCCGTCTCCCCTCCTCCCTGTCTCTCTCAGCATCAGCTGCAACGCTGCTGCAAATGTGCTAATACGTTCTACAGCTACCCCTGATTAGATGCTCATTAAAAGCTTGCGCTGTGCGTCCGAGTGCGAGAGGATGGCGTGTGATTCCCCCCTCACACATCTCTGAGTCTGCTTCTCCGCAGCCCCTGGGTGAAGCTTTACATGTGGGTAGGCAGGAACACACAGCTCGAAGTTTTGTCCCGGGGTTGTTTGCAGGCTGTTGATGCAAAAACTGCTTTCTCATAACTGCAGATGTTTGTGTTCGTGTCAAGAGTGACTCAGTGAGTCAACACTTCATAGTAAACGATTAGTCATGCGCTGGCACACTTGTTTGGACGTTTGCTCTTTGAATGAGAGACGGAGGCAGATGAAGAGAGCGATCAATGTGATTTTCAGAGCCGGAGAGAGACGTAGTTCGCAGAAAGTGTTGCAAACATGCGAGGGAGCAGAGAGCCACCTTCCCTGCCGCCATTGTCTCTCTTGCAGACGTTCCTGTCGCTGTGGAGAAGAAAAGAGCAGAGGAGGACAGACAGACGCGAGGGAGAGGTGGTGACAGACAAAACGTCAATGTAGGAAAAGAATAGATGGTTTGTGCGATGATGGAGAGTTTGAGGGCAAACAACTAAGTGAAATCCCACAAGATGCTAATAAACCCACAGATCTCTGCGATGTGAGACGTCTCGCTGGAACTCGGACCACGTGGCTGCGGCTGCATATGACTGGCACATGGGTGTCTTTTATAACATGACCGATCCGGCCAGCAGTGTACTCAGAAAAGACAGCTGAAGCCTAAATTGTTTTGGCCTCAGAAAGGCCACCCCAGATGGCAACGCATTGAATAATTCACCATCCTAAAAAAGAACCTACAGGATGCAGAATTTTGGATGATTTTTCTGTCTGTACTGGACCGATGCCTGTCCATCCGTCTGCATCACCCAAACACATCAGCGTGTCTGAGCGTTACGGTTTTGACGTGTTCTCCGATCGTTCTGCGTGCTGCGATGGAGGCGATGCGTTGATTTCGATCCGAAGGACTCGGAGAATAATCTTTGATTGTGGTCGAGTGTGCGCTTGTGAGATGATGGCATTTTTATTTTAGCGGCGATGAATTATTGAGGTGTGGAGAGTGCAGCGAGCCGGACAGGAGTGTGCGTATGTGTGTGTATGGGTGTGCATACATGTGTGATGAGACCTGCTGGTAGACTCCCTAATGCTCCGTCTCTACTTACATCAACCTCATACACATCTCATTTTAGCCTCATCTACCGTTTTAGCATTTCCAACCCCATACCTAACATCACTCTATGCTTCCCATACTGTGTTTCTCTGTCATGTTCACTCCTCTCCACCGGTCACATGAAGCCATTTGTCTTCCACTGTTTGGTAGTTTCTCGTGCCGGGTTTATTTTTATGCCAGCCCCTTTACATTTTTAAGGCAATACGACATCTTCTATTTCAGCAGCCGGAGAAACGTGAAGGCTGAAGCTGTGACACTCAAGACCACACTGCAGATTAAACCACCATGAAGATGTGTATTCAAAACATACATTTGATCTATTCCACTTAATTAATGCTTCAATTAAACCTTTGTTCGTGCATGTGTACAGTAAACACGTGAATGTCTTTTGACTATAGAGAGGCGAAGTCACGCCCCTTCCGGTGGGCCATCATGGGACCTTATTTCAGAAAAAAAACCACTGCAGTTGCCGAATTTTGGAACATTTCTCAGGGGTAGAGTTGCTGCTTTTTCCAGATAATCCTCACCTTTGCCTTTATGGGGAGTTAAAGGGGCTGTATAATTGTCATTGCCAAATGTGCATATACAAGTGGCCATCAGGGGCCGTCTCCCCCCCCAATTTTTTGGGGTTCCCCAAACATTTGCCTGGTTTGTCTCTCCTGACTACGCACCTCTGCTGGAAGTACGTAATTATAAAGACTACACACCCAACAGTCGAGTAAGTGAGACTGTCTTGTTTAACGTTCACCAAACCCCCTAACTTAAACATTGTAGAGCTGGTCCTGTATATTACCTGGCTCACACAACTGACTAACGCTCCTTTCACATAACTTCAGCTGTCAGTATGGTCGGATTTGTTGGGATTTTCACCGTCTCTAAAAACTTGGTGGTGAGGGCCGTGTTGGTGTTGGTGTGACATGTGTTGTGCGAGACAATGGAGTCCACTGAGCAGTTTCACACAAAACTGGATGGAATATTACAACAAACTGGGACCTTCTTGATGAACAAAATTAACTTATAAATTGACAAACATCTTTTGTCTCTCGCCATTTGCAACTGTAAAGGTAAGGTAAGGTCACACAGGACTGCGGGACTGCGCCTCTAAATAGCCACTTAATTTCTCTCTAAAATGCCTTTTGGATGTCACTGATTGTTCATCTGGTTCATGAAGACTTTGTACTGAAAAGTGTAAAGAAAAAAAGGAAAATGTTTAACAGCAAGTAGGATGTTAAAACTGCAGATAGAGAGCCCCAGGAGGTAAAAAAAGGACTTCACAAGAAAAGTAACACCGACTTTGAACATTTGTCACCATTGTTCAGCTACATTAAGCAGTGGTCACTTAAGAAGCAGAATACTTGGTGGCTTTAGACAAAGATGTCTTTAAAGTAAATCATTGTGATGGTACAGCGTCTTGTAATAGGATGAATGGTGTTTCTGCACCGCGTAACTTCAGTGAGAAGGAAGGATCACAGCGTTACATACATGTTTACTTCAACATCTTCAAGTTTTACTTCCTTTAAGTATTTTTTGTACATTCTTCTTCTTAATAATAAAATATTAATAAACTTTATTGTAGAGAGCACATACACAGTACAAAGCACTTGATGATGCATGATTAAAGAATGGTTTACAATAAAAAACAAGAAGTGCAACATAGGAAATTAAAATAATAAACAAGAAATTGAAAAAAAAAAAAAAATAAGCAGGCAACTCAAATAAAAATCAGGATATGCTTAAAAAATAAAAGTGTGTTTTTAGCACAGATGCTGACTCAGACAGCCTTAATTTCAGAGCCTCGGGTTCCAGACAGCGAACGCTCTGTCCCCATTTAAGTGTCGGCCTGGGCTCAGGAGGAGACAGAAGACCACAGTCTCGAAGTAAAATAAAACCAACCGACATTACCTGCCATGTGCTCGTATTACAGGGCTGCTCCAATGATTTAGCACTACACTTTCATGAGGTTAGGCGGCACAATCGATGCAGCAGAGGCTGAGATATGCTGATTCTTAGTCCGGAGTATGGGTCAAGCTCCGAAAACACTGGATTCTACGTTTCGCATGTTGCAACCGATACCAGCATTTTGTGCGAGAGATAACCCTGAGGACATTTTCAGGATTAGTTTTACAATTTAGGAAACATTATACATTAGGAAAATGTTGCCAAAGTCTGAGTAGTGCACCTTCTTTACATTATTTATGTTTGTTATATTTCAGCAGCACAGTTAATGATTGTAAATTCAGCTCAACAGGATCCTGACGGCTCTATAAATGTTACAGTCCCTCATCTGTTTGCCGTTGCTCCGTCTTGCTTTTTTAACGAGGCTTTAATCTAATTAACCAAAGCACGGTGACGAATAAAGCCGAGAAGCAAACAATGAGCCCGAAAGACAGGATTTATAGAAAGTGTGGTCCGCTGAGGACACCGGTTGTTTTAATCATGCAGCAGTTTGCTCCTTTATTGCACATAAAGGATGAATTGTTGCCAGACGGTGATCCCATCAAGCAACACTCATGAATCATTACCGTAGCACGGCTTGATCCTATTCCATTTTATCAGATGATTATACTAATCTGGGGATTGTTCGGTCTCGCACTCCTCTCTGTTGTTTGTTGTGTTTCTGTGCCCACGTCTCCTCCCTCGTGTCCTGTCCCTTCTGATCCTGACAGACAGAGCTCTGTGTTGCAGAGCTCTCCGAAGAGGTTTACCCCCGAGGTTTAGTGTCATGTCACAGTTGCTCAGACGTTGGACACTTCTCCCCTCTCCTCTTTGCCTGGAGGTTAATGCAGACTGACCGAGTGTGGAGATATCTCTGCTTTCTGCACCTGCCTTCGAAGCTCAGTGCCTCCTCTGTTCAGCTTGATCCTGACGTGTATCAGAGAATATTTCGCTCTTGAATATGACAGCTGAAAACTAGTGCAAGTAAACTGCTAAAATAGACAACATTCATAGTTGTCCAAAGCTGCTAAGTGCACAGTTTTGAGATGTCTGGGCACAAGTATATTGCTGACGTCAGCTCAGAAGTGTTTGCACAGCTTTTTTCAATATGAGCGTTTGACTATATCACATTATCTGTGATGAAAAATGGGGCTCTTTGTAGCTCAAATTAAACCTACAGCTTATTAAAGACATTTAAAAAGAACACAAACTTATACAGCTCTATTTTATGTTGGTTCATGGAGGATTTTCCTCGTCCCGACAAAGGCGGACCGGAGATTCCTGTCTGCTCGCTGATGTCCTGCAAGGCCACAGATGACTCAACTGAAAACAGACGTCACTTGGAGACGGCTACGTAACAGAGGAGTGAAAGTTTTTTTTTCACTGGAGACTTGCTGACTCATCGGTCTCCTGAATCTTGAATGGTTGTTCCCAGATGTAGGTCTCAGAGCTACAAGTCTGTGAGACGCAGTCTGGCTGCGTGAGGCTCGTGTTCCAGCAGATCCCATGAAAACGGGAGCGCAGACGTTTTTAAAGATATACTGAGTGAATCATCCGGCGGTGAAACTAAATCTTTATTTCTTAACTAAATGAGATATTGATGTTTTCCCGTTTAAAGGTTCCTTTTCAGAGATTTTCTTTATTTAAATCTTAGGATAGAGGAAGTGAAATGCTGTATAGATTGTAAAAGATTTGTGATATTGAGCTATATAAATAAAATTTACTTATTCGCGACTGACACAAGTGCACGACTAAAGAGGCAAATTAAAGTTTACTGGCTCTATGATCAAACCAAGTTTGGTAGCAGACGGGAAGTTAGAACAGGTTAAGAAGTCCAGAGGGACATAGGCAGGCAGAAAAAAGTCCAGAAGAGGAGACAAAGGTTAACACAACAGGACAAAAAGACTGGATAACTTTGACACGAAGGCTCCAGACAACAGGTATACAGTAAATACTGGGGACCTGATGAAACTGGGAGCAGGTGTACAGGTAGGTTTGGTAGTCAGGAGACTAAAACTGTTTGGACAAACTGGGGACTACTGCTGGACAAGGAGAGAATGGCAGGAAATATAATGACAGGAAACTTCTGGAGTTTAGTTACTCTTAGTTGTTCATATTCCCAAGATAACTAATTACGACATAAAGATTGAGCTTAATTATCATACTTTATGTAACATGGTTTTTGGAGATTAGATCAGAGTTTACTGTAGAGAGTTTGTGGTTGAGATATACACTGGACCACACAATATTTCATTTCAACACTGACATTGCTGGACGTGCCATGTCATGTAAGGTCATTTGTTTTTGGTTGGTGGAGAAGAGATACGGCAGCTTTATACTTTTGGCATCAGATCGTCGCGGGTATGTCCGTGTCATTCGAGTCAGCTCGTGGTGGGTTTGTCTCAGGAGTCTGTGTTGCTGTGTCAGGAGGAGAAGTAATCTGGTGGATGTGTGTCTCCCAGTCTGAGTTGGCTGTCTGAGTTTGAAAGTCGTGTAGTGTGACAGAAGCTTCAGTCAAGTTGATTTTGTGGAGATTTGTGTTAAAACCCAGAGCAGAACTTTGAGTTTTTGTTTTTTCTTTTGTGGCTGTGAGCAAAGCTGACTGCTTACCAAGTGGATTGAAGTCTTTCACACTTTTTTCATATTGCAAAATATATCCTGGTAAAGAAAGATATCACAATGTCAGTTTCTTTCCAATCTCATGCAGCCCTTTTATACACAGCTTCGACCTCTGTAATCCACCTCTGTCTCCTACCTCTCTTGTCACCCTCCAGTTTATAGTGTCCTGTCCTGAAGCACAAACAAGGTGGTCACGTAAGCCTTCTGGAAAACAAGGGACCAAAAAACAAATAAAAGAAAAGGAAAGAGCAGGTACAAGACACAGCAAGAGAGAAAAGGCTTGTAAATGTAAGCGCATGTGACACTGAGTGCCTAATTGCTTGTAGCACAGAGGAAAAGCAGGTTATTTAAGATTGCACATGAAAGTTAAGCCAGACAGCTAGGTAGCATAAATCTTCAAAACCATCTTCATATTTGTGGATTTTCACCGGAAGGACGGCAGATAAAAAAAGCCAGAAATCAGAGCCGTTGTTAAAGTCGAGTTGAGTTTTTTTTAACAAGCCAACACAAGAGAGACTTCACTTCTTTTCACAAGTTTAAAATGTATGAGAGTTTGGCAGCGACGGTGTTTGAAACCGCCCACTATCACCGAAGCTCTGTGACCCAGTCGGACGATGCGCTTTGTTGATTATGAGGGTTAAATCAGCCCTGCGGTGGCTCAGTGGCTGTGTGTGTATGTGTGTGATGTTCAAATGTGACTCATTATTGTCATATGGGCTGACTGCAGATTGCATGCATTGTTACTCTCATTACACACTCATTACATCTGTGGACATGCTACGTCGCTGCAGCACCTAATTGCCGAGACCTCACAGCACGAGATTTATGCATCGCTTCAACAGCTGCTGCTGCTGGCACGTACGCGTGTTTGTTTGTTTCTGTTATCGTGCATCATTTTGAACGTGTTCAACCATACTGATGATCGAGAGTATGTCGGCAAAGATCAGGGAGCTGACCAAGAACACAAATGATAAAGTCAGGCTTGTAGTAGTAGCAGTGAAAGAACTGCCTAATTACATATAACTTTCATTTCTATTCATTTTTGTTTCAGTCCTCATCCATCTGTCGGGCGCCCACTATGTCATCATGCAGTTTATTTTGACATCAGAGCCACTTCAACCTGTTCACTCTCACTCAACGGAGCAAATCACAACTATTCCTTTCAGATATGATTCATCGCATCAGGCTGTTGAGCTGGAAAGTTGAATTCAAGGTTGCATCAAAATCAAGACTTATGAACAGCCACTCTGACTGCACTTGTGAATGCACTTTTGCTCCTGATGTGCAGGTTGGCACCTTGCAAAACTCAGGCTTAAATACACAGGAAGTGATTAACTAATGAAATGAAGGTGAGGAGCAAAAAGGGTACGCAGACAAAGGGAGGAAGTAGAAAGTGAAACTCGACACACAAGGAAATAAATAAAACAGGAAGTCAACAAACCAAAACACCCAAACCAATACTTCTAGAGTTTAGTTACTCTACTTTTTAAGTAGCTATCGTATTAATAATAAGAATAACCAATGTTGGTACTGGCTTCGATTAGTGCTAAAGTAGTTCTTTTCACCAAGTGGGAGTTATCATAGCTGGCAGAAATTCCCAACACCTACGCCTTTTAATGTGTTTGTAATGGGCCCCAAAACACACTATGTAACATCTATGCAAAGTGAGACGACAATTCAGAAGCAACAGGCATGTTTTCATTTCAACCTGCAGACCGACGCCTCTCATGGTGCAGTGTTGTTCACGCCTGTGTTGCACCAACGGACCAACATTACCATCCCAGGAGTCGGGGAAAACTGAAACCATGACTGCAAACGTTAACACGATAGTTAATAAAACAGGTCCCGATCGATTGTGCAGAGTTGCTGTCCAACTCACTTTTTTCTGTGTGTGCAGCTGCCTTGTGCGCGGAGGTGGAGGAGCGGCTGGTGAGTCACCTGTTGTCACCGGAGCGCTACAACAAGCTGATCAGACCAGCTGTCAACAACAGCCAGCAGGTCACCATTTACATCCAGGTGTCTCTGGCTCAGCTGATCAACGTGGTGAGGAAACACACACACACACACACACACACACACACACACACATACACACACACACACACACACACACACACACACACACACACACACACACACACACACACACACTTTACCATAGATTAATCCTGTTATTCAAGAATACAGATGGTGGTGGGATGATTTCTACAAGGAGAACTTCAGTCATACTGTCAGCCATCCACAAACCTCGTTCCTGTCTCTGTTTCAGAACGAGCGGGAGCAGATCATGACCACCAACTGTTGGCTCAGTCAGGTTTGTGTCCCCACTCGTCCTCTTGTTCTCGTCTCTCTGTGAGCGTGTGTTTGCGTGCATGGGGTCATGCTGCGACCAAGCTCTTCCTCTTAGCGGCACAACAAGTGTCTGACTCATGTTAGTCGTTAGTACACGCACACAAACACACGCACGCAGACACACCATCACATATCTGGGTTTGCAGCAGTTTGAGGAAAATGTGCAGGGACTTTCAGCCGGTTCACTGGTGAGGTCAGCTCGTTCCATCCAGGACAAATATGTCAGTCTGCTGCTGTTTAAAATGCATTTTTTGCTAGATGTGGTCTGACTGCACCAGTGTGTGTGTTGGTATGCATAAACTCATATGTTTATGTATGTTTCTTGTTGAATGGCTTTTGAATTAATTTATTTGCTTGTGTGTGTGTGTGTGTGTGTGTGTGTGTGTGTGCACTTCTCCATCAGGTGTGGAACGACTACAGATTAATGTGGGACCCTGAGGAGTACGAGGGAATCAAGAAAATCCGACTCCCGTCACAACACATCTGGCTGCCAGACATCGTCCTCTACAACAAGTACGTCTGCTCTGTGATAGACAGAAGAGTGTGTGTGTGTGTGTGTGTGTGTGTGTGTGTGTGTGTGCGTGGGCGTATACGTGTGTGTGTGTCTGTAAAACACTAACAATGAGCACATTTATTCAAAAGCCCCATTTTTAAAAAATATCTCCTTATATCCTCTTACTCCTTCAATCCTCTTATCTGTCCTTTGTGTCCCACTTTTCGCCTCTTTTAGGATAATGAACATAAACAAAATGTTTTGTTAACACTGTCTAGACTGACTACAGTCGCCACAGACAGTCTCATGGGGATGAATGATCTTTTAAGGGATGAGAGATTACAGATTTTACAGAGAGAGAGAGAGAGAGACACACAGGGACATATTAAAAATTTGCAGGTAGGCCATCAAAAGTGTATTAGGGCGCACCTTTGATGACTGAACGAGAGGGAGTGCACAAAATATTGACGTGCACAAAATGGCTAAGAGGGAAAATGTACAAGAATATAAAATACATGAGAGTGTTGATGCTGTGTTCTGGTCATTGAAGGATAAATTATCCTCACTGGAGTGTTAGCTGACAGACACAAAGGCTTTCGGGCCTCACCTCGTCTGGCACCCGTGCAGGTCAACACCTGGGTCTTTTTTTCTATTTGCTAGTTTCTTGTAACGTTAACAGTTCAAATGTAATTGTTAAAATGTAGTTAATATAGGAATTCTTGCTCTGATGTCTCACATCAAATCACTGTCACAGGCTAACCTTCATGTTTGAGATTTAGTGTGGTGATAATTATATGTTAATCGGTGGATATTAACTTTCTTACTTTCTTTCCAACTTTAAACCCTGGTTGGACTAATGTTGGTTTAAACTGGAGGTATATAATTGATCACCTTGCTTCTTTGCTGTTAACGTTGGCTTTTTAAAAGATTTTGGTAGACATCACAAGTACATAAAATATGATCTTTTGCTGAAACACAGCTCTAAAGTACAGAGAAATCAAGAGAGAAACAGTACAGTCAAGAAGAAGGGAGAAATTTCTTTTAAGCATAAGTTGAATATCTTTGATAAGTTATTCTACAAAACTCAAAAAAAAGGAGGAATCTATGCAACATTTATAACATTACCAAAAGTGTTAATATAAATATTTAAAATTTAATTAAATGAAGTTACTCATGCCTTCCAATCTGTGGAAAAGAGCCATAACATCAGCTAACTCACTTTGTGTCATGCAACAAAATGTACATAAAGTTAGATAACCATAGCTAACATTAGCCACCATAAGCTAGGTCAGTCCAGACCAACTACGGCTGTAGCAGCAAAATCAGTAATAGTCTATTTAATTGTCTATGTATATGATTTTTCATTGGTAAGAAGAACTCAGTGTGATTTTTTCCCCCTCAAAAGTAAGAAAAAGAGTAAAAACCTGAAAGAAAGTAACCTCACCCTGTTGTTATGCTTGAGCAGGTAGATCGTGTAGCTGAGAAAACCACGTGGTGTGGTCAAAAGCTGCAGAACATGTACTAAATAGACCTGGTGGTGTGATTATTTCTCAACTACTGTACTCAAGGTCAAGAATGAGCTCTTAATCTGAGATTGAGATCGTCTGACAGGCTCACAGCTGTGTGGACGTGTAGCTCCGGTCAGCAGTGTAACTCCACAGTTTATACAAGGCTGGTAGACATTAAACTTTCATGAACACAGATTGCTGGTCAGCTAAAGACCACATAAAGAGCATAATGGCTTAAGAGGCAAAATGATAGGAGACGATCAGCACTACTTTACGACTCCAGGTCGAGGTCTCTGGCCAAGTCTGAGGAACCAGAGGTCGCAGTGAGCAGGTGGGGCCTCTGCATTTTTAATTAGTCTGCATATTCACAGCAGAGCCAAAGCATTAGAGACCGAGTGTGATGGTTGGATTCCTGACCTACTTTATAATTGATAGGCCACTTATCCATAATGCATCGCCTGCAGCCTTGGTGAGATGAAGAAAAAAGTCAGTCTCAGCAGATTTGAGGTGGGTGGGGCAGTTGTTGCCATGTTGTTGGGATGTGTCCCAAGCGGTTCCTCCCTCGAGATGATAAACGCATCCTTTCACTTGAAACACACATAACTGTTGCACAGGTCACACACGGTAAGTCACAAAGTCATTTTCTTAACACGCCACCAATCAGCACAGTGGATTGATTTGCTCAAGTAAACTTTTGGCTGATGCTATTTGCACCTAGTCGTCCATAGCCAACAATGCTTTTTGCATCCGGGTTCACTGGCGCCAGAGTAGATTGGACAACAAGACTTTTTTCCCCCCACTTTCAAGTGTTATGGCACAAACGTCTGAAGCAAGGTACTGAAAGGCTGTGTGTTGTGTTTGCTGCCAAAAAAGAGAAATAAAATCCCTGTTTATGCAACGCTTGTTATCAGCTATGAGCCGGTAAATTACAGTAGAGTAAAACCAGAGGTGTCCCAACTACTGTTCACAGCCCCGACCCGTCCATCCCCACCACCACAACCAATATAGCTACCCAGATAACTACCCAAATTCAGTTCAACCTGGAGAGACTTAATACGAGTGAACAAGCAATTGTGAGAAAGGATGAGAAATGCGAATAGTCTTTGGTGATTAGACCCTATCATGATGTCATTATATTTTAAGAGGGCAATGAAAGCATGTGTGGTCTAGACACTGGTGGTGGTGACTGGATGAAGAGAAGGGCTAAGATCTGGACGGATGTGAAGAGGAATGGGCTTCTGGTGAGCTCAGACTCGGGTGCTGGAGGTGAATTGGGAGGAGGGCCATGACAGTTTGCACTGAAATGACAACTGACAGCAGCAGAGAGAAAAAAGGGATTTAAAGTTTGGCAGCAACATTATGATTGGCCTCAGAAGTTTGTGGAATAATCTGGTTGGTTAAAGTGAAAGAGCAAACTGCCATAGTCATTTGATTATGAAGGAAGCTGGTGAAAAATCAATGATGAGGACATAGAGATAGTCTTCTTGACTGAACTTAGGCCAAGCTTCATTTGGAGCATGCAGTTACCTCACGACAGGATGTCAAACATTAACTTTATTTTTTGTCCCCCCACTGTTTGACCCAAGTCAGCTCCACACTACCCAGGATGGAAAAGCCAACATGGCTATCCACGGTTGGGTCATTGTAACCTAACCAAGTAGTTTTGGTGCGCAAAAGACATGAACCATGTCCATGTAGTGTTTCTTTCAAGCAGAATAGCACTGGCAGAGCACTTGGGACCATCTGGTTGCACGTTAATTGACATTAGCTAACGCTGTGGTTACAGAGTCTGCTCCCACAAATGGGCTTTCCTGTCTCTGTTATGGTATGTTCGATCCTCACTGGGAACAAGTGGATAAAAATGATGGTGCTCGGAAAAAACATTATGTGGTCAAAGGCCCTAAAACTAACCAAACTGCAACTGAAAATAATTACATTCGAAAAAGGAAGATGCAAAAATGGTGATCTCAGACTTTCTGACCCAACTGTTTGTCTTTGGTTACAAGAAACCCCAAATAAACACTTTATTGTTAGGTGTCACGAGCCCAAAAGCAGTACTGAATACCTTTACAGGGAGGTGTCCAGTGGGAATCTTTGTCAGATGCTCGGACCCATGCCAGAACAAGAAGTGCTACTTCAACCTCCTCACCCTTCTCCTACAAGTTTATGCATTTGTGGTATTATGTGTGGAGATGGTTAAGAAATGAATGAATGGACATAATCTTTGAATATGGTTTGCCAAGATACTTCCTGTAATCAGTTTCTCTTTGAATGCTTTGACTTTTCTTTGTCGTGTCTTTTCCTCCTCTCAGTGCTGACGGCACCTATGAAGTCTCCTTCTACTCCAATGCTGTGGTCTCCAATAACGGCGAGGTGAACTGGCTCCCACCAGCCATCTACAAGTCGGCCTGCAAAATCGAAGTCCGTGATTTCCCTTTTGACCAGCAGAACTGCACCCTCAAGTTTCGCTCCTGGACCTACGACCACACTGAGATTGATCTCATGCTTCTTAGTGATTTTGCCTCACGTGACGACTTCAAACCCAGCGGTGAGTGGGACATTGTTTCACTACCTGGACGCAAGAACGAAGACCCTAATGACATCAGGTACCTGGATATTACCTATGACTTTATTATCAAGAGAAAACCTCTGTTCTACACCATCAACCTGATCATTCCCTGCATCCTGATCACGTCGCTGGCTATTCTGGTGTTCTACCTCCCGTCAGACTGTGGCGAGAAGATGACTCTCTGTATCTCTGTCCTCTTGGCCCTGACTGTGTTTTTACTCCTTATCTCAAAGATTGTGCCACCAACGTCTTTAGCAGTGCCTCTGATTGGGAAGTACCTGATGTTTACAATGGTGCTGGTCACCTTCTCCATTGTCACAAGCGTTTGCGTGCTCAACGTGCACCATCGATCCCCCAGCACACACACCATGCCTCCTTGGGTCAAACGTGTCTTCCTGTACCGGCTCCCCTCTTACCTCTTCATGCGGAGACCCGGTAGCTCCAACATCCGTGAGAAGTTCCGGAAAAAACACCAGCAGCGATCGTTCTCCGACCAGAAGCTGCGTGGAGTGGACGGAGGGACTGGAAGTCCTTCGGGAATGGCAGATTCCTCTTCGTCCTTCTATGTGAACGAGGATTCGGCCAAACGCTACGGCTGGAAGATCAGCGACTTGTCAGAGAACACAGATTTCAGAAAGAGGATGACGCTAAAGTGCAACATTGACGTGGAGGATGCGGTGGATGGAGTGCGCTACATCGCCGACAAGATGAAGAGCGAGGACGATGATGAAGGGGTAGGTGTATCTGCATGTGTCATGAGTGCAGCATGCTTTGGAGACTTTTTCTTCACCCGTTTTGTTCTTGCCATACAATTACATCCTGACATAGGTTGCTTTTAGTCTTTAGAGATTTTTGCAGCTATTCATGGTTCCCAAATGGATGAATCCTCATGACTTTATTGATCACTGACTTCCCATCTATCATCACAAGCAGGTCAAACTTTTTACCTTGCAGTGAACTTCCTCAACATTTACATGATGGATTGGCTCAAATTTTGCTGCAGACATTCGTGGCTCCCAGATGATGTATCTAATGACCCTGGTGATCCGGAGTTTTCCTCTAGTGCTCTAGTTTCTTCAGTAATTACACTAAATTGTTGCACATTAGTGGGGAAGATATACTGGCAAAAGCCACGTCACTAATATTTAATATCTATCGTCTCTGCAGATCATTGAAGACTGGAAGTACGTGGCCATGGTCATCGACCGTCTCTTCCTGTGGATCTTTGTGTTTGTGTGCGTGGTCGGGACGCTGGGCCTCTTCATGCAGCCTCTCTTCCAGAGTTACAACACCCCCATCGTTGATGACATGGACCATAACTGAGATCAGAAACCTGAACTTTAATCTCAACATGACCCAGACATGAACTTTGAGTCCCCCCACCCCTCCCCAGAAAACAGCGCTCTAACAACATTTTAACACATGAAGTCACACGTCCGCCTCACACCACACGCTCACTGGGAAATTATAATTATGCACTTTAGCCCTCGTCCGCCACCTGCTCCCATCCTTACTTCCACCTCTTGCCTCTTCATCCTACATGTGTCCCATCATCCTCTGCTCCACATCTGTTGTGTACAGAGGACCGGAGATTTTTTTTGTTTCAGTTGACTAAATAGATAATTCTGGTTTACAACAAATTGGGTCACATTTTCATGGTTTTGGCCTTCATCCAGTTTAATAGGAGATCGTATTTTTAATAGAGGAACTTGAGAATGTGCTGACATTTCTTGCTCCAAACCTCCAGAGTTTTAACAGGACTTTTCTGCCATGTCTTCCTTTATTGGGCATTTGATACAGAGACAGACCAGAAACAAGGGGAGCGAGACTGTGGTTAGACATGGATAAAAGGTTCCTGGTGCAACTGAGAGAGGACACATGTCACACTTTTGACTGAGTCAAACTATGCTACGCTGATTTGCGTTTCCATTACCAGTTTTACTGCGCTGCGTTGAACCGTGCTGCACCTGAGATGGACTTTCTCAGAAGGAGCATCTCTGGAGTCAGGCCAAAGCAATTTTTGGGCTTCTAACTGAATTAGCTGAGCTTTGATAGCAGCTTCTCTTCGAGAGTATTCACAACTGCTCCTTTAACCACTTCTCAAGACGAGCGCATCATCAAGCAAGTAGCCTTGTTGTAATGGCAATGCAAATCCCTGCCCAATGGGCCGACGTGCCAAGTCAAACCCAGTCAAGCCAAACAAGCACATGTGTATAAACTTAACCAGAACGTTGGATCGAATTCCTGGTTCAACATTGACCCACATTACTTACATTAAACATTATTACTTACATTTTTGGTACATTACATTGATTCATTATTACCAAAAACACATCCTGAGTTATAATAACCAGAATGATCTTTTATTTCGAAATGTGCAATGAAGCCACCTGTCAGTCACGATGCTCTTTCTTGGGAATCGATATGGATGCTGTTCTCTATTAAGATATAGCTTTATTTTGAAAGGAACACCTGACCTGAAACGGTCGCATTAAAAGTGTGTTGAGCCCTATCACTGTTCACAAAGGTTTACCTGGCCAACAGCAACTCAGGACATATTGTTTTCTGTTTACAACAGACTTGGTCTTGCTCTTTGTATCTTAATCAAATTCTTATGGTCCTAACATGACATTATGGGAGCGAGCATGCGTACAGCGAGGCACTGCTCTTTGTTGTTAAGTCTTTTTGTGAGAGAAGAGCGAGAAAGAGGCCAAAGATGATCAAAGCCACAGAAACTCACAAGCAGATACAGGCCTCACATCGACCACACATCCCCTGAGGAGAAGAAGATGAATCCCTTCTGTGTAGATACATAGAAGAAGATCACCTCCCTGTGTCCTTTTTCCAATAGCACACACACTGTATGGATTTCTGATATTTGCCTTGAACATGGGAACGAAATAAGGACACAAACAGCTGTTGGACTGCTTAACTAAGAATGGATGGTGTGTTAGGGGGTTCCCAGCCTGTTTTTGCCCTCACACACACCTCACTGTGTGGACCCAAAGAAACGGACTGATCGAATCTATGACAAGCTGCTTTTGTGATGTTGAAAAGCAGCCGTGTTTTAAGAAGGTTGCAACCTTGCAAAACAATAATGATACAAATCTTAAAGCCAATGACCTTTAGGCTGTTGTTGCTCACCGGGCTTCTTTTTAAAAAGGTACAGTACGCTGGTTTCATCAAAGCAGTGCTCCTCAGCATCCATCACACCACCAGCAATAATATTGTACAGTATTTTATACACACTGACCCTGGGCCATATTAACCAAACAGTCTGGATCTTCACTTGTTTATCTTCCATCATATTGTATGCTTGATTACCGCAGCCTGTTCTCAGAGACGTTACTTGAATCAGTGTCCAATAATTATTCCTCAGAGGTATTATAACTTGTCACAGCACTCATCTCTCACTGCTACCAACGTTAGCCAAGGAAAAAGGTGTACTGTACTAATCCAGCTGTTTTTGATTTATTTCATCTTTCAGTGGATGAAATGAAACATACTTTATTCTTTTTCTTTCCACCAGCCAGTCATTGTTGCGTAACCTGTTGAGTTTTGTCTAAATGCTGAGATTTACAGGAAAGGAGATGGTGGCTGATGTCCTGCAAAGTGGATCAATAAAGGGAAAATGAAAGCAACAAGCAGACCTGATGAATCACATGAACATTAATTGGTCATCCTATCCTGCAGTCTTTCATCCGCATTATGAAGATGTCTCAGTTTCTGTATTAAAGCAACTACAATGAACCTTTATTTATTTTTTTTGTTGATTCTGGCAGCCCCTGTGGACAATCGTGGTCTGAGCACCACCGCCTGCTGTGGTAAAGATATTGATCGGGTTAGCATGTGCAATTTTTTTTAAAACGCTTAAGTTATCAATACTCCCTCTGTTATATCTTCATAAAAACGTTGCAGCAATATATAGCTCGGCATTAAGTGTTGCAATTGGCCTATTAACTGTGTTACAACCCTAACTAGCTTTGTTTTAGCCACCAACTTAAATGAATATATGATAACCACATCTCACAACGTATTTCATAAATAAGAGAAGAAAAAGAAAAGGAGAATTCAGACTTAGTTTTGAACCCTTCCAGATCCTGCAGCTCTCTCCATCCATCGAACCATAGTTGAGTCACATTTACGCCCATGCTCTTTCTGTTTTAGCTTTATTTGTTTCCTCGGTGAATCATTTTCTTTTTCTCTTTGCTGATCCTGCCACGGTATCAGCGACAACCACCAAATACAACATCAAAAATAAAACTCTATAAGGAAAACTCTCCTCCTCCTCCTTTCTTGTGAACACAGGCTCCTCTTGTCTGCCTGCCGTAAATCGTTTTGTTTGATTTTGCAGGGAATCCAATGTGACGACAGGCATTAAGAATAACTATATAGAAATAGCCAATCTTCTCACAGATGGTCTCATTTGCTTTTGTCATATAGAGGCATCAGTATTAAATCCAGTTAAAAACTTCCTCGAGCTGCTTTTGGCTCTTTTCGAGGCATTTCACTGCCTCGCTCCCCCCTCCAGCTCTTCCTCTCTTATTTGGTGTGTGTTTAACAGGCTATTTGTGTATCACCGTATTAAGGACGTGACAAAGTAAAAGCTTGAGCAGCTCTTTTCTCTCACACATTTTTAGCCACGTCGAGTTGATTCAAAACCAAGCGCAGTCTCCAGGCAGTTGGCATTTTGTACAGAAGTTTCGGGAGTGCACGCGCGTGTGTGTGCTCTTTGTGCACGAGTGTGAACTGTCCAGCGCCAGGGCTAAATGTTAGTCAGCTGACTGAGGCTTCATTAGACAGTCTTATATCCCCGGGGTTTGTAACTTCCCCTTCTGTTAGCTTAAGATGGCGGGGAGGCGGTATGACTACCAAAGGGACAAAGCATGTGAATGAAAACACACATGCACATTATCACAATTCTGAGAAATCTTATGTGCTATGAAGCTTTCTGCTCTTTATCAGATAGCAGCTGCTTCCTGAAATGTGGTGTTGACCTAGAAAGGAGCCAGAGGCATCAGATAAAGCTGCATATTTGCTAATTTCATGCCACTAATAATCACATTTCACACGTTCTAACTTTAAAGTTTGCAGCTTAGTCACTGTAGCAGCGTTAGTATCAACTCCCTGTCTAATGTGATGGCGAGAAAGTATTACATTAAAAGCATTATCAATAATTCAGTAGCGGCAAATAATACGAGAAATTCATAAACATAATCGCCAACAACAGCAGCATGAGTTCAAATCGTACATCACGATTTTTTCCACATTACATGTCGTTGCAGTTTCCAGTAGTGCCTGCGTGGATATTCTGGGTCCTTGATTATTTGTTTTTCCACAACACAAAAATACACAAGCTGCTTTTTCTGATGCTTCCAGCAAAGCATCATAATTTTCCAGCTAACATCACATATGTAACACACACACACACACACACACACACACACACACACACACACACACACACACACACACACACACACACACCGACCACACACACACACTCACTCAGAGTCAAACAGTGACATAATCCTGCAGATGTAGTGACAGCCGTTGAATTGGAGTCGTGTTGAGCAATTACAGCTCACAGTTGTTCCCCCATCATCCCCTCGTATGACTCATAAATTAGATGCTTGACATCAGCATCAATTTCCATTAAGAGAGTGGCCACATGGTGGAGGGGAGGGTTTACAGGGGCTGATGGGTGACGGGGTGGTGTTGCTGGTGTTGTGGATGGACGGAGAGTCGACTGTTTGTCGATGGGAGTGTGTCAGACTGAAGCCAATGCCTTGATCCTCAAGGAGTTGCCAGTGCAGTACCTTCATATGCCTCTGCGCCGCCGACAGCCATTGCTGGAGGCATAATGTTTTTGGGTTGTCCGTGTTGAAGTAAGACAAAGTGGACCCAAATGCAAGACAAAGACAGAACACAAAAGATAAAGGAAGTACAACCAAAAAGCAAAGTGCAAATCAAAAGGCAAAGTACACAACCATGAATAACACGAGGAAATAGGAAAGAAAGAAGATGGAACAGGGAAACACCGAAACACAGGGACAGAACAGACTACCTGACGAAGACAGAGGGGACGAGGACCTAAATAGAAAGGGGGTGATTACTAACAAAACACAGGTGAGGAGCTAAAAATGGCGGGAAAATGGACAAAGGGAGGAAGTAGAAAGTGAGACAAGACACGGGAGGATAAAACTTCAAAATAAAACAGGAAATAACAGAACCACATCTTAAACCATGACAGAAAGAAAATATTTTCTACATTAAATATGATCTGGTTTCACTCTATTTAGTGAACAAAAATTTTAAAGTTGTGTTTTTGTGCACAAATCCGTGAGGCCCGGCCCTCAGAAACACTATGGCCCTCTAGCAGCATCCATTTATTTAAGAATCCATTGCAGTGTCATACAAATTTCATTCATCAAGATTTTTAAAAAATCTTTTTCCAGGAAATTACAAAATACCATTAAGAATACCTACAAAATGACTTTTTTGTGCCATTGTTAGGCCTGATGCTGGCGTGCAGGTGGAATATAGAGCAAACCATATGTGTTAAAAACACTGAAACATTGATTTTAACTCAATGGGAACTTTAAAGATTGCCATCTTTCCACCTAGGGCTTTAAAATGTGTACAGAGATGTAGAAAGTAGGGGGGGTTTGAATTCCCCAGCTATAAACTTTTCATCTTTTGCACTTTCTACCAGGCAGAGTTACAAAAGGGTCATGAAAATAATTAAAATTGGTCTTGGCAGTTGTTCAGCGGTGACTAACTTCCCTCGGCTACCATGTTTGTTCACTGTGGGTTTAAAGAATCTGCTGGATTCCAGCAGTGCACTCAGATTATACCCATCCGTCTAGCTGCACTCTATAGACCTTGTATGTATATAGAATATATATGTGTGTTTATGTCCATTATGTCCATGCAGAGTCTCCACGAAGATGACTGCACAACCGGGCTCTTCCTCTATGAATAAAAAAACCTGCGGAGAAAAAAGGAGAAAAGTCAGCCACAGAGAGTTGGTGTTATGGTCTCCAGGTCTGATCGTGAAGCGTGACGGAGGAAATGAAAGTGGATGGGTGATGGAGGAGGGCTGCAAGAGAGAGAGAGACATGATAGAGGGAGACAGAGATGATAAAGGTCGGTCATAAACAACAGACTTCTGCAGCCTGTAAGTTCGGCGGAGGAGCCGATTCATGCTGCAGTCGGAGATCAATAAGCATTTATAAATTGCAGACATGCAAACATACACACACATATAGACGCTCAGAGGCAGGACAGCAGTCGTGGACATATGGAGTTTGTATTTATTGTATATTTGATTGGACGTTTTCACAAATTTAACACATAATTCAGCAAAACCGTTTTCAACATGTTGGAGAGTTAAACTTGGCTATTTAGAAAGAGGCAGAAATGAAGGAATAATCAGGTCAGAGGCCATTCACACACACAAGCTACGACTCTGACATGTTTCTACTTTATTCTCTTCAGCTCTATCCTGTTAACCTGCTGTAATCAGCCTCTTGAACCTCTGATGCAGCATGGTGAATGTCAGCAGTTTGATCTGTTTCCTGTTGTCCACTGTTGCCCTCCATCTCTCCCATTATCCTCCACGGACAGTCCTTTAGGATTTATACCTGCCATTTCAGCTGCGTGGTCAATATTTATGAACTGCATTACTGCATTACAGAATGTGTAGCTGCTGTGCAGTCGAGTCAGGGGCCCATCGATCCTCACCTCTGAGCCACTAAGCTGAGGGGACAGACTCAGAGCTCCGGTCCAAACACTTTACAGGGCTTTAAACTGGGCTAAAGGGTCCCTCTGTAACGTCCCCGCTGGAGCAATAAATATCTCCTCAAGTCTGCTGCCTGGTGACAGATCAGGGTGCCTGCTGCTGCTCACTAGTGGTCAAAAGAGGAGCTGCACAGATCAGCATCGGAGCAGTCCTGTGAGTTAATCAGAAATAAAACCACCTAGAGCCTTTGTTGATGACAAATCTGGGATGACGTAAAAAATTTGCAGTTTTCTGTAAGTATGTAGAAGTATAAAATATCACACGTGTCAATCTGCACATGTGTTGTGAGTAAGTAAAGATTTCCATGTTGTCTTCAGTCTGTATCTTTGTTTTACCTGTTTGAAACATTAAGTCGTCTTCTTATCGAACATGTTCTGGATGCAATAAGGCCACAATGAAAGGTCAGAATAATTTGAAGTTTATAAGCATCTACAAGCAAGTTAAAGTTAAATAACAATGAATTTATAGCACTTTGAAGACCATCAAGTTGAATTTATGTGGTTTGAATTAATTTTAATAAAACGGCAAAACTTTTTTGGGTATAAAAGTTCAGGGTCCAGAATTTCCCGTCGCTCATCTGAACCTCTCTGTAAGCTGTTTGGATCCCCCGGATCAATTAGATCCATTCAATAGCTCTATTGATTATCATCTATAGTTTGGATGTTAAAGTTGGATTTTTTTAACCTTTAAATTCACCTTGTTGGCGAACAAATTACACTCAAAATACGGGTGTAGGAAGGTGGAGTTACACTGTAAAATCTGAGGATCAATCAATTTAAGTTGTTAAAGCTTTTTAGCTCATACAACTTCTATTTAAAAGTCTACTTTAATTGGAAATTCTGAGGTAGCCTCATCAGTTCATGACTTTTTAAAAGTCACTTTTAAAAATTAAATTTACAACGTAGAATCTGCAACTATAACGGTACGTATGTCATTTTTTAACATCATGGTTATTATCAATATTGGTATAATGAATAAACCTGAGCTGGGCTTCGTTTCACTCCTCTGGCTGCAGACGTTTAATGACGGACAGGGTGAATAAATACATAAAGCAGAATGGAGTTGTAAGTATGATTATGAACAAACTGTCGCAATATATTATACGCAAGCTGCTGCTCTGCATTTGAATGTGTGTGTATGTGAGAGAGCAGGAGAGGGAGCGTGAGCGTTCATGGGAAAATACTTGTCACACAGAAATGGCAGTTTAATTAGCAGCGAAGGCCTTTAATCAGATAACTGTGATTCAAGCAGTGAAGGGACTTTAATTAGTTGCTGGTGGCTGCAACAGGCCACAGCATGGCCAAGCAGACCGCACATAGTGGACTCTGCATGGAAGGGAAGTCAACTCTCTGTGGTGTTAATGGGTCTGGAGAGAGCGCAGAGGAAGAGGAGGAGGAGGGAGCAGTGGGAGCAGGGGTGAAGGGGAGTGATGGGTTTGAGGATGCGCATGCTGGAGGGTTGAGCGGGGGTCACAGAGTGTAGCGTGACTAGCAGAACAGGACGAGCTGTGGGTGGAGGAAGGATGCTGAGAGCTTTTAAAAAGGGGACAGCGCAGGGTGGAGACAGTGGAGTTGAGGGATTAGAGACAGCAGAAGGAAGAAAGGGATCATGGGAAGAAGTCTAAAATGTTTAGACTGGACTAAAGGGTAAAGACAGAAATATGGCAAGAGGTCAAGAGGACACATCACCATGAATTTTGAGATTACTTGGCCAAAAGTGAAATGCCAGTCAATTGAAAAAAGTTCTTAACCGCAGCTGAAATAGGTCAAAACCACGAACTAATCTAGCGTTGTGAGTGACTAAGCATAACTATACATATAAGTGGATATTGTACTGATGGATTGGATATTTGGGTAGAAATAAATGAAGTAATAGTAATAGAGGTCATTTATACAGCACTTTTCAGATGGCTGAAAGGAATCTTGTATATTTGGAAAATTAGTGAGCCAAGAACAGACCCTTGAGGGACACCCACGTTAAAACGGTCAACAGATGGGTTGGTAGAAGTGAAAAGGGTCTATTGGACAATAATGATTATAGCAGTTGTAGGGAAGTTCCTTTAAGAAATACAGTGTATGAAATAGAGATATGATACTTAACATTTCCTCATTATGTTTCTTTAAACATAATCCGCTGCTGCAATTTAGTTATGCAAATGTATTTTTTAGGAAACAGGGTCGCAGATACTAAAGTCCCTCTATCAGAGCTTTCTCACAGTTGACCCCAGACCTTAAATATAAAAATCAGATATGGACCTGTGAGTATTAAGTTTGAGAACCTTGACCTACTCTATCTGGGATTAGAGGGGAGGAGATTGAGGAGGTGACGGACTGTAAGTATCTTATCATAGGTCACGAACTCTCCAGGGACCAATGTGCTGATGCTGTTCTTACGAAGGGCCGACTGCGCATTTGCTTTCTTAGAAAACTGAACTTTTTGGATGTGGATAACAAAATCCTTAATCTATTTTACAATTTACAAAACAAATTTATATCACAATTTCTGAGAGTATCCTGTGTTACTGTATTGTATGCTGGTATGGGCATTATAGAAACAAATTACCTGCACCACAACTACCACAAAGTCTATGTTTAAGTCTACATTCAGCTGAAAGATGCTCTATAGAGTTGAGGAAACTGCACAGTCAGAGTTTAAAACTGCTCCACATTTGATTGGTGCAGCTTTAAATGTTCTTGTAGTAGGAAAAAAAAGATTGACTATATATCAATGGCTTAATCGGATGCAAAATTTGCACCAGACACAACATGTTCAATAATACAGGTTACTGATCAGACTTGCTGCAACATCAGACCACGGGCTGTTTAAAAGGTAGACATCTTATCAGTGTGAGTGACAGGTAATGAGGTGAGACCGTGATCACTTGAGAGGGAGAAGAAAAGAGCTAACAATGCATTTAATTAGGAAAGGAAAGATTAAACCGACTGATGCTCTCTTCTCTGACTCTCCTAACAGAGCACTTTGTTCTCTCATTGTTGTAGCTTCATTGATGGAGACATCACATATAGTACAGAAGAAGAAGAGATATCCCCAAACTTTTTTTCAAAGAGTGGGAAGAATAAAAGAGATATTAGATAATATAAAAAAAGTAAAAGAGACACCAAGGCCAGGAGAAATGAGTGATGTAGAGAGACAGACATATAAACATGAAAGTGACGATGAGGAAGGTGGAAAACAGAGAGTTAACACCCAGACAGATTCAGCTGAGGAGGGAGAAGCAGTGTACAACAGTTGATGTGGATGAGTCGGGACAGTCCTGTCTGACACACACACTGTTACAACTACACCCGCCCTTTTTCCTTTTCCTCTGCTGTCTCCATCAGGCCCTCGAGGTCCTTCTGCTTTGTCTGAGCTGTCCGACCACATGCCTGCTGTTATTTAACGGCGCGTCGGCTGTGTGATCGCACAGGGGGAGAGACAGGACAGAAGACAAGAAAGAGGGAGACAAGTAACAGAGTAGGAGGGTGAGAGTGTTTTCCTCTGTTAGCTCTCGCTGCTGGAGAGTAAGCAGCGCTGGGATGTCACCTCAGCTGGAGACGGCTCTGAAACACCAGCCGAATGACTGTGACGCTGTAGGGCTGTGGTCTTCTCCTGTGAACCTGACTAATTCCTGCAGATGCTTTGTTTCTTTGAAATTCATTTTTTCATTTCCTTACCTTCTACTGACTTTTTCTCTGCTGTAAATACACAATGCCCATTGTTATCCAAATGTTATCTATCTATTTTTTCTTTAAATGAAAAATAACCAATGGATACTTTTGATATTTTATCATAACCAGTGATCAATACCGTTTCATAAATCATTTTTATGTCTTCCACTCAATTAAAGGTGCAATATGTAAGATTTAAGTTAAAAAGATACAAAAAGTTTCAATTAAAGGAAGGTGAAGAAATAATAGATATCTACCAAAGTTAGCATGCTAATGCCTCTCTCGCTCCAAAGCTCCTGTGCTGGTTGTGTAAACGCCAACATTGAGCTAACCAGCTAGCCGCAGCTACATTTAGCTGCAGTTGGCGGTAAAACTAACAATACGCTGCCCCCTTTTTGTTCTGGGTGGCTAATTCTTACATATTGCACCTTTAAAGCTGCTGCTGGTTGATACAGATGTTACAGTTAATACAGTGATTTAATCGCCGTTTCTCTTTTCTATTTCGCACTGCCTACAGTAAACAGTAATGATTAAAAATTAAATCCTTGTTTTGGCTTTAAAATCTGTAATATATCTTTAATTATTTTATATATTTTAGTATATTCTAATTTGATTTATCTGTGCACCCAAATATAGGTGTATTTACTGTATTCTTTAATCCTTCAATGAAAAACTGCAATAGTTTGATTTTAAATTCTGTGATTTCTGTATTTCTTACCTTCTGAATTGTAAATATTTTCTCTTTTGCTGTATTCTTATCCTGTAAAGCACACTGACTTGCTTTTGAAGAAATGTAGTATACAAATAAAATTGCCTTGCCTCGGCTTCTAAATCCCGACTCAGTGTGACTGATTTTCTGTTTTCGGACATACTGTACTTAATGTGAGAATACAAATACCAGAGACATGATAACGTTTGTCAATCCAGGAGCTTGTGAGCTATTATCCCTTTTTAAATCCCTAATTAAATTGAATGTAATCACAAAGGAGGAGATAAGAAGCAGATGAGGTGAGTGGACGGAGATGTGGTTTGTGCAAAAGCGGCTGCAACTGACTATATCCCAAAATATTTTATACATTCGATGCGTACTTCAGAAAAGTTACATATTTCCTTCTAGCTTTGATATCAGAAAAAAGAAACATTTAACATGCTTGCTGAATTTCCCATAAAAAGCCCGTTGAGATTTCAGAAGAGGTTATTGCTGAGACAAGCATACACCTTGGTAACTTCCTGCCTTTAACATACAGTGAGGTCATTACAGAGACAAATATTTAATTAATGACAAAGGTCACAGGTTGACCTTTTAGCTTTTAAGCTCAACGCAGAAGGAAAATACCTCCAGATATTTGTTTTTCTGGCTGAATGTCAAGAAGCTCTGTTTAAATGTCCATCACTGTCTTGCGGGCAGTCTCTCTCCCTGCGCCACATGGAGGGATTTACAGTTATTAAGGCAGACGGTGCCTTTTAGACGGATGGTGCAACAAGGAAAAGAGACAGAAGAGACTCGTCGAGATGGAAAAATAAACAGAACAACACACAAGAGTAAAACATATAAGATGTCCTGTTTCTCTTCTGGGCTATTATGTAGAAAGTCTTCCTCAGCTTTTCTTTGCATTCTGCCAAATCAAAAAATATATTTCTGCAAATAGATTCACTGTCACATTGAAGCACATAAAGCAGCCAAAATGTATCTCTCTTCTCTTCTCTTCTCTTCTCTTCTCTTCTCTTCTCTTCTCTTCTCGACACTCTGACACCATATCACGCCAATTCTCGAGCTTTTTAACATTTCATGCTCAGCTGATTCGAGTGTCTCTCTCTCTCTCTCATGGCCACATCCTTTTACTTTCACCTATCACGCCCTCTCTGCATCACTCTTCTAAAACACCTCCCTTTACTTTGCTTTCTTTTCTCTTTCGTTGTTTTTGGCTCCTATCAGCCCACGAGAGGCATTTAATCGCCGCAGTTTTCCCCCTCCGAGCTTCAACAACGACCTCGGTCGACTTCACTTCCCCAACGACAAAACTAATTGAGCTTAAAATTGAAGACTGAGCAGCTCCACTTGTCGTCAGCCTCTTGGCTCCTGACCTGCCAGCTGCTAACATGTACAAGCCACTTTGTACATTTACAATCTGCAGCAGTGTTGCAGAAAACACCAGACACACTGGTCCCACTCTCACATTAAACCGACCAGAACTGGTATACAGTTTGTGTGACGTGGTGCACGAGGAAAACACACTAACAAAACAACGGGACATTTGTGAAGTAGACAGTTAAGCGAGTTGTTTTAAGGAAGACTATCTTTGTCGCTGTCTATTCAGTTTCCCGGTGACATCATCGCCCGTTATCAATCACAATCACTCAGAGGAAGTCAAGAGGCCATGCTAGAAAACTAATTTGATTCACAAAACTTTCTATAATCACCAAAATTGATCGTTCAAGTTGCTGTATGTATATTTTCGACCCAGCAGATTTGGTCATATGTCACATGTGCAAGTATCAGTACAGTATCGTGCCTTTATGAGATGTTTAAGGGGATTTATAGCAAAATGTGTTAGTATGAAAGGAGATCAAGGGCCCCTTTTCCCACATTTCTTTGCGGGGCCCCAAACATTTGCTTGGTTTGCCTCTCCTGATGGCGCGCCTGAATACATCTTGTGCTGAAGACTAAAACAACGTATACATGTAGGTGAATGTGTCCATACATGCATTCACATACGCAGCTTCATGAAATATTAAGAGACCAATCAAGCGAAAGCTTTTTCTGTCCATCCTGTTTCAGCTTGCTTTAATATCACTGTGTTACATGTATGTCTGAGCTGAACGACAGATATATTTAAGAAGCTTGGACAAACAAGAAGAAGAGACTTTGGGGTTTCCTGAGGTTTTTTTGCAGTGTGATAATACAGACGTCAATGAAAGTAAATGTGTTTACTTTAATGATATATAAAACCCACTACAACTGCTTTTTTCTCTTTAAAGATGACACAGTAGTCACTTTGGACGCCACAGTGTAGCTCCACGTCGTGCTGCTTTCCATTATTTGAGTCGGGCAGAGTCTGCAGCCTGTGAGACTCTGTTATAGAGCAGCTAATGCTTTAAGCTTCCTGGGCATTGTTAGGCGTACAAAATCAATTAAGTGACTAAATAGGCCATTTATAGCTCAGCAGTGAAAAAATGTGAAAGTGTGTGTGTGTGTGCATGTGTCCTGTATATTTTTATTAGATAGACGTGAGGATAAATCTTTGGGTTAGAGATATTTTAGTGAAACCTTTTGAGAAATGCTGCCAAATTGACATAAATCTACATTATTCATACTGTGTCCGGACAAGTACTGTAGTAAAACCCCCTGTTTCAAGAAAAGAGCGTGTGAATCTTGAAGGAAATAGTCTCCAAAGCTGAACATGAGATGTTAAAATAGACATTTCTGCAGTGGGACCTCTGGCAGTCCTGCAGCCATATTTGAAAAAACCCATTTCATTATTCCAAACTTATTACCTGTGAGTCACTGTGAGTCAGGTCGCTAGGTTTGGCCCTTGGGTGAGAGGGTGAGTGGGTGGGGGTGTGGGACGCAGGGACGCAGGGACGGACGGAGGGAGGGGGAAGGCGGGACGAGCAGAAGTTGTTCATGTCGGCAGAGCGCACCGCGAGTCCAACCTCTCCACGCTCGGGAGCGCAGAGGAAAATGTTGCTCTGATCTCAAGGCTTCACAGACGACTGCAGCGGCTTCCTGGCGAGACTTTTATCGTCACAGTAATCTTTCATCCGCAGAAAGCGTCTTCAAGCGCCGATGTATCGATGAATTTCTCCGGGAAACTGACTAACGTCCTCCTGCTGGTGCTCCTCGCAGCGCAAGGTAAGACTCAGCGATCCCACAGCGCGCCGTGAATACTCGCTACTTCAGGATCACCTCATTTGTAGTGGTTTGTGAGAGTGATCGTTACATTACTTTTAAGTTACAGTCGCCATCACCGCCCGCAGTTGCCTCTCCCGTGCGCTTTTGGATAAAAGAAATCAGTGAAAACCATCCGGAGAGTAAAAAGCAGTCGATATGATCCACTCAGACAAACTTAACTTCTGTTCTAGCCCAGCCGGGTACAAACGAAACTGAGGGTGATGATTGACAAACGTAACGACAGTTCTTGAATTATTCTGTCATTGAAAGTGCAGGAGCGCGCAACTCCCAGCAGATCCAGAGCTGATCCATGAATGCGAGATGCCGTGCGTCCTGCTCACTGCTCCATCACGGACGCATGCACTGCCCTTACACCTCGCCTTTTCCTCTCTGACTGCTTGTGCGCATTGTGAATTATAGCATCCCACATTCTCTAGAAACTTGCAGAGTCGCTGTTTTGTTGGACCATAATGACGCACGGATGGATTATTCTGAGCCGAGGATGTGTGATCGTGACATGGCGCATCATAGCTGATACCTTTAGCCCCTGGAGCCGATGTGAAGCAGCCATCCGTGCACAGAACGAGCCAACACATGGATGACATACGTTTCTCCAGCAGCAGCAGCAGCAGCTCAGTGGTTGTCAATGCTGATTTCCTCCCTATGTGGAGAGCTGTGGGTTCCCTCCTCCCACAGAGGTCAGAGGTCAGGGTTAGCACAGGACAGATGTTCTGGGATTCTCGCTGAAGGGCCGATAAAAGATTTAAGGGCAAGTTATGAGGACGACTCCCTCATGGCTTCATTTGATGTCTGTGACGTTAAATCACAGCTGGAGCACTCTGTCAGGTTGTCTGTATTTTCTTTTCTCTTGTTCCCTGACACATATTTTCTATTTTATTCCATCTGTAGTTGATGTGAAGCTGCCAGTCTCCTGCGTGCTTTAAATCAGCACATTTTGAAGTAGGGACCTTGAGTGGCTCCCAGGAGACCCGGAGCTGAACAAAGAAAAAAAAGATAAATGCCTGAAAGAAAAACTTTGTGCTGCGTTCACATGTAACTGAATGGTTATTTTAATCCTGAATTTCTGCTACACAGACGCCGGTTTCCTGGGAGAGCGTCTATGCCGCTGGGAGCAGCGAGCATAATGGGTATCTATCCGTGTGGAGGATAGAATAACTTGCTTTAAAGTGGTAATATGTTTTTTGGCAGCATCTTTGCTCTAAGTGCTCACTGCTGTTTTTGCGCTTTAACACCTGTCAGTCAGACAGTGTTGGATGTACTGGGAAATCTTCTGTGGCTTTTTTTTTTGGTTGTGTTGTTGCTGGAATTTGAGCCCCTCAAAGGAAGAAGGGAGAAGCAGTGAAGTTAAACAAACGGGTTTAAACTTTTGAGTTTGGCTGGCAGTTTGTAATGCCTTCATTTCTTTTACCCCTATAAACCAGGGTTAAAAAATAATAGCATCTAGCCCATCAATAATTTCTGCTTTCTTGACAGTTTAATCTAGTTTGATCAAGAAAATAATCTTTGTTTTGGTGATTTACAATCCATAGTTTGTAGGAATTTAAAAAAGCATCCCTGGTTTGCTGCTGGCCTGTCCTACTTTTAATATTCATATCAAAGTCAATGCAATTAATACATTTAACATTTAACACTTTAAAAGGTGCACAGTGTAGTTTGGTGGAAGAGAAAGATCTTCATTGACTGGTTTTCTTTATGCCTAAACAAACTAAATAAACAAACTGACCTTAAAGGACAACACAATTTCACACTGTTTTACTTTGTTTATATGTGGCGGACCCTGCCACCATTCCAGCTTCAAACTTTGTTCTGGGGACCTTATTTTCCTCTGAGAACAGCTTGTTTGTTCAGTTGTGGAGTGTCAGTTTGATATATTAAAATTCTGGGTTTGAATTTCTTCTCCAAAACTACACAGTGCTCCTTTAAAGGGGCTCTGTGTAACAATTTAAAACAATTTACATGTATTAATCACTTTTCTATCGGTTGTACGTGAGCAGATTGTAATGTGAAGTGAAACATGAGACCTTTCTGTCTCTCTCTGTTGCTTCTACAAGCCTGTGGATGATTTGTTTAAGTTATTTAATGCTGATGGACGTTCTCGAGTGAGTCAACATCTCAGTGCCTCTCTACACTTCCAAACAGAGAGCAACAGTAGCTAATGTAAATCTAAGAAATGGAGTCCACTAACATAAACTAACAACCAGCCTCCAGCACAGCACAGAAGTTCTACATAGTCACTTTAAATGTAACAAAAAAAAAAGCTGAAACTCGCCAAAATGTTTGCATTCCAGTTAAGTCAAAAGCTGAGAACGTAGATAGCCTCCTAAGCACGTTAGCATTAGCAATGGTAATTAGCAAAGCATTATCAAATTACTGCCACGTATAATAGGTCTATAGTGTTTATAGTGTATAGTGTGTAAATGTTACTAAATTAATATTTTTGTCATGAGCAGGATGGTAAAATGAGGTGGTAGATTGTATTACCATCCAACGTTAAAATATTTTACCTTTCCGTCGTCACCTACTAAATTTACAACCAGATGTTCTGGAGCTTCTTCGCAGATTAAAACCTGATCTGGACAATGAGAAGCTATTACCCAAATGATTATTTGAGGGGGTTCTGTCGAACTTTTGTGTTGTTAGTTTATGTTCGCTGACTCCTCTCTGAGACGAGGCACTTGAGAACGTGCATAAAGTCACATCTTTGGACTCTCGTGGAAAATCCGACCCGAGTCCTTCACCAAGAAACTCACATTTCCATTCCAGCATCAAACATCCTCATGAAACCATCCACAGGATTGTATCTAGGCAACCGAGGGAGACGGATAAGCTCTTGTTTTTCATGTTACATCCACTCATATGTTCAATAAAAAAATGATTAATACACGGCAATTGCTACAAATTGTTAGTTAGAACCCCTTTAATATAAACAGACATGCAATATGTTGTGTGTCACACAAGCGTCCAGAAGTCTGTGAGGTGCAGCTAAGCATGTTTCAGTGGTTGCACTGGTGCGCCTAAAATTTAGCAGGTCCGATTACAAAAAAAAAATCCTATAAAAATATTTTTGAGGTTAGTTTTCGTGTTGCCTGTGCTGTGATTTGAATAAAAAAAACGTATTTATCTGCCTCTTTATTCCTGTTTGCAATAAATTACATACATTAATTTAAAATGTATTTTTAGGTGCACCTAGCAACCAGTGTAAAAAGTTGGTCAGAAGACCTAAATGGCAGCTGTTACTCACACTAAAAGTCTTCTGTGGTCTATCTCATGCAAACCAGACACAGTGTGCTTTGAACAGACTGTTAGAGGAGTAATTACTCGCTGACATTTTATATGAACATTTGGTGATTCTTTGTCAATTTTAGCGCCTCGAGTGCAGCAGTGAATTTGTCCCAGATGTGGTACCCAGGGTCCCCCTGTGGGAGCAGCACTAAGTGCCTTCGTACTGTCACGCTCCAGTCGTCATGTAAAAGACACTGGCTTAACACATCCTGTAACCTGATGCAGACTCAGAGACGAGGGGAAGGGACGTGTCTGCGTACGACACGTGGGATGGGCTCGCTCGCTCTCTCTGTCACTCTCTTCGACGGGAGAGATTTGCTACAGCTGACTGCTTTGTCGCTTTGCCCTTGAACTGGACGGATTTCAAAAGGAACGAGGAAACGGCGCCGTGAAGGGATGACAGTGTCAATCCTCTCACGGCAGAACTGATTCTGCTCGAGTAGGAGGGGATCTACTCCTGGGTACTTTGTGTTGGTTAACTTTGCTTAAAAAAAAAACTAAAAGGATTTTGCCCTCACCTTCCTCTTTTCCCCACTCTTTCCTCCACCCTGGCTCCCTTCTTCCCACAATCCCTCATTGGCTGTGTGGGCTTTTATGTGATGCTGTGCAGGGGCTGTTTATGCAGATAAGTGCCTGGAAAACACACAGTGACACACACGCACACACACTCCCAGTGGGGGTCTGATTAGTGGGCTGCATAAGGTATTGTCTCCTGCCATCCAGGATCAGGTGATTTGTCCCCATAACAGAGGAAATGCTGATCCTGCAGTCCATGGGATTGGGGGTATTTTAGTCGAAAATAGCATCTGGTTGGAGAAGGTAGGAGGTCTGTACAGCATGGGGGTGTTAGCTGGAGTTACGACATTAGAAATATAGTCCCAGCTATTTTTCAGGTTGGCGATTGAGTGACTAAAATGAGCGCGTGCAACCCCCTGGCAGCATCTCGCCTGGCAGAAATAGCTGAGATGTCCAGCCATGCCTGCATTATACTGATCCGATCCGCATTATGTTTCACGCTTCACCTTTCATCTCACTTTGCTGTGCTTTTTAATGGGCTGCAGCGGCGTGTTGACGGCGTAGAAGGGGATCTGCCTTTTCAAACAAGCGGAAAGTTCAAGCTGCTAATTATTTAAACAGAAAAATACTAAATGTTTTAAATCGATGGCAGCGTGGCCAGAAAAAAGGGCAACGATCAACCGTTCTTTCTTCCACCAGCGTTTGAAATGCTTCATATTAAGCTTCTGTAGCTTTTATCTAAGTCTTCTTGTATGGAGTTGTCTGCATCATCAAGCGTATTTGCTCCTCTGCCAGACTTAAAACGCTCTTCTGAGCTCCAAACTGCACAACAGCTCTCTGGTTTCTCTCCCAGAAGCAGTGTAGTTGCAGTCAGTATGTGTGTGTGTGTGCTTCTGTGCGTGTGGCTTAAGGACTGTGTGGTGGCTTCAGGATCCTCTTAATGCGATTGTCGTGTGATTATTGCAACCGAACCCCCCGTCCTCCCCCCCGTCCCTCGCACACATACGGTATCACCACCACAGGCAGAGGCAGAGGCAGAGGCCTTATTCAACACACACACACACACCCCTACACCCCCCATGGATTGGCTTAGACCGTCATTCTCCCCTCCAACCAACCACCATACACGCACACTTTCGCTGTCTCTTTCACACACATGCACAGACATCCTCCTCCAGACAGCCCTGCTGCCTCACTCCTCTGGGACATCCTGGTGTTCAGTGCTGGCGATGAACTGAGTCACGCTTTAGGATGGAGGGGGAGAGGGTGTGAAGTAGAAAGCTAGAGAAGTCGGCTCAGATGGAGGAGAGGAACATTAGAGCATGTTGCCTCTACTTTTCTCACACGTCTACATTTTTTTTTTTATTGACTGACCTCAGTTTTACCTTTGATTTGGGGATTTTCTTTTAACATCTGTTTGCTCACTCGCCCAATTTGCGTCTGTCAAAGCTGATGCAGGCTTATCGGCAATGTTCGTCACGCTGACTGGCTGTAAACTCTGATGGTTAACAGACATCTCAAACCTTGTGTTTCAGGTATTGTTGTCTTTCCATTTGATCCCACCGTGTTAACAAATACACTGGACGATTTACAAGGAAAGATGCAACGATGCTCGATAAATGTAGAGCACCTACTTCGATCTTTACAACAAAAAGATTACTTCCTTTATTGTTAAACTTAGATGTACCATGTGCTCGGTTTGTCTATATTGGAAAGAAAAACAAGTTAGCACGATGGATGAAAGTTGTTGCTGGGGGTTGCTAAAAGTGACACTCGTCATCCGGACTGTGTGGAAAGTGTTGTATTAATTTCCAGTTCCAAAAATAATCGACCATCACCAAAGACTCATCGTTTGTACAGTCACATCTTAGGTAGCTAACTGGCGAGCTAACGTGTAACAGTCAGCACCATTGTCTGTAGTCTGTAATAAACACGTAAAGTACTTAATTAATCCCAAGAAGGGGTGAAGGGGACGTACCTGGAAATGCAGGAGCAGTGTTGACTGATAATCTTGTCATCATCAGCCTCTACGAAAAGTGTGTGTGGTACAAAGTATGAATGGCTTCTCTCGTTTTCCGTCAGACGGGAATGACTTGGCCCTCAATGCTGTTTTCTTGAAACTTAACATCGTGGATATCCTTCCATCGCATACCGTAGTCCTTGCTGTCCACTTCTTGAAGCTGTAATGCATGGACTCCCAGAAAGTATCTATTAAACACCGCTGCAGCTGGCTTAACGGGACCGGCGTCACCATGTTTCTTACTGTCAAGCTTGTCCGACCTAGCGACAGTAACCAAGGGGTGGGACTTCAGTCTGTACAACCACGTCCAGTCGGCAAGCGACCTCATATCAGGCGGTGATTTCGCTGTTTTCAAGGTGCGTTTAGAGTTTGACACCTGCTTTTTTGGGCTGCTGCTGCTGTACAGCGCAGACACTTTGAGTTTATAACTGTAGCGTTCATCGTCCATCTACATGAAGACGTATGAAATGTTCCTCCTGTTTTAATGTCATAGCTTCCTGCTCATAAACAGTGAGGCGCATATGAAGCCCTCCATCGATCCATCCAGCCATTTTCCATTCACTCACCCAGGTCTGGGTTGTGGAAAACAACATCCTTTCTTTAAGAATTTCCTTCCTCTTGATGGTTTCTGAAAATTTCTCCGGTCATTGTGGGAAACGTGATCCATTCGGCATGCCCTGGGTCAGAGTGTTGTGAAGCTGCTGGTGCCTCAGTTTTTCCACTCTGCCTTGAACAATAACTACAGCTATCAAGTCAAAGGCACCTGAATAGAACAGAGCCATTGTTAATGTTATTTGTAACACCTGTCAGCATGTTTGCTATAATTAGTGTTGAGGAAAGACTTGAAATGAGGGGAAAAGACATACAAGAGTTGCTCTGGACACAAAAGCACCAAGGTTTACAGAAACTTTACTCCACTCGAGGCCGTCTGAAGCCTCACTGCAGGAGAGATAAGCGCACGTTAGTACTGATTACTCAATTACCTGCAGCTGTGACTGCAGCGCCGAAAACCACCACAACCTCCCACTCCACACAGACACAGTTCCCCTTCTTCTGAGTGTCAGTGCAGCAGTATGCTGTTACTGTTTTAGCTCCTGCTGCAGTGGGCACCTGTCGCAATCTGAAGCTGCTTTTATGACTAAACACATAAATAAATCCTCAGTTCATCATCAGCCGCATGAAAACACGTAGTTGAATCTGTCATTCAGCTCTTCACTAGGCCGATTGAGTTTTATCTCCTTTCAAAGCACTAAGCTGGCGTGCTCATCCGTCTCTCTACCTGTTTGCTCGGTGCGCTGCCTGACTGTTTACCTGCTCACCTCATTCATCACCGCTGTGGATAAATTCACTGAATGAGTTCAAATGACATAAACTGTCTGGATTTTTTGATGTTGTTCTGTGGCATTACTTTTGTAGGGGAAATTTCACAGGGACTTGTTGATGACTGTTCACTGTGATCTTGAATTAGGGTGGATGAATGTCTCTCTGCTGTCTGTGACACACAGCAACATCACAGTGAATGTGGGGGGAAGCATTACACAATCATTTTTTCCTTATTTCTGGATAGTCACTGTATCAGGCAGTTGTAAAGTTGTATATTTTTGCTGAGACGAGGGATATGTGAGACTCTGGCTGCAGCTGAATTTGTCTTTTTTGCGATGATGCTTGTTAGGAAGGTTGCTGACTGAAATGACGAGGCAGCTACGATAAGATCAGGTCGAATTCTCTGAATGCTAAGGAAGCCTGATTCGCTTCTTATCTCCTTAAGCATAGGATACACTGGACTAGGACTGCATGGTATTAGAAAAACTGACATTGCTATATTTTGGTTTTCTACAGCATATAATGCAATATGAATAACTAAAGGATTTTTTTACGGACAACTTGGGTGTCTGTTTTTTTTCCCAGAGGCAGGAAGGTAAACAATAAAAAGTGAGCTTTATTAGAATAAAGCTGGAATCCAAGCAGAAAAAAAATCAAACAAAAAGGCAGGAAAAGAAAGTAAAAAGGGGAAAGAAATCAGGAACAGATGCTGGAGATGCAGGCTGACATGGGGGAAAACAGATGAACCAACAAGGAGTGAGGGGAAAACACAGGCTTAAATACACAGGGAGTGATTACTTAATGAGACACAGGTGTACACAGAAAAAGGGCAGGAAAACAAGGAGGGGAAGTGGAAAGTGAAACATGATACATGAGGATATACTTTCAACTACAAAAGGGAATCACAAAAAAGCTTATTTTGCCTTACTTGACATTACACGTCCTCGATGTGACAGAGGAAAGCTAATAATGCCGGCCTGTCGGATTCTCTGAGCACTGCGGTTGTCTTTTCATACTTTTGAATTCACCTTCACATCTTCCTCATCCAGTTTTCCATCAAGGTCAAGGAAAAGACACAGGACTTTTTTTTTTTTCTGTTCGACCGTAGCCTGCAAGTTGTCAGGTTTGATATATTTCATAAGCAGTATTTCTAATGTGTAAACAAGACACTTTTTCATGTATGCATGTATCTGTGCCCATCTCAAGTAGGGCTGATGTGCAGCCGCCGTTCCACATCAGTGTTTATGGTAAACACATCATTGAATCGGGCTACTTACACATGATGTTGCCCCAGAAGAAGATCCTTACATTTGGAGAAATGCCATCTTTTTTTCCATATCTCATAACATATGCAGAGAATCTGTCCTCAAACCTCCCACATCCTCTCAGATGAAAGCATGGAGGCAAGGAGCTATTGAATTTCATGCATCAGTGATAAAAATCATATGCTGCTCAGAGTGAGTCATATCAAAGGTGAGTGGACATACAGTACATAAATAGGAACATGTGATTACACACAGGAGCACACACGGTTACATGTATGTACAGTACACAGGCGAGCCCTCATACATGAAGTCACACAGGTTAACGCACGGCCCATATGTTTAATGAGTGGGTCGCAGCACATGCAGTAATCACTGCTGCTCCTCTTGTGCGTCATTCAACGTGTCACACTCAGGCCATCAAAAACCCTGGAGAGCAGCGACACGCTATCTAGCTTTTCTCTGCCTGCTCCTGCTGTCACTTCTCTCCTCCTATCTCCTCTCACTCTCTCTTTGTATCTCTTCCCCATGCACTCACTCACACACACACACACTGTCAGCAGTGTATTATTGGAGGGTAATTAGTTCCTTCAGTGTCCACCACTCGCTCCCAGGCTCATCCTGTTAAGCACATGCCTGATCAAAGAGCCTCCCACAGGCCGCGGGTCTATCCGCAGCTTTAGGCTCCTGTAGCCGCCGGAGACGGAGGCAGACTCGCTGTTTGGTTTGTTAATTCTAAATCAATGTAGCTATTTAAGGGTGAAATGCATGACTGCTTGACTTGGCCTCATCCCCGCCAGAACAAAGCATCGTCACTTTGTCACAGCGTCACAAAGACGGGAAGAAAAAAGCACATGTCTGAAAGAATTAAACACGACTGTCAAGTCGATTTCACATGATTTTCATCATCAGAGCCAAAGACAGTTCTGTCTTCAATGATTAACAACTTTCCTCTGAAGCTTGAGGCAAGTGAACTGAAACTGAAACATTTGGTTGGTACTCCGCTCCAGCAGCGTCTCCATGGATGGTCAGTTCACTACTCTGGTCCAACTACCGGATGGATTGTTATGAAAATTATGAGAATTTCATGGTTCCCTGAGGATATATCCTAATGATGTTGGTGGTCCCTCTTCTCCATTAAAGATAGATGAATAGATTGCCATGGCATTTGTTGCAGACATTTATCTCACCCTCAGGATTAATCATGGTAACCTTAGTGCTCCCTTAATTTTTCATCCTTCACCATCAGCAGGTTTAATGTGTCCAGTATTTTGGCTTAAGACCGCAAAACTAAAGACATCCACATCAGCCTTGTCTGTGTTTAAGTGCTTATTAGTAAATTTGAGCATGCTCATCTGCTAAACTAAGAAGTTGACCAAAGTTGATGTGAGGGGGTTTTAAGGGAAAGATACAAAAGTTTAAAATGTATTTACATTTTTTTTAATGCATGCAATTTAAAAGACTTCCAAAAATATTAAAATCCCAGCATCCCTTAAAACCTGCAGTCCAGTGTGTCACTTTACTTCTGCCCTTTGACATTAACATTATACCTCATTGTGGCATGTTAGCATGCTGAAGTCAGCATTTAGCACCAAAGCATCACTGTGCCGACGTAGTTTATTTAGAGTTGCTCCAGGACTGTCATTGCGCCTAACTAATCATGATTTGTGATGTTACAGCTTCGCAACTCAAACGCAAAAATATTCACATGGGATAAACAAGTCTATTTTAACCAAAACCAGGATCTTTTCCTAAATCTAACCAAGTAGTTTTGTTGTCTAAACCTACTCCCAACTAACTCCAACAAAAAACTGAAGAAATCAGAATCAAACAGTCTCTGGATTTAAACTTTAACTCAATCACTGTGAGAGGGACTATAGATATATTTGCTTAATCATCATTACTCATCACTAACTGCCTGTGACGTTCACCAGGGTATCTTTTCCGAAACATTGGTGCTTGTCCAAGTGTCCTGGAAGATTTTACTGTCCTGAACAAATGGGAGAAAACCCATCAAATAATCTCAGTTTATTGAGCTTGAAACCAGTTCACGTGACTTCAGACTGCAACTCTGACTCAGTGTCGTCGTTGTCATTAGACCTTAAAAACCTGTTACAGTTGCTTGTTTAACTGATCTCTGTGGGTCATATCAGATTAAAGCAACAATGACACAAATGTGACGACTGTCTGTATAGACTAGTGTATAGCCAACATATTCATAAAAAGGCCACAAATCCATCTTCTATATTTGATCAATCAACCGTCTTTCTCCAGAATAACCTTATTTTCACCTCTAATACATTATTTTTTACCTGACCACCTTTTTATGACCAAACAGATTTAAATGTTGGACTTCAACAGATTTTCCCAGTGGAAAAATAATAATCATTGGATAACAGAAATCCTCATTAACACCCATAAATGTTCTCTTTTCAACACAAAGTAAGTCCTCACATTAAATACTGTGGCGAGCGGTTAAAGCAGCGTGCAGAGTCATCTGAGGTGAAAGGTCAAAGGTTATAATTAACTTCCTTTACATTAAGGCTACTTAAGATCTTCAGGCAGAACAAAGAAGGGAATTAGGGGAGAGACCGTGCCAACAGGAGAAAAAAAAATACTGGCATGAATTATTTTTTTAAATCACAGTGAACAAAACGTCCAATTAATTGACTGATTATAATTGCCCTGGTTTCCCTCGGCCCAATTAGAGGCTTAAACAAGGTTCTGGCAGTGAAGCGAATCAGGGAGCAGCGGGCAGTTTTCAAGTCAGGTACCAAGAGCTGAAATTACCCAAGCGTCTCAGGAGGGACGCCTTTTCATTAAGCTTTAACACTGAACTTGTCTCTGCCAGCGACCTCAGAAAACTTCTTGAGAGTTTTGAAGCCACTGTGGTATAATAATATAGTATAATTCTTATCCCCAGAGCGTTGGAACTGGATCTGACAGGTTTTTTAATATTTTTTTAGTTAGTTAACTTCTTAGAACAAGTCTGCCTGTTGAAACGAGACTAACAATGCCACTAAAGTGAGATAAAAGCTGCAGAAAATGTTCAGGGAGTAAAAATGAAGGGGTTCTGATTTTCATTCACATCAGAGGACTTGAATACTTTGTGCCTCCACTCGTCTGCTCCCCTGATCTTGAAAATTCATCATCAAGCTCCTTTTGCTGCCTTCATGTTTTTATTTTGACCTTTATGTGGAGCAAAATATGGTCTGGGCTCATACTATGTGTGTGTGGTCATTGTTTTTTGTGCACCAGATGTTGTGATTATGTAAGTGTTGTGTGTTTTAGCTCGGTAATCTGAGTCCACCCCTAAAGCCTTTTTTCTCCCCTGTGAGAGGAAATTAAAATATGTTGTTAAAACCTGTGAAATGTATGAGTGTGGTCCCTATTATCATTGTGAGACTAGACTTATTATTTTCCTGGCAAGTCTGATTTTGTCAACATGAGTCAATGAACAGTATGAAGTCTCCCAAAATGAGAAACCAGACAGCGTGTAATCTGAGACGTCTGCAAGATATTCATCTGTATCTACTCCCAGTGGCAATAAAGAGATAACCTGCTTTATGACTTTACTGTATGGACAGTGAATATGAGACATTTCATTAAACGTACAGGCTCTAAAAAAAAGATGTTTTATGAAAGTACCATCCCCACTGAAAGACATTTTCAAGGTACTGTAAGTGAATGTGATGTGGATGACATGTACATTAGTAATACTATCAGAAATAAAAAGATAAAGTTTTGACCCTCGGATAAGAATTATGGTTGAATCTGCTGCTGGTCAACAACTATTTAACCATTCTTCCACTCCAGCCCTGTTGGCTTACATGAATATCTTGCAATAAATTATAAAAGTTAATATTTCTAAACCATATTTTCATCAGTTTAACACATGCTCCAGTAAATACCTTTTTTTTTTTCGGGTAAAAACTCTCTTCTTGCATACAAAGCTAACCTGTACCTAACCCTACACAGTATTTCACTTATTGTTCCTCTTGTACGAGCTGCACTATTAAGCCACGACATGCAAATTATCATGACATGATGTCTTTGTTGATAATAAAGCATAAATTGACAGAATAATATTCAATTATTTAGTTTTCTCACTCTGTCCAGTGCTGCAGCTCTGAATTCCCGCTCTGTCTGAAACGCTCTGTTTTAGCGCCTGTCTCTTTAAGACCCCCCTCCTTAATACCCAGTCTCCTCTGATTGGTCAGCCCACACACGCCTGACCCTGCACCGCTAACAACAACATAGCAGCTGTGCTTAATTAATTCTCACGTGCTTAAACTAGCTGCTATAGACATAAATAATGCGATTGTGTGACATGGTTGCGTAGTGTGATGTCACAAAGTCACGAATCGAAGCTTTAAAGCCTCACAAATGGTTTTCAGGACAGCCGCAGTGAACCAGCTGTACGTGCCTCTGGTTTGTAGAGAGTTAACTGACAGAAAGAACGTGTCCCATTAAAGGACCATGTTTTATTTAGTTGTTGCCAAGGAAACAAACCTTTTCAGTGAATGTGGCTATTTGTGTGTATGTGGGTTGTGCCCTATTTGCCCTTTTGGTGAAGCACGTTCTCCTCCGTCTCCGAACTGGTTCACGCGGCTCGCTAAGTGCAAGTTTGATGTTGTGGGACCGCGTTGGATAATGTGTGCGTCACACTTGTCACATTGAAAGCTGTGACAGGAGAAGCTGGCCTTGGCTTTATATTACATTATATTTTTTCCATTTCTTTTTCTTCATGTGCCTCAATGTTTCAAGGACATACAGCAGGACTGACGACCAATGTTGTCCAATGTTTCGTTACCCAGAAGAAAAGGGTAACGGAGAAAGGAGAAAAAATAAGAAAAAAATGTTTAGTGGACATTAAAAGAAGAGATATTGAGCCATTTCCTTGTTATTCTGCGGTTATGTATCGAGGATTTGGAGCTGATTGATTCCTGAGGTTGTGCTGGTGGTGTGTGAGTGTGTGCTGTCCCAAGTGAGGCCACATTTTCTGCTTGGACAGGCACCGATCTGTGTGCCATCTGAGGCTCCAGTGTTACTAGTGGCAGTTTTCCACAGTATGACCTTCAGTTCAGCCTTACAAAGTCTGCACACACACTTCTTCAGACACACTCTGAACCACACTGGTCTTTTTTTGCTTAAAGCATCTTGTGTTTGGAGACTTCCTGACTTTCCCTCTCGCCTAACAAAGCAGTTAAAGTGCTTCTCAAAACACTTTGATCTCTCACAGCCTTCACTCCATTGAGAGCAAAGAGATACTGATTGAATAGTTCAGGGTCATTTTGTCTAAATCAAACTAAAACACTTGTTTCATCTTTGAAAGATGTTGTGTTGTGTGTTGCTCATACTGCCTGTGGTAGCTCCTGTACTGTACACAGTGAAAGTGAGGAAATGTTTGAGCTGTTCAGTGGACGATGTGGATCCAACGCAACATTTTTAAGGGCTGGTGAAATGATTTGTGGATAATGAGAACACAAAAATCATCTCTGTATCTCTGGATGATTTTCTTTAGCAGACACTGATGTAAAAACATTAGTTTAGCCGTCAATTTATGGCTTAATCTGTGTTGTATAAAGCTGGATTGCCAAAAAACCCAAGGTATTTAGGATTGTCAGGAAATCACCTGTGCATTTCAGTGTTTAACTTTCTTTCTCCCTTATCTTCTTTGTTTCGATAGGCTGTTTTTCATCCAAAGGGGAGGACAGATTATTTCGGAGGTTGTTCAGGAGGTACAACCAGTTCATCCGACCGGTGGAGAATGTGTCCGATCCAGTCACGGTGGAGTTCGAGGTCTCCATATCTCAACTGGTCAAAGTGGTAAGCGAAGAGTGCGAACAGCTGATTGTCTCTAAACAAAGAAATCATATGTTTCTGTTATTCCCGCTGACTAATTCACCTCTGTTTGTCCTTACAGGATGAGGTGAATCAGATCATGGAGACCAATCTGTGGCTGAGACATGTGAGTGATGTTTGTCCTTTATGCGGTGGCGTTAGTGATTACGCTCAGTGCGTTATGATGAGTCTCGTCTGTCTTTTAGGTCTGGAACGACTACAAACTGAAATGGCTCCCTGTCGAGTATGATGGGATTGAGTTCATACGAGTTCCATCCAATAAGATTTGGAGGCCGGACATTGTTTTGTACAACAAGTAAGTTTTAGTGCACGAATACTAAAGAAGAGTCTTGCAAGTAGCAAATATCATTTAGCAGTAGCAACGTGATGAAGTCGTTGTCAGTCTGAATGCATTATGAGTCATCCCTCGAGCTTCTACAAACTACTCTTATTTATTTATGCTCTCCATCTTTTGACCTTTTGAGTTAAATGTTGTAATGGCCTTTAAGTGAAATGACATTTCTCCTTGAAAACGCTCTCTCGCAGCGCTGTAGGTGACTTCCTGGTGGAAGACAAGACCAAGGCTCTGCTGAAGTTTGATGGCACCATCACCTGGGTCCCTCCGGCTATTTTCAAATCCTCCTGCCCCATGGACATCACCTACTTCCCCTTTGACTACCAGAACTGCTCCATGAAGTTTGGCTCCTGGACCTACGACAAAGCCAAGATAGACCTGGTGCTCATTGGATCAAAGGTCAGAGGGGAGCGATCCTGTCTAGCAGCTTTGCATTTTGTTTTTAAAATGTTTCTTCCTTAAAATAACTTCCATTCACTTCACATCTTCTTTTCCGCAGGTGAACCTGAAAGACTTCTGGGAAAGTGGAGAGTGGGAGATCATCGATGCGCCAGGATACAAGCACGACATCAAGTACAACTGCTGCGAGGAGATCTACCCGGACATCACATACTCCTTCTACATCCGCCGCCTGCCTCTCTTCTACACCATCAACCTCATCATCCCCTGCCTCCTCATCTCCTTCCTCACAGTCCTCGTCTTCTACCTCCCGTCTGACTGCGGCGAGAAGGTCACCCTTTGCATCTCCGTCCTCCTCTCCCTCACTGTGTTTCTGCTGGTCATCACGGAGACCATCCCTTCGACGTCGCTCGTCATCCCTCTGATCGGCGAGTACCTCCTCTTCACAATGATTTTTGTCACGCTCAGCATCGTCATCACCGTCTTTGTGCTGAACGTCCACTACCGCACCCCCATGACTCACACTATGCCGGAGTGGGTGAGGGCTGTGTTCCTCGGGGTGCTGCCCAGGGTGATGCTGATGCGGAGGCCTATCGACCAGGGCTCCTCCTCACCTGCCATCACAGGAGGGACGGGTGGAGGTGGAGGAGTGAGCAGCAGAGGAAACAAGAAGAGAAAGAACAGCATAGCAGGAACGAGTAGCTCGGGGAGTGTAAGTGTCGGGGGCATAACTGGGGGTGTAGCGATTCCACCGCTGGATGGGGGTGCAGGAGGAGGAGGAGGCGGAGGGGCCACCTCAGCTGGCGGCTCAATGAACTGTGTGGAGTACGGCGAGATGAACCGTGACATGAAGCGGGATATGAACAGAAGGTGCCCCTACAGAGGCAAGGAGGTGCCGACTCCTGTCCCTCCCCCGATGGTGCCACCACCTCCTCCTCCTCCTCCTCCTCCCCAAGCACCCCAGACCCAGGTGCCCCAGGAGCCGGAGCCGCCCAAGCTGCAGAGGACCCTGAATGCCCCTTCGGCTGTCAACGCTGTCGTTGCGTTCTCCGTGGTGTCGCCAGAGATCAAGCAGGCCATCGAGAGCGTGAAGTACATCGCAGAGAACATGAGGACTCGCAACAAAGCCAAAGAGGTACAAAGACGAGCTGATGGGGGTGGGAAGATCTGCTTTAGTACATTTCTGTGATTGCAAGCTGTCCCAAGAGAACCAGAAGTGTACTGATGGTTTCACATTTATTTAGGGAAGAAACGACATCTTCCTATTTAAGCTTGGATATCTCTTAGCAGAGGGTCTAATATCACTGTATAACCAGGGTTTATTTTCACAATCCCCGAGTGTGCAGCGAGTCTGAAGTCTCCATGAAATGAAACCTTATAATGAGTCTTGCTTTAAGTCAAAATATTTTTATGCATCAGCTGCAGGTGGCATTGTTTGGACAGAGATCTGCCTCACTCTGCACTGTTGGATGAAATAAACACGTGTTCATAGACAAAGTGAGAATGCAATTGAAAACCATAATACTCTTTCTGGGAAAGAAGGATCCCTCGCATCCTTTTAGTTTGTGAGAAAAATAACAATTGCAACTGAATATGAGATGTTTGTGTCAAAGCCAAAACCCATAATGTTTCTTCCTGTAGTTCAGACTCAGTACTCCATAGCGCTAATGCAATCACACTTAATCACATCAGTAAACATTTTTGCAATGAATGAGTCGACCTCACAAAGTGACTTTAGGGTTTGGACATATTTGCTGTAAATTTCCATTCACATGTTTATGGTTTCACCTTTAGTATGAAGTTGAATAATTTCCCGCAGTGAAAGCAGTCCTACTAAAAACATGTACGTAAATGTACAGATGCACACGGACGACCTTCAACTACATTATTCATGAGGACATGTAGCTGTTGTTGCCAGGTTCAGTTTATATAATGACAAAAAATGTTAAAAATGCTCATCAGAATTTCCTAGAGCCAAAAGTGACGTCTTCAAAATAACTTCCTTTGTCCGACAAACAGTCCAAAAACCAGGAATCTTCATAAAGTAGCATAGATGAAAAAGAAAAACAGCAAGTCCTTACATTTAAGAAGCTGGAACCAGCAAATATTTGACATTTTTTGCTTGAAAAATGTCAAAATATTTGGCAATTAGTTTTCTTACGATCGACTGATTAATAAACAGAACAGAACAAAAGGTGTGATGCAGTGCCAGAGAAGGAGTATATGAACCCAGTTACACTTATACATACAGTACAGTACTCTACCTACCAGGACCTAAACACACAAGACCTCCAGGCCATTTCAGAGCAGGAGGGCCATCCAGGAACCTGAATAGCTCCAACACTTACATTATTACACTTTTTCTCAACTGCTAAGGTGGATTTCTTGATGTCGTGCTCCACTTCCCAAAACTCTAAACACAAATGCTTAACTGCACTCATCTTCACAAACCTCAAACATCCATGTCAAAACCAAACGCTCCACTCAAAGCCATATAATCTTGGAGCAAAACCAAACTTTGCCTTCAGACATCACACAAAAGCCACGGAGCTAAAACCAAGCCTTAACCCTCAAAATAAACAGCTGACCTTGAACCAAATTTTTACCCCCCTAAAATAAATAACCACACAACAACAGAGCTCTACTCTATGCGTGTTATCTCAGCAAGGTTTAAGTTTCTACCTTGCTTAGCGAATGGGGTGGAAACCATTTACGCGGGGCTATAAAAGGAGCGTAAAGCTGCTTGTTTGTTGCAGATGGAGGGCTTTGCGTACGCCTGCTGCACACTCTGGATAGCTCTGATATGTTTGTCGCTCCAGCTCCATCTTTTCTTAGCAGCGCTTGGATCTTTCCTTGACGCATGCAGAATGGCCACACTGCCTCCTCTATAGGCACACAATGGCATTACGGTCAGTGCAGCCATGATCCTATTGTCCACACCTGGCTGATCAAGGAATAATACGTATATGCACGCACACACATGCTTTACAGACTACTCCAACAATAGCCACATGCAGGGTCGTAAACACTGGTGGCTCTCTCAGCCTTTCTTACAAAACTCACACACACACACACACACACACACACACACACACACACACACACACACACACCCCTTTCAGCCACACAGCTCCAGTGTTGACACAGAGACATTGAGTGAGTGTTGCCGTTTGAGCAGTTTCTAGAAATTTCACAAATACCATTACGCAAAGGTCGCTGTGAGTATTTTAGTGAGGAAAGAGAGAGAGGACAGTGAATATGAATTTACTGAGTGAATATTGCATGTCCTCCTTTCCTCAGGTGGAGGACGACTGGAAGTACGTGGCCATGGTCATCGACAGGATCTTCCTGTGGGTTTTTGTGACCGTGTGTGTGCTGGGAACACTGGGACTCTTCCTCCAGCCCGTCATCAACTTCTTTAAATGAGACTCCCGTCTTTGTCCCGTCTCCTTTCTCTCTCTTTTTGTCTGCTCTCGTCCGTCTCTGCAACCCGCCTGAATTACTTTGGGAATTATCCCTCCTGCAGCTCTTTCACATCAAACACAGACTGTCTCCTTTCTCCTTTTCTGGCTTTCTGTCTCCTCTCTCTGTTTCATGCTTCTTCTCTGGGACTCCATCACTTCCAGCCCTCTGCTGCCTCTTTCCTCACACGACTTACCCTGATTTCCCCCATTTCTCATTCGCCTTGCTCTGTCAATTTGCACGCGATCCAGTCTCCTCCTCCCTGTTAATGTGTTTTCTGACATGATCATCACATCTGCTTTCCATTCCTTCCTTTTCTCCTCTCCCTGTGCCATGTTTTGACCTGCCACTGCCTCCTGTACAGCTTATTCTGAGTGTTTTACTGAAAATGTCCACTCAGTCATTGTTATGGTATGGTCTTATACAATGTTTAACATGATCAGGTAATGATTTAAGTAATTATCGCTATCATTACTGTAGAAGAACCCTCTTGAAATACAAATCACTGAGAAAGAAGAACCTGAATACCTTTGTGTGTTTTGCAGTCGCACGTTGTCATGTGAACCGGTGCAATAAAGACCAAACACTTTTGAGAAATGTGGTACAGTATGCCATCTAAAATTAAGAAAACAAGTTAAACACTTCAGTATTTCCAGACAGCTGGTAATGATATTAATGATGTTGTAATGTAAAGGTCTTTTCCTGTTGTCGACCTTTGTTTTTTTTCTTCTGTACAGACGTCTGTAAAATACAAGTGACTCATGCATGGCTGCTGAGACGGACACTGGCTCCACACACGATGTGATTCCCACATTGTTCACATTAAACATAATCATGCATCGCACAGGAACTCACAACATCACTGCAGACTTACTGTATAATGTATAGAAACACCTCGAATTGCACAATGTAGATTAAACTTGTAAAAAGACTTGAAAAGGCCAAACTGTCTCAATTTATTTCTATTAAGTTTTCAAGACGCTTGCAACCTCTCCCTGATGTACCCTGAGCCTTGCTGAGATTGGGCCTAGCACCCATAAAAGGGTTCAGAGGGTGCAGAAGCGGATGTAGATTATGGATTAAATTTCATACTTGTGTCTGTCTCGCATTGCCAAATCCACAGCTGTGTCAGTGCTGGAGAAAGGTCTGGCTGCACCAATTATCATTCTGCTACAGGGAAAACAAACTCTCTGGCTTGTGTTCATTTCTTTTAACCAAACACAATCGTCTTGGGCGGGGCTAAACCCAGGCTTATACGAACAGCCTACATCAGTTTCCCTGCTCCAACATACCTGATTCAAATGATCAGCTTGTCATCAAGCTCTGCTGAAGCCTGATAGTTGACGAGATAACATGCAGGACACTGGCCTACAGTGACTCTGGTGAGTCAGACTTCACTTGTGTTACTAAGATAGGGCAGAACTTGGGCAGATTAATCATTTTAATGCAAACAAATGGGAAACAAGAGGCTTACAGGATGTTGAGAAGAAATAAAAGTTCAATAATTGAGCGAAATCCAGAAAAACAGATTCACTGCAAAGAAACTATCTATCTACAAATGACAAAAAAATCATATAAAATGTAAAGCGCTTATTCTGAAAGCCTATTGAAAGAAGCCTGGAGGAACTTTTTACAAGTTTTTCATTTTCAAGTGTCGAGGAAAATGTTTCATACTGGACGACCTTGAGCCGTTCAGTATTTCAGTTAACAGCTGACCTATTGTGCCACGACAGTAAAACTCAAAGAACACTGCAACACATTTATCAATGTAAAGGCTTGAAGCTGTCCATTCAGTACCATACAGGCAATTCATAGGTTCTATAGTGTAGTGGTCATCACGTCTGCTTTACACGCAGAAGGTCCTGGGTTCAATCCCCAGTGGAGCCACAGATCTTTCTTGCATTCTCACTGCAGGCTACTTGGTTTAATTTAATGTACTGTATGTGTAACTTTGGGCAGCTGTGGCTCAGGGGTAGAGCCAGTATCTTGTTATCGGAAGGTAGCTGTTTCCTAACTCAGAGCCAATCTGATCAAATGCACAAGTATTGAGCCAGTATGATAAAAATATATTTATACAGAGCCATGATTTTTTTTAAATGTGGCAATATACAGCAGTCAGGAGAGACGCACTCATTTCTACTTGAATCTGACAGTTTCATTGCGCTTCGAGAGCATCTAATGCTATTTGCAAATACACAAAAGAGAGCACACTTTTGCACAGTCTTGCTTGTTTGAATCTCTATGAAAGAGCTGTGTTAGTAAGTGGAGGTTTTGTTAACAGTAGCACCAGTGCAGCTAACAGTGACAAACTTGTGACTGGAAAAATCCTCTGAGAAAACGTGTGTGAGCAGCTGAATGGTTATTGCTCAGTCACTCAAGACATTTCAGCACCAACTTCTGCAGCTGGGCCTCACAGTGACAAGACTGCACTTGCAGACGGCAGGTGGTCGTGATTTTGTATTAAGTATAACTCAATGAGCTTGTAGCCGCTGGTCAGTGAAAACAGAGAAAGATAGTGGGAGCCAAGTGTTGGATTTTTGGGAGGATGGTGGGAGAGATGAACACAGGGAAGTGATGAGAGAAAGGGGTGAGGTGACAGGGGAGGAGCTCCCAGAAGTGTTGGGTTCTGGTGAGTCATGCTATGCACGTCCCAAGTGCTCAAGATCAGGGACAAAAGTGCAAAGTCCAGAAGGTTCCCGTGATGAATTTAGTAGTTTTCAGGTTGGGCAGGAACCAGAGTTTGCGGTGCTACCTGAGGAAACAGTCGGGACACACAGTCACACGCTGGAGCACGTCGGGTGAATCAAAACTCCATGTGGCCGAAGCTGCATCTCCAAAGCAAAAGCACAGCAAAGCATTTTTCTTTGAAGCTCCTCTCTTTTTCAGACTTATCCCCCTTCCCCTCCCTCTATCAAAGGTCACGGGTGAGTCTGAATGTGCCTGTCAGCGCTGACACACACACACACACACACACACACACACACACACACACACACTGAAGGTCCAGGGTGGTGAAGGCACAGCGCTCTCCCCCTCCAGTCAGATTTGAGTGTGACTCTGGCTTTGAATTGGCCCACCCTGTGGCTCCCAACAACCACTCACATTTAATCCTTACTCGCATGTTTCTGTGTGTGCATGTGCATGTGTGTGTGTGTGTGTGTGTGTGTGTGTGTGTGTGTTCAAGAGGGGAAGATTACAAATGTCACCTGAGGAAATGAGAGAGAGAGAGAGGGTGAGATAGCGACAGAGTGTGTGTGCATGTTTATGTGAGTTACGAGTCCATATGTGCACTCAGCAGCCTGGATCTGGCTACATGCGGATTATGGGATGGGATGGAGTCTAGTTATAAATATGGAGATGCGGCAGCAGCAGCCGTACACACATTCACACATAGTATCCCATCAGTCTCAGTCTGCTGCCTGACAGGGTCACATCAGCGCCCGGCTGCCACAGAATGAAGAGATCAGCCAATGAACCAGCGACTCCAGCTATATTTGGACAGTATTCGTGTGATGCCTGCACATTCTCCTAACTGGATCCCCCTCGAAATATTGAGTTGCCCTTCAAACTTTTAACATTGGATTTGAATGGCAAACAAGCCTGACAATGTTTTGTTATATATACTGCAGTCGTTTTAAAATCAAACACAAATGTTTAATAATTTGATAAAGACACATAAAGTGGCCGCCTCTAGAAAGCTGCAGACTCTCTAATCTGAATTTGTAATGGTGTAAGTCTGATATTTTTAAAGCGGAGGATCTTTCTTGAATGATTGGAGTGGCAGTCGGAGCTACGCAGAGCACAGCAAAGCTCCGGGTGCTAAATTGAGGGATAATACATTATTAAGCCAGCCACATGGATGAATATTTTACATGATTCTTCACTGTTGACGCCGACTGTTAGCATCCGGCTCCTAGATAGCGGGACCCTCAGGATGACGGACTCTTCACAGCGTGTGTGTCTGGTTTCTGTGATCAAACTTATTCAAAATTAAATGATAATTCTGTTACATGCATTTTAAAAAAAAAACAAAAAAAAAAACGCCTCGCCCCTTGTGTCCTTCTCCTCTCCGGCTTCGGGGGAAACCGTCCACCAAGAGGCCGTGCTACGATGAGGGGACATCTGCAGTGGAACACTAGAGCATGCTGGGAAAACTCGGGTTGCAGGGTGAGATGGGGGCACACTGCAGAAGGGTGGATGGTGAATTAGGGTAGTCTCTAGTGTCGTCGGGAGCAGAACTTTACGTGCCCGCGGCCAGTCGACCGTGGATAAGTAAAAGAGACTCTCCTCTAAATAATTCATTCCAATGGGAGCCTACTGAACACATGCACACACACATGCAGGGTCCTCTCGTACACATAAATGGTTGCCTCTCCAAGTAGAGTCTGCACACACACACAGACACACACAGACACACATGCTCACAGAGAAAGAGCATGCTTCTAATTTTACTCTCTGATGAATATTTATAGATGGATGAAGAAACATTGTCTCAGAATTAGGAAAGGAGATTTTGGTGGAGCAACAAAAATGCTTCTGGCACTTTCTGGGGCTTGAGAGGAAACATCGCAGACAGTCAATGTTTAAGTTGTAGAGAAAAACATACTGCACCTCGATAGATAAAGAAGCGATACGCATGTCCTTTTTTTTTTACTGGAATATATCTTGTCATCTTCGCGTGACCTGCACTGTTCGAACACGACTTGCAGCTGGAAGCGTTGCACCCTAAAAAAAGCTGCATGTTGTTTATTCCGTGTCGCTGATGCATCGTTCACATCGAGTTACTCAGAGCTGTTTTTTTGATATGCTGGGAGATCAGGAAAATGCAAAATAGAACTGGAGGAAGAAATGAAACTTAGACACGTACTATGTAACCTGCTTCTTATTACTACACCGTCGTGGAAGCTTGCAAACTCATGCAGAGCTGGAGCCTTGGTGTTGGTAAGGAGATCGACTGCCTGCTGAGAACTGAGGCAATTAAAGAAAAAAACAAGCAGACAAGCTCCGTCTAACACACACGAGTTAAAATATTTGACACAGAGTAGGGAAACAGGGAGAAGAGGAGGAAAGAAGAAAGACAGGATGGTTAAACGGACTGCTCGCTGGTGAATAAAATCCATCTCATCACTTATGCACATGACACCACCCTCATGCCTGTACAGTAAATATGAAGCCACAGCGAGAAGCCGATTAGCTTAGTTTAGCATAAAGAGTAGGAACAGTAACACAGCCCGTCACTGCCCCCGTCCAAATGTAAAAACTCACCTGCCAGCTCTCAAGCTCACTTAAAGAGTTTGAAGTAATTCTGTCTTATGTCCTTGTGTGTCATGTTTTACTTTCCACTTCTGTCTTTGTCTATTTTCCCGCTTTTTTTCTGTGTACACCATCGTTGCATTTGTTCATAAGCTCTGTAAGAGTTATAGCCTGTCCTTCTTTCTTTTGGATGTCAGTCTTTGGACATTAGCTTATCGTTAAAGAGTACTGACACTAAAGTCATGCAACCGCGATGTAGCTCCTTCATACCCTGACATTAGCTTTTAACTCCTGGTCATGCATTTAAGATTCAAAAATCCCAAGAGTTGCGTCCATTTGTGAAGATTATCTTGCTGAACAAAAAGCATTAGAGTTTCACAAACTTGTGTTTGCCACAGAGATTATTTTCAAAGATACATTATTCCTGCAGGACTCCATTAACATGTTTTTTCTGTATCTTGTATGTTTAACCTGTCAAGAAACCAAAGTGTACAAATGTCACTGTGTGCAGAAACTTTCTCTGTGTTTGCTGGTTGCTTGTCAGTGTCACAGTGATGATGTGACTCTGTGCTTTATGCTATGCTAAGCTAATCTGCTTCATATTTGGAGATACCCAAAAGGGGGACACGACCACAAGCTTGAATTCCTGTTTAAATTCGAGCCAATGAGAGAAACTGGCAGTGGAATGTGATTTTCTTTAGCTGGCAGACTGACAGAGTGTTCGTTAGCAGAGTTGCCGCACTACTTTTTGTGTCTCCCACAGGAATTGCTCTTGAGAAAATTTCATGTAATTGTCCCCTCCGAAGTTGACATCAGATTTTCGCTCCTGCTGTAGAGCTTCATGAACCCTCAGGACGTGGGATCGACGGAGCTCTGTCAGCATTAGATCAGCACCCTGGACAGCGACAGCACAGATCAGTCCTGGCGCTCGACAGCAGCAGGAACACAGAAGGGAGCAGAACCCTGAAATCTCACATTACCTGAGAGCGCTGTGACACAACGTCTGCTGCCCATCAGCGACTGTCTCTTTGGATTACAACTGAAGCAGGGAGGCAGTGTGAGGACAGAAACTGCACGTCAACAAAGTCTCCACTTCACACCTTCTGCTGAGTCGCTAGAGAGACATTTGTGAATACAACAACCCTGAGGGATTTTCTGGCACAGTCCTGTGTGTGTCTGTGTGTGTGTGTGTGTGTGTGTGTGTGTGAGAGAGATGCCCTTCTGGTACCGAACCACACCATAAACAATATCTTTCTAAACTTGAAGTTATGAGATCTGGTTAAACAAACTTCCTAAAAAGGACACTTAATTGTTGCTAAACTATACAGGATGTCTGCACCAAACTCTCACAAATTGTTTTCTAAATGTTTTAGCGTGTTTTTAAAATGATGCTCTGCTGAAAATGTATTAAATACTTGCGGGAGGGTAAAGGTTGGAATGTTTCCTCTTGGAGAAGGACGCTACAGGCAGAATGTGACATTTTCTCAAGCCTCAGCCGTCCATCCATGTGCCCAGTATGTTGCAACAGTTTTTCCAACATTTTTAGGAGCCAAGGAGACTTCATGGTTGATGATTTTTTTTCTTTCTACATTTTAGATGTATGTTATAAAAACAAGACTAAAAACAAAAGGGATTGAACCCCAGCGTTTTTGGATGAAGAAACAAAGACAAGGTTGGTGGAAATCAAGTGATCTTCATTTTTGAACAACATGTTTGATTTTAGAGGCCAGAACGACTGTGTCATGCTGAGAAGAAAGAAGGTGGACCCAAATGCATGAGACAGCAGGCAGGAATATTAATGGATAATTTTTTTTTTTTCACAAGCAATGGCAGGAACAGGGAAATACAACGACAGGAACAGAAAAAGACAACGGCAGGAACAGGGAAACACAACAGCAGGGACAGGGAAACAACAGCAGGAAAAGGGAAACACAACAGCAGGATGAGGGAAACAATGTCAGGAAAAGAGAAACACAGCAGCAGGAAAGGGGAAACAACAGCAGGAAAAGGAAAACACAACGGCAGGAACAGGGAAACCCAATGGTAGGAACTGGAAAACACGCCGGCAGGAACAGGGAACACAATGGCAGGAAGAGGGAAACACAAAGGATGACTCCACAAAAACTGAACTACAAAACTGGACTTAAATACAGACTGAACTAACAAGGGGATGAGATGCAGGTGGAGAGAGGTGGAGAAACACAGGTGGGGTAATGAGTGGAAAAGCACAAAGGAGATGTTGTGCAGGTGATGAAGGAAAGCAGACTGCACAAGAACACAAGAAAACAGGAGGGAAAAGACAACACATAAACCCAGAAAACACATAAAAGTGACCTCTTTTGCATTTGCTGTTAATACGTATGGATGACAAATTACAATTACGTCATTCATCTGTCCGTATGCGCTGTATGTTAGGAACCAGGCCGAGGATGGAAACACAATGCGAAGTCTTCTTCAAGACTTTTCTGATGCCATCGCTCAGGCTTCATGTGACACACTGCATATGTGTGTGCATGACAGAAGGTTCCTCATTATCTGTCTGTCATGTCCAGAGGCAATTGAAGGTTACACAACATTTCTGTGACTCTAGATGAGAAATGGAGACTGATTTCTCCTGAGACAGCAAGTGCAGTGAACTCCTCACACAGACACACACACACACACACACACACACACACACACACACACACAGCCGTCCTCTCTGTTGACAGCCCAGGGTGCAAAGCCCGGAGGAGCAACCACATCACTGGAACACGCACACATACATCCATACAGTACATACATGCCTATATACAGTGATGCAGACCCACACACACACAGACACACTCGCAAATACACAGCGCGTGCAGGCCGATAAAACAGACGGAGACAAAAATATTCAAATGGAGATTTACATACAGGTGGACAGTCACACTTTTGCATACGTGCACATCACAAATAACACAAATAAATACAAAGAGACACTCATGCATATATGCACAAATACAGATGAGACACACACACACACACATGCACACAGAAGCACAGCTGACTCACATCTGACGACAACATCTTTGGTGAGCCGGAGTTCAATCACTCACTGACACACACACACACACACACACACGATACACAGACACACAATACAAATATGTGGGGCTAAAAATTTATGTCATACCCCATGGGAGGCATTATCAATTATGCCTCTCATGGGTCTCATTCACAGCACATATGTACATACATTAAATGCTAGAGGGCACAATTATATCATATACATCAACATAGCCGCTGTCAGGGGTCTTGACTGCTGCCTGAAAGACCAATCAAGTAAGTCAAGATGACGTTTGCATTTGAACCTGACTAGTTTTGGCTACATTATTTATTACAAATAATGTTATAACAAGACGAAGAGTTTTGTGAGGCTTCACTGTGGCGCTCTGAGCTAAATGTAAAGGGCAACAACATGCTTATAATGTTAATGTCACTGTAACATCATGATGTTTAGCAGCACCAAACACAAAGTACAGATGATTTGAATGGGAATGTCTTTAGATTTTCAGGTATTTGGTCATGAACAACCTTTTGACCTGGTGATTGTCCAAAAGAAAAAAAAGCAGCGTTAACCACTTGAAATACTTAGTGAAGCAAGAGCTGTATTGTTACACACACACACCATTATTATTTTACGTTGCTGTTGCTCATGATTATGGCTCCTTAGTCATCCCTGCAGTGCGTTATCTGCAGGAGACAGCATTGTAACTCTGCCTGACAGGCTTGAGTTTCAAACAATCAGAGGCCTTTTTTTCTTCGTATCACGTCAGTCACACGAGAACAAAACAAGACCAAGAGTGGGACGTCTTGATTCAAGTATCATGTTAGTGGTCAATGAATATTTTGTGTGTGTGCGTCTGCTGAGTGAGAAAGCTCAGTTTGCCTCCACACTGGAGGCTGACGCTAAAGGTCATCCATCCTGGATGCACTGAGTGGCAACTTTCTCTTAATCCCTTACTTTCCTTTTCCTTTCTTCATGCCTTTGTAACTTTTTCTTCTCTGATCTGCTCAGAATCTTTCCATCTGTTTTGCTCTGTGGATCTTTGGTACTTTATGATGTTTGAAATATCAAATAAATGACCTCTTGCATTATTGATTAGTGGGGAACTTTGCGTCAGATCACTTAATAGTTTGCATCCTCTAAAAGCTCCTCAGGTTTCCATCGAAAGCTAACAAGGTTATCAGGTTTTCACTTAAAGTGCTGGTGGTAGCATTAGTGGGCTAATAGCATTAGCACGTGTGAGCCCAGTGACTTTGTGTTTCTCTTTGAAGCTTGTGTGAGATTTGATTCCCTTTGCCGCCTTTATCGCCACTTTTTTAAACTCCTTCAAATAACAAACAGATTAAGATTAAACCCGTGGGCCTCCTGAGACAGGACTGTTTCCTCTTATTTATTTATTTAATATTCCTGCGCCAAGCCAAATTATGCAGACTTTAATTATGAGCTCAAGAAAACCAAAACAACACACACAAGTTGTAGCATTTGGTAAACACACACACACACACACACACAGATGCAGGAAATGTGCTCTCTCTTCACTTTCCGTCTTCTCACACACACATTAGCTAACACATAAACATGCTCGCACACTGTGCAGCTGCCCACAGTCGTCTGGGAAGGGACCGGCAGGTTTCCAGCCCGCGAGAATTTATGTTTCCGAATGATTAGAAGCGAGGCGGACGGGACGATCTCGGAGGCAGCAGCTGCCCGCCCCACGGCTCCAAGTGGAGCAGAAAATCAGGATAATTTCATTGTGATAATCAGCCTCCCGTTATCCCCGTCACTTCAACTCATGGAGGAGGAAAAGAGGGGAACACAAGGTGGGGGAGGGAGGGTGTGACAGAGAGAGGGGGGAGACAGAAAGAGAGGAGGGTGAGGAAGGAATAAAAATATAAAAGAGGAAAATTTGTGCTTCATGGCTGGTTAGCTGCAGAATATATGCACGTGTGTGTGTGAGAGTGTGTTGGAGTCCTGTGTGCCTATGTTGAGTGTATTCCATGTCTGACTTCCCTGACTTTTGAGGACCGTTATCCAAAATCACAAAATCGAAACCGTAATTTGACAACCCTTCAGCACACTATCTTTCCTTCTTGCTGTTTCGTCCACAGTTTTATGTTAGCAGCAGGTGAGCGACCGGTCCTGCAGTTTGCTTGGCTAAGGGAGCCAACAGTTACTGAAGCTGATAGCTTACAGCCGAGCTAAACACACAGCAGGACAGAGAGTTTCTGTTTAGAGGAACGTGAAGCAATTAAAAGAAGAACAGCAGTTTAATGTGACGACACAACAGATGTTTTCTATAAATAACAAAACGAATAATACATTCAAGCAATGGGTAGCGCCCCCTAGAGACCCGGAGTTCTTCCGTTGGGGCAACTGGACACGCAGCATTTTTCCGTTGCATGTGTTTTCAGGGTTTGTCGTGTCTGTATTTGCAAGTTTTTCCTAATGGGAGTGTTTTGGGCTGTTGCAGCGTTAACCTAAACCTGAAAAAAAAAAAAAAAAATCCATACTATCAATGATTTTCTTCATCCGTGAGTTAGAACTTGCTCCTGATGTTTTCGAGGTGTGTGTGTTAGCTTGTTACCTTGCTAAAAACAAGTATTTTGGAGAGTTATTTCCCTTTATACAAGAAGCTGCCAAATCTGAGGACAATAAACTGTCGATCCCATCTATTTCCATCAGCAGCTTATTTCTCACCTCAGCTAAACATTTTCCACACTCCGTTGGAAGTCAGCTGGCGGCACAGTACAGATTTCTCAGCACGCAGTTCTTTGTCGCAAGTGTTGTTGTTCTCAGCTGTGATTTACTGTATAAACCACCGCTACCGTCGCCATCAGTGTGTGTCTGTGTGGGGGGATGTTAATGACTTTATGTTGCTCTTAGCTCTCTTTTTCACACTTTCATTCTCGTTTCTTTCCATCTCTCTTTCTTGGTGCGTGAATCAGTCCTTCTGTTGTCGTTTGCTTGTCCTTTATGCAGATTGCTGCAGTGCTACTCATGTATAGTCTGTGTTTGTCTTTTTCCTGTTCTTTCCATTTTGCTCTTTCTTGCGAGAGAGCTGATAAAATTCCCAATAGCTTTACAAAATGATCAAAGTGTTATATAACTGATGATTTATAGTAATTTCTATCTGTCTTCAGTTTGTTCCTCTCTGAACCAGCGCTGCAGCATTCGGTCACTCCACCTTCTGCGCTGACAACAACACCTCACGAATAGATACACTCAGGTCTTTGACGGTGTTCCCATGAGGCTGTGCAACCTGTGCTGGTCACCGCTCTCACATTTGCTCCATCTGTAGATACATGAACACAGACAGAGAAACACATTCAATTGCCCTTACACCTGACTGTCTGCCACTGGAAACATCTGGCTGTGAGACATGTCAGGGTGTGCACTGTCTGAGAAACTGTCCGTCACGGCAGCTGATGCAGTGATGGGACACAACATGGAGACACCTACGCAGAAGTGTGTGTTTCACGCTGTGTGGGCATGTGCAAGGTGAATTGTGCATGCCTGATTACATTTTTCCAAGGCCAGCTCTGACATCAATGCTTATTGTACTGAACTAATATGTTTAAATGTTACTTAAAACATACATGTAGGAAAAAATAGCTGATCCTGATCCTTCATAACCTCTTTATCATGTTAGTTGAGGTTCATATGAACATAATTTTTTATATATTAGTCGTGGTGAGAGGGTTTTTATATAGACAGTCTGCTGCGAGGAGCTGGAATGACTTCTGGAGGGTGTGAAGGCTCCGGTGTGTACAGACCTGATAGAGGACTATGTGGTGGATGTTATTTTTCCTGCGTGGTTGTTGATCCAAGTAGGTTTTTTTAACTCCATGAACACAGTCAGTAACAGCAAATATGATTATAGCCAAAGAAGAAGAAGCCACTCCAGGCCTATTGAATGACTGTCATGATTGATAAGGTGGTAAAACAAAAAAAATAATGCATATGAACCTTGATAATGTCGCTATAAATCTGACACAGTGAGACACTTGAGCTTGACCGTGACTTTAAATTAGATTACCAGGCTACAGTCAGTTTCCATCACATGCCTGTTACGTAATCTCTAAATCATAGATTAAAGTTATCTTAGCTGTTTCCTGTTCCACTCAAAAATATGTTTGCTTATTGTTGCTCCACTGAGATATTTGCGCTTCACTGTGCAGAATGATGTGTGCATCTTACTCCTTTACACATGCACTTTTGAAATGAACATTATTTAATATTTAGAGTATTACTATGCCTCCACTCGTGTCTGGAGGGGATCTTTACACATCAGAAAAGGCCTGTGCTGTCATAATATTAACATGATGTCCCGGGTTAGTGTTGTCATTAGCGCTCTCCAGTGGAGGAGCAGCGACACTGACATGCACATCCATCCATCCATCCATCGCTTTGATTGAGACACACAGCTGAACCCCTCAACATCTGCCCTCTGTCACTGGGGGACATGGAGCCCTCTACTGGGAATAAGTTAATGTATGTTTCATGACATTCAGCTTTTGTGACACAATAACTGAATTACAACACATCACGATTCTATTAAAAAGGAAACAAAACCAATGTCTTGTTGACAGCTCCTCTAGGAGCTTTGGAAAATGCGTAAATGTCACAATGTCCATCCATGAGTAACATAAATATAATAAAACGAGACAAATAAATGAGATAAAAAATTTTACTTTCCAGCTTCTGAACTCAGCCCAACCCAGGCATCCCTCCCTCCTCCTCCTCCTTCCTCCTCCCACCTCCTCCTCCTCCTCCTGAGAGCCGCTCCGCTGCCCGCCGCTCCCCGTGACGCCTCTACCGGAGTCACAGCACACGGACACCGGCCACACGCACCCTCACACCGGCTCCCTGCTCCGTGTGAGACCGCAGCAGAGGGCTTGTGCGTTTTTTCCCCGCCTGGTATTGAGAACTACTGATGGGAGCCTCGGTGCCATCTCGGTGCGCGCACAGTGATCCTCTCCAGCTGAACAGCCCATAGTGAGCGCAGGCTGCAGGAGCGCTCGGTCGGACCGGGAGGAAACATGAAGTTGACGGTCGTCCTCCTCCTCCTCTTGTCGGCGTCCTGCCCGGTGTTCCTCGCCGATATCACCGGTAAGAAAACTCTGATATGTTTTTTTTCTACATATCACATCCCATCGTTTCATTGTGGGGAACAGGCGCTCCACAGACAGACCATGTGGTGCAACGTTCATGTCTGACTAAGACTGAAATCAGCTCCAGGAACAACCTCTGATGACCTTGTTATCCAAAAAGTTCAACTGCTTATCCAAAAACTACTGTATTATTGTAACTCTACAGCAATTTGTTGTTTATTACTTCCCCTGTAATCCTTTCATGCCCGTTACTTTCTGGTAGAAACTAATGCAATTCAGTCTTAGGATGAAGATTTAAAGGGTTAACTTGAAGCTGCACTAAAATAAAATAAAAATCTGAATTTTAATATTTGCAGTGTTACTGTAATAACACAAACTCCATAAGTGAATAAACAAGCTGTTCTCAGAGGAAATAATGTCCCCAGAACACTGGATCTAGAAAGGTGGCAGGGTCCGCCACATATAAACAAAGTCAAACAGCATGAAATTGTGTTGTTGTTTAAGCTCAGTTTGTATATTCAGTTTATTAATTCATGAAAACAAAGAGAGTTTGTTTAGACACAGAGAAATCAGTAAATGATTGGAATATCCTCCCCAAATCTACGTAATGCACCTTTAAGGATTTTAAGGACAGGAAAGCAAATAGAAACATAAGTAACTAAACTAATTAGATGTTATTGGGGTTATTCCTGCGCTGCTGCATCATCCAAATGAGATTTTAAGCAGCACATCAGATCAGCAATAGCACTGTTTGTCCTGAAGTCCGCGGGTCATGGGGACAAACAGAACCGGAACGCAGGTGTTGGATATCAGTGTCGCTCTCAGCACCTCTCAATGAGAGTCCTTGAAAGCACAGACAGAGGTGATCCAGCGAGATTAAAAATACCTCGTAACTGATTACAGTAGGTGGTTTTATGTTCACACAGATGTGAAGCCAGAGGTGAAACAACAACACACTCGTCCTCACCACACACACGAGCTCCTGCACTTGACGTCCCCTGTGTTTGACATTACAGCTGTCTCTTGTCAATATTACTGTCTCTGTTCCCCCAGAGACCTCATGTCGCCACAGGCAGACTGATGATGATGATGCTGACTGCCCGGCTTCCGGACACAGCTATATTATCTCTGTCCCCTCCCCCTCCATTTGTTACTCAGTGCAGAGCTGCATCGTTCACTCATCAGTGTCTGTTGTAGTGTCACAGCTGGAAGTTATGGTTCTTATGTGGCTTCTTATGGATGAAGATTAGCTGGATTTGGAGGGAAACAGCTTGTTTTAGACTCTTTTGTTTGCTCATTTTCTTTTCTTTGGCAGCTGAGTTAGTGTCCATACTGCTTTCAAGGTTTTCCATCCATCCGTCCATTGTCTTCCTCTTATCTGGGGTCTGGTTGCGGTGGCAACAGGCTTAGCAGGGTTTTCCAGATGTCCTTCTCCCCAGCAACTATACTGCTTTCAAGGTTTTAGCCATCTTTCCTTTTTGTTAAATCTCTCTCGAATGTCACCTCATGAGGAGCAAGAAAGGTGCTGCCGCCAACCCAATTGTAGTTAACATTCAGACTGTACGTTTCCGAATGTAGCCCGACATTCAAGGACCGACTTAAATGAAAGAAGCACCACACGCATGTTTAAAGGTAGTTAGAGTTTAGCAAAAATAGACCCAAACGTGAGACACAGAGAGGCAAAAAAAACAAAAAACAAAAGGAGAGCTTCATTAACAAAGCTTAAATCCCCCCAAAATCTAAAGTATAAGCATAAAAAAGCAAAACTGGTGAAAAATACAAAAACTTTGAAAGCCACAGAGGACACACAAGGAACAGACACAGGAACTGAGAAAATCCAGCACAGACTGAGGGGAAACACTGAGTTAAGTACACAGTGACTGATTAACTAACGAAACACAGGTGTACACAGAAAAGGGGCAGGAAAAAGACACATGAGGAGGAAACCTACAAAATAAAACAGGAAATGACTGAACTAAAAAACCAAACCATGACAAGGATGTTTCAAAGAAAATTCATGACAAAAGGGTACTCAACATGAGTAAGTATTGTAACAGTTGTTGATCCACATGTCTTCTCTTTGTTCCAGGTCAAAGTGAGTTTGTGTCCTTGGCGGAGATGGAGGACCTTCTGCTGAGGAACCTTTTCCAAGGCTACCAGCGCTGGGTCAGGCCCATCCAGCACTCCAACGGCACGATTAAAGTACGCTTCGGACTGAAGATCTCGCAGCTGGTTGATGTGGTAAGAATGCACCTGAAATCACAAACACACATCCACTTATGTGTTCATGACCAGATTTATTGTCTTATACTCCCAACCCTTACACCGATTGCACCTACACATCTCAGCCTTTTTCTTTACCTTAATCTAAACCAAATCCTAACGATGTCTCCAGAATCACTCGTGACCCCACTCGTGAAGAAGTCATTCACACGGGCATCAGGCTTTATGTCACCTGTGTCATCATGTATTAAAAATATGTTGCTGGATATAAGAATGTAACAGCTTCAGGGACCAGATATAGAATATGAACGTGACAAACACAGCAGGAAAAACATTTCCTCTAGTCTCGAAGCTACTTAACGGGAAACACAGTTTGACATTAAAGGGGTTAAACCCAACACTTTAATCCTATAAGGAAAAGAGATGGCTGGTTGCTCTATATGACCCAACGGAGATCAAAAATGTGTCGGGTGCCCCTGAAAAACAGGGATAAAAAACCAGAGAGGCACTCCAAATGTAAGAACACGTCATACATGAGGGAAGAAACTAAAATGCCTTAATTGTAGTGGCTGAATCATCAAGAAAGCTGCCTACTCTTTTAAAGATTTGGCCGGCCCACTACAATAAACTCTTTTTAATAATTCCACCTTTCTTATATTGTATTATTCATTGATTGCCTTCTTGTGTGATGTACTTTAATCCTATATTTAATATCAACATGACTCACATTTTAAAGGCTAAGTCTGGAGATATTCCTCATTGTTCTTATTGTCAATAAAACACATGATAAGAGCCAAACCAACAATGAATAAATCCGTCTAGCCAGTATTATCTGCGTAGTCAAAGCGTGTTTGTGTATTCCTTTGTGCCACAGAGCTCAGTTCTTGTTGCACTGGGCGTCAATATCAGTCCGTTTTTCAACATTTTCTTTCGTTTCTCGGGGAATAATGCATGGATCATGGATCTTGATGACAAAAATGAATTGTATTTAGGAGGCTAGTATCTATGAGGGAGTACAATTTGATGCAGATCCTACACTGGGTGAGTTTCAATTATGATTATGCAGTTATGGGTGGTTTAAAATGGGGCCTGTTGGGCCTCTGCGGAGGTATGCACTCTACTGAGTACCTTTCTAGTTACAAACCACCAGAAAAAAAACAACATAAAATGGCTCCATAGAGCTCTGATTTGAAATTGTGTTGTTTACATCCTCTATATGCAGTCGAGCTTGTGACTTCAGACAGTATGTGTGCTAACAGTTTGAGCTTAGCAGCAACAGTTAAGTTTTCGGCTTGAAAAAGAGTGTAAATAACATATTTTGTGTGAACTGTTACTCTAACCGCAAAAGAAACTTGCCAGCCTCAAGTGGCCCTATAAAAATCCTTCTATCAAAAGTCAAAAGAGAGTGAGAATGAGACATGAAAGTCCAACATCTGTGAGCCACATTGTACAGTATGTGGTCGTTTCTTCCTTTATTCTTCCGTCTCAGCAGAGCAGCGTCTCTGTCCGTGGTGCTGAAACCAAACAGGCCGGTGGCAGCTTCACAGTGTGGAGCTTTTTTTCCTCGGTCCTGAAATAGATCTGGAACACTCTCTTCATATCTACAAACACACAGCCTCTCTCTGGAGTGTTCCTTTAATATTTCAGAGGCTGGGCTGTGATAGGTTGAGATGGTTTAGGTGTTCGAGAGGAGAAAACGGAGGATGCTAATGGAGGAGCCACTCTTCTCGGCTTGAAATATTCATCGCAAACCAGTTTGGATTCAAGTCTTCGGGTCCTTCCGCCTACCACTCCTGCTCGGCGAAGACAATAAGTGATGAATTAAACAAAGCCCCTCTAATGGGTCTGCAGAGAGGAAAGATTTAGGTTGATGATCTGTTGGATTTTGACGAGGAAAGCTAGGCAGAGGCACAGCAGCTTGGTTACACTATGAGCGTCCCTCGAGCCTCCGTGGGCTGCTGCATGGCTCTGTATTAGATTATGGTTCACCTCTGCTCTATGTGATCTCCAAAACATCCAACTCGGTTTGACAGCTCAGGCCTGGTCTGGATACGCTGAACAGCAACATCTTCGTATATTGCTCAGCCAGATTTATTTCTCTCCCAGTCTGCCCCTTATTATTCAATCTTGCCTCCACTGATGTGTAAATAAACCTGTGTTAACCACTCTCCATCCCTCTATTCCTGTCTTCATCTATTTACTTCTCACTGCATTCATATTGCTCCTTCTTGGTTCACTGCACCCACCTCTGGTTTCATGTTTCTCCGTCTTGTTTGCCAAGGAAGTGGCAGAGACAGGTAAATGAGACGCGGTCTGATTTCTTGGAAAAGGAAAAAAATGATTTAGTTTCTCGTCTTGTCCGCTAATCAAATCTAACGTCATGATGGAAGAACCCAGATCAGAAATAGTCAGGCTGTAAACAAGTCACATCACATAAAACCCCCAAAAATGCAGTATATTTCCTTGCTTCTTGTTAGTAGAGATAAATGTGTTCACGTGGAGATAGCTGATATTGTTGATTCAGATGATCTTAAACCACCAATATCTGCCTGTCGTGGATGTTGACGTATATCCGATAACCTACACTGTTCTCGTGCTTCTGGCTTCTTATCTCTCTCAAATATCTTTGTCTGTTTTAGGATGAGAAGAACCAGCTAATGACGACTAACGTTTGGCTGTGGCAGGTGAGCAAAACACAAATATGAACTGAGGCTGTATGGATACAATCTGTTTGTATTCTCATGTCTTTTACAGAAATACAGATATCAATTTAAACACAACTTAAGTTCAGCACAAGTTCTGGATGAACTCCGGTTTCCTGTTACATCTGAGAAATGTTTATATTAGGGATGGGCGACCAGAATCTTTCACCACAGTACATGCGGTAATGGTTTATTTCACAGTCAACAGTTGTTGTTGTGTTAATTCAATGAGGAAATGGTTTAAAATAACCACATCGTACTGTACTTCATGTGGATCCTGTCCTCATCAGAATAAAAGCAGCTTATTACGACCCCGTATTTATGTTTGTTATAAGGCAGCGACCTCTAGTGGCTTTAGTTATCTGGAGGAGGTCGGGGATTGACGGTTGAGCAGAACAGACACAGGATTCAGAAGGCCATTGTTTGTATCCAGCGTGAAACCAGAGGTCAACGATGAGTTCTTTAAAGGTGCACTACGCAGTTTTCGGGAAGAAATTTTAATCAGAAGAGAAAGATCTTCATGAACTGACATTTTTATACGTAAACAAATTAAATAAACAAACTGTCTTCGCTTTCATGACTGAATAAACTGATTAAACAAACTGACCTTAAAGGACAACACAATTTCACACTGTTATACTTTGTTTATATTTGGCGGACCCTGCCACCTTTCTAGCTTCAAACGGTGTTGAACAGCTTGTTTATTCAGTTATGGAAGTTTGTATTAGACTACATAGTGCCCCTTTAACTTACTGATGTGATGAAATAACGTCACCAACAGTAGCTATTACGTTAGGTGATAAAGTTGTAAGAAGGTCTGCTGCCCAAATCATGTTGAGAGGCAGCTGGATTTCCAAGATCACATGAGAATCCTGCCCTTATTTATAACCTCGCCTGCCCAGAATACACTGCAGAGACACTAAGAGATAGCTCCTGTGATGGACACCAAACTGGACACCTTCATATAGAGATATAAACCACCTTATCACCTGACCCTCAGGTTTTTGGAAAACATTCTCCAATAACATTAACTTGGCATATTTATTACAACCTTTATTCCCTTATAAACAAGCCTTATGAAAAGTTTGTTTACTTTAGTGTTTATTTGTTGTTTTTTATATTATAAGTTCAATCAGAAAAGCAGACACATATGGGAGACATAGGAAACACTGGTGGATGTGATCCAAGTCCAGGGACAGAGAACTTATTAAAAGACGCCTCACATTTTTTTAGCTTATAAATGCAAACAAACACTATATGGCATTGCTTAGTGCTGTGTAGGTTTAATAAGACTTCATCCTGTGTCCTGTGTTTATTCTGAGCAGGAGTGGATCGATAACAAGCTGCGATGGAATCCAGAGAAATACGGAGGAATCACTTCGATCAGAGTTCCCTCTGAAAATATCTGGCTCCCGGACATCGTCCTGTATGAGAAGTAAGACACATCTGACAGGAACAGACTGATAGACCTTCATGTAAAACTTAAATTACTAAGAAACTGCCTTTTTTCTCAATGTTTCTTCAGTGCTGATGGGCGGTTTGAGGGCTCCCTGATGACCAAAGCCATTGTCAGGTACAATGGTGCCATCACCTGGACGCCCCCTGCCAGTTACAAATCAGCCTGCACTATGGATGTCACCTTCTTCCCCTTCGACCGCCAGAACTGCACCATGAAATTTGGCTCCTGGACATACGACGGGAACATGGTGGACCTGATTCTGATAGACACCCATGTCGATCGGAAGGACTTTTTCGATAACGGGGAGTGGGAGATCCTCAGTGCCACCGGTGCCAGAGGGACCAGGAGGGACGGCATGTATTCGTACCCCTTCCTCACGTATTCCTTCATTCTGAAGAGGTTGCCGTTGTTCTACACCCTCTTCCTCATCATCCCTTGTTTGGGTTTGTCCTTCCTGACTGTCCTGGTGTTTTACCTTCCCTCAGACGAAGGAGAGAAGCTGTCACTGTCTACCTCTGTCCTCGTGTCGCTCACTGTGTTCCTCCTGGTCATAGAAGAAATCATCCCCTCCTCCTCCAAGGTGATCCCACTCATCGGAGAGTACCTGCTCTTCATCATGATCTTTGTCACGCTCTCAATCATCGTCACCGTCTTCGTCATCAACGTGCACCACCGCTCGTCAGCCACCTACCACCCCATGTCGCCGTGGGTTCGTAATCTCTTCCTCCAGAAACTGCCCAGGTTGCTCTGCATGCGTGGACACACCGACCGCTACCACTACCCAGAGCTGGCCCCTGAAAGCCCTGAGCTGAAGACTCGCTCTGGAGGTCGGAGAGGAGGCGGGAAGGCGAACAGCTCATCCCATGGACAGACGACTTCTGATGGGAAGGAGGAAGAGGCCTGGGCGACCATGTTGGACAAGGCCATCTACTCAGTGCGCTACATCAGCAGACATATTCGCAAAGAACACTTCATCCGGGAGGTGGGTTTGGCCAGATCGTATTACTCAAAAAAGATTTTACATAATTATTATAACAGTCCTCCCAAAACAAGACTCTGCAAATGTCTTTGTTTTAGTTTGACAGAGAGCCCCCTAGTGGCACAAGTTACACATTGTACGTTTAATGTTTATGTTTCTGTCACACCATCTCCCATTTTTTCTATTCCCCAGGTGGTGCAAGACTGGAAGTTTGTGGCCCAGGTGTTGGACAGGATCTTCCTGTGGGCTTTCCTCACTGTTTCAATACTGGGCACCATCCTCATCTTCACTCCAGCTCTGCAGAAGTTCATGAAAGTCCTTCCTCCACCTGCAAGTGAGGACCCACCTTCAAACTAGTAGCAATAACGCACCCTTTTCACACGCAACTGACGATCCAGCTCCAAGAATCTGCAAACCACTGAGCAAGACGAAGCCACACAAGAACTTTGACTCTCAGATTTGTAGTTGGTTAGGTTTCTTCTTTAGACTCGCTGTTCAAAGTCTTCTGTATGCCATGAAGTCAGTATGTTTATCGTTTTTCTGCACATTACAGTTAATTATTATGATGGCATCAAGTTTTGTTTACAGACAAATGGGACAATGTTGCAACCTGTGTTGCTTTTCAGCCAGTTTATTGCCAAAGTCGTAACACTTCAGATTCTGCACATAGTGGCATTAAGTAGCATGCAGCCATCAAAACACTTGAAGAAACATACCGGTCATTTAAGAAAGGTATTTAATGTAAAGTTAAAAGAAACATAGACCAACTTCATTTAGCATAAAATGAAATGATTTATGTACTTATTCCACTTAGGCACTTAATTGCAGTTGATTTATCATTTTCACCTGGTCGCAGCAAATTATGCTCTGTGATGGTGCGGTTTACCAGAACTTAAAAACTATCTTAAATTCCCCAATGTCAAGGTATCACTCATACATATATTCTGTCACAGGTTGCTTTTGTTAGCACTTACCTGAAGCACAAATTACCTCTTACTGTAACTACTTTTAAGTTTTTTAGTCAGTGTATATTGTAAGAAAAATAACTTATTTAATCTCTCAAGGCACCGACAACTTTGAACTACCTTCTTAATTCATTAGAAACACAACATCCTTTTATATATTTTGCAAAATCTCTCAAGACTTAACTATACATCAGGGGAATAAAGCCATTAAATGATTGATCAGGGATCTAATCTGTGATGTTGTATCCTAACAGCTTGTATTAGTTTTTCTCCAAAATACTCGTCTTTCTCACCGTCTTCAAAAAATCCCTATATATTGATCACAGCAGTTAGTGAAACAATTTCAAGCAACACAATGTAAAGTGTAATGAATAAATAAAGGGAAATACATTTCGACTTTTCGTCTTTAAAGTACAATGTTGTTCTGATATACGTAATCATGTTTATCTCTGCTGCTGTTCAATTAAAACATTTATTCCCCCTCAAACGGACACACAGATAAGAAAACATACAAACACTGTATAGATAGCATGGGTGAAGTGGCAGCTCCACCCAGTGGTGAACCAGAGAGATGCAGAAAATGTCCTTTTAAAAGAAACAACAACACAGAACAAGTGTTTATTCTTTTTTCCCCGAAAGAAATTAGTGAAATAAATTCTTATATTCTCTCCTCATGTATTAAAATTGAATATGAAATGCAAGACAGAGATTATATGTTTCTCGTTTGAATCCTTATTCCAGTGTTCAACATATTTTCATTAACTGCATGGGATACGTTTAAGACAAGACACTTCAAGAATCATTTCATTTGCTTTTATTCCAACTTCTATTGAGTAAAATGTGTTATTGTTGGCGTCATTGTTCTAAAATATTCCATACACTCATAAAATAACTATTTCACAAATGTTTCATATGAATATATAATATCATTCATTACCATATTATATAAAGATGTATGCAACTGCAGCATTTAACCAAACTAAACCAAACCAATATTGTTTTTTTGTTTTAGCAAGAATTGGCACATGTTTATGAATTGTTTCTGTTGAACTCTGTCTTGATACCTGTCTGACATCATGGGATATTAATCCTGTTTATTTTATCTATTAAAATGGACAATGGAAATTAGGTTTTAATATATGTATTGTTGTTTGTTTACAAAAAAACAAAAACATCATCATATACACCCTTTGAACCACGTCCACGTAATACAGATACAGTATCTAAAGGCAAAACTAATACATTCCTTCATGAAAGTAATTCATGGTTGAGGCAGAATATATTAAATTGTATTTCCGGATGAATCATTGAGCTTTAACCACATTATTTGTGTTATTATCTGTGTCCACCCGTCTGGCTGTCCAGGTGAGCTCGAGCATTGCGCAGCATCTCCATATACAGCCTGGTGTTTTCCCTGCAACATAACCAGACAGAAGAGAGAGCATGAAAAAATTATTAAAACTGGTGCGTGCTTTACTGCTGATTACGTCACTCACGTAGCCACAGAGCGGTCAAACATCAGGTTACTCATGTCCATGTAGTACTGAGCATCTGTTCGTAGAGCCGTCCAGTACTCGCTTGCCTGAGGAAGAAAGACACTTTGTCATAGTAATGCCTCTTTAATAAATGAAAATGTCTTGGCTTTTGTTTTCACTGGTTGTGAATCAGGTTCACACCACAGTGCAGTTTTACCTGTTCCTGAATGGTGTAGCCCCACTGGTTCTGGGAGTGGTGTGGGTCCCAGTATCCTGACTGCCTCTTCAGTCGGATGAATCTCTTTGCCTCCTCTTCCTCCACGAAGGGGGCGGCAAAAACCCCTGAAAATAGATACGTATTTTAAAAAGACAAGACAAAACATTTTCAGTGTTGAAGAATAATATATTTTTTTTTTAATCAGTGATAAAGCATGACATAAAAGAAAAAAAAGTCAAGGAGTAGAAATCATAAGATATTAGATGGTGTTAGTATGCATGTTTGGATGTTTAGGTGAGAGATATCGATTGCAACCAAAGAAAAAAGGGATATAGTGTAATTATAACTATAACATGTTATAGTTATAATCAATATGATGTAACAGTAATAACATAATATTAAAATATTGATACAGGTAACAGAGTTTTAATTTCAAATAATCAAGTCATGTAAATTTCCTCTAATGAAAAAGTGTTTTTAGAATTTTTTTTTATCTTTAATGGTTCATAATGTTTGTAAATAATGTAATTACAGGATTAATCCACTTTTATTTAAGATAAGCAGGTTACATTGCTCAGTTGGAGAATTCAAGTTGATTCCCACAGCCTTAACTGGCTGCACAATTATCGAAATATCAGAGTTAAAGTACGACAAAGCAACATTATAATGAAGTAATGCTGCAGAGATGCCCTGGCTGACAAATCTTGTTTTGTCTGTTTGGTACAGACCCCCCAAAAATGTCCCGTCATTATGGTTTTTTAATAGTTTGAGCGATAATGAAATCGTGATACTGAAACTTAGCAAATCATACCACAATCATAATATCTGTGATGATAATTGTGCAGCTCTGGTCAAAAAACATCAACACATTTTTATTAAGCACAAGTAGATTCAAAAACATGTAGTCATTAATGAAGTTGTCTGACTTACCACACAAAAGAGCAAACAAGATCAAAAACCTCATGTCTATAAGAAGTCAAACAAATAATGTAAGTTTGGAGTTTTAATAAGAAAAGTCATGAATCATAAACATGCAACACAGAAACACACACACATGCATGGGATTAATCAAATGAAAGAGCATCTGCAGCCCTTTGCCACTTGTGTAAATCTTAACTGAATAAATAAGTATTGTCAATAGCCATAGAAAGGTTAGATGTACCTGCAGTGTGAGCAGTGAGCTGCTGATGAGCTGAACGTCTGAGTGTCTCTGACCTCAGAATCTCTCGACTCAACGTGAAAGTGAACAAGAGTTTCTTTCACAGACCGTTTTTTTCCAAAAGAGGAATATGAATGGAGGCAAGCATCGGGCTCAAGGTAACCACTTCTCTCTGCGCTGGAGCTCTGACACACAGACACACACACACACACACACACACACACACACACACACACAGGAACAAGTCCACCTCTCAGAGTCGACATAAAGACGGCCTGTCTGGACTTAAAGTCTGTCAGTAAGTAAATATATTGCAGAGCTCGAGGTTTGAGCATAATTCTCGCATATTTTTTGTTATTTTATGCTTTTGTTGATGCCACTGCTATGAAATTATATCAACTATTCTACAACATAATTCCCAATAAACAAATCATAAACCTTCTCACATGTTTTACTGTTCGAGCAGAAACATTTAAATAAACATGTAAAGTTTTTTGTGGTTGGAGAAGAATTATAATGCGTTTTAATACTTTATGTGCAATCATTTTGTGTACAGCAGCATTTCTGCCACTGGATGGGGTCCTAACCACAGTTTTAGCTGGTAGACAGTTCATGTTTTTTCACGTCAGACATTTAAAGTGTGACATTAATGTGGAAAATCAGTTTTTGTCAGTCTGAATGTATTGGAAGCTGTCAATGAATTAAAAAAAATCAGTAGGAGGAAGCAGGGCTGCTCAAAAATAGACTTTTCAAGTAAAGAAAATAATGTGAGCAGATCACGGTGCAGTAAATTGTGGACATTAAATCTGGAAGAGTGACAAAAACTAACTAAAACTGTGTTGTATTATTGTATTAATGTGATGCATGTAACTGGAGGAGACGATATAACCTCAGGTAGGGGAATCTAAAGCCTGGTTTTTGAGTCAAAAAAGGCTTGCTAAGACCTCAAACATTTCAAAGCAGCTCCCAGGAGTATTAATTTAGCTTTTTTTACTTCTCAAGGTGCTGCATTAAAAGCTCACATCCTTTATGAGCAGGAGGCTTCCTGCCTGTGAACTCCTTTGTGTGATGTAATATTTACACTCTCGCTCTCACACGAAGATGACCACCTAAAAGCTGAAATGAGGATGAGAGTTGATGCACCGACCGAGCCAATAACTAAAAGTCCAACTGAACGAAAATCATTAATAATGTAAACTCCTTCTATTTATGAACATAAGCACATTTAAGTATGTGTATGTAAATGTGAGTATTCCTTCCTCTGCATGCATGAACTCATCTTTGAGGATGTTAACCTTTCCGTGATCACGCACTGCTGTCCACCCACACGACTGTTTATCTGTTTTTTTGTTTGTGTTTTTCAGACTGTTTGACTCTCCCTGCCTCTCCCTTACCCCCGTGTGCACTGCTGACCTTTTCCACAATAAACTCCTAAGTGTGTGTGAGAGGTCTGACCTTTCTCTGACATCCAATAATAAAGGGAGTCGCCACCTGTGCGGTGTAACGGAGACAAATGGTGGGAGGACAACAGCGGAAGAGCCGTTTCAAGGGGACCGGGGGGGCAACCGCCATTCCGACATGTCGCCATTCCGACATGAGGCCCTAATTGTCGGAATGACAATGCTTATATCTTTAATTAAACGTCCCACCATTCCGACAAATTTTTCCTCCTAAGGTCGGAATGGCGGTATTTTTTCGTTTTTTAAACGTGTTGCCATTCCGACATATCTTTTAAAAGGGTTAAGGTTAGGGTTAGAGTTATGGGTTGGGTTAGTATTAGTCTTGTCGGAATGCCGGGACGAAACTTTGTTGGAATGGCTGAACGTTCGCATGTCGGAATAGCGGTATGTCGGAATGGTGACATGTCGGAATGGCGGTATGTCGGAATAGCGGTATGTCAGAATTTTGGGATGTCGGAATGCCAGCATGTAACCGGGACCAGGATGCACTTCAGTCGTTGCTTTCCTAATTTCTCCCAACAAAACTGACAAAAAACTTGTCACATGGGCACATATTTCTGAAAAGACCCCAAATGACGAGCATGATTGTGCCCTTGTAGACACTGACAAGAAATTCAGATTCATAAATGCGTCCGCACACGTCGACACACACCTTTGGGTAGCTGTGGGACCCTTGTGCTCTCTGCCACGGCAAAGGCTTTGCGTCTTCCACACATCAAAGGTAGCGAGTGAGACAAAACTAAAACTCATCTGACCCCATTCTATCACACACACACATGCACACACATGCACCCTGCTGGGACAGGCGAATATTTCAAATATTTAATTTAGAAACAGGGAAAAGGGAGCGAGGGGGATGTTTAACAAAATACAGGCTTGAAAATTTCGCACAGACTTCTGTCATCGATGGAGATGAGAAGACGGCGGTTATCATCACTGTTTTAGCTTTTCGTTTCTTGTTGTGTTTCTGTATGTTGTCTGCAATTATGTGTTCACTTGTTTGTTTTTTTTTAAGTAGTAAAAGATGACGGGGGGGGGATGTGGAAGGAAAAGAGAGAAGAAGGAAAGAAGCAATAGTGACTCCACAGCATTTAAGTCCATTAGCTGAACACTTCTCATTTATAAAAGATAGAGAATTAACAGCTCCCTCCGGTCTTCCCACTCTTCTCTATGCTTAGTCCGTCACAGCAGACATAAACATGAGGCACAGGTGGAAGTTATGACATTAAAAATGGCTGCATCCCATTAAGGTGAGCTACTTCTAGAGCTATGCTATTGTGCATGACTGACTCACTGACATGGCTTACAGGGTTGCTTAATAGAATGGAGCCATCTTAAATGTTAAAGGTCACACTTGGTCTTTTCCTGCTTTGACAAGTCAAGATGTTTTCCGTGAGAAGGGTTTATCAAGTGTTCTACTTTCTCTCTGATCGTTGGTGTCTATTTTGAAGTCAAACATCTGTGGTGCCTCTGAGAAGTGTTTGTCCTTTCTTGTTTAATCTGATAATTGTCGGATTGTCTGATAATATGTGTTAAAAAGAAGTGAAGGCTCATGTTAACGTCAGTGTTCCTGTCACAAGTTCGGCCTGTGTCTCGGCAGTGAACAGTTTGCTCTTCTGCACTTCTTTGTGTGAGTTTGTGTGTTGTTTTCTCTTGTGTTTAACAGCGTGTGTTATCGAGCGTTTGCAGCGGCCCCCCTCCCCAAAGGGGCAAAACAATGCTGATATCACAACACATGGAGAGAAAATGTATATTTATGGTGAAACAGATTCAGAGACACGCAGCATGAACAAACAACAAAGATGTTTGCATACTGCATGCAGATGTAAATACTGATGGAGTTATAATGCAACAAACCAGTGAATGTGATCCTTTTTCAGACAGTCGTGCAGCTCTTCATGTTTCATCCTGTCAACACTTTTGTTCAAAGCCTTGTTTTCTGTCTCAAACTGATTTGACAGTACTGTCTTGTTACATGCGATATTTTGTCATACATGGCAAAACAAATCTGACACTTCAAGCCCGACTTCATGGTTAACAAACAATAAGCTGACTTCTGACTTGTATTGATGTGTGATTTCCATGTCAGCTTAAACTTCTGCAAGCAGCATTTTGCGTGTCCTCTGCTTGGATACATTAAGCTCTAAAACAAATAAAAAGAATAAGTTTGGATCTGTTCACATTATTTCTCTTGTTTGGTATTTTATTGTATTTATATTACAAGACATAATATGTCACATTTTCACATTAAGATGATATCTATTTTGTTGAGTTGTTACATTATCCCAAATATTTACTGGCCTGTCGCTTTAACTTCTGGGAACACCTGAGATGATACGCCAGTGAGTGAGGAAGGAAGTCGGTGAACGTGACTAAATATGAAGTGACCAGATCTCTTAAAAATGAATTTTGAATTTCTGCCTGAGTCACGTAAGACAGATTTTCATTGGCAGTAGTGGTTCTTTAATAATGAAGACAACAACTCCCATGAGCCCACACTACTCCACAACTTCATCAAACTACGTCGTTGTTGTTATTGTTATCTTTTCCTAACCTCAACCAACGTCTACCAGTTGTGACGCCACGTGGTTCATAAATATAGTGTTTCATTCAGTCTAAGAAAGGCAGGGCATGGTGAGCAGGTACACCAATCCTGTAGATTGTATTTCGTGACAGATTCATGAACTGATGTGACACTATGTTGCATATTGTACATTTAAATCTGAGACGTCGCTGGTGGTGATATCAGCACTACGGACAGCTCCTCAGCACAGCAAAAGTTGGTGCTTTCAACAAAACTTTTTTAGCTTTTAGTCCGCAGTTGGCTCAATACGGTTTCCTTGGTAAAAAACAGGGGATTAGTTTAATGTCACCGCCTCCTCACTGACTAGACGTGTGCCCAGTGAGAGCAAGTACGAGGATGAACTAGTTGGGATCAGAGGTTTCACTGAGCCCACTGTGGCTGCCGGCCCACCTACAGAAAAGACAGATATGGGATTCTGTACCAAATCACATCTAACAGCATAAATCTTCTCTGAAGGAGCTCCAGACTTAGGAGACGCAGACATGTGGGGTGTAAGAAGTAGCAGGAACTGGTCTAATACCACTGGCAGAGGACTGCTTCTTAGATGATACGGCCCTGTTCTGTTGAGAGGAAGAGAGGGAGAAAAATGGAGCCAGGCGGTGAGAACATTTGCAGAAATGTGCAGTGTTCCCTTTCGGATCCTATTTGGGATTATTTATGGACTGGAATAAATAGGTCATTTGATTATGAGCCAGGCTTTGCACAAAAAGGTGACAAATACAACAAAATGCAGCTGATGAACCTCTTTGGAACGTCGGGAAGTGGGAAATAGCAGCGTGACATACATCAGTCTCATAAATGATGGTGCACAGCTGTGGGAGAAGGAGGGTTGAGATCTGGGTCTGCTTCAGACATCAGGCCTGGTCGAGTCCAGCACCGAGAAGAAACAGTGAGATGAATTGTCTTTTTTCTTTGTAGCTGTGACCCCATGACCTGTCTTTGATTTAAACCTGCATTAATAGATTTCTGGCCCTTCAGAAAGTTGACATTGCAAATGCTTTAGCAAAACTTTGCTTATTTACACAGCACACTAGAATTCATTTGGAGATGCATCTCTGTCCACATGATGAAGGTCCGATATATTCTCTCCTCTTGGTCTGTTTTTGTGTCGCTACCTTTATCTGCCTCTTTGTGCTGAGCAGGTGGCACACAGTAGGTTTTTAGAACTTTTTAGCTGATAACAAATCTCTGGACTTGAGGGAAGTCGTGTAGTCGGGTGACGATTCCCTGTGGTTTCACCACCAGAAACCCTTTTTACATCACAGGGTGGCTGAGGAGGCAGAGCAGCAGTCCACCAATCAGATTGTCAGCAGTTCAACCCCCAGCCCCTTGAGTCTACATGTTGGAGTGTCATATTGTATTGTAAAGCACATTTTTTGCAATGATCCCTCAAATGTGGCAATCAAAGACCTGATAAAATGGCAGAAATATGTAATGAAGGGAGGATATTTTAGTACATGTTATTGTCTTAAATGACATCTATGCACTGAAACTGTAAACGTCAATATGAATTACCCTTAGCATCTTTTTCTGCATTACAATCTCTGAAAAAAAGTTTCTATATCGGCTCATATCGGACAACACACGCACCAATGCAGATATATAAGTGATCAGCCGGTAATATCGGCCAAGGCTCTAACAGACTGTCAATTAAAGATACAGTGTAGTTTGAGAACATCTATACAAAGTTACAAACTCTCTCTCTCTCTCTCACACACACACTCTGTTACGTCACACATATTATAAATGTAGGTGAGCACAGCTTGGGAACAGGTGAGCGCAGGAGACAAACAACTCGCTTTAAAGGGTTAGTAGAGCTTAATTAGGTTCAAAAGTCGCTTGTTAAGGCAAATATAGAAGCCTAGGCTACAACTAAAAAGCTTTTAAAAATCGATTTAAACTGAAGTGTTGACAGGTTCAGGATTTAAATAGGCTGCCACACCAATATTAAGCTATGCGCAATCAGGAGGGAATAAAAACGGTCTTAATATCGTCAAAACAATGCTCCAGGGTGACACCGAAGTGACAGTCTCTAACGTTACATAAACTTTCCTGTAGTTCATGTCATCATAGGTCAGCCGTGAAGCCATTTTTCAGCCCTCTCCAGCTCGCAGGCGCGTCCCCGTGCTGCTCCGTGTGCGGGAATGTGTCCATGACGCAGCGTGAACGCGCCAGTCTCAACTCCACACTCATTCTGGTCCGTCACTAGTTTTTTTTTTTTTTTTTTCATCTCACACACTCTTGTCTCCCTCCTCCTCCTCCTCCTCCTGCTCCTGCTCGTCTCTCTCCAGTCTCATGTTCACACCACCGCCGAGCCGGAGCAGATTCCCTGTCTAGCCCGACACAGAGAGCCCGCTGCCGGGGGCCGGCGGAGTCCACTGAGCGGTGCCAGGATGCGGTGCCACAAGTTTTGGGGACCGTGTTCGTTTGGATTTTATATTTGTGCCGCCATGCTTTTCAAAGGTAGGAAAGTCGCTCTTGAGGTCTGCGCTTACTTAAGTTTTTAGGCACTTTGTTTAGTGACTGAATGAGTCTGTTGAGACAAATTAAGACAATGAGAAATGGATGATTTTGACTGAAAAACCCTTTAATTTTTTTAACAAAGGTCAAGCATGTGTTTTAGATAACCTGGACTAGAATCGAGATTCTCAAAGGGACTAATGAGCTTTGGTTTGGTCTTTGTAGAAAACATGTTTCAAGAATTATTTTGCATTAGAAAAAAATCAGAATTAAAGGCCAGAAATTAACCTGAATTTGCTATCTGCTTGTAAAATTTTCTTTATAGAGTCACCAAATGTTTAATTGAATAACACTGGCTCCTGAATCTTTCAATGAAGTCATGTGAATTTAAAGAAAATCCTCCTTTCTTCTGCACCCTTGACGGTACTTCTCAACAGTTTGGATACACGGATTATGTACCTTTGTTAAAGGGTGATTCATGACACTAAGAGTTTTTTTTAATCACTGTGTGTGTGCATGCATGCGTGCATTTGTGTGTGTGTGTGTGTTAATGTTCGCTCAGTCGTGTGCAATAGGATGTACATACATGACTCTAATTCTCTCCTAAGCCCCATCCCATCTCCATCACCATCAGCATCATCATCTGTAACATCTGGGTTGTTGACTTACCCGTTTGTGACACAGCAGCTTTGCTTAAGATACGCTTTTGTTTATGTGTTTGCATACAATGTGTGTGTGTGTGTGTCCCATGTGTGAACATCAACCTTCCACCTTCAGCTACTGTCACCTCTCCGGGTCCAGTCAGAGATCATCTCGTTGGGGAGTCGGGCCGAGGAATTACTGTAAAGACTGAAACAGAGATTGAAGGGAGGGATAAAGAGGTCGATTAAACGCTAACCCGTGACAGGGGACACGGACGCTGATGCTCTCTGTGAAGACACTGCAGAAGACACATATAGAGCTACACAAGTCATGTCATTTAGTGCTGAGTCTCGTTGGTTTCTTCTTGCTTTCTTTTAATGGATAGGTTCACCCAAAAATGAAAATTCAGTCATTATCTACTCATCCTTAGCCATTATCTTAAAACATTTCTGGAGCTTCACAGTAAAACTGTGTTGTAGCATTCTCCTTAACCACTGAAGTTGATGGGGGCTTGTTTTGTAATGTAAAAAAACAAACAGAAAACGTCTCCTTACAGTAATCCAAGTCTCTGGAAGCCCCGAGATCCCAAATTGATTTGAAAAAAAATGTTAGTGCATGAATTTGACCATGTTTCAAGTTTCAAATCAGTTTGGGATCTCTGGGTTTCTGGAGACTTGGATTACGTCAGACGAGCTGAATTGTACCTTTTTATGTTTTATTGGGGGGGGTGTTTTTTAAAACAAGTCCCCATCTACTTCAGTTATTTAGGAGAATGCTGCCACGCTGTTTTGCTGTGAAGGGTGAGTAGATAATGACAGAATTTAAATTTTTGGGTGAACTTATCCTTTAGTTTAATTCTTTTTAAGTTAATTTCGTTTTGAAGAATTTGCAAAAAACTATAGATAGATACTGTAGATAGATAGATAGATAGATGTTTTCTATGAATCTCTTCATAATTTAGTGTCATAGTGAGTCACGTTTGGCTCATGACTCTTTGGGCATGGGGATTAAAGACCCAGCTAACCGTTTGTAGGCCTAGTATGTTCACATTCACTATAGCGTTGATAAGCGGCTTTGGTCTGTCAAGGGAAACACAAGACAATGGTCAAAACAGGCGAGCTAGGACAATTTAGTTTCCTTGAAATAGCTTGATTTTGTGTCAACTTGGGCTCCACACAGCTCCGAAACCAGACAATGGAGTGAATTAGACTTACATAAAATACATGTACCCTTCAATGAATTTATTTCCCCGACCCCGACTCAGAGGATCACAGACTGGTAAGAGTGAAGTTTCCTGGCACAGATGCTGTAATAATATCTGCATGATTTCAGTGCAACGCCTCATCTCCTCCAATATCTTCCTCTGTCTCCTTCATTTAGTCTCTTTCTCTCTCGCAGACTCTTCCAGTCTGCCTGCCTCTTATTTTTTCCACGCTCAGCAATACTTCCCACTTTGCCAGACTCTCCGCTGTTTGATCATGAAGTTTATGTAAAATGGTCTTTTTTATGCCCTTGTTCAGCATTTCAGCCATGTGTTACGCTGGTGTACGTGCTGCTGTTCCTTCACCGACAATGCTGAAATGGTTACCTCACAAGTTTAAACCTGTGGGACTGTAAACCAACATGTCGGACACTTCCTGCCGATGGTGCTTTCTTTAGTGTTAAATGCAGAAAGAAAATATGCAAGGCATGGTAGATTGTGTTCAGCATGGTGTAGAAGTATGGATGCTCTAGCCAAGCACTCAGTATTGCACCATGGCGAAGGTCTTAGCCCCAGGATTAGGATTAAACGTCCAGTGGTTTTAGGGCTCTGAGCCCTCGACCATAGATTATAAATCTCTCCTATATGAATCCATCCATCCATTAACACACAACACCATACGCTCTGATCCCTTCTCACCACTGTAGGTTGTCACATGATGCTGGAAATGATGTGTTAATGGATGAGTCCACGGCTCATCAATTACTTTGAGCATGACACACATGCAGCGGTAATGAGCGTGTGTACATGCACATTTAAACCTGCATACTTACAGAGGAGTGCACAAAGCAAAGCAGTGGTCGAAAGAAGTGAAAAATATTACTCGACAGCTACAGGAAGTGAAGAGGGATGAAATCACTTATGTAGAAGTGATCTTATTACTTTTATCCCTGTGGTCTCCTTTACTGTTCCCCGTCCCATCTGTCTCTGTTCCCTCTCCCTCCTGTCTCCTTGACGTCGCCTTTCCTCCTCATCATTACTGATTTTATATATCAAGGACACGCTGCCCTTTTCATGCCTTTTTGTCAATTTTACTGATTGCTCTCTTCTGCCCTTTTTATACCAATGATATTGCCAACTAGAGTTGGATTGAAGTCAAAGCAGCACAGAATGAACAGCCAAAATTTAACTCTCGTTATATTAAAGGGCACCGAATCATTAAATAATGTGTTTAATGTAATGCTTTTGTGTTCTTACTTAACTTGTGTCTAAAATGTTACCAAGAACAAAGCGTCATTAGAAAGCTGTGTAACATAATTAAAGCTGGGTAGGCAGCATTTCCTCAGCATCCTTAGGCAGTAATCCCATTATAACCTTTCAGCATACAGTAATTCAACTTCTGTGGGAGAAAATTAGCCTTCAGTACCTACTCTACTTTGAGACTTTGGTCAATAAAAGGTCATTTCAGTGAGAAAAAACTCCTGTTGGCTGTAGGAGTACGGGTTGCTAAGGTTAATATCAGGCTATGGTGCACTGCTGATGCTTGCGGGCAGGTAGTTAAGCAGTGACTTGACTGATAGTGTGTAGTTGTGAACAAATTGCGAGCTTTGATGCTTTTCTATCTCCATCACATGTCTGGTAGTGGCTGTTTATGTAAAGGATATTGATGACAGCTGATGACGTGTGAGGGTTGTCCCTTTCCATATGGGGAGATTTCAACCACATCCCCTTGTAACTTCACTTCGAAATGAGATTGGACTCAAAACTAGTGCGTAGAGGCGTGAGCCGTGCAGCTTTTCACTTGTGTAAAGATGAGAATGTTCGATTTCCTTTTCCGTATTTTTCGAGGTCGGTGTGACAGTCTAATAATACGGTGCCCTCCTAGTGGAGAAATCAGGTCCTCTGCTGTCCCTTGCCCCTCGCTGCAGAAGCAAGAGTGTTGCTGGGGCAGTCAAAAAGGATATCTGGACCATCCTCTCATCTTGCTGTTAGACGCTGTCCCAGCCCCTGCTGAATCCTGGGGCACTCAGCCCCTGGGCGTGAAGTGCTGGAGGGGCGTCTTTGAGAAGACAAGTCGCGGCGAGAGGGACTGGGTTCTTGGCAGGGCTCAGAGTGTGGAGTAGCTCCCATGAGGCATGACGTTTCACTGGGCAACTTCTTCTGTATGTGGGCCAGATCAAGGCCACGAAGATCTTTGCTATCCGGGCGTTGATAATTCTGCTGTCAGATTTATTGGTGGTAGCTATGGTACTTAATATTGTGTATTGTACAAAAGGTCTTCGCTGGCAGAGAGGCATAATAACCGTCGGTATTTAGCCCTCATTGGAAAGTTACCACCATTCCTATCAATCATGCTGATTAAAACTCACACAGGTGACTGGCTCATGTTTAAAGCCAGCTGAGTACGGTCTGAGTTTGGACAAGCTGTGGACAATTTAAAACCCTGGTTACAAACCTCCCTTCAACATCCTTGTAAATGAGGGCAACCTAAATGGTTCTTCAAGTTTAAATAAAGGTTTGAAATGTAATCCTCCTCTTACTTCTGTTTCCAAACTCCACATAACCCCATTTCATAGTGGATCCATGCTATGAGAACAAACCATAGTGTTGTAGCCATCCAGATGGCTATGCTGACTGGAAGAATTACTTCACATGGCTTTTCCTTGGGTGACGTATTGTAAATAATGCAACGTGAGTTATAGCTAGCGGCATGGCAGATAAGGAGCTTGTGCTGAAAAGGACTATCTTTAATGCATTATTGTGTTTTAATGGCGCTAATGGAGAAATTCAAAGGCAGTTTCAAGTCTGGCTATAGTCTCCTCTCTGCTCTTCCTTCACATTTACATTAATTTTTCTATCTCGTTTTTGTTCCTCCTCCCCCTTTTTCTCTGACTCCCTCCCTTCTCTGTCTCTCTCTGTCTGGGTTTTTAAACAGGTTAGGCAATAAGCCACCTGGGTTAACATGTATGCTTAAAGCTGCTGAACATCTGGATGCTTCACTGCTGACCTCCCCTGACTCAATCCCCGACCAAATGATTAATAGTGAAATAATGAGGTGCTAGACCATGACTGAAGAAGTGTCCTTAAATCAAATAAGTGCACACTTGGTTAGTTTCAGAGGCAGAGTGGTGTCTAAGCTACGCAAATGTGTGAATGCATACACATGCACAATGAAAGTGGAGACAAGAATCCTCATAGGTTTCATGTCTTTTGAAGGATGATTGTTTGTCATGTATATGTGTGAGTACAAGACAATAGATGACACACACTGGACACACACTTTGTTGCGACGCTGTAATGTGTGAGTCCCATTATTTCTCCCCCTCGGGGTGTTAAATGACAGTTTTCAAGGTCTTGGCCATAATCTAAAGGGGAGTTGGATATCTTCTGTTAGCGTGGACAGCGATTTACAGACTTGAGAAACGAGGTGTCACAATATACATTTGACATCGGCTCATTGGCACGCTAATGTGAGGTTGTCTACTTTATCCTGGAGCGGCTGCTGCTGGACTACCATCTGTATCAAACTTGAAGTGAAATTTTATCTGCTGCTGTTTTGGTGAAACATCCTGTGGAATGATGACCGGCGGAAATTGACAACTTTTTAACTTTCCCCTCCTCCTAGTGTTTCCCTGTGGTATTAATGTTGGCTACCACCAGCAGCTTGGCTACTGTCCAAATAACAAATGTAAGAATCCCAATTTGACCTAGAAAGTGGGCAGGTTTTGTTACTTATTGATCTAGTAGAAAGGATGCCTGGTGAGGGGAAACTCATATCAAAGGGGGGACAGATTTTGACGCAACACTTGGAGCGCTCGCCAAGGAGTGAATGAGTTCTTAGCCTCCTCCATCAACGGACTTCTTTTTCTTTGGCAGAGTAGAGTTTCCATAAGTTTTCCAGTTCTTCCACCGTTATTTGGGAATAGAGACCGGGGAGGACACTACCTCTTCCTGCTTTGGTTGCACAATGGCAAACCCGCTTCCTTTGTGCCATAATGCGACCTTCATTTCTGCGGGAAAAATTCATCCCAGTGGGCAGGCTGTTTTGCATCGTGAAAGCGAGGCTTATAGGGAACACACCTATACACGGACAGCAAGATAGCTTAGATAGTTCATTTGATTGCATAATATAAGGCAATAGTGCACGACATGATTTAAAGGTGACAAGCTGTTCATTGTTTAGAAGCATATGTGGAGATTTTTATTCATAGGTCAACCCTTTGATAACACCATTCGTTGTGAGTCATTTCTACAACTTAATAGACTCAACCAGAGCACTCACACATCAGCCGCCCCATCTCTGTGTCTAGCAGAGGCAGGCCTACCGAAAAAGTAAAAGAGGTTTATGATGATGTGGTTATTTAGACGTACTACAAGGATCTTTTAACTGGTTATGAAGCAGTCTCAGTTTAATACTCAATCCTAATTATGACCGACATAAGCAAACAAGACCATCAGCAAGAGGTTCTGCTATTTCTGCACATTTATTGTAGTTATTCTGAATGCCAGCCACCGGGTCAGATTCTGACTTATCCGGGTTGGAGATGTCATAAAAATAAAACTTTTTCTTTATGGTGGAGTGCTGAGGAAGAATTGAGGTGTCTCACAGCCTGAGGGAAGAAGAGAGTACAGCACTAAAACAAATTTGTTTCACTATCATCATCTTTTATCCGAAGGGGCAGCAAGAATCAACAAAAACAGGAAGTTCCTTGTAGTAGCCTTAATTTGGCCGAGCTTTAGCAGTTATAGGCTACTTGTATTTATGCAGCGACAACAGATAAAAGCTATTATTTTTTCCCTCCAGAGGGGAAGCTCGAGGAAAGAAGGCAAATGAGCTGTTGCTCGGGCGTCTTTGGCCTGGCTTTGTGCACATCCTTGTTGTGTATGTGCACTCCTATTACCCTTTCCATACAAACTGACACACAGACTAACACAAGATATTTGAATCAGAATGGCTGTGGATGTGTAGCATTTGTCTTGGTGTCGACTGTCCGGGCCCTCAGGGAGCAGCGGTCTGTCAGCAGTTTCTTTGTGAAGCCCTTTCCCCCCTCCAGGTTCAGGACTCTGCTCCTTCCGTCCCAGAGATTTCTGGGATCAGAGCCCTGCTATGTTCCAGACCGGATAATAGACTTGGCTCTTTACATCCATTTTTGAGATTTAGCAAGCATGTTTACCACCGTATGAAAGAAGATTACTGCAAATAATGAGTTTTGGTTTTACTTCACAATAGTGTGACTTCCATGTTGGCATTTTATGTATTTTTTCCGGGGTAAGCCTCAAAAGAAAGAACTGACTGTCAGCATGTAAATTAATGCTGAGCTTATCTGAATTGAAATAAAAATGAATGGCACGTCTTCTTTAAACCCTTTTTCCTTTCACTCTTATCTTCCCGACTCCTCCGTCACCACAGCTTTGTAGTCTTCTCGCTGATTATTCATCGGGAGTCATGTTACGTTATAGGGAACCTCAGGGGCCCCAGCTAACCTAGAGGCCACATGTTCAGCTTTTGTGGAAAGGAAAAAATACATTTTACATAGACTGAGGATTATGGATTTTGTCCTCATTTTTGAAAGTGGATCTCTTCATGTCTGGTAAGGACAGTAATGATTAAAGTGACAAAGAACTCTTTCAACTTCCATATGGACATGTGATAGTTGTACTGGGTCAAAACCTTGGTATATATTGCTTAAAACGTTATATATATCTGCTATCTGCTGCTGAGATCTATTGATTAATTCCCCTTGATTTAATTGATAGCAAATTTGAGTTTAAGCTGAACAAAGTTTGACCAGCCTGTCAAGATCATAGCAGGTCTCTGCCTGTGTCTGTGTCACTCACACAGTGCGCAGATGACAGCCTCGTCAGAAAGGACAAACAGACACGAACAAACACATTTGGAGGGCTGGCCTCGCTGTTGCGCTTCAGCCAAAAGTGTGAACTTTTCCACCGGCCCGTTGGCGCAGTGGTTAGCGCTGTTGCCTCACACAAGAAGGTCCTGGGTTCACATCACAGCTGGGGCAGGGCCTTTCTGTGTTTGCATGTGCTCCCTGTTTTTGTGTGGGTTTCCCGAGGGGTACTCTGTGTTTTTTGACCATCAAAAACATGCATATGAGGTCAATTCTCAGTCAGTGCCCTTGACCAAGGCACTGACTGAGAATCTGGACTTGTTCCCCGGGCGCTGTCGGCCGAATACTGCTCCCTTAAACGCAGAGAATCAGTTTCACTACATTGTACAATGTATGTAATAAATAAAGACTCTTCTTCTAAAGCACATCCACATTAGACTCAATGTTCAGCCGTTGTCTCTGTGGCTTTTCAGTACATGTTTAACTTTTCTTTACGATATTCGGTACGTTTTCAACATATCACGCCGAGCACATGTTGAACATCGACATTGCCATGGATTCAATTTCCCTTTCAGTTTCCGTAATTCAGTGTCATTATTAGTTATTAGACGTTTGATGACCTCATTTCTAGGTTTCCCAAAAGCTTAATAATGATGAAATCTTGTTTTACATGGTAATTGATTACCTGATCTGCATAAGTGTGGCAGATTATCTTGGCAGAGGAGAGTAAGGAACAAAGCCACGATCATTCCTCTGCATGCTCTCATCCTACCACCTGAAAGCATGCGCGTGTGGCTCAGTCTGGATGGGTTTAGCTGGGCTCATCAGGGGCACTAAAACACCCTGATGTAAGAGGTGGTCATTTAGTGCTTTGCCTAAAAATAGCAATCCTGTTTGGTTTCCGTGTGTGTGTGCGTGTGTGTGAAAGCAAGAGGGAGAATGGGTCCCCCAGGCCATCTGTGTTTGGATAGCCTGTGTCTGATGAGCGTGTTTGGAAGCCTCATCTGAACGCATTGACCCAGTAAAAAATATTCTGATGGGACAGAATCGCCTAGCTGAATTTCTCGGTATATGTTAATGTGTGTGTGTGTGTGTGTGTGTGTGTGAGCGTGTGAATATGTGACAGAGAGAGACAGACAGAATAATAATGTGCTTGAGTGTATTTACACCCTGAACAGAAACCAACATTTTTGGCTTCACAGTTCACACACATCAGTAAACAACATAAAACAAAGTTCACCTTCTGCCTGTTTATCTGGCCTCACCTGCCCTCCACCTTGAGGGACTTCCCCGTGAAACCATTTGTTGGTAGCTGATGCTAACTAACTGGTGGCGGTGCTGATCGTGACCGTGTTTTTTTCCGGCTTTCTGTTTATTTTCCCCACAACATAATCGGCTCTAGAATGGGCTCATTCGTTGCAAATAAGAAGTAGAAAAAAAGAAAACAAGTGAATTCAGGACACGGCAGAAGAGACTGAAAAGGAGGCATAGAGGTAACAAGAGACAAGCATATATAGACAGACGGATCAAAAGAGGGGATCTCACAAGATTTGGAGAGGCTTGTAAAGGGATAAAGCCAACGATAGAGGCGCAGTCAAAACGGAGAAGAATGAAAAATGTACTGTATAATGGCACAGGAAGGGGTTCTTCCCAAAATCGGAATGGCTTTTACACGAGAAGGAAAGAAGGTGTGAAGAATGGAGATTAGAGGGAAGCTTCAGAGGGAGTCAGGGAGGAAGGATGGGAAGACTGTGCTCCCGATTTTCTCATGTATAGTTATTTGCATATTTGAAACTGTGTTGAATTCCACCATCTCACTGCATGCAAGACATACATCCCTCCATTCATTCATCATCTACCAATGTACAAAATCATGACATACTGTATCAGAAAAGACATTCAGCTCTATTACAATGAAAACAAGCTAGAAAATGTATAAAGTATTGGATCAGAAGTCAGAAGTCCTTGTTTCCCACAGGATTTCGTTAGACAACGGTGCGAGGACCTCAGACCTTCGAGGATGGTCCAGGGATTAGCTCCCCTAAAAGAAAATTTGCACATTTTTAAGTTAAATGCATCAATCTGGTGCATTCTGAGAGCAAAATGAAGAGGCTATATGATAAACAACATGAACACGAATAACTAATCTTAGAAAATAATGAGATATAACACTAAGATTTGGCCACAAGACCACACGTTTACCCGATAGCTGTTCTTACAAGTCTTTCTCATGGTGTTTTTTTTCTTTTCATGACCAGAAGGATAGTTCAGTCTCAATGGAGTTGAAAACATTGTCACCTGCTTTAATATGAGTGGGAGACGGGTTCATTTGTGAGGTCTTGGACCGGAGTGTGCATGTGTGAGAGAGAGCACGTGTGCATACAGTAAGGGATGAGGTAACTTGACTGACTGGGAGTGAACGATGACGGATGAACTGAAACATTAGAGATCTTTATTGCAGTTAAGAGAAGCAAAAAAATATTTTGGTTTGGTTATGAAACTGTGGCAGGACGGGTCACCACAGTCTAGGTGATTAATGGGAAACACTGGAATTATAACTTAAAGGATTTTAAAAGCTAAATACATTTAAATACAATAAGAAATCTTTAAAAGCACAAAGTTTGTACATTTATGTTATAGCTATTGTTTTGTAAGCTGTACATTGTACATGTAGTTTTTACTGGAGCATTCTGAACTTGATTAAGAATAAGAGACTTGATAAAGACTGAGTGGAGAGCTCTGGAAAAAAGCTAGAACATTAACCTGGAGTTGATTGAAAATAAATTGAATTAACTTACTCTACATGCTGCCATGTGTCTGAAATTTGATTTTCGTCTTGCCATGCACACACTATGGAAATGTTTGCTGATACTAAGCAAAATTATCAGATCCATGCCTGCAGCTGTCCCATGTTGACTTAGTATAGCAGTTGTTGACAATATCAATTTTTCAAACCATCCCTCTTTCCCGATGTTGTCAATTCTTAATTTGCTCCTTCTCATCGGATCCAAAATAGTGACTGCCACTCCAAAAATAGAGAGCATAATTTATGTCCTTAGTATTTGAATGGCTCTGAGACGTTACATCAGGGGCTGGAGCCTCTCCCGGTACTCACTGATCGAAAGGCAGTGTGACACATTGTTGGACAGGTTGTCTCACCACACAAAGCATGATGTGTAGACCAAATACAGAACAGATTTAAATCTCTTCATCGCTCGCATTTTTCATTTCCTCTAAATTCTCTTTCACATGAATCTAGCTCTCTTTAGTTTGCTCTCTAGTCCAATATTCTTCCAATAAGTGGAGAGTAATGTCGAGGAAAGACACACAAAGAGAAAATTGGCTTGGTCTCAGAGGAGACTTTGTGAATGCGAAAAATGTATTCATATTTTGTGGGGTTCTGCTGAGCTGAAATAAAAGGTCCCCCTGGGTGCTGATGCCCTGGGGGTCCCTGATGTGCCCAGAAGCAGTCTGGCTTATTAAAGTGGAACTATTTCTATTTGCAGACATCCTGGAGCCCCGGGGCGACCTCAGTGTGCTAGATCAGTGAGTTTAGGTTAGCATGTACATGTATAGGGCTCAACACACGCAGAACAATGTGTTACTTTACCTTGTGACCTTATGAAATTACGAGGCTTATCCTGCAATCAGAGTGGTTTTGAGTTATTGCGATTACCACAGATAACAAAACTGAATTCTCAGTGTATTTTGGAAGCTCATTTTTTGCTTTAAATTAAATTGAATTAAACTCTTGAAAGACAAACACAAATTCCATTGAAAACATAGACTTAGTGTTACTCTTTATAGTGTCTGGTTCAGAGATTACTTTGTATCCAGCCCTTAAAGAAACATCTACATAATATAAATACAAAAATAAGATTTAAAGTCACTTCTACTAAACTCCGATATGTTTTTCGTTGTCCAACATTTGCTTGTGTCTGGTTCTGATCCAAGAGCAAATACATTTGTTAAAGGGACATTTCAATCAAAAATAAACCACTGGGTCTGTCAGTGTTGGTTCCTGCAACAATGGGGGTCTTTTCTTATACCTTCCACATGTTTGTGTTAGTGAAGATAGCGTTAGCAAGGAAAACAGTAGTTACTGGATGTAACATTAGTTCTATGAGTATGCGTCCAGCCCTTTAACTTAACTAAGCCCTTTAATGTAAATGCAGCCACAGTAAAGCACATTATTTTTAACACACCATATTGCACAATCCCTGATAAATATGGTACCCAATGAACAAGTGTGAGATGACTACCCAAACAAAAGAAATATAAAAAATATATAGTTTGATATTTATTTTGTTTGACGAGTGGAATTCACTTTATAAACATAGCAAAACAATTAAATATAAAATTCCTTATTGTAATTTTTTTTAAACTTTTGATGATAACTGTAAACTGTCAGTGTTTTTAATATATATTGAATGTGACCTTCTCACAGACCTGAGCAAGAGACTGCTGGCATTTCCTATAATGACCACCATGGTGTTAGACTGATGGAGTATTGATCTACTGTTGCTGCTTATCATTAGCGTGTTGTACATTAACACACGCATGTACACTCACACATACACAACAACAACAAAGGTTAATAGTGGCAAAGTTTGGTTGTGTTTGGATGTATGGCAGACTCCAAAAGGTCAAACCAACTGCAGTTAAGTAGCATCTAATGAAGACTGAAGAGAGTGCTTTGGTTTTTGTTTAAAAAAGGTCACCAGGTTAAATGTTTAATGCGTCATTAAATGCTCTTTTTACACTGCTGTAAAAAAAGACCTTCATTATGTCAGCAACGCAGACATTATGCCACCCCAGTGTGTGGATTTGGATAGCATCCAGACTTTCTGGAAGCAAAAGATGCATAATGTGCAACACAACAGCATCGCTGTGTAGCACGACATATAATTACGTATTACTATTATCAATTATTACTACCTTTAAGATGTAACCACAGAAGGGTTTTTCTGGTTGAACAAATACTTTATTATAATTTAACAACATATAAACTTGAAAGATGTTTTTAATAACACTAATACAGTTGAATTCAATACTGTAGATTAGCAAATATACATGCTATGGATAAATAATACAGGGCATACAAGGCAGCAACATTGCTGTTTAAACCATAACAATGACAAGTGCTGTGCTTTTGTGCACATTCTGCAAAAGCAAGCAAGCAAAGTTGTGGTGCATCACATATATGGTGCAAACCCTGGTGAATTTGTGTTTCTGCGATCACAAACATAGTAGATCATAATTGGCTGCTGTTCTTCTTTGACTTAGAGCTGCTAGCTGCTTTTCAAATCCCCTCATCCCTCGGTGATAGGTCGCACACATATAACATTATGTTTAAACAAAAGAAAAAAAAATATGGCACATTGCTATGTTACTGGCCTAAATCATCTGAAACCACAGAAATATTTGACCAACAAAATAACAGTAGAATAAATAAGGCTTCTTGACAGTTCCTGAGGAAAACCGCTCCAGAAGGTTCTCCATCATGCTCTTTGAATGAAAGGACAAAGGTGGAGAACGTGGAGCCGGAGAAAGAGAGTGATGAACAAACGACAGATCCTCCAGCTTCTCTTGCTCCCTCCACCCCCACCTCTCATTCCCTCCCTCTGCTGGAGTTTGTCTGATGAGGCCTCTTGCTGTGTTAGGAAAATTATGTCTTCTTGCCAGCTTCTCATATCAGCTTCATTAGTGAGATAGTTAGAAAAAAAAAAACGAATAGATGTAACCCATCATCCCTGGCGTACGCTGCGCACGTTTGTTTGCGAATTAAAGTTGGCACAGTGGTTCATTTTATTTGATTATTTTAATTCCTTTCAAACGCGGCTTTATGAGACGAGCAGCAACAGAGACTGAGCTTTCAATTCTTCTTCGCTGACTTTATTAGTTTGGTTATGTTTGTTTGGACCTCAGTTCACGATTCGCAGTAATAAAACACAGGAGAGACACAGGAGGGAGGTTGGCAGGATAGCAGCCGCGGACGAGGCTGTAGTTGAATTTGAACACACGTGTTTATGCAAATGACACTGCAGAGATGGGTAGATTTATGACTTTGTCATGCTGCGTATTGATTTACGAGATTGTTTCCAGAAGCCATGTGCCCAACAGCCTTTAGAGAGCTTACCAGGTTGTCCTTTCGAGCATGTTTACATACGGATAGGCAGAAACACAACATTCAAAATGTGTCTGTGGCTGTGACTGTGTTTATCCATCAATCCAACTTCCACATATGGTACAGGAAGTTGGATTAAAGGATAGAGAGGATACAGTCTGATGTGATACAGTCTGTGTGGCTCCCCAGCTGCATTTAAAGGGATTCTGCAGTGCTGAGCAGCTTCTCGTAGCTCCTTCGTCTCTGACCTCAGGCTCAGTCCTGCCATAACGCTCCTCATTACAGCCTTAATGGGCCAATCAGCGCCGTGCGGGGCCAGAGGCACACTCCTCTAGTTTTCACAGCTTTACAGGGCTGTAGCGCTCGCTCCCCTCCTTCTCTGTAATCCTCTCACCTTATTCCTCAGCCCTGCATGTCTGTCTCTTCTATTCTTTTCCTCTTTCTGTCACTTTCTATCCACCATTTCCCAGCAGATTCTCCACTATATGTTCCTATGAGGGAGTCATTGTAATGTCTGAGTGTGGGGGCGACTTCTTTGCACAGTGACAGTTTGTGGATGTGCTCTGTGATGGAGAGTGAATGATCTTTTCTTGTTTGTTACATGTGTGCCTGTTCTCAGCTTGTATTATGTCCATGTGTCACAGTATGTGTGTGTGGAAAGTGTTACAATGCATGGTCTGCATGCTTTTGTGTAAGTGTGTGTATTCCTGGTTCATATTCATGCCATAATTTCTTTATTAAACATTTTCCAACCTGTTGGCTTCACGAAAACTCTTGGATGGTGTTAAAACATATGTTACCACTGAGCTCAAAAGAAGGCCTTTTTTCTCAATTTATGATGGTTTCTTTACCCCACAGGGAGAGTATGTATATGTAATAAACCGTTAACAGACTATATTCACAGTGTCGGCCTTAAATGCTCAGTTCTACATCTGTTTACTTCTAAAATGTTATGTTTTTTTTATTGTGACCGTTATCCAATACTAGTCTAAAAGCATCTGCTCCGACAGCTGCCTCTGGTCCCCTCACATTCAGACAGATTTCTATCCAATCTGGTCCATTACGGGCCAATCAGGACTGTTTGTAATACAAGGCAGGTTTGATGTGATAACAGGTCAGAGAGCTACCTTTCTGGTAGTAGTAAAGCTCTTCTTCGATTCAGAAATATGGATACCTCCAATCCCAGACATTTATTTTCAAGGATCCATTTTCAGATTAAAAGATCGATACCTAAACTCCGCAATTTGGGGTTCATGTGTGGTTTATCACAGTAGAAAGTAACTACACTATAATGAGGATCTGGTTTAGATTATAAACGGTTTATTGGAGTAGCAAGGAGTAGCTACGTCTGATGGCTCATGTGTAACAGTAACAACTCTGTATGTGATGCATGTGTGAGGACTGTGATGTACTGTTGCAACACCCCAAACAAGTTTTCAGAAACACAATTTAGAGTACTGTTAAGCTGTAATTTGACAAGGTTGTGACCGGGCTGCTATTTTTTTTTTCTCTTTGAAAGCGGACAAAGCACTGCCCAAACTTGCAGGCATCACTCTGTGCTACGTCACGTTTCATTGCTCTGCTCTATCTAATTGCATCCAGAGGCCTTTTTGGTCTGCGCCCGGTGATAACGCAAATGAATTGAGAGAGAGCAGATTAATAAGCGTTTACCATTCGGTGTTGCGATGCCGGGCTACTCCATGTGCATACACATGGGGTACTTGAGAGGTCCACAAAAAGAAATGGAGGTCGAGTCATTGTGCATGGTGTCATTACGGAGTCACTCTCCCAATCGCTAAAAACAGAGGGAATAAAACTATTAGCTTGATTTTACCTGCAGTGTGAAATCATTATGAGGAGCACGAACCAGTGAGCACACAAGTGTGTAAGGTTGAGACTACCACAAATGACTTGTTGATATGAATATGATTGTTTCATTGAGTTTTATGGTGAGACCAGTGACTCCAACGGCCGTTAACAGTGCAAACTGACAGTGTATGTATGTGTGTGTGTGTGTGTGTGGGTGTTTCTGTCTCCCTTTATTTTGGGACAAACAGATAGTGGTAAATATGTGTGGAAGGAGAGGTTGAGAGGATCAATAATGGTGATGAGAGTCGGGCCAACAAACACATCATTTTAATCACACTGGACCTGAGGACTACACCAACTCACAGTCCTGCCACTCTGAGTGTGTGTGTGTGTGTGTGTGTGTGTGTGTGTGTGTGTGTGTGTGTGTGTGTTACAGTCTGCGGATGTATATGCCGATGTCAGCACATGTGTTTATTTATACATTATTCATCAAAACTTTCAGCTGAACAGCAGACTTTCTCTCTTATACATTGTTCATACCAAAGGAACGTTCACAGGGTGTACTAACAGGAACAGTTTGGGACAAACTGTGCCGACTCAATCGTTGCAGTGTACGGCAGCGTGTTTGAAACTCCACCAGGTAAATAATAATCTGGCTGCCGGCTGGTGCCAGCTAAGGAAGGGCAAAAGGTTAGGGAGGCTATTAAAGCAACTTTTTGGATTAAAATTCAGCCTCAGTACACAAGAATATGTTCCAAAGTACAATTTGCAGTAAAGGGATCGCCCACGCCAAAACACTGAGAGCAATTTCTTTTAAATCCTGCCCCGGAACATCGTTCACCCGGCGCTAGATTTATGGTTAAAAATGCAGACAGAGAGACTGTGTCTATAAATCAAGGAGTGACCTTCAGAGACAATCTGTTGTGGCTGAAGGGTGGTACAATACCTTTAACTATGAAATATGTGTTAACTGCTGCTGGTTATGTGTGACAGAATAATCTAAAAGAACCACTTCCCAGCTTTTTCTGAGTCAGGACCCTTTCTTAATTTGATTTTTAAAGCAGAGGATGCTTTGTATTAAAAACAATCATCACGCAAACCATGTTTCCCCCACAGGTACCTTGCAGGGAGAACACCAGAGGAGGCTGTACAAGGAGCTGCTGGCTAACTACAACCGACTGGAGAGACCTGTGGTCAATGACTCAGCCGCCATCCTGGTGGAGCTGGGCCTCACACTGCTGCAGATCATAGACGTGGTGAGGGAGACACCTCTGACACTTCTTTATGTTTGTGTTTGGGAAGTGAAGGATGTAGGAAGTCTGGTATTTATCTGAGCACCACATTCAATTTTGTGTGTGGCTACTTTTGTATTATATTGTCCCCTGATGGTGTGTGAAATGTGTGCATGTTTGAAGCTGTGGGTATCCGTGGAATAAGCAGCATCATCAGGCTGCAGCTTTGTGTTTATGGCACATTGTTAAATGTTGGCGGAAGTAATGCACTTCTGCTGTTTGACTTTTATCACATAAAGACCCTCTGGACTGGGACACACAATTACAGCTGAGGACACGCTTGAAAGTGAACTGGCTGTGACCTCACCTTAACTCGAGCACTCCTTTAACGCTGATGCTCCTTTCATTTGAATCTGTATTCATCGAGGGAAAACTGGCTGAGCGTGCTTGTTTATCTGCAGAGATACTCCGTCATCTTGCTGCTCCACTGAAGCAGTGTTGGCTGCATTCAGACCCTCAGTGGACCCGCACGAAATAACGTGGGGGGGTTGCCTGGCAAAATAAGTTGAACTAATCTCAACTTCTTCTGCAGATACACAAATACACGCAAGCACTCATTCCTTGTCGCATGAACGCCGTATTTATACTGTTAAACTCGCAATCGTGACGAAAAGTAATTGCTGCCATGACTCTAAAGTTGTAAAACTTGGTCTGTGTGTAGTGTGACCTGTTGTGTAGTGTTTTGGTGTCTAATAAACATTTGAACACATTAATGTGTTACTCCAAAAGGACATATTTTATGTCTCACAATATCTTTGCAGCCTCTTGCGTCATTCAGTATGTCTAAATGTCTTGCTCCTTTAAAGTAGTCGCTTAGGGATGGGTTTACATTGCCTGTTTATTTTCCTCATCCGTATTTTCTGTAGATGAGAGGAGTCAAAACTTTTTTTTCCAGTCTTCCTCTGTCCTCTTTCTCAGCCAGTGACCCAGAAATCAATCCAGGTCTACTATCTTTAATGACTCTTCAAATTGTAAAAATTCTTCAGCGTCTCATTAACCCCCAGAGAGCCGAGAAAAACCCGTGAGACAGTTTGCATTAATCAGCCAGCCCGTCCACAGAGACGAGACAGTTTACAGACATGTTAGTGTGTTAAATGCCTTGAAAAAAACGAGTTTCATACCAGCCAGATGTCTGCCCTCATTTGTCAGAACACACAGATATACCAGTTTTTTTGTTCTTCCCACAGGGCCTCTTGCTTTTCTTTGGGGCAGTTTTAGGGTTGTTTGTCCTTGTTTTCTGGGAGTTCTCATCCGTCTGAGAGAAAGAGGAGAGGGATGAATGCTTGAGTCAGATTCTCTCGAGCTTCAAGTTAAATGGACAAGAAACCTAATTTAGAAACTGTGGTTATGAGGCCAGTTTACTGTTCGAGGAGAATCCCATGATTGGTTGGGAAAATGTTGTACAAAATAAAAAGGAGAAAGATTTTAACTTACGTAGCATTAGTTGATGTATAGAGGCCCAGAGGTGTGCTAGTTTACTGTAAATTCACTGCCATGAAGACACAGATGGTCATTCTCCTCATTTATTCATCAGCAAACAACGTCGACTGACTGATGCTTGCATGTTTCTAGGTCAGGTTCCAGGTGTCTCTCGGTAAGCGCACACAAACACGTTCATGTTGGAACGGAAGATCAAAGTTTAGAAAGTTTAGTGTTTGCTTTAATCGGAAGGAACAAAAGATGAAGAGTGGTCCAGCGAGACTGAGTGTTCGCCTGACAGCGCCATCAGCAGCCCCGCAGGAGAGACAATCCGTGTTGCACTAGGATTTTATAGCTCAGTTATGACCTGGAGGCACACGTTTACTTACTCAGGATGTGGAAATCTGATGTTTACACACAGTTTTCGCAGATGACAAACAAAGGCATTGAAACGTGAGACTAGTGTAGGCAGATATAGAGGTGTAGAAATGTGGAATACTGCTCTGCAATGGTGAAAGAAGTCATTAGATTATTTCCCAAGGTAAAAGTACCACAACTTCTGCGTAGAAAACACTTTGAAAAGAAGAATTTATTTAACTAGAATTACAAAAATGTACTTTAAGTATATGTAAAAGTAAAAGTAGGTAGAAATTATGCAGAAAATGGTTTCTGTCACTGTTTTACTGTGATGATTTTGGATTAATATTACTGCTGCAAACATGTGTATGAAGCATTTTACTGCATTTAACATTTACCAGTAACTTAACCCTTCAGTTCATCAGACCAAGTCAAGCAAGGAATACGGGAAGGTTAAAATTTATATTTCTCATAATTTAAGTATATTGAATATATATATCAGTAAAATCAACCCAATCATATAACCATCACACATAAATGCATATGTAACTGTTACTGTTTAGTAGAATGCTGTACTGGACCCAATAAAGGAGCAAGACAGGTAGAAGATATAAGGAAGTTTATTTAGCAACATGTAGTTGACAGTGAAGAAGGAACAGGCTCCGGCGGGTGGATCCACATGTGAGGTGGGGGAGACTCACAGTGTCGCAGGCCGAGGGCTCAGGTGAATGTGACACAGAGGATCCACAGTGAGGTGTTGGCTGGTGACAGAGGTGCTGGAGGCTGGGTGGTGGAGTGGCAGCGGAGCTGGTCGGTGGGATAGTCCGATCACTGAAGAAGTCGAGGAGAGTCAGAGTTAGACAAAACACAGGAACGATGCACAACTGGCAAAGTCAAACTCTAGAGACTGTCGAGAGACCATATATCTTCATCAGAGGACAAAATCATCTGGCAGCGAGTGGAGTGAAAACCAGAGTACTTGAGCTGGCGCTGATTGAACAAATGCACTGCAGGTGTGTGAAGGGAAGCAACTCCAGCCCACAGAGAAAAACACACCCAGCCTCTGCAGAGCACCTCTGCAACACACAACAACCAACAAAACACAAAAAAAGGCCACAAAAAGTCCAAGTCATGACAGTAACTGTGTTTTTCATACTATAGTGTTAATTTTCTTAACAGAGATGTTATCTCAGGACTACAGACAGGGACTGTCCCTGTCAAAAAAATACAAACAGTTAAATAAATAAATGTATGAACCAATGAACCACGAGCACAATCTCAGTCAGTGTGTACAGTATATTTAATGTATGCTCAATATCCACTGTAGCTGCAGGCATTCTGGTTTTCTGACCTTGAAAAGGTGACTGAAGTTAATATTTTCAGGTTATGAGATTTATGCGACCCACAATTCTGTTTTCATCATTCAAATAAATCACATTCACACACACACACACACACACACACACACACACACACACACACAGACACACACACACACACACACCACTGGGGGATCAGAAATGTCTGAAGGGACACACATTACCAGTTATTACTTTCAGCTGTGACTTTTGCTCTTTTCTCGATCATCTGGGTCATCTGCATTCACAAATGACATTACAGATGGGTTTGCAATATCTGCAACAAAGTTTTTCAGCACCAAGCTCAGAAAGAGGACAACAAGAGAGCGAGAAAAACAGATAAATGGATTCAGTGCATTGAAAACAGGGAACCTCTTTGATCCTATTGAGCCTTCCCCTCCTCTGTGCGAGCGTCCCTGTTCTGACTTTTTCACTTGGAGCAGAAAGTCTGATGCTCACAGAAATGCAAATTTCACCTTGCAGCGAGAATATGAGAGACATCATTTCCCAAATGCTATATGGGCACTTTGAAAACACTTCTGAAGTTCATTCTTGGTAAAGACACAGGCTTCAATCTTCAAAATCTGTAGATTTATTATCTTTATTTGAACAATCATAAATTATTTATACAAAGACATTTATAGTTATTGCTTTAAAACAGCTAAAGTGCTGTGATCCAGGTGGAAATTAACCAGGATATTTTCTCACTAAGGAATCAGCATATAAAACATGAAACAGAACTTATGAATCATATAATTTACATGTAAAATATAAATGAAATCACTATTTTTACATTATTTTACTGCTGATGATTCTTTGCCATCACCCCCTTCATGGACAATACAGTTAAGCTCAATCCTTTTGGTAATTGGTGTAATTATAATAGTGCTTTTTCAGTTTATTATTATTTAAAGAACATATTTAAGTGAAATAAGTAAACAGCCACACATAAACCTGTTAGGAATCTGTTCATTGTGCATTGGTGAGTGAAGATAAAAACACTCCGTAGAGCATCCTTTCCTATGAATATGGTTTGATTTGTTTCATTGTGTTTTGTAAAGGAGCCAGCGTGACATTTTACAGTTCATCGCCATTGTTTAAATCCACCTGGGCCTACAGTAGTTTAGCTGTTTTAAATGGGTTGTGTAATTTGTTAGATGGCTCCACCGTGAGAACGTTCAACAGACCTATATTTTTTTACACTTTTAAACAATGCCTGGTGTGATGTGGAGATGGAAAATAAATGCAGAGTTGCAGGTGACAATTTTTGAAATATTTTAAATAAAGATCTACACTGCTGTTCTCTCGTATGCAAAACAAAAACTTACTTTTCCTTTTTTTTGTTCTCAGGATGAGAAGAACCAAGTGCTGATGACAAACGCCTGGCTGCAGCTGGTGAGTCAGAGTTTGAGAATTGCACGTTATTATCAACTTAATGTGCTTTAATTATATTTTGGATTTTATTACTCAATTATCCTTCATTATGACTGTGTTTCTCAAATTACTAGTGCCACTACATTAAGCGCTCGATGATGACACTGAATCTTAACTGTGCACATCCAGAGTTACACGTTATTTGCCAGATTCATTCATTTTTTTTGCTCTCAGTCTGATATTTACCGTATATTATTACATCAGTGCAGTTTGCTCATTTAAGCTATCTGCAATTAATTTATTTATTTTTTCTCACAGTTAAGTTCCATATTAAAACTCTCAAAACTGGACCTCAGCCACTAGTTGTTGCTGACCGAGTGAGAGACACTGCTTGTGTGCGCTGCGATGTTCGATGCTGGCATCAGCACACTCAGGAAAACATCACTTCAGGCAGATTGTCAAGCAGAAAGTGTGACAAATGGGAGGAGGAGGAAGAGGGAGGAAGAGTGCAGCGTATTTAAGTGGCAGTCAACTTGATTGTTAATGGACTTAATGCCAACAGGAGAAAACAATCCACAGATGGATCCACAGCCTGGAGCCAAATTATTCTGCGCAACATTTATAGTTACAGGGCATTATGCCTGTTGCTGGTTTTAAATTAAAGCTCTATCTGTGCATTGGATCCACAGCCGCTGTGGCTTTATTGTACTGAATGTAACTAGTTGGCTCAAAATCGTTATAGACTGCTTAAAGCCATCGGGTATGCCTGCACAGTTAGAAATATGTTGACAGTAATAATCTATACCTTTCTTACTGGATAACTTTATTTACTGGATAACTTTATTTCTGTTAGATTTTGAAAACAGCAATAGTGTGAGGATCATTTCATCCCTCCATGTTTTAAAATTTCTTTCCTGGCAAGATACAGCCCATATCTTTTCCATCAAATGTGCCATTTTCTTTTAAAAGTCCAATTAGATTAATTCAACTAGACAAAGCAGAGCATGAGTTATTGAACCCTTTTTAAAAAAGGCCAAAGTCTAGTAAAAAAAAAAAAAAAATCTCTTTCTCTGTCTCAGTACTGGACAGACATCTACCTGAGCTGGAATCCAGACAACTACCCCGGTGTCCAGAACCTGCGATTCCCTTCAGACCAGGTGTGGACCCCTGACATCCTCCTTTACAACAGGTAAGAGCTGCTTTTTCTACTCAATTCTTTCCTGAACGTGGCTGTAACTTAATTTACACTAAGGATAAAGTGAAAATGTTGAGTTACAAGAAACCTATTATGCTTTTTTTTCTCTCTCCTGTCCTTCAGTCTTTTATATAGGTTCTTGTGCATGTAAAAGATATTGAAAGTTAAAAAGGACAACAGAAGCTCCTTTCTCCCACAGAAAACACTGCTCCTGAAACGCCTCGTCTGTAGTCCCACCTTTAATTCCGTGACTTTGTGACATCACACTACGTCACCATTTCACACATTTGCATAATGTTTGCCTAGCGGCTAGTTTGGCACGTAAGAATTGATTTAGCAGAGCTGTCCTGTTATTGTTAGCGGTGCTGGGTCAGGCATGTGTGAGCTGACCAATCAGAGGAGACTGGGGGCCTTAAAGAGACAGGAGCTAATATGTTGGTGCAATGTTTCAGACAGAGAGGGAATACAGAGCTGCAGCACTGGACAGTATGAGAAAACTGATGCATTTTTGAGCACTTAAGCATGTAAACCTATTGTAGTGGTAACCCAAAATGAAATTATGAACTTGAAAATGAGCATAATATGTCTCCTTTAAAGGAATCACTCACATATTTCCATCAGGACTTGGTAGAGACCAAAAACAGAGCTGTATGAGGAGTAAATAATGGACTAGCATTCATCAAGTGGCTAAATTGAGACTCCAAATGTTGCTTAAGTTGCTCCGTAACAACTGGATGTATAAATATGCATCTGTTTGCTAACAAGTTTGCAAGATCAACTCCAAACGTGATGATATGTTGATGCTGTGCTCACAACTTCTGCTTTGCCGAAGGGATAAGAAAAGTTATAATAGGATAATCCTTTATCCATCTCCCAAAGCTCAAATTCAGATGTTACAGCAACACAAAGACAGAAAAAGTGTCCAAAAAAGTTCTATGTATAAGTTTGAGAAGTTGTTCTATATAAAAGTTGTACTGTTTTTTTGTGTTTTTTTTGTTGTTGTTTTGTATAATTATTTTTTTTCCTGCTGCCAAAACGGTGTTATAATCCACCATTGTCACTTCTCTACAGCAGATAAACACAACTGTCAGAGACTGGATGTTTTTTTTACAAGTTTTTTTGGGGAAGTGAGTTGGAGTGATTGACATATCGGTCTAATCCTCGTGATACGCCGCTATTTTATTAAAGTCTCTCTTTAATCTACACAAACCAAAACAGCGTGAGAGTTACTGTAAGCCTATGTGATGAACAATCACATCCAATCAAACACAAAACGCCAGTGACACCGCTACGGAAAGTCAAAAGTGAGTCATTCAAAAAACGCATACAGTAATTCTGCTTCATTTACTTACTGTAATTTCTCCACTGATGGAAAGAAGAGTTGCACTGAACTGACTTTACGCTCCCCAACTGCTTCAATCTAAAATCAGTCAGTCAGTGTTTTTATAATTCATTGTAGTGGCTGACAAAGGCTGTGGATGTCCTTGGTGAATTGATTTGGACTTGCCTGTTAACAGTAAAGGCGCTAATGTGATAAAATGCTAAATAGCTACAGCAGAAATTTGTTTTAAATATTATGGAGATAAAAAGGCTGAGGTCAAAGAAATGAATAAAAGATACGGTTGAGCGAGCTCTTTGCATTTGATTCAGGTCAGGCTGGTGCTGTTTGCTTATCCACTGTTCTTCACACTTCTCTGCGAGGCTTTCTCGAGTCAATTAGAAATGTAGGCCAGTTCTTCTTCTTCTTCAAAACAACTAATTGCGTTGCGGCTGCATGCTTGAGTGAGGGACGGATGGTCTGGTCTGAGACTGAGGGGAGAGGAAGATGAAGAGATGGACAGAGTCAGTCACAAAGAGGAAGAGAATGACACAGATACAATGTGTGAAGGACAGAAGATGTTGGTAGTTGGACAGCTGGTCTTGGATGGAGATAGGAGTCTCAGATGTTTCTCCTCGTGGCCATATTTCTCCCCCGATTCACACACTGAAACAAGCACATGGCACATCGCAGGAACACAGGGACAAAACAAAGGTTTGGGGGTATTAACCCAAATTTTAAAAGCTCAGCTTTTAGACCTGCCTGGATTACCCACCCTAATCTCCCTGCTCTCACCCCGTCTCTGCCATTTACCCTCTGCCTCCACTCCTCCCTCGCTCCCTCCATCATCCACCCCGCCTTACCGTCTCTCTCCTCATCTCATTCTATTTGTGTCTCCCTCCATCTCTGTTTCATAACTCACTGTCTCACTATAATTCACTCTATTCAATCAACTCTTTCTCTCCATATTTTATCGTTCCCAGCCTTCACCGACTCCTCTTGATAAATCATCCCATCTACCTGTCTCTGTCTGTCAAGGTGTCAGCATGTTACTCTCCCCCCTCTTGTCACAGTCTGTTTATGTCTCGCTAGCTGCTCAACCGACCTTATCTGGTGCTGGTTACTCTGCTACCTGCTCAAATCTGGTCACACATGAAAACGACTGTTTTAACAAAAAGTAATTTAAGACATTACTGAATTGCTTTTCCAAATATGTATTGGAGCCAAAATAAATCCTGTCTGGATTATGTTTACTTGTAGTGTTTTATCTAATCCAGGAAAAATATGCTGCACTGGAGTCAAAGGAGGACAAAACACTGGACCTGAGACACGGGTTTGTGTCCAGTGTCTCACATGTTGTCATTGGCTTAGAAAGAAAAAAAACATTTTGTGCCAATCTATCAAGCAGATTCTGAGATATTTCACAGGATGAAGGGCCGTCCACACCAAGAACTATAATAATAATAATGTGAGCATCCACACTGGTAAATAATAAAGTTTGGTAAACAGTCACGCACGACTGAACAAACAAAACCAACCACAAGGAAATGGTTTTATGAAATTCCTCAAAATTGAGAGGGGTGAGGAGAATTCAGTACTCTGCTATGAGAGTTGTTGTTTTTTGAAAACAAATTTAATTCATACTTTTGAATGTGATCAATTAGCTGACATAAAAGCGGTAGGCTACAGTTATAAATATGGAAAAATGTCCCCAAACTCAAGCTAATTGATTTGATTGAAATTCTGATCTCAACAGATCTCAACAATGTCGTTCCCCACTGTCGTTGTTATTTATAGTTGCGGTGTGGACACCACTTGAGTTGGAAAGATTTTTAAAACAATCTATTTATAGTTATTGTTGTAGTTATCTTTCTTGGAGTGAACACTTGGATCTGCTGGTTGTGCCAGGGATCAACAGAGTCATCCGGATTCATCCTCTGTTGACTGAATTTCATGCCAATACAGCAAAAGTGGTTGACGTGTTTTAGTCTTGACCAAAGTGGTGGACGGACCAACATACCAGCATTGCCATCCCTAGAGCCGTGCTGCTGGCGTGGTTTAAAAGACCACACCTTTCCCTTCACCATAAAACATGAGTCATGCCTCAGTCACCACATTGGAGATTATTGGGAAAACAAATCAAATGAAAATTAACGTAATAAAAAAAAAAAAACACGTATTCATCGTAACCTGTTGAGAGCAGCCATACATGTCTGATACAGTTTGGGAAATTGAAAACAACATTGCTGATGTTGCTGTTTTTCAGTCTAAGACTCTTGCTTACCTTGTTGAAGTTGGACAAGTTGAATGGTAAAGTGAAGCCAAGGGGCAAGATTCGGTTTGCAGCTGAGCCACAGGGTTTACATGCCCCCTGAGGAGACATTAAAATTTACAGTTTTCAGCAATAATATGGATCACTGCTGGAAACACACACACACACACACACACACACACACACACACACACACACCTGACTAATTACACCACGCACCTCCAAGCTTTCGTCTCACTAACACACAGTAAATATCTGTGCACGCAGACGCACATATGTTACAAACAAATACACTCCTAAACACCAGCCCACCACACATACACACTCTGTCACACAATTACAGACAGTAATGGCACAACATGCGCCATTACACAGTGGGCCATCAGTGTGCAGCCAATAACACGCTGGTGTTGAATAGCAGTCAGGCTTATTAG